>NW_022436946.1:67354130-68046750 GCF_009761245.1 Sapajus apella | reverse complement strand
CTTGTGTGTGTGAGAGTGTGTGTGTGTGTGTGTGTGTGTGTGTGTGTGTGTGTATATATATATATATATATAGTGTGTGTGTGTGTGTATATATATATATATGAATAAATGGATGACTATTTCTTATTTAAATTAGCTAGGTGTGGTGGTGCATGCCTGTACTCCCAGCTACTTGGGAGGCTGAGGCAGGAGAATCACTCCAACCTAGGAGGCGGAGGTTGCAGTGAACCAAGATCACACCACTGTACTCTAGTCTAGGGGCAACAGAGGGAGACTGTCTCAAAAAACACATGAAATATTGATTATTCCGTTGTTTCCTCTGATCTTTATTAATCCTTTAAAAATGTAATAATTCTTCCCCAAAAGGGTATGTATATATATTACATATATATACTATATATTACATTTAATCACATGTGTGTATACAAATATACTATATATATATACACATATATACACATATGTATACACTATATACACACACATATATGTATACACTATATATATATACACACCGATCTATATATTTAATAAAAATATATTTGTGGGCTTGGCGTGGTGGCTCATATCTGTATTCCCAGCACTTTGGGAGGCTGAGGCAGGTGGATCATTTGAGGTCAGAAGTTGACCAACATGGTGAAGCCCCATCTCTACTGAAAATATAAAAATTAGCTAGGTGTGGTGGTGCACACTAGCTATATATATATTAATGATATATATACAGTATATATAATACATATATATATACACACAGAAGTGTTTATAGTATGTTTATATATACTGTATATATATAGCATATATATATAAAAGTGTGTATATATGTAGTATATATATAATATATATCTGTAGTACAGTATATATGTAGTTTATGTGTGTAGTGTAGATATAGAATATATACGTAGTATACAAACACCATTTTTTGGGAAGAATTATATTGTCAAAGGATTAATGAACATCAGAGGAAACAACTGAATAGTCAATATTTCATATATTTTTTAAAGACAGACTCTCCATCTGTTCCCCCTAGACTGGAGTACAGTGACATGATCTTGGCTCACTGCAACCTCCGCCTGCTAGGTCCGAGTGATTCTCCTGCCTTATCCTCCCATGTAGCTGGGAGTACAAGCATGCACCACCACAACTAGCTAATTTTTGTATTTTTAGTAGAGATGGAGTTTAATCACATTGGTCAACTTCTGACCTCAAATGATCCACCTGCCTCAGCCTCCCAAAGTACTGAGATTACAGGTATAAGCCACCATGCCCGGCCCACCAATATTTCTTTATTAAATTAATAAAAATACTTACAGGTATTATTTAAAATTTCCTTAAAATGTGAATTATACTAAATCAGATATTTCAGAGCTATTCAGGTTGCAAAGCAGCTCCTAGAATGTTTTAGCACAGTAAAGTACATAAATGGGAGGGCGTGTTTAGTGAGTTGTGTACTCTAAAACAAATAAGAAAAGGAGAGTCTTGGCAAACTTAAATTCTATATTAAAATGGGACTCAGGATCTTGACAAGGAGAAAAATTATTACAATTTGTAAAAGTTTAAAACTTTGTCATATCTCCAACTGTGTTTTTTGCATCCAGAATATAAGAAAAAAGTATTAAAAAGACATCCAAAATTCTGAGCCATGAATTAATCAGAAGGAAAGACAGACGTCTGTTCTTCTCCCACTTAACATTTATCATGGAGCAGGACTGGAAAGCATCTCTTTTGGCAGTGTTTTAAAGGAGTGGTCAGAAGGCACTTAGTAGATGAATGGATGGTTCTAAAGACCTCAGGAAACCGTGGATAAAAGGATTAGCTGGAGCTAAGAACTAGACCACAGCTTTCCTGTGGAATAATGCACCTGGGCTTGAAATCTAGGGTTGGGTTTGAGGTCTTTTTGGACTTGTTCTCCCCACAGCTGTCACAGACTGACAAAAATAGCTGTTAGGCACATTGTTGTGACCCTGCATGAATTTGGGTTAGGATTCAGTTGATATGATATTAGGAACAATGGTAATTTCAGAAGACCAGCCAACACATTAGACATACTTATATCAACAGGACTTTATTTACTACAAATATATTGTATGGACATACTATCTAGGTGGGTACTGAATATAATTTAGGTTAATTAGATTATGGGTTTAAAAATAATTTGAAGATGAAATTTCAGTTGCTTTCTGTTTTACTCAATTATTTCTTACTATTGCTTTTTGTTTGCTTCTCTTGGTAGGTGTTACTTAATAACAGTCTTTTAAAAAATAATTTATACTTTAAGTTCTGGGGTACACATGCAGAATGTGCAGGTTTGTTACATAGGTATACATGTGTCATCATGGTTTGCTGCATCCACCCCCCTCATCATCTACATTACGTATTTCTCCTAATGCTAGCCCTCCCAAAACCCCCACCCCCTATGCCTCCCCCAGACCCCCACTGCCCCCGAGATGCCCTGGTGTGTGATGTTCCCCTCCCTGTGTCCATGTATTCTCATTGTTCAACTCCCACTTATAATTGAGAACATGTGGTGTTTGGTTTTCTGTTATTGTGTTAGTTTGCTGAGAAGGATGGTTTCCAGCTTCATTCATGTCCCTGCCAAGGACATAAACTCATCCTTTTATATGGCTGCATAGTATTCCATGGTGTGTATGTGTCACATTTTCTTTAGTCAGTCTATCATTGATGGGCATTTGGGTTGCTTTCAAGTCTTTGCTATTGTGAACAGTGCTACAGTAAAGACAAGTATGCATGTGTTTTTATTATAGAATGATTTATAATTCTTTGGATGTATACCCAGTAATGAGACTGCTAGGTCAAAGGGTATTTCTATTTCTAGACCCTTAAGGAATAGCCCACTGTATTCCACAATGTTTGAACTAATTTACATTCCCAGCAACAGTGTAAGAGAATTCATATTTTTCCACATCCTCTCCAGCATCTGCTGTCTCCTGATTTTTTAATGATTGCCATTCTAACTGGTGTGAGATGGTATCTCAATGTGGTTTTGATTTGCATTTCTCTAATGACCAGTGATGATAAGCATTTTTTCATATGTTTGTTGGCTGCATAAATTTCTTCTTTTGAAAAGTGTCTGTCCACATTTTTTACCTACTTTTTGATGGGGTTTTTTCTTGTAAATTTGTAAAGATTTAAACATAAGACCTAACACCATAAAAGCCCTAGAAGAAAACCCAGGCAATACCATTCAGGACATAGGCATTGGCAAGGACTTCATGACAAAACGCCAAAAGCAATAGCAACAAAAGCCAAAATAGAGAAGTGGGATCTAATTAAACTTAAAAGCTTCTGCACAACAAAATAAACTATCATTAGACTAAACCGGCAACCAACAGAATGGGAATTTTTTTTTCTTTTGCAATCCACCCATCTGACAAAGGGCTAATATCCAGAATCTACAAAGAACAGTCTTGATAAAATAGTCAACTTGGTTTATTCAGTTTAGTGTTGTAAACATTTATTGAGTATCTACTTTGTCATATGTTATGGGCTATGGGAACCCAGCCAGGTAAATAAGATCTTGCCATCACTTATTTCTTGGTGAAGAGTATTTTAAATGTTATGCTTAAAGATGTTTAAGGGTTTGGGAGGACCGAGGGAAAAAATGAATTCAGAAAAACAAGAGGACATGAAAGGTTTTATAGAGAAGAGCTATCTGAGAAGAGTTTTGAAAATTAAGCAAGACTTAGAAGGCAAACATAAAAAACGGAGAGAAGGGAATTACAGAGAATAGCAAAGTATGAGCAAACAGGATACATTTGATGTGTGACAGAAATTTCAGTAGATTATGGGTGCAGTCCATACAGAGTAGGGAGGCAGGAATGAAAGCTGAGTCAGGCATAACTGTATCATAAGTCAAATGTACTGTGAAGGAATAAGATAATCATATTTTAGCTCTAGAGCTATTCTAGGGGAGAACATAGACAGTGGGAGGAATGGGAGAAGTACTGAAGGCTTAGGAGGCCATATAGTGGTCCAAGGGAGAAACTGATTTCATGCTGGATGGTGAGGATAAAGACAGGAGGGATCTTAGAGATCCTAAGGGGGAAAATGGCAAGACTTACGATCTACCTACACTAGATGATGACAGAAAGGCAAGAGAATGGGATGACATCGAAATTTCTATCTTAGGTGATTGGGTTTCATTAAATATGAAAGGCAGTATAATCTAGTAAATAATATGCTTTAGAAGCATCTGACAAATTATCTTTCATTAAAAATAGGATATAACATTCGCTAGCTGTAAATTATGCCCAAGAGATTCTGTAACATGGAAATACTGTTAAGCTCTTCTGGGTAAAAATATGAAATCTGTAACTGAACATCGATGAACAAATTGTTTCAATCTGGGAATCCTGACAGGCCCAGCTTTTCCAGGGACTCTGGTGTAAGAATATGCTGCTGTGTATTTTGTAAGAGGGATGTGAAGGTTTGTTTAGTTAAGAAACTTGCAGAAAATAATTTTGCATTTAAAAAAACCTCATTTTAGCTCTTGTCATTTGAGAGTATAGTATAAAGTATTTTTCTGTTCCTCTTATCACTCAAAATTTTTCTAGATATGTGTTTTCCATTCATACAGATCAATAGGAGTCAACAGCAATAAACATAGCTCTATAATGTCATGCATTTTCCAAATGGTAATTTCAGTTTGTCTTTTTGTTAATCATTTATTTTTTTCTGTATCAAAGGCGGAATAACTAAGCTTGGGAAATTTGTTATTTTGGCCCTCAGGAGATTTTCGGATAGTCCTTAGATGACATGAAGTTATGGTAATGTTAGCTTGATTTTGAATTCTTAGCAAGTATTTCATTAGGTGGCACAAAGCCTGGACTTGATGTAGTGATGATTGTAGTCTGGCAGATGCTTCACCCTTTGATAAGTATCTTGCTATGAGTTTCTATGTCTTTTCAGATCTTCCCTCTTGCCATACTTGACATTTCCGGGACTCTCTCTACATGAGCTACTTTTGCTTCAGTCATGATTTCAAGAATTTGGCACTTGAGGGTTAAAAAGATTGTTTGGGTTGTGAGTTAGCATCAGGCAGTTAATACTAAGCACCTGATTTTATAGTCAGCTCTGTTCATAACCTCTGAAATACAAACTAAGTGAGAATAGGAGAAGAAAAAATCTACAGAAGTTTGCCTTAACTGTGGTTACTTTTTCTTAGAGGAGTGTGTTATTTTTTTGCACATTTTCATGGACACAAATAGCAAACATTCAGATTCATAACATTAACTTAAATCATCAGTAATCTATTGGCAGTAGTCTAACATGGCATATATGTTTTATATTTCAAATAATTCACAAGCTGGATGAAGTAGTAAATCTATAAATAATTGATGGCACACTTTTTCATGAATGTAATGCTATCTGTAGAGTTTCCTTATGAATGTTAACAATGGAATTATGTGACCACGGTTCATGCTTTATACATTTAAACTTCCAAAATGTGTAAGAAACCAGTTAAATTCTACGGTAAATTTTTGTTGCCCTTTAATGTTTTTCTTTATGTAAACTTGACCGTGACTAACCCAAGCAATTGTAAATTATTAACATGTAATGTATTTTGGAAATTTTCAGAAAAGTGCCAGGAGTTAGAGTAAAATAATGAAAAGATTAAATAGAGTCAGATCACACAGTGCCTTTAAAAAAATATTCAATAGAGATTTTAGACTCTGTCCTAGATTTTTATTTCACCTATTATAAATCCTACTCTAAAAAAATTTTTTTTGATTGTTAACTTTCATAGAAAGATGCTGAGTTTGGAACCGAGAAAGATTGTACCTTGTAGTGCTTATCGAAGCAGGGCATTTTAAGTTAGTGTTTTGTCAGAGACACTTGTCTTACCAGGCCATGGTTAGCTTGAAAGACTTGTGGTAGATGAGAAAAAATGATGGAGGTGAAATGTCAGCCATGGCTTGCAAGAGAAAGAGGCCTTTCAAGGCAGTTACAGGGAATCTCTGGCAAGGAGATGGCTGGTAAGGGCTCTGAACCTAATCGGATACTTTACGTTAAACAGACACTTACTATTATGTATTTTTACTTTGATTTTTCCTATTAACTATAACTCATATATTTCTGATGAAATGGAAATACAGAAAATAGAAGGAAATAAAACTATAAAACATATTATTGAAGAAATAAAAATGCAGAAATAGAAGGAAATAAAAAATATGGTATGATGGTAAAGAAAAGGTTGTGAGCCTGGACATAGGAATATCTGTGTGGGACATGTGCAAGTTTGGATTTCTGAGCCCACTGTGAGTCTGAGGCAGCTGGGGTTTCCTTTCAGTGGGAAAAGAGAAGGAAAGAAAATAAAGGCACAGGGTTGGGAAAATGTGGATCCAAGCACAAGCAACTACCTTGCAAACCTTTGTGTATGAACTTGTTATTTTAAAATATATGGTTCATGAGTTGAGAACCATAGGAGGAGGACTCACTGTCTACAACACTGAGGTTTTCAAAATTGTGGAGAAACCTCCTGGGTTACATTGATAAGCTGTGTCTCTTGATAAAGAATACAGCATGCCCTCTGCAGCTGAAGTATATAAAAGCTAGAAGATTTCCCCCAGCTCACTGCACATTTTATGAAAGATGGGTGCAGACCAGAGGCCACTTCAGTCAGTTTTAGGTACAGTTTATACTGGGCTTCCTTTTATGCCCCACACAGTGCTTCAGTTTTTCTCAAAACTCCACCCTGTTCTTCCTCTAGCCACAGGACTCTGTTGACCCATTCATTTCTTTATTCCCACGAAGTCCCAAATTACTCTTCCTCTGTCAGCACTGCTGTAGTTTCCAGTATCCTCAACCTCACCTTTCCCATAGGCAATTATAGACATTTAGAAATAGACATTATTTGTCAGTGTAAAATATTGAAAACAAAAATATAGCAAATAGAAGGGAAAGTTGAATAATTACTCTCAGCAGAGCTAATGTGCAATCATATTACACATATATGGCTTCATTTTTTTTTGCCTTTGTGGGTCCAGTCACCACTTTTACCAAGTACAAGTGAGCCATCTTCAGTGTGCTGTGATTGCATTCAATGCACAGCCCTTTTCTAAGCCACGAACTCTGTTCTGACTGTCCATCTATTTAACACCTTTGCTGTGTTCTGGGATGCAATCACAATACAAACAATCTGGTGGAGAAAGGGGAATGCATGTAGTTTAATTAAATGATCACACAAACATAAACTTCCAGCCATACTAAATGATATGAGGAAAGGTATAGTGAATGATAATTAAGTTTAATTTGATGTTACAAAAGCAATTCTTTCACACATGGCACCTAATGTTAAGGAAAGACATGAATCAGACCTACTTACCCAGATTGGAATTGGTATTTTGAATCACAGAGAAAAAAACTACAGTAAATATGAGTAATGATTACTTCAGGTACAACCCATATACCTCTAGTGTGTCACTTAACAGCTTGTAACTTCTCTTGAGTTTCTATAAAAATGACTTTCTGCAAAAATGGGTGGATTTGGTATCACTAATTATCGAGGAAATCTCAGGTATCACCTGAAAAATATCATCGGGCATATAAATGAAGAACTTTGTTTATGTTCAATACCAGGAGACTGAACATGCAGTCACAACCTCAAAATCATGATAAGTACACAGTGTGTTTGGTACATAGTAAAAGGAGTCATTGAACATTTCACTTTTGATAAATGTGTTTCTTAGTTCCTATGGTCTGGTCACGCCTGTGGTAGGACAACCCAGAGATCTGAGCCAAACCATGTCCTCAAATTATATACTGGAATCCCCTAAAATTTAACTGTAGCTATTTATGTGTTGACTGATCACTATTACTATAGCAAAATACCGTTTTAGTTTAATGGAGTTATTTATAGGGCTAGATTTGTTTTCAAGCAGTATCACATGTATATATTACATAAGAAACCTCTCCATACGAAAAATGTGAATATCCAGGAAAGTGTTTTTGCATCATTAATATTTTATTACCTTCTTTATTGGCCGATAGCTAGTATGTTACTACTAGTTTTTTATTAGTTATACAATAGTTAAGTTTTATGGCCTCACAAGAAAGCAAATGAGGGCATTAAAAGGTAAAGAATTTACTTAATGTCATTTTTGGTGCTAGTAAAATATATTTTCCTGAGAAGCTTTTCTCTGTGCTTCTGTCAATGAATTCTATCCACATTTCCACAGGAGAGCATATGTTTTCACTCCCTTCTTATTAAGAAACACCACATTAGGAGTCTAATACCAACTTTATTTTTTATCATTTTTGGCTTCAATCTTGATTGTGTCTCTTGCTACATTCTTAGGCAAACCCATTCTCTCTGAATTTTAAATTTCTCATGTATAAATAAGCATTATGTTGTTGTCATTGAATACTCCAAAAGATTACTGTGAAGATCAAGTAAAATGACAGTTCTAAAACAACTATGTAATATATGAAATGCTATGCAAATATATTATTACTTAACTAATTTCTTATTTTTAATGGAAAAACTGGCCTCAGATAGAAAACTGCTTGGAAAATGATGCTGAATTTTAGACTAATGATTTTAAACTTAGGCTGAGTTTGGAAGGAGTAGGGTGGGAACCAGGCAGGAAGAGATTGAGGGAATGGTCTCGACATAAAGAAACCTACAATAAATTATCCTGATCAATCTCTAAAAACTTATTAGGATATTCTTTCTTTAATGAATAAAAGGTTTTCTTATTTACAGAATTGGTTCTAATTTTGATTTCTGAACACATACTTCTCCATACTTAATATTTTCTAAATGACAGAACTTTATTTAACGACATTATATCTTAATAGATTTTCTCATCATTCCATGACATTCTAGGACCTCTTTGCATCTTATTTTAGTTAATCAAATGAGTGGTCTTCTTGGTTCTAGGTTTTTAAAAATTTGTTAACCACTTTGTTGGATTTTAAATTTAGTGGTAGGTACAAATTAGTATGTGCTAGGTCTTGTGTAAAGTCTTGAGGAAAATACAAAGATGAATAAAAATCATGGTACCTAACATCAATGTAGACTTCCTTATAGTGTACTAGGAAGAGAGAGAGATAATCTGGTAATTAAAAATAGTTATTTTTATATAATACAAGGCTAACATTACCCCATAAACATGTACATTAGCAAAGCTCAAGATTTTAAAGAAAGCCCACTAAATGTTAATGAAATTTAAAAATTTTGCTATTACTTTTTAATGTTTTTCTTGGGTCTAATATATAATATTGGAGAGAATTTTAGATAATTATTCTAAGAAATATATTTGTGTTCCTTAAAAATTATAGCTTTTATATTTTCTGAATATGAAAGTCAGCATGTTCTTAATTGGTTGAGAATAAACATAGTGAAAAACAGGAAGAAATCAAAGTGGTTTGGGGATTTCTAGAAGAAGGAGAAGAAAGAAACTGGAAAATCAAAGGGACAAACTAAAAAGTGAAGAGAGGAATGGACAAGACAGACTCTTGGTCCTGTGTTGGATATATATTGTGGCTCCCTCACATTCCTCCCTTTGTGGAAATATGTGTCAGCTATATTGTCAGAGACCATACATTGTTAATTCTCAAAAAATTGTGTGTTGGAACAATGTTTACTATCCTCATTTATGGATGAGAAATCTAAGGCATTGAGAGATTAAATATCTTGCCCCAAATCTCAGCTATTTAGTTATGAGAATGAGATTCCAATTGAGAATCTAACTCCAAATAATTAATCCTAGCCTAGTGTCCACCAGTTTTTTTTTTTTTTAATTTCTGAAATGATTGTTTTAGAATAAAGGTAGCAGAGAGGGAAAGAGAGGAAATACGAGGGAGTAAGAGAAACAAACCAGAACGAAAAGATGGAAAGAGACAACCCAACCTTGGCTGTACTTGGCCAAGCAGTGTCTGAAGACAGACCTCCCTTGGACTTTTCATTTACTCTGTGGTTATCAACAGAATTACCAGAGAAACTAACTTAAGTTTACAGCCTGGATGCTGTCCCAACCCAGCGCTGGTGTGCAATGCTGGGGGTAGTGCTGCATTGGGGGCAGTGTGACCTGCCAATGCCCACTGCCACCTTGGCCCTCTGAACATTTAGCAATGAGGAACTTAGGGAGAGGGGGCGGGGCAGAACCTGAAGGCAGCTAATTGTGGGCCTGCAGGCTCCCCTTGGCATGAACAAACTGAGTGCCATGGATGCCATGTTGATGGTGGGAGGCAGACAGATTTCTGGGTGGAAAAGGGCAGGTTCCTGGTGAAACCCCACCTTCAAGCCATGAATGGCCTGAAGCCTGTGGGCCGGGATGTCAGTCAGTTCTGTGTGGAGTCCTTGGCCTGGAGTGAGAAATTATGGGGCTTTTCTCAGGCCCAGCCATGGATACCCATGGACCAATCAGCATGTATTTCCTCCCCTCTGAGCTCATAAACATCCTGGACTCAGCCAGACTGAGACAGATATCCAGACAATCTGCCTGGGGAAAGGAGCTACCCACTGTGAGCCTCCTCTCTGCTGAAAGCTGGACACTACTCAGGATCACCTGCCTGCAGAGGGGGAGGTATCCACTGCTGGTCTCCTGAGAGCTGTTCTGTTGCTCAGTGAAGCTCTTCTCTGCCTTGCTCACCTCCTGGTTGGCTGTATACCTCATTCTTCTTGGATGTGGGACAAGAATTTGGGGCCTGATGAATGGCAGGACTGAAAGAGCTGTAACACAAATAGGGCTAAAACACACCCCTCCACCCTCCACCTCACTCCCTCACTCACCATGTTGCAGGTCATGAGGCCAAGAGAAGAGCTCTGGCCTTTTGGGGAACACACACCTAGTGGCTCCCTGAGCCAGGGCTGTCACTCCCTCTTTGGGGCTCTTCAGTTCCTGGTGTCTCCAAGCTTTTGGGCACCACTGCATTCCCCTTGTCCAGGCATGTGTGCCCACAGTGGAAGCCACATGTGGTATATCTGATCCAGCTGCAGCCTTGCATAGAGCTGGCACCTGTGGTGGTGCTTGGAGATAGCAGCCAGTGTGTCTGGCTGTGTGCAGTGGTTAGATCCCACACTTGCTTGCCCACACAGCTTGCTGCTCCGTGCCTGGCTTTCCCTTGGCAGGTGTGTGATCTATGCTGGTAGTGCAAGCTGAGCACAGCCTGCTGGGCTAAGTGAGTAGTAGGAGCCCAGAAGGCATGAGCAATACTCAGGCAGAAGGCACTGTTGGCCACAGAGGTTTCCAACTGGCCAAACAACACCCCAGAATGCTGTGACACTGGGATAAGTTGGAAGAGTTAGAAAATGGTAGCTGTGAACTTTGTGGACTTATATAGCAAACCTCATGATATACTAATCATAAAAAAAAGTTTTTCATGACCTCTAGGGCCATGACAAGAACTACCCTGGAAGTGTACAATTCCATATTTCATACTCTAGTCAAAACTTCTGATCCTCAAGTAAACCTAGTGTCAGCCAACTGAGAAAGCAGTTGCCTCCTAGGGGTTAAGTGTCTTTAAGGAAAATTAAAATAGTAATTCTGAGTAATGAAATAAAACCACAGTACTGCTATTTTTTTGTGTGATAAATTATAATTTGTGCAGATTTCGGCATTTTAAGCTTTTTAAAAGCTTATGGAAGATTTTATCTTATTAGAGTCACAAATTGAGTAATTCATTTAAACATTGGTTTTCAGTTATAATCTTATAACATTTAAAAGTATTAGAACATGTAGGAAATCCAAAAGCTCATTATATTTATTAGTATAACCTTCTAAGAATTCCTGAAGTACATAGGAAGACTTCTTTAATCATTCTGGTGTACTTCAAAAAGAATATGTACAGCATTTTAAACCTCAGTTTAAAATATTTAAGGGAGTACAGATAATTAAATTGTAAAACCTTTGTTATAAATCATTATTAAAATTGACTTAATTGACAAATTGAATATAAGATTTGTCAATTGAATTGAAAGTGTGAAGAAAAAGTGTTTCAAATTGGTAACTATTATTTTTTCAGATTGGTAACTTTTAAAAATAAAATATCGTATGCCTAAATTCTCAATTACTGTTTTGGTTTAAAAAAATACCCTTTAAGGCATGAAAAATACTCAACTTGACAAGATAACTGGCTATGCCTAGAATCAAAACTGTTCTTGAACTTTTCAATTTTATAAACCAATACACTTTTTCTTTTCTTTAAAGTATAAATTATTCCAAGTTGGTTATCTAATTATCTAAAACTTGGAACTAAAAGTGTTTTGACCGTGCAGTCAGGTTTGAGGATATTTTGGAGTGTGGAGGAAAAAGAAGGACTTTGGGAGATGCGTTGGGTAATTGAGAGTATTTGGAGAAATAGGATTTTAAGAAACCTCTTCTGTATATTTGGATAAAATTCCATGTTGATATTGGGCAATATTAGGAATTTGCTTTTTGAGGGTTGTGGTGAAAATTTGGGAAATGCCAAAATATCCGAAAAAAATTCAGTCATGATTTCACCACTCAGAAATAACCACAGTTAACATTTTAGTGTCTTTTCCTCTAGTCTTTCACTATTTTTATGTGTGTATATGTATGTGTTTGTATAATATGTATACAAACACATAAAACATACACAAATATATAAGATACGGATTAATATGTAATCCACATAATATGGAGAATATATCCTCTCTTTATATATTATCACATAGTTTTGTATCCTGCTTTTTATTATTTTCTTTTCTTTCTTCCTTTTTCTTTCTTTTTTTTTTTTTTTTATCTTTGAGACAGAGACCCACTCTTATCACCCAGGCTGAAGTGCAGCAGCTGATCTCTGCTCACTGCAACCTCTGCCTCCTGGGTTCAAGTGATTCTCTTGCCTCAGCATCCTGAATAACTGGGATTATAGGCACCACCCACCATGCCTGGCTAATTTTTTTTTTTTTTTTTGTATTTTTAGTAGAGTCAGGGTTTTGTCATGTTGGCCAGGCTGGTCTCAAACTCCTAACCTCAGGTGATCCATTTGCCTTGACCTCTCAAAGTGCTGAGATAACGGGTGAGCCACCACACCTGGCCTCAGTTAACTTTTTATTGTGAAATATTTTATATCCATATACTAAAACTTTTTTGGGGGGGTGAACTTACCTTCACTTTAGAAGTAAAGTTTGATTTCTGCCTATTCCACTTAAAAAGACAGAGTAATCTAGATTCTCCACAGATCTTAAAGCCCAGTTTCAAATATTTTTCTATATTCCATGGAGTAAAGTTTACCTAGAGTTTCAGGTTCCAAGCTATACTAGCCCTAAAATCCTGATTGCTGTGAAAACAACTCACTTGGTTTCTCACACTATGACCTGAATTTCACATGTTGGAGGAGACACAGATGAGGCATCTTGAATCCATGACTCAGGTACTATATCCACCTACTAAGGCTGCTGCCAGAATAAATACAGAATGCTTGTAAAAGTTGAATTTTAAATAAGGAATGGACGATCTTTTAGTATAAGTATGTCCCATAACATTTGCCACATACTTATACCAAAAATTATTCATTAGTTATGTGAAATCCAAATTTATCTGAGTGTTCTGTATTTTTATTTGCTCAATGTGACAACTCTACATATAACTCTATCAAATTTATCAGGCTGAAGCAGAGAACAGTCTCAATGTCCTGCTGTGTTTTTCTCTGGTTCAAATTCAGTTCTTCCAGCTTCGTGTGGAACCTCAAATACAATTTGAAAGCCCTTGGTCAAAGTAAAATGCAATAAGCTACTGACCTAAAGTGGTTGTTAGTGGAATGGAAAAGAAGTAATGGGTAACAAGCATTTTGGATAGAGAATTGAGAGAGTAAGGAGTCAAGGATGATTTGAAATTTTCAATTTTTGGCATATAGGGCGATGGCTATGCCATGAAGACAGGGAGCAGGAGTTAAGGCCAGTTTGAAATGCCAGCAAGACATCAAGTTGGAGACAATTATCAGGCAGTTTGTCCAACACTGCTCCCAATTTCAAGGTTTTGCCTTAGAACAAATTATTGGAGATCTGATTGAAACTGCTTTAAAAAGAATCATCCTGGCTGGGCGTGGTGGCTCACGCCTATAATCACAGCACTTTGGGAGGCCGAGGCAGGTGGATCACGAGGTCAAGAGATCGAGACTATCCTAGTCAACATGGTGAAACCCTGTCTCTACTAAAAATACAAAAATTAGCTGGGCATGGTGGTGCGTGCCTGTAGTCCCAGCTACTTGGGAGTCTGAGGCAGGAGAATTGCTTGAACCCAGGAGGCGGAGGTTGCAGTGAGCTAAGATTGTGCCATTGCACTCCAGCCTGGGTAACAAGGGTGAAACTCCGTCTAAAAAAAAAAAAATCATGCTTTTTTGTTTTAAACACTTGGAAGAACTCAGCCCACAAAATTTGGTTTGGTATGTTCTCCCTGGCTTATTCTTCACTCCTCACAAGTCACTATCCTTTTCTATGTCATGACAGGTGGGTGCCACCATGCTCTGCTAAGTTTTCATTTTTTTGTAGAGACATAGTCTCACTGTTGTCAAGTCTGGTCTCAAATGCCTAGCCTCTAAAATCCTGCACTGGCCTCCCAAAGCACTAAGATTATAGACATGAACCACAATTTTCAAGTCATTAACAATTCTACAATATACTGTTAATGCCTAGATGCTATTCTATTATGTGGAAATATGTAAATGTATTTAACTCATCAGTCATTAATGATCATTCGGAAGTTTTCAATATTTAGCCTTAATGAGTAAGGATAATAAACGAGGGCTTGAAATAATGGCATCTCGAAGTATCCAAGTTCTGATAACCAGGAAGTTTTGTCTCAAAAAACATTACAAACACTCCTTGTGGCTCAATAAGGAATGAATCTACCATTAAGAAAGATAGCATCATTAGATTAGGTTCTATCTGGCTTGTGTGGTCAGAATCAAAGGCTCACTCAACAGAGTTGTTTAGCTAGAAGAGCACCCATAGTAACTCGGGAAAGAATAGCATTCCATAAAACTATCTGTTCTTTACCGTTTTCTCCTCCCAACAAAACTTGACAACAATTTAATAAAATGTTAAGGCCTAATATAGCTAAGGGCTAGGGAAAACAATTTCAGATGTGTGTGTGTGTAGATAAATATACCTATATATAAAAAAATTGCTGGGGGTTTTTGCTATTTTGATAAAATTAACTAATTTAAAACACTTTTATCAAATTAAAAATTTCCATTTAAAGAACTAAATTGAGAACATATTCAGAACATAGACAAAAATCTTTATACAAAGATGTTCATAGCAAAATTAAAGCTAAATATTGAAAAATTTAGCTTAATGTTCATTAATGATGTATAATGTTATCTTCATTAATGACAGATAAGTTAAATACATTTACATATTTCCATATAATAGAACAGTATCTAGACATTAACATTATATTGTAGAATAGTTAATGACTTAAAAAATGTTCATAATAAATTATTCAATCAGAAAATCAGTTCTAAGCCTTGCTTGGTGGTTTACATCTAGAATCTTAGTGCTTTGGGAGGCCAAGGCAGAAGGATTTTTGAGGCCAAGCATTTGAGACCAGCCTTGGCAAGAGTGAGACCCTGTGTCTACAAAAATAAAAAAAATTAGCAGAGCATGGTTGCATCCACCTGTAATTCAGCTACTCAGAAGGCTGAGGTGGGGGGATTGCTTGAGTTCAGGAGGTCAAGGCTTCAGTGAGCCATGATTACACTATTACACTCCAATATGAGTGACAGAGCACACCCTGTCTTTTAAAAAAATCATTTATAAATATTATATCATTTATAAATATCATGGTATTCTTTGTAGTTTTCTTAAAAATAATACATGTATAAATATTCATAGAAAAATAGGCTAGGTGCAGAGGCTCAAGTCTGTAATCTCAGCATTTTGAGAGACTGAGGTGGGCAGATCACCTGAGGGCCGGAGTTTGAGACCAGCCTGGCCAACATAGCAGAACCCTGTCTTTACTAAAAATACAAAAATTATCTAGGCATGGTGGTGCGTGCCTGTAGTCCTAGCTACTTAGGAGGCTGAGGCAGGAGAATCGCTTGAACCTGGGATGCAGGGGTTGCAGTGAGCTGGGATCGCACCACTGCACTCCAGCTTGGGGTGAGACTCTGTCTCAAAAAAAAAAAAAAAAAAAAAAAAGAAGGATATGAAATAAAATGTTAATTATGTGTGGCAAGATTTCAGGTATTTCTCATTTTCTTCTACCTACCTTTATTTTTCAGTTTACTACAAATATACATTACCTTTGAAATTCAAAAGCATGCCATTTAAAATAAGCATTTAACAAAAATTAGGGAACAGTACTGCATACCTTTAAAACTCAACTTTGGTGGTGAAGGGAAAATCCTATGAAAAACATTTGATTATTGACTTAAAAAACTGAAAGTGGAAAAAAAAAAAAACAAAACTGAAAGTGGACTAGCAGAAAAAAATTCAGTTCTTAAAGCCTAACTTTTTTTTTGTATTTGGAGAGCTGATTTGTTTGAGTTCATTTAATTTTGTGTAAAGATGACTTCCAGCTTTTAAGGATGTCTTTTAAATGTGTCTCTAAATTGCAGAAAAGATTTTTTTGAACATAAAAATTGCTCTTTAAATAACGTTTGATGACTTGTGCATAAAAGGACTAGAAACATAGATTTAAAACTTAAAGGCAAAAATGCTTTGTAAAATAGCTTTTAGGTTACAATTCTGACCATTTGAAAAATAACTTTAAAAAGTGAAACTAACCTGAGGTGAAAGTTACCATAAGTTCTAATTTCATGCAAGGTGTTCAAAGCAAAAGTTGATCATTTTATATTACTGACATTGACCAAGTAGATTCTACATAGGTCTATTTTGTCTTAAGTCAAATAAAAATGCTCTTAAACCAAACTATAACAATTCTTAAAATAGAAACTTCTTGAGGTTATCGGGAACCACAATCTTACAGCCACCCAGAAAGCATTCTACAAGTAGTAATAGGCATCTATTTTGGGTAAAGTATTTTGAGTTCAGTTCTTAGTGACAATTCTTAAGTTATTCCTTTGGGCATTTCTGGGGTACTGTGAGGAAGCACCAGCTTTGTGTGTGGTCTGCATTCTTGTAGTAATGACATATGACCAAAAAGATCTCAGAAGGAAAGCAGTTAATGCACCCAAGTTTCAGTTAGGTCACTGTTCTCTGGGTAATGAAATCTTCAAGGGATGACACAAACAGACTTACTTGGTTTATTTTTTTAATATTTACTGTTGCCTTGTTTTATGTTTGCACATGATACTGCTGATTCAGTGTTTCTGAGCCAGTCTTTCTGTTAACAGAAGGGCTTAGGTTGAGCTGTTTCTGGAGAAGACTTGACACATGGCTTCAATCTCCTTTCTCTGGTGGCATGTGAAGCCAGCCGGTTGGCAGATTCCAGGTCTGTAGCAGAAATATAGGCTGCTATTCTCGTACTGAGCTTGGGTTCTGCTGCTATAGCAGAAATGAGCTTCTCACAACATGTGAAGCTAGTAGGAGAGGAAAAGAAGTAAGGCAGGCGTGGCAGAGGTGAGGAGCACATGGAGCCACATGTAGATTACATATAATAAAAAAATAATACAGCGCTAAGGCTGCTAATTGCTATCCCTAAAAACAGGAGCTTTCACCATTTCATTTGTTCAAGTAATGTTGCATCTATTCAAAACCCAACATTGTTGCAAAATTTGATTCTCTCAGGCTCTAGTAATTGTTATCTAAGATGACTATGATCAAAAATACATTATTTGTTATCCATTTTTTTGGTATGTGAATTGAACTGAAAGGAGTAAGAAATCTGGAGTTTTAATATAGTTCCACTGTCTGTTAGTTATATGGTGTTAGACAATTAATTTATCTTCATTGGACATCAGGCTTCTTATCTGTAAAATAAAACATATGGTATAGTTAATCTCTAATATTTGTATTGACTCTTGAATTCAGCATCTATCATTCACAATTGCAGCTGGTCCTTCCTGGAGCAGTGCTTCCTGTCAGCCTTCCCAGGAACCTGAAAGACTGAGTTGAAATGTTTGATCATCCTTTAGGTCATTATCCCTCTCCCAACTCAATCTTCTCTGCAGGGCTTAATGATTAAGCTTCTTAGTTCAAGTATTTCTGACATATATAAATATAGCTTGAGAAGAGAGTATGGTTTTCCATATATTTAAAGAATCATTGGATGAGACATGATAGATAAATCATAACATAAACTTTTTATTTAAATAACTGAATGATTTGGAGTAAGCCATTTTACCTCCTAAGAAGTCAGTTTTATTTATTGAAAGAACATAATACATTTCCAACTTTTTCACAGAACTTTATACATATTGAAAGGGAGAATGTTTAAGATAAGATAATTTTTAAAAAATATTAATTTCTGTACATGAGCATCTTGATATTACATGTTTATTAAAATGACAAAATAATAGGGAAAACTGTTGAAAACCTTAAAGCAATTGCTTCTTAGTATAAATAAAGTCAGAATTTATAAGAGAAAGAAAATTAGCTGGTTTGGCATGATTTATTTTTCTATTTAACAGTTATTTATTGAGTATTTGCTAAGTACCAGGCACTATTCTCAATGTAATATATCAGTGAA
Organism: Sapajus apella; assembly: GCF_009761245.1. Taxonomy (NCBI): domain Eukaryota; kingdom Metazoa; phylum Chordata; class Mammalia; order Primates; family Cebidae; genus Sapajus; species Sapajus apella. Next base: position 68,028,172 of record NW_022436946.1, on the reverse strand, counting down.
AAAGCAGACAATGCTTTCTGAGCTCATGGAACTTACATTTTATTAATTTTATTGACTCCTAAGGAACATGAGTTACTTTTTGATTTTGAAATAAATTTTAGCAAAGATTAATAGCTAAAATGTAATTTAACTACTTTTCCAATTTATTACTTCTAAAAATATTACATGCTATTTCTCCAATCATATGAGAACTTGCTAAATAGCTTGCAAATGAATTTTATTAAATAATATGACAGATAGTTGTATTCTCTTCTGTTGAATGTTAGCAGGTCTTAGTGTTGCAAGAAGATTATGTTTGGACAACTGGAGGACAGAGCTATAAATATTTCCTTAAAAACATGGGGGAAAGCATTAGGGGAAACATCTAATGTAGATGAGGGGTTGATGGGTGCAGCAAACCACCATGGTGTGTGCTTGCCTATGTAACAAACCTGCATATTCTACACACGTATCCTAGAACATAAAGTATATATATAAAAAAAACTAAAAAAAAATTAATAATACTTGGCTTCCCATTAAAAAAAAATAGTATGTCACAACAGTAACAAACACATAAAGCAGCAAATAAACACATAGGTAGAAAGAAATTTTTTTACATGGCATTATTAATTTGGTAATAGTTCTATCTTGTCTAGTAAATAAGTATTTAATTTGCCAGTTCTTTGGATGGTATCAAACTATTAAGCACATTTCATGTTATGCCTATTTTATTTGATTAGTTATGATAATTATGTCAAATATATGCCACACACAATTACCTCAGTTTCATGAACTTTTTAAATGATTGAATATTTTAATACTTTAACATGTATTTTTCAGCTGATAGCTGATAACTCATTTAAAAAAAATTTGTGGATAGATGTTTTTCCTCCTAAAATTCTGACACATATTCTCATTTATCAATCTCTTTGCCAAGATCTAAGCAGTTGTACATACTTGCAATAAAAAGTAGACTAATTTTGTTTTACAAAAATTCTGGAAGTTAAAATTTCCTTAGCAAGCTCAGTGGTTCCTATTGAAAATAAAATTTAATGGCTCTTTTTAAAACTCTCTTTGCTTTGTTGGTGTTTGGGCAGTGAAATATTTTTTATGTATTTCATCCCTCTTTTCTTGAGGGGTTATATAAAAGCTAGGCTCCAGTATTGTTCCTGGTATTAATTGCCTAAGACATTAATTTGTTGATGTCAATTTGTTTGTGGATTTATGACCCAGAATTAGCCAGAAACTAGTTCTGTCAGGAAGTATTGTGAAATATTTGTAAAATACTCCTAAGTACTTTTTCCACCTCAAAAAGATTCCCTCATACAATGACAAAAGAGATGTGAAAATTAGGCTGTGGCGGGACCATTTTTCTACCCTAAAGTAAATGAGAGAGGAATTCAGCTAATACATTTGTGATTGTACATTCTAAAATTTTGCCCCAGTATTTTATGTAGCTTTTGAAAAAAAAAATAATAATGTGGAGAGAACATGGTAGTGATCTTGAACGAAAATTTTCCACTAAAACTGGCTATTGAAGTCTCAAGCAAATCACCATAGGTCTCAGACAACCCTGAAGCTAGCCAGGCCGGGTCTGCAATGGAAGAGAAGACTTTGATGAAAAACTCTTTTTTTGTCATTCTTTGATAACATTTATAGGCTCTTTGTAGTCTTACAATTGTCGCACTTAGAAGTTTTTTTTATAAATTATGTGAAGCAGTAAGTATCTACTCATCTTTTTTCCACTGCTTCTAAATTTTGGCATAATCAATAAAGATTCTTTGATGTAGGACCTTTGTGATTAATGATTTATTTTTCCCAGGGCAGTCATAGGAAGAAACTGCCTATGATTAATGATTTATTTTTTCCAGGGAAGTCATGGTAAGAACTCAATCATGGTTAATAAAATCATATTTTTTAAAATAAATCTTGATCATACAACTGGAATGTACAAACAACTACACATTGTCATAGAGGCCCATCACGTGCCATGAACACATGAACTCTATGAAACTATGAAGATCAACAGGACCCATTTTTGTAAGATCTGTGATTATTTTTCTTCTTTTCAGAAGTTTTTATAGATTGCCTGAAAGAGATAGCTCTTCTTTAATCAGCTCATTTTGTATTTGTACTCTGACAGCTTTTATGGTATCTAAGTAGTAATATAACTGACTAGAAAAATAACCAACTAATCAATCATCAATTTATTTTCTACTGAATGTCCAAATATTTGGTTTGATAGATTACCCTACTACTTTGATTATTTTGGTATTTTACTAACAGAACTAACCTTTGCATTTCTCTCCATTGATGTTTATAATGGACGAGCCATTGATTCTAGTTATTAAGCAAATATAGTATGGAGATTATTCATGATTTGAGTAACTCTGCTTGAAGAATATACAGTCATAGCAGGTATTAGTCTTATATAACATGAAAAATGTTAGATAAAAACACCTTCATAAGCCTTGATATTTTATCATGTCTATGAACGCTATGCCCAACCTGACCTTGAACAAAAAATTTTCTGCCAAACCTGGCTCTCAAAGTCACAAGCAAATAACTGTAGGGCACAGACAACCCTGTAGTTAGTCACACTGGGCCTGCAATGGAAGAGAAGCTTTTGATGAAAAACTCTTTTTTCTCATTCTTTGATAACATTTATAGGCTCTTTGTAGTCTTACAATTGTCACACTTAGAGTTAGAAGTTTTCTATAAGAAAAAGGCATAAGAGGATAAAGGAGTGACTATAGGACTGGGAAGTTGCAATGGCAGATTCAGCAGTGGCAAGGTAGATCTTAACAGGAAAGCACCAAGAGGAAAAAGGGGTTGGGGGTTAAATAAGGAGAAAAGATGCAGAACAAATAAGGAGACAGGGATCATGAGAAAAGGATAGTCTTTGGGGTCAGCAAACTAGGGAGTGGAAGAGCTAGAACTCTTCCAGAGAGTTTCAAACTTTCTTCGGAAATGTTTGGAAAAGCAGTCTTGGTTTGAATAGGAGCAAGGGACTTGTATTGAAGCTGCATTTCAGAGCAAACAATTTTAACTAGCTCAGTGGTTTTCAACTTGAGAGTGCAGCAACATCACTTGGAGGACTTGTTAAAACACAGGTTGCTGACTTTCACCTATAACTCTAGCACTTTTAATTCAGTAGGATTTTAGGGGCAGGCTGAGAATTTGCATTACTAACAAGAGCTTAGGTAAGAATTCTATTGCTGGACTGTAAACCACTGATATGGAGAGTATGTTCACCTGAGGGGACTGGAGGGTTTAACATTGATTTGGATGGTGGTAAACCTGGCCTGCAAATGGCTGAATTTTGCCTAGCCTCACTTCTCTCATTGACAAAGAGGAGAAATAATACCTTGAGTGTTAAATAAGACTTAGAGATAATAAATATAGGTTCTAAAGGCAATATCTGATTCCTGTTGGGAAATCAATAAATGGTAGCTATGGTAAGAAGAATGATATAAACAAACAATGCAAACAAGAATACCCAACCATAATACTGGAATTTTAATCACCTTTGGGAGTTCTGAGGTTTCATGAAAACCTCATTATAATCTCTGACTTTATTCCCTTCAAAAATGAATTTTCAGATTTTAAGTTTTTCTTGAGTTTAATTTTTTTAATTTAAATGCTTAAAAATTGTCTAATTTTTATTCAAATACACCTTGTGTAGATGATTATTTCTTATAATGCTCAAATCACTTAACCTGATGGTTAAAGTATGTGCCATTATTTGAAAACATAATGTAAAGAGAGAAAAATAAACATCAAGTTTTCCTGTGAAACCAGTACAGAAAAAATATGTTTTAATGGTGGGGTTAAGGCTAATGGGGCAAATGTAAGATTTGTATTATTTTATTTCTTCCCTAACTTAAGCATTTCTATTTTAAAATTTTTATAATTGTAGTTGTTTTCTAGCAGTTTCTAATTGCAATTGTTTTATTATGAACTGATGTTTTATTAAGCTTAGCATATATGGTTCTAATCTTGATTGCCCCGTAAAAGTCTATTCCGAAATGTAATCACAAAAGGATAATTACTTTCAATCCAAACACATATTTTACTTTAAAAAAATAAAAACTATAAAGAATGCTGCTTCTTGCCCTCACACCCCTCCAAGCTTTATTTTTTATTAAAAAAAAAAAACACTATAAAGAATGCTGCTCCTTGCCTTCACACCCCTTCAAGTTTCAGTTTCAGATTATGAGCTTGTTATCAAAACTTAGTTCCGAAAGATTCTTTTCATTGTTCTGAATGACAACTGAAATGATTTAGAAATTTTGATGACTGGAGAGCATGCATGCTACAGCAACACTCCTTACCAAATTAGTCTGTTTTAACTTAGAAAGTGTTTTCAGGGCCACACTTTTTAACTGAGGAACACTTCCTGAAATTATAGGCCACGTTTATATAAAGACCCAGATGTTTTCTGATTGTTTTATATGTAAGAAGAAGAGTAAACATGAACACCTGGAAGACACTGGGGTTTGAATGAGAGATAATAACTAATAGCGCACAACTAAACTTTTATCTTGACATGTTCTGATTTCTTTTATAGTTTTCAAGTTTGTAAGTTCTTGCTTAGTTTGGATATTTTAAGGTACAAGTGCAACATGAAGAATAGGTGATTTTTATGCATACTCTGTCCATTGATTTATTCAATATTTATTGAATACTTTCTATGTTCCATTCCATGCACCATAAAAAGTATTCCGTAAATGTATATTGTGCATATAAAGATGTTAACCACATTTTAATATATAATCTTTTATTTTTTTTTCCACAATCATTCATGGACAATTTACCTTATGCTGAGTATTTTTCTGGATTCTGGATTACCAAGGTAAATGAGACACAACACTTACTTTCAAGGAGTTTATAGTGTAACAGAAAGGGAAAGCTATAGTCATTAACTAATTATTTAAATATTTAATGAGCATCCACCAAGCATCAGACAGTGAGCTCAGATGGAAGGGTGCATCAGCATCCAATCAGATAAGGTTCTTACCCTCATGAAGCCCTCATATTCTAACACATATTTGGTATATATAGGAAAATGGGGTTATATAGTCTAGAGTACTATAGGAAGAGGCTACTTTAGATAAGAACGATAATACTTTTTGGAGGTAACACTTGAGCAGACACCTGGAGGATGACCATGAGAATCCCACATAGGAACTAGAAGTTACAGAGATCATCAAGGAGGGTAAGCTCTGAAGTGGGAAAGGGTACAGAGTGTTTGAAGAGCAGTGTGATAATCATAGTGTTGGAGAATAATGAGGCGTTGAGGTGGAAGGTGATGTGAGATGAGGTTAGAGAATCAGGTGGACCCAAATCATACAGGGCACTGCAGGCCATGGGGGGACTTCAGATTTGTATCATAAAGTAATAGGAACATATTAATATGCAAGTCAGCATGATGTAGTCTGATGACATTTTTAAAAGATCGCCTTACAGGCTTCAGGAAATGTGGGTTGGAAAGAAGCCAGAGTGGAAGAAGGGAGATGAGTTAGGAGAGTACTGTAATCAGTAAGACAGAAATGATTTTGGTGTAGATTGAGATAAATGGTGGTAAAGGATATAATGAGAAGTGGGAAAATTTTGGCTGTATTTTAGAAGTGAGAACAATGGGGTTTGAAGATGGATAAAATAAAAACTGTTATATGTGGTAATGTGTTATACATGTTATGCTAAATGGCCCAAATGAAAAAGTGATGACTTCTCCTTGGGGTGTGAATAATGCCAGGAAAGCCATCAAAAAATATCTTTAGTTGAGTTTGTGGGATGAGTTTATGTTCACAGGCACTCAGGGCATGTGCAAAGCAGAGGAAGGGCAATTTGGACAGATGCACTAGCATGAGCAAAGACATACAGAAGACAGAAGAGTAGTGGGTGGGAGCAAATGGCAAGAGTCAGAGCAGAAGAGGTGAGTCAGGCCACTGGAGTTCCTAATGAGAATTTAGGTGTTATCTGGTCGTATAGAGAGAGATTCATTATCTGGAAGAAGAGGCAATGCAGCATAATTACAGTGTGGAGAAAAACTAGTAAATGTTCCTACTTGTAGAAAATCGACCAAGTTCATCATTTAGTTGCAGCTTAATCAGTTTTGAATACCATTAGTTTAAATATTCAGAAATATTTATAATATGAAAACTTTAAGTTCTCTAAATTTTGATGTTTCTAAGCCTATTGTTCTTTACTAATGGATAACATGTTCCCTAGCAGGAAAATTGACTTTGTTATTTGCAGCAAAGACGATAACACAAGAAGTGTATAGATAATTTATATGTAATTAAAATATATTTCTTTCGCATTTTACTCTCGTTTCATCCTACCAAGCCAGCTCCTAGTTAAAAATTAACAATGGTTAAATCGTAATTTGTTTCATTTTCTTTTCTTCTGTGATCTGAAGGTATGATAATGATAATTGAAATGACCACAGTAATCTGGACTCTTCATATAACTAACCTCTGATTTTTGAAAGACTTCTTCTTTTGTCAAGGATGTTTTGTTCATTTTTTAAAAAATGTAAAGGGTAAATTTAAATCTGTTTCTGTAGTGTGAAAGTTTCTCAGTGGAGAATTTTGAGAGCAATTGTAAGTGAAAATGGGATTATAACATAAATTGTCTTGAGACTATAATGAGATAAAAGTGTTTTATACCACAAAAGCTACAATCACATTCATTTCAGCATGACCAGCATGTCAAGCACTTTCAAGGTAATGAATGCATTCCAGAAGATTGTCTGTATTTTTTCCATACTTTAAATAGCAGGAAGACGTTTGAAACAATTTACTGTGGCATCAAAGGCACTGTGATGGGCGTTACCCTCACAATTCTGAGGCAGAATTTAGCTTTGGCAAAGAGTGGGTATTTTAATGAGTACTAGCTTACATTTTTCTTGGCATTAGGTTTATATAGGGCCATATTTCCTCCTCTTTGGAAAAAGATACAAAAATGCAAAGAATGGCTATAATGGTTAACCAAAATGAATGTCCATTGCTGTTAGGTATTATAAAGAACACCAGGTAGCATTTTCTGAAAGATTTAGTGACTTGCTGGTACCCTGTGGTTGTTGTTAAAGTGAAATAAACCATTTTGAAGAAGTGAATAAATTTTTCTGAGGATTTTATTTATTTGCAACAAGGAAAAATTCAGAACCTTATGTTGGCAAAAGTTAATGAAAGTAGTCAGCAGTTTGACTTGCTGGTATTCTAATATGTTACATTTATGCACAAGAAGAGTTACTGTTTTTAAAGTGGTAAATAATTGAGTCTCCTAAGATGAAACCCAGGAAACCTGGTTGACTCCATAATTTCACCTGGAATTATTTTTATATAATACATAGGTAGATTAAGGGAACAAATTAAGTTGAACAAATTCAGTTCATATAAAGCTTTGATAATAAACTTCAGAAAGAAATTAATTAATACAGAGAGACTTTGAGTTTTCTTTACTTTTATGAGAAAATGGAAGAACCATCTTAGTTTTTTAGAGAAGGAAATGTCTCTCAGTACATGCCAAAAAGGATAATGGACAAATTTCTTTCCAGGATTATGGCATTAATTGTACAAAAATCTCTTAACATTTGTGAGAATTGTTACTGCCTTTCTGTGAAGTATCCTCCTTCTGCGATCTTCTTATGTTCAGCCCTATTGTATGCTGATATTTGGTATCACTTTTCAAATTAGTTTAAGCTGTAATTTTAAAACATGGTTTTAATTATTATTATTGTTATTATTTGAGATGGAGTCCTGTTCTGTCACCCAGGCAGGAGTTGCATTGCCGCAATCTTGGCTCACTGCTACCTCCACTTCCGGTGTTCAAGTGATTGTACTGTCTCAGCCTTCTGAGTAGCTGAAATTACAGGCATGTGCCACCACACCTGGGTAATTTTTGCATTTTTAGTAGAGACAGTGTTTGGCCATCTTGGTCAGGCTGGTCTTGAACTCCTGACCTCGTGATCCACCTGCCTCAGCCTCCCAAAGTGCTGGGATTATAGGTGTGAGCCACTGTGCCCAGACAATTATTCTTAATAATTTAAGAGTTTTTTGTGAGTCCAAATAACACAGGAACCTAGTCCTCAAATAGAAGTAAAAATATGTTTTTTATATGCTTTGTATGCAAGTTTTTGTATAAGGTAGATTAAGGAGCTATATTAAAGTAAAGCTTTATCAGGATTAAAATTGTGGTATTTTAGTGCACATTGAGTACATATAATTTAAAGGATATAAGTATAATTCGAAGCATATTCACATTTTATCAGGGTACAATGAAGTATGTGGTATAGCATTATGTTGTAGCACCTCTCTCAGATAGGATAAACATAAACCAACCAAATAATCAGATATTTTCTTGGGCACCTTCTGTGTGCCGAAACTGTATTAGGCGTCTTTGGAAAAGAAATGATCATCAAGATGTGTTTTCCTCTCTATGAGCTTTTAAGGTACTAGGGCCAAATCAGTTTCTTCTAGGAAATCTGAAAGATTCAGAAGATGTTAACCATCAGGAGAACAGATTTCAAAGGGTTAAGCAAAGATGGAAACGTGTAGGGCATATTAGAAAAGAAGGAGCAGATCAATTTGGCAAGAGAAATGGTTCTGTAGAGGGCATGAGATGAGATGGGGGCATAGGGCTGGGTTTCCTGTGGAAGGCTTTGACTAGGAGACAGAAGGGTCCTTAATTCTCTAGTGATTTTGAGTAGGTCTTTAATTCTTTGTTGATTAGAGAAACAAAGACCTACTCAAAAAATTTTTGAGTAGGGTAATGACATCATCAAAATGTTTTTATAGACAGATATAATTTTCCATAGTATTAAAGACAAATTTGATTTAGGAAAGCATTCAGGGCATTAGGACCATGTGGAATTTTCTGCAATAATCTTGAAGACAGGCAGCAAGGATCTGGTGGTGGCAGGAAAATAGAAAAGGGAATGCTGATCACAGCGGACCTGGGAAATTTGACCATAGAAATTTGGGGATCACAGAGGCTATAACATCTTTTTAGGTCAAGAATTTGTCTTTCACTTTAGTAAACATGTATCTTTAATAAACAAATTTTACATCCAAATTAAATTTTACTCCTTGTGAAACACATTGAATTATCTTGTTTATGCATAAAATTTAAAAAGGAAAATATAAAAAGTGCTATCACTTACCAATTGAACCTGTTTATTGTTGAGTAGCAAAAAACAATAAAAATACTAGTAACGAGGATAATTAATGAATGTGTTTTTGTACCATTATGCCTATTGGTTTAAATGAAAGTTATTGATGTAATGTTGATGGTTTGTTTACTTAGTAATTTTTCAATATTTATGATTTTCTTTCTCAATATAAACATAGTGACCCATACACTATTAATAAAAATTTCAAGCACAGATGGAGGTGAGGAGCATTTCTCAGTTTGTATTGAACACTTGGAGAATTATCAAGAAGAGTAAATAAAATAAAGCTCTACCTTTTTATTAAAGAAGGTTTGCCAATGAAGTAAAAACTCACTGAAAAGGAAGTTCAGGGTTTTTTTAATCTTTGTGAACCAGTAAGATGTAAATGCCATCCACACTAAATCCAAAATACACATTGTATTTCCCTGTAATTTCTTCTCTGAACTCTGTTTATATCTTTTGGCTTATATGTGGATTAGTATTTGCAGTCCAGAATGGAAAGCCTTGATCATTAGCAAATAATATTATTTCTCAAATTACACCTTGACATTTATTCTGATGTATTTACCCCCGGCCAATCTATTTCATAATAAAACCTTGAGAAAGGCATCACAAACATTTGAAGCTTTTGATAAGTACCTTGCAATAAAAATATAAGACCATGTTTTTCCAACATTTCTCAGGTTTCAAATAGAAAGTAAACTGAGTGTAAATTAAAATAGATGGTATTTAATTACTGAAAGCACAGTAAACATTAGTGTGAATATATACAATATTATTCTAATAGATCTTTAGAATGATATTGGCTATGTGGCACATTTTCCATTACACCAGTTTAATCTCATTTTATCTTTGAAAAGAGCAAGAACGTGTTAATAAGGTGTCAGCCCACTATCCTTTTACTTCTCTTCCCTGAGTTTCAGCCTCTATGTTCCTGCCCGAAATTAGGGAAGAATTTACCTTTCCAACATTGCACTAGTTCATAACATACTCAACATCTCTGGAACTAGGGCTTCTCTTACTACCTGACTTTGAATTGACTCCCTGCATGTGCAAGATCTAACTGCTACTGCCTTTCTCTGCTAACTTTTCAGAACTTGCTACTTTGTGTACTCAGCAACACCCGAAAGACCATTTATGTTTATTTGAACGCTCATTTTTCTCCTCTTGACAAGCTCATTTTGCTGGCTTGTGGTTCCTAAATATAACTGTGGAACTTTATGGACTGGTGATGCCATTTCCTTATTTTCTGTTTTTTCTAAATCAATATAAATAATAATGAAATTCCTAGACTCTAAGATGTTGTTGATTAAGTTAGCTTCAGTTTAGAATTTTGGTATGAAAGATATCCAACAGTTTATTATATGCTACACTAACATACATTTATTCATTCTAAAAAAGCCACTATGACTAGTGCCATAAGCATAGTTTGTGTCTATGCCTTTTGTCGTAATGCACACCAGATTCATTATGTATGAGGCTTAATAGTTTGGAAGATTATGAAAATATCTTCTTAGCTTAATATATGAACTATTGACTTCTGACAGACTAATACATTGAGGCCTTATGTAGTAAGTAAGCTTCCTCTGCAATGACCCTCCCACAAACCAGAAGGAAGACATTACATTTTCGTTTGGTGTGGTCTTCAGAAAAATATGTAAGATTTGTGATTTGAGATTAAAAACCTTGTATGTGGGCAATCAAGAAAATTTCAAAGTACTATTAAAATGAGATAATCTGATAGGTTGTCCTGAACCCTTATCTAGTGTGGTCAGAAATAAGGTATAAAGCCTTAATTAGGATACAAATTTAGCATTTTTTTGATTTAATAATGTTGCCTACTTTATACCTCATTTTAAAATTATATCTCAAACTGTCTTATTGAAACATTTGTAGACTATAATATTTTCTGAGTTATACATTTATAATTTTTATAATACAGTTATGTCCTGCTTAATGACAGGTATACTTTCTGAGAAGTGTCTAGTTAAGTGATTTCCTCATTGTGCAAACATCATAGAATGTACCTACACAAAGCTAGATAGTATAGCCTACTACACACCTAGGCTCTATGGTGTAGCTTAGTGCTCCTAGGCTAAAAACCTGTATGGCATATTTCTGTACTGAATACTATAGATAATTATAACATAATGGTATTTGTGTATCTAAAAATATGCAAACATTGAAAAGGTATAGTAAAAATGTGGAATAAAAGATAAATATGGGTATGCCTGTATAGGGTAGCTCCATTATCTAATGGGATCACCATTGTATATGTCTGTCCTTGATCAAAACATTGTTATACATGACTGTATGTTAGTATTATCTCTAAAATATGGACAAAGAAAACATTCCATAACATACCAAAAAACACCAAAATCTGGTTCTAAATGAGAATTCTCTCCTTTTTTGTTGTATTTCTTCCCTCCCTCTCTCCCTTTCCTCTTTCTTCTTCCTTCCTTTATTTTTTTTCAATACTGAGTTTATCAATTATCTGTTCCATGCAAGTTGTTACTCTTGCAAAATCTTTAGGATAAAAGGACCACTCTGCCTAGGAATAAAGATGACCAAGTGGATTCTTGACTTAAATTTATTTTAAAATGATTTCTTTCAGTACAATGCTATATTAAGTATTGAAATACATCAGTTCTATGGTGTATTTTTAAGATTTGGTTGGACCACAGACCCTGATACAGCAAGAATAATAATACATTGTGTTCAACAAAAGCCAGCTCGTGATCTGAGTCACCTATGATGTGGCTGGAAGTATACAAAGGGTTTATATTTTTTTAATTTTATTTTTTACTTGATAAAAAATAACTGTACATAATCACAGGGCTCATAGTGATATTTTCATACATATAACATATAGCAGTTAGATCAGGATAATTGGCATATCCGTCTTCTTGAACATTTATCATTTGTGTTGGAAATATTCAATATCCTCTTTTGAGCTATTTAAAACTACATAATATATTACTGTTAATATAGTCATACTACAATTCTATGAAACACTAGAACTTATTCTTCCCATCTAGCTGTAATTTTTTATCCTTCAATAAATCTCTGCCTATCCCTCCTTTTCTCATACCCTTCCCAGTCTTTAATATCTTCTGTTCCACTTTTTACTTCTATAAGATCAGTTATTTTTAGCTTTCACATATGAGTGAAAACACGCAGTGTTTAAGTTTTTGCTTCTGGCTTATTTCACTTAACATTCTCCAGTTCTAGCCATGTTGCTGTGAATTACAGGATTTCATTATTTCTTACTGCTGAATAGTATTCCATTGTGTGTATATACTACTACACACCTAGGCTCTATGGTATAGCTTATTGCCCCTAGGCTAAAAACCTACATGGCATGTTTCTGTACTGAATACTATAGACAATTGTAACATCATGGTAAGTATTTGTGTATCTAAAAATATCCAAACATTGAAAAGGTATAGTGAAAATATGGTATCAGAGATAAATATGAGTACTTGTAAATAGGGTAGCTCCATTATCTAATGGGATCATTAGATCTAATGTTCAGCTGTTGTTGGACACCTAGGTTGATTCTACATCTTGGTTATTGTGAATAGTGGTGCAGTAAACATTGGAGTCTAGATGTCTCTATGATTTCCTTTTCTTTGGATAATTCTCAGTAGTGGAATTGCTGGATCATATTTCATTCTATTTGTAGCTTTTGAGGAAACTCCATACTGATTGTACTCCACAGTGGTTGTACTAGTTTACATTCCCACAAGCAGTGTTTAAAGGTTCCCTTTCTTCCACATCCTCACCAGCATTCATTATTTTTTCTTTGATAATAGCCATCCTAAATGGGGTGAGATGATATATTAGTGTGGTTTTGATTTTCACTTCTCTGATGAGTAGATTTTCATGTAGCTGTTGGCCATTTGTATGTCGTCTTTTGAGAAAGATCTATTCATATAATTTGCCTATTTTTTATTCAGATTATTATTGTTATTATTTTGCTGTTGAGATGTTTGAATTCCTTGTCTATTCTAGATGGATATTAATCCTCTGTAGGATGAGTAGTTTACAAATATTTTCTTTCACTTTTTAGGTTTTCTTTTCACTCTATTGATTACTTCTTTTGCTGTGCAGAGCTTCTTAGTTTGATATAATCCCATTGTTTGTTTTTGTTGACTGTGTTTTGAGGTCATGTTCATAAAATGTTTTCCCAGATAAATAATCTGACGTGTACCTTCTATGTCTTCTTTTAGTAATTTTGCCATTTTGGGTTTAACATTTAGTCCTTTGTTCCATTTTGCATTGATTTTCCTATAAGGTGAGAGGTGGGAGTCAAGTTTCATTCTTCAACATGCAAATATCTACTTCTCCCAGCACAAATTAAGAGATTTTCTTTTTCAAATGAGTGTTCATGGCACCTTTGTCAAACATCATTTGGCTGTAGATAAGTGGATTAATTTTGTATTCTTTATTCTGTTCCCTTCATCTGTGTGTCTGTTTTTACGCCAGTACCATGCTGCTTTTGTTACTACAGGTTTGTAGTATGTTTTGAGGTCTGGTAGTGTGATACTTACAACTTTGTTATTTTTGATCAGGATTACTTTGGCTATTCAGGGTCTTTTGTAGTACTATTTTCATTTTAGAATTGTTTTCTGCTTCTATGGAAGATGTCACTGGTATTTTGGTAGGGATTGTGTTGACTCTCTAGATCAGGTTGGGTAATATTGTCATTTTAATAATAATCTTTCAATTCGTGAGTATAGAATGTCATTCTATCTTTTGTATTCCATTCAGTTTCTTTCATTAGTGATTTTTAGTTTTCTATTTGGAGTTCTTTCACCTCCTTGGTTAAATTTATTCCTATATATATTATTTTTTGGAGGTGGCTTTTGTAAATGGGATTACCTTCTGGATTTCTTTTCCAGCTAGTACCTTGTTCATATATAGAAACACTCCTTATTTTTGTGTGTCATTTTTGTCCTGCAACTTAACTGAATTTGTTTCCCAGTTCTAGGAGGTTTTGATAGTGTCTTTGGGTTTTACTATATATATGATCATGACATCTGCAAGATGTTCACATATGCAAATTAATAACTTCATACATCTATAGAATGAAGGACAAAAATTATATGATAATCTCAATAGATGAAGAATAAGCTCTTGATAAAATTCATTATCTCTCTGTGATAAAACACTTAATAAATTAGGTATGGATAAAAATACTTCAACACAATAGAGGACATGTATGACAAATCCACAGGTCTTATTGAATGAAGAAAAGCACAAAGCTTTTCCTCTAAGAACTGGAAGAAAACAAGGATGCTCACTCTCACCACCGTCATTCAACATAATATTGAAAGTCCTAGCCAGAGAAATTAGGCAAGAGAAAGCAAGAATATCCAAATTAGAAAGGAGTAAGTATTCACCTCTGACCTCTGAGGATTTGATGTGAACAGAACTAGAAATACAGATCTCTTTGATGCCAATAATATTAATTGTTTCCATCACTGGTGAGATGTCTGAGTATTTTTGCTCCACTTTAATTTAAAAACTACAGCTTAAGGTGGTTTTCTACCTAAAGTTAGGAAATATCATTGGTGATCTTCCCTATTGTAATTGTGAGGCTTAAAAGATGTCTTTTCTCCAAAGAAAACATACAAATGGCCCAATAGGCATAGAAATTATCATCATCACTAATTATTAGAGAAATGCAAACAAAATTACAATGATATCACCTCACACCTGCCAGAATGGTCATTATCAAAAACCAAAAGACAGCTGTTAGCAAAAATGTGGAAAAATGGAAACCCTTGCCTACTGCTGTGACAATGCAAAATATAGCAGCCACTGTAGAAAATATTATGGACATTCACCAAAAGTTAAACATAGAACTTTGATATGGTCTGGCAATCTCACTTCAGAGTGTTTATTCAAAATAATTAAAATCAGGATCCTAAAAAGGTATTAGCACTCCCATGTTTATTTAATTTCAGCACTATTAATAATGGCCAAGATGGAAAAACAACCTGCTCATTGACTGATGATGGATTAAAATGTGGTAGACACATAATGATTTACTATTCAGCCTTAAAACAGCAAGAAATCCTGCAATATATTTCAACATGGATGAATCTTGAGGACACTTAGCTTAAAGTGAAAATAGCTGGGGACAAAAAGACAAAAAAGGCATGATTCCACTTATATGAGGTATCTAAAATAATCAAATTCATAGAATCAAAAAGTAGTGCAATAGTGCTTGCCAGGGGCTGGGGGCAAAGGAAATGGGAAGTCGGGTTACTGACCTATAGGCATAAAGTTTCAGTTAAGCAACATAATTAAGCTCTAGTGATCTGCTGTATAAGAATTACATCTGTGGTACATTATGTTTTGTACATTTAAAAATTTGTTAAAAAGGCATATCTCATGTTGTGACTTACCATAGTAATAAAGATTATGAACATTAAAACTGTTATTTACAAATATAGGATGAAAATATTTAGATTTTTAAAAATTTCAACATGATTTACTAGTCTTTTAGAGTGGACATAAATGTCTGTCTATGCCAGTCAATCCAGAGATTCTTATTTTTTATTCTAAAAGCATTTTTCATCACAGTGTAGGTGTTTTCAAAAGTTTTTTCTATATGCCTAGTCTAACCATATATCTAATCTAAACTACTGGCTTAGAAAATTGAAGTAAAGAGGTAAACTAAGGCCTCTGTAGGAGCTAAATGGCTCAGAACTTAACCAGTAGACTGTAGTGTCATTTCTCTAACACCGAAACAGTCACTTCATTGTAAAAGATCTGTCACCAAGAAACGTGTTATTTTTCTCACATATAGATGGTGCTACTGAACTATCATCACAAACACCTTTGCTGAGTTTTTCACCACTGAGGGGAAGTTACCGAGTTTTCACCAATCTATCTATATCTGGTCCCCTGATAGTTTGTATTTTTAGAACTCTAATAAGTTTTTGGGTGGAGCGAAGTCCTAAACAGGAAGCTGTTGCATGTTAATATTTAGAAACAAAACATGTTGGCTGACTGGACTTTTCATATTTCAACTGATTAGTTGGTATTGTGAATGAAGACAATGGAGACTAATCTGGATCCTTTTTGACTGTTCAACATCCCACAAAAGTAATCACTCTGGGATACTGAGCATTTCATAGCATCATCTTTGCATCTGTTTTCCTATTTTGAATGGAAGGGAAGAAACCAAAATTTATTGGCAATCTAGTATATGCTAATTATTGGGTTAGTCATAAATGATATACTATTTAATCCCCTTATACCAGTGGAAATTGGATTATCTTTATTTTACACAGCAAAAAGATGGTCAGATATGTTGTATGGCCCTAGATCTCATAAGTAAGTCACCAAGTCACCATGGTCTTGTGACTCAAGCCTAGTTCCAAATGATTAGGATTTAAGTCAAATGTTCTTTATATAAAAACTTGTTCTGGGATTAATAATAACTTTCCTATAATCTCAGCACTTTGGGAGGCTGAAGCAGGTGGATCACTAATGTTAAGAGTTTGAGACCAACCTGGCCAATATGGCAAAGACCCATTTCTACTAAAAATGTCCGAAATTTTTTCAGTGTGATGGCACACACCTGTAATCTCAGCTATTCAGGAGGCTGAGGCACAACAATCACTTGAACCTGGGAGGTGGAGGTTGCAGTGAGCAGAGATGCTGCCACTGCACTCCAGCATGGGTGACAGAGTGAGACTCCTTTTCAAAACAGACAGACAACGAAACAAAAAATTAAGTTTATAATAGTCTTAATATTACCCTTATACTAACATGGCTGCCACAGAGAAAGGTAAATATTAATTTTTTAGAAGGATAGAATACATACAGTTGCTCTCTTAAAAGACTATCATAGAACTGAGTCTTGTGATTAACCTATGTTCTCTTCACTTAAAAACAAAAAATATTTATTTATTTATTTGAGTTGGGGTATTGCTGTTGCCCAGGCTAGAGTGCCATGGCATGATCATGGCTCACTGTGGCTTTCAACTCCTGAACTCAAGTGATCCTCCCACGTCAGTCTCCCTAGTAGCTGGTATTACAGGTGTGTATCAACACGCCTGGCTAAGTTTTTGCATTTGTTAATTTTTGTGGAGATGGTGTCTCACTATGTTTTCTAAGCTGGCCTTGAACTCCTTGCCCCAAGCAATCCTCCCACCTCAGGCTCCCACAGTGCTGGAACTACAGGCATGAGTCACTGTGTCAGGCTTTTCCTTTTGTATAGAACATACAAACTTGTGTCGGTGAAGGTTTAGAAATACACAAAATATACTCCTTCTTTTGCTTTACATTATTTAGTGAAAACCTATTGCCTAGAATTGATATTTAAAATTTATAAGTATATTTTTACAGTTTTATTAAGGACTTCATGAGGTTGAAAGCTTCAAGGTCCATGGAAATCATATGAAAAAGTATATGTTTTTGGTGGGTTAAGAGAATTCAGTTTTATTAACAAAACTTGAGTACTTTTGTGTTGACAGAATTAATGCAACACAGACACTTTTATACATCATTTATACCGGCTGCTTCTGAAGATCATCAGGACCACTTTCTTCAGAAACAAGAGGAAAAAATCTCATAATATGAAATTTGAAAACATCTGTATATTCCTCGCAGAGTTCTCTCTCACGTATCCACTTTGACTCTACTACATCAGATATACCTACTTTTGCTCTCTAAGACCATGTTAGTAAAATTTCATGAGACATAATTATTTTTTATAAATTATATAAATAAGAAAGGTACTTATTTCTTCAATTTGACATATTATACCTAAGTCTCTGTAGTGTAATTAGAAGGTAAGATCTTCTCAAATCTTTGTATTTAAGGTATTTGTCATAAGCATTTGGTAAAGAAATCCCATGACAAAATTTATGGTGACTCATAGAAAAGGATATCCAAGAGAAGGATCAACATAAAAACAGAAGCTGAGGCTGGTAGACACAAAGGCACAGAGGCATGAAGACTTTAGGACTAAGGAAAATTTAAAAGTCAATATCCTTTAAGAGAAAAACAACAAATTTTGAGGGATCATCTTGAGTCAAAAGTTCAGAATGAGTTAAAGAGTTCTGATATTCATTTAACCTGAAACGGGTCAGATTATTGGTAGATGACTCTAGACCAAGCATTTGGCCGTGATATTAGCAGCTAGAAATGGAAAGGTAGATGAAATGTCAGGCTGCATACATGGAGAGAGGGTGGTGATGAAAAAATGGAATTTCTAGCTAATGGGAGAATTGAGTCTTAGGAAACTTGGACATTGGTTAAAATGTTAAAAACAAATACCAGAACACAATTACATGTCATGGGAATTCTTTCACTTGGGAAAGGAAAGTTCCACATATTATCCATTTTATATTATCCTTATTTTTATTCTTGTCATATACACTCTTGCACTTAGACGGTGGATCTTACTAGTTTTGCTTTTGTAAACATTCTACACCTGTATTTATTCTCCTTTGTTTTCTACATTAGTGATGTCTCCCTCTTTCCTGGATATTCTTATCGGCATTCAAAGATTCAAACAAAATCCAGCATCTTTTAATATAATCAAAGCAAAATATGTCCTTCATCACTAGTCTGCCTCCAGATTCTACCAGACTTCAATATTTTCCTTAATAGGATAAAACAAAGAAACAACAACAAAAATCCAGCTAAAGAGTTGTTTAATTTCCAGTCTTCACTTCTCAACTTTCCATTTACTCTCTAGCGGTCTGGTTTTTATCCCCATTCCCCTCCAAAATTATTACTTCGTGGACACCAGTTATTTCCATATTATCAAATACATAGGGTACTTCTTTATCTTCATTTCCCTGTACTTAGTAGCTTTCAACACAGATGATTACTTGCTCAGTATTGAAATTATTTTCTCTTTTGGCTTCTAGGACAGTATATTCTGTTGGCTATCCATGTAAATGACAATTTTACTTTGAATAAGTAAAGAAGATTACTAGACGCCTTTTGAATGCAATACTGGATGTTCTGGGATTGTCTGATTCTGTGGGGCTACTGAGCTACTTTACAATTGGGATTTACAGATAACTGAAAGCAGTAGAGATAATTCTTATCTGTAGACATGAAAATAAATTCTCTCTAATGAGGGATACAATTCTTACCTTTACCCCCTCTCCAAAATTATATTTTGTGCCCATTTGTGAATTTATTTTAACATTCCTTTCTTTACTCCATATTTAATTTGACTTCTTTAGATTGGTTGTGACATCTGTATGGGTCTTTGTTGATTAATGAGTTAAATAAATTTTACATGTATTTATTGTATGTCTATATAAGTGATAGTTTTTACTTTTTAAAAATATATTTTAACACACTGTCCTTGATAGGACTCCTTGATACAATCACAGCTTCTAGGTCTCATTAGCTGGCTTCTACTTTTACTGATAATTTTTGCTCTGTCTCTGTTTTTCTCTGTAAGTGATCTCATTCAGTCATCCTCAGTTTTCAGTGATATCTTTATGCTGATTACTCCAATTACTTACCTATAGCCCCGGCAGCTTACTTGAGCTCCAATATTATATATCCAATTTCTTGTACATCCAGGTTTTATCAAGATTTCACTTTTTACAAGAAGCAAATGGACTTCTTGATTTCTGTTCTTTTATCCATAAAAATGGCAACAATAAGCAATCCAATGAAAAATAAACTACTTCTCTCTCATTTCCTCATTTCAATAAAATTAGTATCATATATCGAATTGCTTAGGTAAGAGACTCAAGTACCCATATCTCTTTTTTGTCTCTTCTACACTAAAGTATCTCAAATTTGTTACTTGGTTTTATTTTCCTTGCAGTTACCATATCATCTCTTCCCTGGACCATACTAATAATAATAGCTTCTGTTAATACTTTGTCTTGCTCATCACTTCTATCATCGTCTTTCTATAGTCCCTTACTACTAAGCAGTTAGATGGATTTTTAAACATAAATCTCATGAATTCACTTTAATACCCTTTAATACTTTCCAATTTCATTTGGATTAAATTTCAAATTCTTATTTTGATTTACATAGTCCCTTTTCTACCTTCTCAAATCATTTCTCTTACTAACTTTTGTCTCATTTACTGTATTCCAGATATTCTGGATTCTTTTTTTTTTTTCTTTGAATTATCACAAACCTTTCCCAGCTCTGGGACTTTATACTTGCTTTTTCCTTTATCTAAAATACATTCTGCCTGACTTTTCATAAGTTTGATTGTTTCCTGTTTGAATCTGGAAAAAGAATCTTCAGATTCCAAATCACCCTCTTCACAGAGGCCTCCTCTTACCCTATCTAAATGAGCCTTATGTCTTGTTATTTTCCATTATGCCAGTCGGTCTTTCCTTCTCCGGATTTACCACAAATCGAACTATCTTTCTTAAAACTTTAGAAACTGACCTTAATCGTTCATAGTCTGCTCTATTCTGGGTGGTTCCCCCTCCCTGATTGTATGTTTTTTTTTTTTTTTTTTGAGACGGAGTTTCGCTCTTGTTACCCAGGCTGGAGTGCAAACGCATGATCTTGGCTCACCGCAACCTCCCCTTCCTGGGTTCAGGCAATTCTCCTGCCTCGGCCTCCCGAGTAGCTGGGATTACAGGCACAAGCCACCATGCCCAGCTTATATTTTGTATTTTTAGTAGAGACGGGGTTTCACCATGTTGACCACGATGGTCTCGATCTCTTGGCCTCGTGATCCACCTGCCTCGGCCTCCCAAAGTGCTGGGATTACAGGCGTGAGCCACCGGGCCCAGCCCCTGATTGTATTTCTTACTCATAGGATGCAATACTCCAGGGAGGCAGGTAGGTGTCTGCCCTTCTCATTTTGTATTTCCTACAGCCTGGATTCTTTCTGGATCATAAAATATACTTAAAATACTTAAAAAGTGAATGAAGAAATAAAATACTAATCTTATACTTTTGATGTAATTATTGGTTGATATCAACCTCTCTCTGATATATGAGATAAAATGGAATGGAATTGCTTTTACTTGCTATTGTATTCCACTAGTATCACGCCTGGTCCATAGCAGGTGCTCAATAAATACTTTTAAATAAATTAGTGAGCAAAGTAAAAAAATAAATCCCAAAGCCAGAACAGATTCTCAAATGCCACTTTACTGCCATAGGCTGGCATATTGTTTCAGCCAAATAGATGCCCAGTTCTGGAGTAGAACTGATTCTGAAGATGTGAAGAATTAGGTATAGTAACTTGGTTAGAGGAGTAGGTGAACAACTGGCAGTTGGCTATAGTACAGTATGTTTAGTTTCTAGGTCTCGTTTTAATGTCTAGTTTTTTTTTTTAACTTTTATTTTGGGTTCAGGGGTACATATGCAGGTTTGTTATATAACTAAACTGCATGTCATGGGGGCTTGATGTACAGATTTTTTTTTTGTCACCCAATAAGCATAGTAATAAGCATATTAACTAATGGGTATTTTTTTGATCTTCTTCCACTTCCCACCCTCCAACCTCAGTGTCTGCTCTTAGCCTGTGTCCATGTGTTTTTATTTAGTTCCCACTTACAAGTGAGAACATGGTATTTGGTTTTCTGTTCCTGTGTTAGTTTGCCTAGAATAATGGCCCCCTGCTCCATACATGTTGCTGCAAAGGACATGATCTCATTTTTTTTATGGCTGCATAGTATTCTATAGTATTATATATACCACATTTTCTTATTTCAGTCTACCGTTGATGGGCATTTAGGTTGACTCCATGTAGTTGCAATGGTGAATAGTGCTGTAATGAACATACATGTGCTTGTGTCTTTATGATAGAATAATTTATATTCCTTTGGTTATATGCCCAACAATGAGATTAATCGGTCCAATAATAATTCTAAGTTATTTGAAAAATCACCACACTGCTTCCATAATGGCTAAACTAATTTACACTGCTGCTAGCAGTGTATAATTGTTCCCTTTTCTCCACAACATTGCCAGCATTGTTATTTTTTGACCTCTCAATAATAGCTATTCTGACTGGTGTGAGATGGTACCTTATCGTGATTTTGATTTTGTATTTTCCTAATAATTAGTGATGTTGAGTATTTTTTCATATGCTTGTTGGCTACTTGGATGTTTTCTTTTGAAAAGTGTCTGTTCATGGCCTTTTCCTACTTTATAATGGGGTCGTCTTTTGCTTGCAAATATGTTTCTTATAGATTGTAGATATTAGACATTTGTCAGATAGATAGTTTGCAAATATTTTCTTCCATTCTGTAGGTTGTTTGTTTACTCTGTTGATGGTTTCTTTTGCTGTGCAGAAACTCTTTAGTTTAATTAGGTCCCTTTTGTCAATATTTTTGTTTCAGTTGTTTTCGGCATTTTCATCATTAAATCTTCACCAGGTCCTAAGTCTAGAATGGTATTTTTTTAGGTTATCTTCAAGGTATTTACAGTTTTAGATTTTACATTTAAGTCTTTAATTCAACTTGAGTTGATTTCTGTATATGGTGTATGGAAGGGATTAGTTTTAATCTTCTGCATATGGCTAGCCAGTTATCCTAGAACTAGTTATTGAATAGTTCCCCATTGTTTATTTGGGTCAGCTTTGTTAAAAATCAGATGATTGTAGGTGTCTGGCCTTATTTATGGGCTCTCTATTCTGTTCCATTGGTCTATGTGTCTGTTTTTGTGCCATTATCATGTTGTTTTGGTTACCGTAGCCTTGTAGTATAGTTTGATTTTGGGAAATATGATATCTCTAGCTTTGTTCTTTTGGCTTAGGATTGCCTTGGTTATTTGGACTTTATTTTTTTAATATGAATTTTAAAATTTTAAAAAAATTCTGTGAAGAATGTCATTGGTAGTTTCATAAGAGTAGCATTGAGTCTGTAAATTGCTTTGGACAGTATGGTCATTTTAATAATACTGATTCATTTTATCACTGAGCATTAAATGTTTTTCCATTTTCTTGTGTCATCTCTGATTTCTCTGAGCAGTGTTTTGTAATTTTCATTGTGGAGCTCTTTCACCCCTTAGTTAGCTGTATTCCTAGGTTTTGTATTTTTTTTTTTCTTGTATGACAATTGTGAATGAGATTGTGTTCCTAATTTGGTTCTTGGCTTGGGTGTTGTGGTGTATAGGAGTGTTGCTGATTTTTGTACATTGACTTTGTATCTAGCAACTTTGCTGAAGTGGTTTATCAGAGGATGAAGCTTTTGGCCTGAAAATATGGGGTTCTCTAGGCATAAAAGCGTATAATCTGCAAACAAGGATAGTTTGAATTCCTGTCTCTCTATTCTGATGCCTTTTATTTTTTTCTTCTGGATGATTACTCTGGCCAGAGCTTCCAGCATTGTGTTGAATAGGAGTGGTGAAAGAGGCCATCCTTGTCTTGTGTCAATTTTCAAGGGGAATGTTTCCAGCTTTTGCCCATTTACTACAATGTTGGCTGAAGTTTTGTCATAGATGACTCTTACTATTTTAAAGTATGTTCCTTCAATACCTAGTTTATTGAAAGTTTTTAACATGAGGGGATGTTAAATTTTATTGAAATCCTTTTTCTGCTTGATATTTTTGCCTATTTAAAAAATCAGATTATTTGTATTCTTTTTATTAAATTGAATTCCTTATATATTTTGGATACTAACTCCTTATCAGATGCGTATAGTTTGCAAATATTTTCTCCCATGCAGTTGTTTCATTACTCTGCTTTCTTTGCTTTACAGAAACTGTTAATTTTGATATAATGCCATTTATCTATTTTTTTGTTGTTGTTGCCTGTGCTTTTGAGTTCATCTTTTAAAAAGTCACTGCACAGGTCAATATCATGGAGCTTTACCTCTATGTTTCTTCCCAGTAGGTTCATAGTTCCTAGTCTTACATTTAAGTCTTGAATCCATTTTAAGCTGACTTTTGTATATGGTGGGAGATAAGAATCTCTTACTTCTCTTTGTTTTTCTTCATGTGGCTATCCAGTTTTCCCAATGTCATTTATTAAAAACATTCCTCATTGTGTGTTCTTAGCAGCTTCATGGGAAATGTATTTGCTGTAAATGCACGTATTTGTTGGCCTTCTGTTCTGTTCCACTGGTCTATGTGGAACAGAATATAATCTGTTTTTATACCAGTATCATGCTATTTGTCACTATAGCTTTGTAGTATATTTTGAAGTCAGGTAGTGTAATGCATCCAAGCTTGTTCTTTGTGATAAAGATTGTTTGGGCTATTAGAGGGTTTTTGTCATTCTATATTAATTTTAAAATGGTTTTTCCTACTTGTGTAAAAAAAGTCATTGGAAATTTACTAGGAAATACGTTCAGTCTGTAGGTTACTTTGGGTAATATGAAAGTCGTAACAGTACCATTCTTTCAATTCTTGAAAATAATACATTCTATTTATGTGTGTCTTGAACATTTTTTTCAAAAGTATTTTATAGTTTTCCACATAGAGATCTTTCAGCTCTTTGGTTAAATTTCTTCCTAGGTACTTTTTGTAGCTATCAAAAATGGAATTGTTTTATTTCTTTCTCAGAAGTTTGCTATTGGTGTCTAAAAATTTCACTGATTTTTGCATGTTGACTTTGTATCCTCCATTTTATTGAATTTGTTTATTAGATCTAACAGGTTTCTGTTTTTTTCAACTGGAGTCTCTAGGGTTTTCCATATATAAGATTATGTCATCTGCAGACATGTATAATTTAACTTCTTACTTTCCAATTTGTATGCCGTTTTTCTTTCTCTTGCCTAATTGCTCTGGCTAGGACTTGCAGTACTATCTTGAATAGAAGTGGTGAAAGTGGGGATCTCTGTTTTGTTCCACATATTGGAGAAACATTCAGCATGATGATAGCAATGGGGTTGTTATATATGGCCTTACTCCACTGAGGTACATTCCTACATACCTAATTTGTTGAGAATATTTTTATTTGTCATGAAGGGATATTGAGTTTTGTTAATTGCTTTTTCTACAACTATTTAATCATATGCTTTTCATCCTTTTTTCTCTTAATGTGAGGTATTAAGTTCCTTGATTTGCAAATGTTGAGCCATATATAGAAGCCTGGAATGAATCTCACTTGATTATGGAGAATTATCTTTTTAATGTGCTATTGTATTTGTTTTGCTAGTATTTTGTTAACAATTTTTGCATATATGTTCATCAGGGATATTGGTTTTCAGTGTTTTTTTGTTGTTGTTGTTTTCTATCCTGTCTGGTCTTGGTAACAGTGTAATGTTGGCCTCCTAGAATGAGTTTAGAAGTATTTGGTCCTCTTCATTTTTTTGGAGCAGTTTAAGAAGAATTGGTATCAGTTCTTTGAATGTTTGGTAGAATTCAGCAGTGCAGTCATCAGATCCTGGACTCTGCTTTGATGAAAGGTTTTTTATTACTGGTTTAGTTTTCTTAGTTACTGGTTTGTTCAGATTTTCTATTTCTTCATAATTCAATCCTGGTAGATTGTATGTGTTCAGGGATGTGTCCATTTCTTCTAGGCTATTCAATTTGTTGGCATGTACCTGTCATTACTAGTCTTTTATAATTCTTTGTACTTCTGTGGTAATGGATGTATTGTCTACGTTTTCTTCTCTATATCTATTTGAATGGTCTTTTTCTTAGCTAAAAGTTTAATTTTATTTTTCAAAAAATCCAACCCTTCCTTTGTTGATATTTTGTAGTTTTTTAGTCTCTGTTTCATTTATTTCTGCTGCTTTCTTTTTCCTACCTACTAATAATTTGGGTTGAATTTGTCCTTGTTTTTCTATTTCCTTGAGGTGCAATTAGAGATTATTTGAGATTTTTCTTCTTTTTTGATTTAAGCAATTATTAATATAAATATCCTCTTTAGAGCTGCTTTTGCTATATCCTTAGGTTCTGGTATGTTACATTTTAATTTTCATTTTTCTCAAGAAATTTTTAAAATTGTCTTTTAATTCCTTCATGGACTCATTGGTTATTTAGGAACATGTTCCTTCTTTTCCAAGTATTTACAATACTTCTGAAGTTCTCTCTATTATTTATTCCTGGTTTCGTACCATGTGGTCAAAAAAGATACCTGATATGGTGTCAGTGTTCTTAAATTTGTTGAGACTAGTTTTCTGGCCTAAGATATAGGCCACAATTGCACATGGAACGTTCTACCCTGGAGAACGTTCCATGTTCAGTTGCAGAAGAATATATTTATTTCTGCAGCTATTGAATGAAATGTTCTGTAAATGTCTGTTGGGTCAGTTTGGTTGAGAGTGTGGTTTAAATCTGATGTGTCTTTGTCGATTTTATGTCTGATTAGTCTGTCCTTTTCTGAAAGTGGAGTGTTTTTAGGTCCATTAATATTTGCTTCAAATATTTGGAGGCCCCAATGTTGAGAATATATATTTGCAAGTATTATATCTTCTTGCTGTATTGATCCTTCATTATTTAATGACCTTCTTTGTCTCATTTTATCATTTTTGACCTAAAGTCCATTTTATCTGATACAAGTTTAGCTAATTCTGATCTCTTTTGCATGCCATTTGCATGGAATATGTTTTATATTCATTCACTTTTAGTGTATGTGTTTCCTCACGGTAAAGTGTGTCTTTTGTAGACAGAATATAGTTGAGCCTTGTTATCAGTTCAGCCACTCTGTGTCTTTTAATTGGATAATTTATTCTATTTGTATTCAAGGTCATGATGGGTAAGGACATATTGTAGCCATTTTGTTAATTGTTTTCTAGTTGTTTTGTAGATACTTTCTTTTTGTTCTCCTACTGTCTTCTTTTGTGGTTAAGTGATTTTCTCTAGTAGTATTTTTTTATTTGCTTTTTTATTTTTAGTCTATCTACAATAGGCTTTTGCCTTATGGTTACCATAAGCTTAAAAAAAAACCTCTTACAAATATAAAAGATTACTGTAAGCTGATAAAAACTTAAATTTGATGCTAAAAAAAAATCCATACAAACCAAGAAAACTACACTTTAACTCCACTCTTTCCAAATTTTCAATTTAGATACTACAGTTTCCATCTTTTTATATTGTATATTCTTTTTTAAAATTTATTTTGCTTTAAGTTCTGGGGTACATGTGTAGATCTTGCAGGATTCTTACATAGATATACACATGCCATGGTGGTTTGCTGTCTCCATCCCCCATTCACCTACTTTAGGTATTTCTCCTAATGTTATCCCTCCCCAATCTCTCCAACCCCTGCTATCTCTCCCCTAGCCTGCCACTCCCAATAGACCCAAGTATGTGATGTTCCATCCCTGTATCTATGGGTTCTCATTGTTCAACACCCACCTATGAGTGAGAACATACAGTCTTTGGTTTTCCGTTCTTTTGTCAGTTTGCTGAGAATGATGGTTTCCAGATACATTGATGTCTCTGCAAAGAACATGAACTAATCCCTTTTTATGGCTGCATAGTATTCCATGGTGTATATATGCCACATTTTCTTTGTCCACTCTACCATTGATGGGCATTTGGGTTGGTTCTAAGTCTATTGTAAACAGTGCCACAATGAACATATGTGTGCATGTGTCTTTATAATAGAATGATTTATAGTCCTTTGGGTATATACTCAGTAATAGAATTGCTTGGTCAAATGGTATTTCTATTTCTAGGTCCTTGAGGAATTGCCACACTGTCTTCCACAATGGTTGAACTAATTTACACTCCCACTGACAGTCAAAAAGTGTTCCCATTTCTACACATCCTCTCCAGCATCTGTTGTCTCCTGATTTTTTAATGATCACCGTTCTAACTGGCGTGAGATGGTATCTCAATGTGGTTTTGATTTGGATTTCTCTAATGACCAGTGATGATGAGAATTTTTTCATATGTTTGTTGGCTGCACAAATGTCTTATTTTGAAAAGTGTCTGTTCATATCCTTTGCCCACTTTTGGATGAGGTTGTTTGTTTTTTCCTTGTATATGTGTTTTAGTTCTTTGTAGATTCTAGGTATTAGTCCTTTGTTAGATCGGTTGCAAAATTTTTTTCCCATTCTGTTGGTTGCTGATTCACTCTAGCGATTGTTTCTTTTGCTATGCAGAAGCTCTTAAGTTTAATTAGATCCCATTTGTCTATTTTTGCTTTTGTTGACATTGCTTTTGGTGTTTTAGTTATGAAGTCCTTGCCCATGCCTAAGTCCTAAATAGTATTCTCTAGGTTTTCTTGTAGGGTTTTTATGGTGTTAGGTCTTATGTTTAAATCTTTAATCCATCTGGAGTTAATTTTTATATAAGGTGTAAGGAAGGGGTCCAGTTTCAGCTTTCTGCATATGGCTAGCCAGTTTTCCCAACACCATTTATTAAATAAGGAATCCTTTCCCCATTGCTTTTGTCAGGTTTGTCAAAGATCAGATAGTTGTAGGTGTGTGGTGTTATTTCCAAGGCCTCTGTTCTGTTCCATTGGTCTATATCTCTGTTTTGGTAAGAGTACCATGCTGTTTTGATTACTGTAGTCTTGTAGTATAGTTTGGAGTCAGGCAGCATGATACCTCCAGCTTTGTTTTTTTGGCTTTGGATTGTCTTGGCTATGTGGGCTCTTTTTTGGTTCCATATGAAGTTTAAAGTAGTTTTTTCTGGTTCTGTGAAGAAGGTCATTGGTAACTTGATGCGGATAGCATTGAATCTATAAATTACTTTGAGCAGTATGGCCATTTTCACGATATTGATTCTTCCTAACCATGAGCATGGAATGTTTTTCTATCTGTTTGTGTTCTGTTTTATTTCCTGGAGCAGCGGTTCATAGTCCTTGAATAGGTCCTTCATTTCCTTTGTTAGTTGTATTCCTAGGTATATTATTCTGTTTGTAGCAATTGTGAATGAGAGTTCTCTCATGATTTGGCTCTTTGTTTGTCTGTTATTGGTGTGTAGGAATGCCTGTGATTTTTGTACATTGATTGTATATGCTGAGACTTTGCTGAAGTTGCTTATCTTAAGAAGATTTTGGGCTGAGATGATGGGGTCTTCTATACATACAATCATGTCATCTGCAAATAGGGACAATTTGACTTCCTCTTTTCCTAATTGAATACCCTTTAGTTAATAAATTATTGCAGTTATTATCATTTTTAATGGTTTTATGTTTTTCTTTTCATACTAAAGATACAAGTACCATGCTGTTACCAGTACAATGCTGTTTTGATTACTGTAGTCTTGTAGTATAGTTTGGAGTCAGGCAGCATGATGCCTCCAGCTTTGTTTTTTTGGCTGTTTTTTGATGTACACACCTCCAATACAGTATTAGAGTAATATGAATTTGACAGTGAACTTACTTTTATCAGTGAGCTTTATGCCTTCAGATATTTTTATGTTACTCATTAGAATATTTTTCTTTCAACTTGAAGAATTCCCTTCAGTATTTAGGATTGTTATAGTGGTGATGAATTTCCTTAGCTTTTGTTTGTCTGGAAGAGTTTTTGTCTATTCTACATTTCTTAAGGACAGCTTTGCTGGGAAGAGTATTCTCGGTTAGCAGTTTGGCTGGCATTTTTTTTTTTTCTTCAGCACTTAGAATATGTCATCGCACTCTCTCCTGACCTGTAAGGTCTCTACTCAGAGGTCTGCTACTGGTTATTTTGAGACTTAATTATATATCATTTGCTTCTTTGTCTTGCTGATTTCAGGATTTACTCTTTGTCTTTTATTTTTGACAGTTTGATTATAATATGTCATGGGGTGGTGATATTTGAATTCTATTAGAGACACTTCACCTTCTTGTACCTGGTTATTCATATCTTTCTCTAGGTTTGGAAAGTTTTATTCTATTATTTACTTAAACAAGCTTCTGCCCTTTGTCATTTTGTACTCCCTCTTCAACACCAATGATTCATAAATTTGATCTTTTAATGCTTTTCCACAGACAATGTTAGCCTTTTTTTCATTTGTTTTTACTCTTTTTTCTCCTCTACCTGTATCTTTTCAAATAACCTGCCTTCTAGTTCACAGATTCTTTCCTCTTCTTGATCAATTCTGCTATTGATTCTATTGAATTTTTCATTTTCTGTGCCTTTTTAGCTCCAGGATTTCTGTATAATATTTTTAAATTATTTCAATCTTTCTGTTAAACTTCTCTGATAAATTTATGAATTGTTCTTATATATTTTGCTGGTGTTTGCTGAACTTTCTTAAAACAGCCACTTTAAAATTGTCGGCCAGTTCATACATCTCCATTGATTTAGGGCCAATCACTGACACTCTATTTTTTCCATTTTCAAAACAAAATCAAGTTTGTTTTGCAGGGTCAATGGGCGCCTGTCTAGTGTTGGGGCAGGCCTAGAGGCTCAGCGTGGGGTACCAACCGGGAGCCAGGGGCTGTGAGGATCTTGCTGCTGGGTTTTACTGTGTCAGACCCAATATTGGTGCTCAAGTCAAAGTCTCATGCTTACCTCAGCCTTTTCCCTCAAGAAGATGGTATTTCTCTCCATGCTGTGCTGCTTAGGGTTAGGGGAGAGGTGATTTGCATAATGTAAACCTGTCCTTCCTACACCCTGTATTCACCTTCAGCCAGGTACTACAGTCTCTCACTTGGTTTCTTTAGCTTTGGGGAAGGTGAGGGGTGACAAATGTAATGTAAAACTGTCCTTCCTATTCTCTGCAATGCATGCTTTCTTATTATGCTATAATTAGGTACAATAATTTTTTACCAATTTACTTTGCTCCTGTGAAGGTAATTTTGTATGTAGATAGTTATTCAATTTAATGTTTCTGTGGAGAGATGACTACTGGATATTTCTATTCCACCATCTTGCTTTGCCCCCCTCTGATATCTAGTTTTTGACTCATATTTACAATTTGGAAATCTCAAATTCTATGCACCTATAAATTAGAGTTCTTTATATCTTTCTCAATTGATGAATAGTCATATCCATTTAAAAATAAAACAGACTCTATCTTGTGCATGCTTTCTCTGCAACTAGAGAGAAACTTGCCTGAGGAAGAGATAAAAGGAGAACTTAAAAAAAGGAGATAAAGCTCATTTTTATTGCATTTATATTTCTTAAAAGCACAAAAACTGAAATATGCAAAACATGTTCCAAATCAACCAGAAATCTGAGGTAGTATTAATAGAACACAATTTCTTTCATATGGAACAAAAATCTTGGAATGGGAACTTAGAAAAGTAGTTATAAAACTATTTTTAATGAAGCCAATCAATGAAATATAGACTTATACAAATCTATTATATAAAAAAAGTCATTTTAATTCACTCTGATTGTGATGTTTCAGGATTCAATTGACTTGGTAGGAAATTTTGAACTTAGAAAATTTTTAAATGTAAATACTAATTTTTTTTTTTTAAAAAGACAATTTTACTTGGAGCAAACTAAAATTTGGCTTTGTTGTTAACTTTTTATTAATGTGGGGGTAGAAGAATTGTTATAAATAGAGAATTTAATTCCTCAAAACTATCCATATTTTAGGAATAATCTCACAATATAAATTATCCTTTTATACAAATGAATAAAATAAGATAGATAAAAGTTTATGTGAGAACGTAATAAGTTCAGTGATAGTTTTAGCTAAGGTAACCTTTAGGGATAAGGAGATATTGAAATGTACCCTAAAGAAAGAATGAGAACTCTGAATTCCAATTCAAGTTCTTATGCTAATTTACTACATTTTAAGACAGATAAGTCTTTTTCTAATTAACTGGAAATCTTCATCTACAAAATAAGGGGATAAGACATCTTAATTTGCTATATTTATATTTAAAACTAAGGTCCTTAGTAAGCAATAGTATGTAAAGAGTCATAATCAAGTCTTAATTAATCCACTGCTGTACTTTCAGCTCATAGTCAAATAGACAAAAAAGCGAAACAAATAATAATCTAGTCCAGGAGTGTTATACATTATACTTACTGAGATTTGTCTGGATAGTTATTTTTGTCTTTTTCTCCTCACTCACTATTGACTTTTTGATCCAGTTGGATCTTGTAGCTCTGATCAGTTCTGAATTCCACATTCTAACAAATAAAAAGGGCATAAGAAAGAATATTTTTGATTGTAGAAAATGATTTCTCACACTGTCCTTTTTAGAATTGTTTGTTTAATATACTGTCTCATCTATTCCACTTTCTACCTGGGTTTCTTTATAAAATTTTAAAATTACTATAACAAGTTTTGTGTATAAATGTTTTAAGGAAAATTGGAACATATTTTAACTATAAATATATATAGTATAACTAAATATAACTAAAATTAACAAAAAAATAAATTTACTTAACACACCTGTATGAGTCAATGGGATATTAAGATTCACAGCTGAATTAATATAAAAGTAATTGATTTAGCCATTTCATAATGTATACACATATCAAAGCATCATGTTACATACCATATATATATATAATTTTTGTCAGTTAAAAATTGATTGTATTATTATACTTTATAGAATATATCTTACATATATTATTTTGTATTCACCAAATATCTAAAACAGTATTTTAATGCCTAAAACTGTATGGAAAAAAATACTAAAAGAAAACCTGGAACACAGGAAACCTCATCTCTGTTAAATGTTGAAGTTTTTGGAAACGTGAAATAGATGTTTCTAAAATTCTGGAGACCATTATCTACAGAGTCTCCAATAGCTTCTTTTTTATAAATAAAATACAAAATAAACAAGATGGTAAACAAAAAATGTAAAAGTACTAAGGCAGTGCATTAGTCTAAAACTAAATAAGTTTTAAATAATTGGAACTTTGAATTTGTTGTACGTTATACAGTATATAAAGTGATTGAAATAAATAGATCAGAAAAAAGCATGTCCTTCATTTTAAATAAACCCAAACCATCATTAGGATTAGTTATTATGAATGCTGAAAAGGAGATGAAATATTGTAGTTTAGAGTTAGATTTTTTATTGTCTAGTTTGCAGAATAAACTGGAAGCATCATGTTTGAGTGTACCTATGTCAAATATTTACAATTTTAATAAATGCATGTAGCTTTCCTTAGATTTCCGTCACAGAAACCATGTTCTCTGCACTGGGAAATTTGCCTTTTTCCAATTCAATGCCATAGGCATGACAGTTTAGCAAGATTATCCTATAATTACAGAATTTAGTGACCACAACCCATTGTGCTTCAAAATCTGTTATCTATGCTCAGATTCTCAGTTTCAGAATGTAGCCACTTATTCAACCCTGCAGCCATTTAATGCCTGAAGCAACCATTTAAACCTTAAAACAGATAATTTTGACATTATCTAGAGTCTTTCCCAACTGCACTAAATGTGCATATCTGTACATAATCCTCCATCATCTGCTTTTTGAACCATTATCTTACCAAACCTGTAAACAATACCTTAGTACTTCACAGTAAGTGGACTTGCTGTGTATTGCTTATACTCTGTATTGTGGTGGTTAGGCCATGTAGACATGCTGTAATGAAAATCTCAAATCACTAGGAGCCAGTGAACTCACAATATAAGGAGATTTGAGTAACTGAGTAATTGCAAAAAAGTAAAAAAAAAATGGTTGTTTTTACTGAAATAGTAAAGTTTAACTGTTTGCATCATAATAGAATCATTACAAGAGTATTTGTGGTTTCAGATAATCCTTTGATACATAATTTAGAAATTCAGACATTTGAATTTTTGTTTTAATATTTTAGTCTCTTTTAAAAAAATTATACTTTAAGTTCTGGGATACATATGCAGAACATTCAGGTTTGTTACATAGGTATACATGTGTGGTGGTGATTTGCTGCAACTATCAACCTGTCATCCAGGTTTTAAGCCCCACATGCATTAGGTATTTATCCTAATGCTGTTCCTCCCCTAGCCCCCCAGCCCCCACCAGCCCCTGGTGTGTGATGTTGCCCTCCCTGTTTCTTTGTGTTCTCATTGTTCAACTCACACTTCTAAGTGAGAACATGCGGCGTTTTTCTGTTATGTGTCAGTTTGTGGAGAATGATGGTCTCCAGCTTTATCCATGGCCCTGCAAAAGACATGAACTCATCCTTTTTTATGGCTGCATAGTATTTTATGGTGTATATGTGCCACATTTTCTTTATCCAGTCTTTCATTGATGGGCATTTGGGTTGGTTCCAAGTCTTTGCTATTGTGAATAGTGATGCAGTAATCATAGGTGTGTATGTGTCTTTATAGTAGAACGATTTATAATCCCAGTAATGGGATTGCTGGGTCAAATGATGTTTCTAGTTCTAGATCCTTGAGGAATTGCCAAGGGCAGCTAGAGAGAAAGGTCAGTTTACCCATAAAGGAAAGGCCTTCAGACTAATGGCAGGTCTCTTGGCAGAAACTCTACATGCCAGAAGAGAGTGGGGGCCAATATTCAACATTCTTAAGGAATTTTCAACCCATATTTTGATATTCAACCAAACTAAGCTTCATAAGTGAAGGAGAAAAAAAAAATCCTTTACAGACAAGCAAATGCTGAGAGATTTTGTCACCACCAGGCCTGCCTTGCAAGAGCTTCCTGAAGGAAGCACTAAACGTGGAAAGGAACAACCAATATCAGCCACTGCAAAAACACACCGAATTGTAAAGACCATCATTGCTATGAAGAAACTGCATCAGCAAAGCAGGCAAAATAACCAGCTAGCATCATAATAGCAGGATCAAAAATTCACACATAACAATATTAACCTTAAATGTAAATGGGCTATGTGCCCCAATTAAAAGGCACAAACTGGCAAATAGGATAAAGAGTCAAGACCCATAGGTGTGCTGTATTCAGGAAACCCATCTCACTTGCAAAGACAAACAGAGGCTTAAAAAAAGGGATGGAGGAATATTTACCAAGCAAATGGAAAGCAAAAAAAAAAAAAAAAAAAAAAAAAAAGGGGTTGCAATCTGTCTCTGATAAAACAGACTTCAAGCCAACAGAGAGCAAAAGAGACAAAGAAAGGCATTACATAATGGTAAAGAGATCAATGCAACAAGAAAAGCTAACTATCCTAAATATACATGCATCCAATACAGGAGCACCCAGATTCATAAAGTAAGTTCTTAAAGATCTACACAGAGACTTAGAGTTCCACACAATAATAGTGGGAGACATTAACACCCCACTGTCAATATTAGATCAGGGAGACAGAAAATCAGCAAAGATATCCAGGATTTAAACACAGCTCTGGACCAAGTGGGCCTAATAGACATCTACAGAACGCTCCATCCCAAATCAACAGAACACACGTTCTCAGCACCACATTGCACTTACTCTAAAACTGACCACGCATATTTGGAAGTAAAATACTCCTCAGCAAATGCAAAAGAACAGAAATAATAACACACAGTTTCTCTCAGATCACAGTGCAATCAAATTAGAATTTAGGATTAAGAAACTCACTCAAAAATGCACAACTACTTGAAAACTGAACAACCTGTTCCTGAATTGACTACTGGGTAAATAATGAAATTAAGGCAGAAATAAAGATGTTTCTTGAAACCAATGATAACAAAGATATAATGTACCAGAATGTCTGGGACACATTTAAAGCAATGTATAGAGGGAAATTTATAGCAATTTTAGTCTTTTAATATTGTGTTATGTAACTACACTAATTTAATTCCAGACTGAATTGTTAAGGTGAATAATTTTATTTTGATTTGAAAACAACCAGTAAGCATATTTTTAGTGTGAAGTGTCATTTTCTTTTCTATTTATTATTTGAAAATAGTTTGCAGGTTTGGCTGACATTCGATAAGTAATTTCTATAGTTTGAGGCACAAATGAACTTCAATTTTAACTTGTAATGATTATACATGTTTATGAAAAATGATTTGAAATGTAGAACGGCAATTATTGCCTGCATTTTCCAATCTTTGGCAGGCCTAAATGCCTTTTTATTTAGAAGATTTTCCATGCCTTTGGGTCACTTAGATTCAAAATAATGTAAACTGGTATATTTTTGTTTGGTTAAATCTGTAGCCAAAAGGGAGTGACTATGAGCTTTATTCGAAACATCATATTTTGCATGGGCTTTGCCTATGGCTTCTTGGAACAAAATGGTAGCTTATCATACATAGAGGGATAAACCATTCTGGAAGAATGGCCTGGCTTAGGGCTGACACTCAAGAAAGGGAAAAAAGCAAAATTATGGTATTTAAGATCACAGTGCAATCTCAGGCTGATCAATGATAGTTACATTGTTAAAATGCACAATCTGGTTTGCAGGTGCTTAGCAGCAAATGAAATACTTCTAATTAGGCTGGTAGCTCTGTCTTGGATTCAGAAGGAGCTCAAGACGTTTGAAATAAAACCTCAGCTATTAGCCAAAAAAGGACGGGGAGAGGCCCCATCTCCTAAAGGAGAAGAAGTTGGCTAGGACCAGGCAAGTTTTCAGAATCCCAGCCAAACTTCAGTTTAAGGGGTTGGTATCAGAGGTCTACTGGAATACAAACTAGAATGTGGGGCAAAGCAAATTCAAATATGTAGAATTTGCAGAAAAATTTCTGGGTTTTAGAAAGACAGCTATAGAGAATCCAGCTACCTTTAGATCCCTCCTGTTACCCAGGAGAAAAATCTCTCAATGTGACTCTCATGGGTTTGGTGGTAAAAGGGGCTGGAGCCTCCTTTTGAGGGTCTTGGGTTACTAGTGATGAAAAGGCAGTAAAGGAATCACATGAGATCTTATAATAAATATTTTCAACTTAGTCAACCAAGTGGTTTTAAAAATGTTCTTTTCATTGGTTTGATTAATTGGCCGAACAAATCTTTTACTTTAGAATAGTGTGAGGACAGTCTGAAGTACGTTTTGTTTTCTTCTTCAACATGATCTTGAACGCTAAATCTTTTTTTTATTTAAAGTTTTAAGGCCTACATAGTAGAGTCTGCTTTGATGTTAAGCAGATTTTTAAATACTTGGATATGCCAAAACTAATCATTCAATTTAGTAAAAATATTGTAAAACATTAATTTTGTGAAGAAAAATTTTTGGAACTAGGTTGGCACAAAAGTAATTGCAGTTTTTTGCATTGTTGAAATTTGCTATTTGATACTGGAATACATTTTTAAATGTGGTTATGTTATACATCATTTTAACGCACACTTCTTACTGACTTAATTTTTGCTAGTGACTTACTACTTGCTGTTTATTTTATATGGAAATGTTTATTTTATATGGAAATGATGTTAGACAAAAAGCAAATTCAAGCAATTTTCTTTTTCAAGTTCAAAATGGGTTGTAAAACAGCAGAGACAACTTGCTTTGGTCCAGGAACAGCTAATGAACATTACAGTACAGCAGTGGTTCAAGAAGTTTGCAAAGGAGATGAAAGCCTTGAAGATGAGAAGCACAGTAGCCAGCCACAGGAAATTGCCAATGACCAATTGAGAGCAGTCATCAAAGCTGATCCTCTTAAAACTACCTGATAAATTGCCAAATAACTCAGCGTCAACTATTCTACCATCTTTTGGTATTTGACGCAAACTGGAAGGCTGAAAAACCTCTATAAGTGGGTGTCTCATAAGCTGGGAAAATTTTTTAAAAATCATCATTTTGAAGTGTTGTCTTTTCATTTTATGCAAAAACAACGAACCATTTCTCAATCATACTGTGATGTATGATGAAAAGTGAATTTTACATGACAACTGGTAGTGACCAGCTCAGTGACTGGATTGAGCAGAAGCTCCAAAGCACTTCCCAAAGTCACACTTGCACCAGAAATAATGGTCATGGTCACTGATTGTTAATTTGCTAATGGTCTGATCCACTGCAGCTTTCTGAATCCAGATGAAATCATTACATCGGAGAAGTATGCTCAGCAAAGTCATGAGGTGCACTGAAAACTCAGTGCCTGCATCTGGCATTGGTCAACAGAAAGGGCCTACTTCTTCTCCAGGACAGTGCCCAACCATAGGTTGCACAACCACTGCTTCAAAAGTTGTACAAGTGGGCTACGAAGTTTTGCCTCATCTGCCAAAGTCACTGGACTTCTAGTCAACTGACTACCACTTCTTCAGGCATCTTTACAACTTTTTGCAGGAAAAACACTTCCACAACTAGCAGGATGCAGAAAATGCTGTCCAAGAGTTTGTTGAACACTGAAGCACAGATTTCTTACTGGCAAAAATTATTGATTATAATGGTTCCTACTTTGATTAATAAAGATGTGTTTGAGCCTAGTTATTTAAAATTCACCAACCTAAAAGTATAAAAAATACAGTGAGGAAAGAGGCACATCATCATTATATAGTTCAATGAATGTTCACAAACTGAACATACCCTGATCAAGAAACAGAATTTTACAGCTTCCCAAACGGCCACTTCTAGTTACTAACTCCCAGGGAATAACTGCTTTCCTGATAATAAATAAGATCTGTGTGTTTTGAACTTTATATAAAAGGAATCATATAGATATTTTTTGTATCTGGTTTATTTTGCTTAATATTATGCTTGTGAGATTCCACAATGTTGCCTTAGTCATAGATTATTTATTACTAATCGTATGCAGTGTTCCATTATATAAGCATATTATGATTTTTCACTCCAACTGATAGAATTTCAGTAGTTTCGTGCATGGATGCTATTATTTGTAGTGTTCCTATAAATATTCTAGTACAGCTTTTGGTAAACAGATATACACATTTCTGTGGATACTTTGAGTGAAATGCAGGGTCATGTATCAGTGAAAAATTTTACTGTGTCATCTGAAGTTTGCAATTTCATCAGTTAGCCAGCTCCAAAGATTTTCTATTATCACAGATATGTCACAGGTCTATTTTGTCCTTGCTGTGCATTATTTTCTTTGGCTTACTTTTTGCCAAAGTTTGTATGCATAAAGGTTTAGTTATATGCCTACTTTGTCTGATTTATGTATATCTGTCTGTCTGTCTATCTTTATATCTATCTATCTATCTATCTCCCTCCCTTGATACTAGGTTTGAAGTATAACTACTGGAATTGTAGTGAGCAGATAAAGAACACAACAGGATATTATGTAGTTTATAAAATTTATATGCTGATCTACTTGGCTTTTAGGCTTTTGCCCACAAATAATAGAGGAGTATTTATATAACAATGAAAATAATTCACCTTTTTAAAAGTTGACCATATTAAAAGATGACATTTCTGAACAAGTAAATAAATGGGTATTAATTCACATAAACAGCATTTTGTTTATAAGAAGATCAAGCTCAAGCTTTTGAGTTCTCCAGTGAACTTATAATCTAATTCTCATTTTATATAGGAGATAGGAAAGAATATTTATTGAAAACCTATTGTACTCCAGACACTGTGCCAGCTACTTTCAAATGTATTTTCTATTCAGTTCTCATAAAGTACACTGAAATTCTACTAACTGTCCCCTTTTTTCAGATGTGAGAACCTTAGCTTTGTTAAGTAACTTGCTGAAGGTTATACAGCAATTGATGAGGTGGATATTGAATCCAAACAGGACCTGTGGGAATACAGAGCCTTTTCACATGTTTCAAAATATCTAGCCTATTTTTCACATGTTTTATATCTAGCTTTCTAAGATTCTGTTTATTATGTAACAGAATAGAGTAGATGGATGAATGTCTACCTATAGAAAAATGTTTTTATAAATAAAATTGTGTCCCTAAATGAGTGACATGATTAAAATATTTGAGGACATGAAAACAGAATTTGATGACTTAATTACATATTTTATTATTTCAGTAGAACATAGGGAGGTTGTATTTTAAATGTTCAACATTTTGGAGCTGAGAAACTTTTTGCCTTAGGGTCTGCCCCACTCTTGACCATTTCACATTCCATTCCTGTGACTGACTAATGTGCATGACTATGACAAACGCTTGGCAGCCTCACTGGGCGGGGCCTGTCAGTGTGAGGATTCAGCCTGTCATTAAACGGGCCTGGAGCCACGGACTGAGTGCATCCTGAAGACATTGCTCCAAGCTTCACCACCCTATTGGCCAAGGAACAAGTGGAGATTGTACTTGTCAATTTATTATAAATTATATTTTTAAATGAAGCATTTTAAGTGAGACAAAGAAAATGCTTTTCCTCTGTAATGGAATCCCACCCTACTGCAATCTGAGTTTGCTTGATAAATAATGGGACAGGCTACTGAAGGAGATTACAAATTGTATCTCTCAAGGGGTTCTTAAGAAGAGAATAACCATCTCTCAAAGATGAATTCAAGATGGATTGTATCTATGAATCTGAGAAGCCCAGAGTGTTGGAAAGAGCATTTTGCTGAAAGTAAGGAGTAGTAGTCTTTGGTTCTCAGCTTTCCAGTAACACTTATTTTCATCTCAAGCAAGTTGTTTGAATTCTGAGTCCTCATTTCATGATGCTGTGATACTGCCAGAGAGTGGAGCCCTTATCTTCTAGCCCCCATATATAAAAAAATCAACTCTTCATAAATTAGGATGAGAAGGTTGGAATAAAATGCATTCTGTACAAAATTAGCTACATGGAAGATAAATACTTTGTTATGGAAGTGTTTTGTCATATATTGGGGGAAAGTAAGCTGAACAAAATTCAGCTTTTTTTTTTTTTTTTTTTTTTTTAAAAAGTTAAGAGTCTTAGGAGCCTTGAATGTGAAGAGATTTTTCTTTTTGCGAGGGGGGTGAGGGTTAAGTCGCATTCACTGTTTCCCAAACACACTTGACTGTGAGCCCTGTTTTCTGCAACATATCATACATCTATTATTCTATGAAACAGTTTAATAATTACAAATTTTAGCTATTAAACTTCCATCCTTGAAAATTCAGTGTACCTGTGTTTTATAAATATATGTTCCTTTTCATACCTGTTAAGGGAAACATGACAATTTATTCATTCATTAGCACCTATTATGAACAGTGTTGAGTGTGGAGGATACATCAGTGAATAAACTACAGTAAAACAGGATTCCTACCCACATGAAGCTTATGTTTTAGTGCAGGGAGGTAGATAATAAGAAATTAACTAATAGCATATAAATATGTGCTATGGGGAGAACTAAAGATAGAATTCTATGTTAACCATAGTGATTCATTTATAAACAACAGAATTCAGTAGAAGTGAAACTGCTCAATTTCTGAAGCTAGGTCAGGAAAGGCCATGTTACTTTGGCTGCTTTCCTTGGAATGGCCATTCTCAAGGGATTTACAGCATAACTGAACTAAGAGACTCATGTTGGCTGCTCCACATATCATCTCTGTTCAGAAATCTCTATATGAGACATCAGATTGTCCAGACAGCATGAAATTGGAGTAAGAGTCATTTGATTAATTCATATGGCTAAAAAAAAATTAAGCTATAGTAAACTAATCATTCCCATAAGAGACATAAACCTCTCAGTATAAGAAATTGAGTTTAATTGACTGGCTACCCCTACACAGTGCTAGATAAGCATGTTTCATTTTATTTTACTGAATATATTTGTTTCTGTTCTATGTTTATTTCCAAATTTTGAAATAAATAGTTCTTAAAATCCCATATGCCATTAATTTTATTACTATAAAATCTTTCTTTATACCTGAAAGCTATCCTGTTTCTTTAAGGTGAATTTTAATAGAGTTTATCTTATGCCATTACTTCAATACTCAGATTCCTAATATTCTAGAAACCAATTATCTCTGTCTTCATTACTGAAAAGGGTAGAACATTTGTCCTTACATGGGATATTAACAGGTTACATTTCCTAAAAGTACCATGTCATTAGTAAGTAGTACATTTTTTAAAAGTACCATGACATTAGTAAGTAGGACACAGTCCTAAAGAAATCTATAAAATAGTACATTCATTTTTATATTTATTTTCTTT
Organism: Sapajus apella; assembly: GCF_009761245.1. Taxonomy (NCBI): domain Eukaryota; kingdom Metazoa; phylum Chordata; class Mammalia; order Primates; family Cebidae; genus Sapajus; species Sapajus apella. The sequence continues at coordinate 67,986,379 of NW_022436946.1, read as the reverse complement.
AAGATTTACATGAGAAGCAGAGGCAATTCATAGAATATAAATGTGACTTATGATAACATTGGTCTTTATAATTGTCTTGGTTTGAATAAATATTGTAAAAGTTATTGTTAATAGCTGTGATGACAGCCTATAGCATCCATACTTCCTTTACTACTAGTCCTTATAATCAATCCAATCAACTTTTAAAAGCTTAAAATTTTCCTTCTCTAGGAACGTAAATTTCTGTGCCCCCAAAGCAAATCACCACACCTGTGCAATTTTGCCATATGTAGGGAGTTCTTTGGCCCCTTGAATCTAATGATGCATAGTTGTCACAGTCATTAGTAAGAAAGTATATAGTCTCTGCAAGACTTCAGAATCAACAGCATGCAATTATATGGCTGTATGTATATTTATTTGTAATCAGAGTCTTCATGAGCTATTTTTTGGCTAACGTACCATGAGGAAGAAAGAATAAATGATGTGATATTTAAAGAGAAAAAGCAAACATTTATGGAGCCTATGCAGTCTTACACAAACATAAAATCTGTAAAGTGACAAACCTAGCAGATCATCCTGTTCATCACTCCAATTATACAGGATTATTCTATATACAGCACGTGTGGTTTTGTAGTAATTACCCTCTTATTGATTCATTTGGGGGGCTCATTCCATGAAATAAGAAACTTTTTGATTAGGGCAAAACAAACAGCTTTTTAGTATGAAATGTATTGTTCTTAAAATGTGATACTTTGAATACAGTGAAATTGGTATGACTGTACAAAACTCAGATGGCTCTCAGGAAATACAAAAAAATTGACTTTGATAATTCAGTTTTCATCAAACTTTGCTTTGTTGCTTTGGTATTTAGTGAGGTTGGAATAATTATAAGCCAACCTGCCTGTACACTGTGCTTTTTTCAGACACACATTTTCCGAAGTTTCATTGATTTCATGTTGGATCAGAATTAGAGAGTTAACTTCTAACTGGGTCCACAAAGTTGTAGTCTTTTCCAGAGAAGATTCACTGTTTGGCATGTTTATTCAGATTGGCTTAAAAAGAATATCAGGCGAAAAAAAAAATAAAATGATGGCCATAAAGGCAAGTAAATATTTGAGCTGTGGAAGCATTGTGAACATGAGATGAAGAATGGGAAGAAGTGTACTGAAAGATGGTTACCGAGGTCAGAATAACTATGAATAACCATCACTGAGGTCAAAATAGGTTACAGTAGGAGGTCTATATGAAACCTCTAAGCATTAGAAGAGTGTAAATGGCACAGCATAAATAGTTTTATACTAGTTTATGATGTGCTGCCTGTGGATGAGGTATAGTCCGTAAACAGAGAAACTTACAGGATCAGATAGCATTAAGGCAAAGCTGAAAAACACCTTCATTGCTAACACATTTTATTGTGAAAATTAGTGAAGGTATTTAGAATATTTTATACTCCAGGAATACCTAAAGAGGATTTCTAACAAGTAGTGACAAATGCAGAAACAATTTGTTGGTAAAGTTTTTAGTTCCATTTCTTCCTAAGCTGGAATAGTGTGCCCATTTTTCCTTCTTTCCAGTGGTGTTTCCAATGTATCACTGTATCCTGCTCTTTTTATTTCATGGCTACTCTATGAGTTTCTTCCTTTACTTATTAATTTCCAGTGCAAACTGGAAATATGTATTGAGAATATATAATATACTATGTATTGAGAGAACACAATATACTCCAAGAACATTTGAATCAGTCACTGGGAAAGTAATGAATGAAGTAAAATGCTTTCTGTCCCTGTGGAGCATAAAATTCTAGAATAAAGACAGGCATTAATTGTGAAGCTGACCTGACAAAATGTGACTTTCAGTTGTTCTGAAAATAGACATATTAGTGCTTGTATTCTATTCTTAATGTATTAATAATATTGTTAATATTTATGAAGTGCCTATTCTGTGCTGGGTACGGTGTTAAAGGCTTTACATGCATGAGTCAGTTTAATCTTCGCCACATTTTATGATACTATTAGGTAGAGTAGTTATGCTCATTTCTAGATGAAGAAATTGAAACTGAGAGATGAAATAACTTTTCAGGTATGCATAACTTATAACATTCAAAGGCAGAATTTGAATTTACAGTAGTTAGAATAACATTTCTCCCTTCTGTCTTGCTCCTTCTCCTCAGCTTTTTTCCCCACTTTCAAAAGACAAACTTATCAGAATGAGTGCCTGGTTTAATCTTAGGCTGGTTAGTACCTTGGATAGCTCCCATGGAAGTTTTCAGAAGAAGCCCAAGGCCTCATTGGGTCTTTTGTTTCCAGAGCATCCCAGGTATCTAGTAGAATTTACCTCCCCCCACTTTCCTTTCAGTGGGTCTCTGAACATTAAAGAGGCTCTGCCAATTTCATTTAGTTATTCATTCACAAACAATTATTTAATATTATAAGGAAAATGCTATGGTGGATGGGAGTATACATGGAAGCATATAGGCCAATATCGCATCTGAGATGAAGATGCATTCTTTTCATTCTCCTCTAATACTCCTCTCCCCACTAACACACACATCATCTGTTAGAAGAAAAAGACAGGGCTTTTTAGCTAGTAAGTTGTTCTACAGGGATTTAATGACCCCAGGATCTCTTGCAGACTTGTAATAACATATTTTGAATAGATAATCAAGAGTTTAACCAACAAGGATTAAGAGTAAAAAATTAAAATAATTTCACAACATGGGGTATAATTGGTTTCTTTTGTGCTTTGCTCTCTTATTCAGTCAAATATATCTACATTTTCTCTAAAATACAATTACTTTTCCTCAAGGAACTGTGGTGAATAACTAGAGCAGCTCCCTCCCACAACTAAACGTACCAGATTCTAACCTTCTGATTATTTTTGATAAAATGACTTTTTCATTGCCTGAGGAAAATTGCTGCCAGTATTTTTTTTCGTGTGCACAGAGTTCTGTCTCAAAATTATTTCTTGTTTAGGTTTCTGTACCATTGCTCTTTTCAGACCCACAAACAAGGAAGGATTACAAAAGAAAAGGACAAGTAAATGGTGTGTGGATTCAGATCCTCTCTTCTTTAATATCACTGCTAAACCAGATGCATGCTATCCAGAGGCTTTAATCTGTCTTATAATCCTATTGGCAAACTTTTTTCTGCTCCTTATCATATTGTGGAATGAATTCCATGAAAGAGGTTTGAAGCAGGGGGGAAATGGTAAAAACCGATCAAGAATCTCATGAGATAGCATTTTAGGGAAAAGTAAGAATAATGAGAAAACTGCTTATATTTTGAGTAATCTAAAATATTTTGATTTTAGTTTGATGTTTTAACAGCAACTGAGCAATTGTATTAATCTGCTTTACGTTCTTTGGTCCTTTTGAAAATGAGCAAAAAATATTTAATCTACAGATATATTAATTTATACTCAAAGGATATAAGTATTTCACTCAAAGTAAGTGAGATCAGGCATTCTGACTAAGCTCTATTTCATTCATCGGATTCTTCTTTTCTTAATAGCTTTTTTCATATATATATACATATATATATATATATATATATAAATTGAATGTCAGGTTCTGGGGTACATGTAAAGAACATACAGGATTGTTGCATAGGTTCATACATGGCAATGTGGTTTGCTGCCTCCATCCCCAACACCTGTATCTGGCCTTTCTCCCCATGTTATCCCTCCCCAACTCCCTACCCCCCACTGTCCCTCCCCAGTCCCCCCACCACACCTCAGTGTGTGATGCTCCCCTCCCTGTGTCCATGTGTTCTCATTGTTCAACACTCACCTATAAGTGAGAACATGAGGTGTTTGATTTTCTGTTCTTGTGTTAGTTTGCTGAGAATGATGGGTTCCAGATTCATCCATGTCCCTACAAAGGACATGAACTCATTGTTTTTTATGGCTGAATAGTATTCCATGGTGTATGTGTGCCACATTTTTCCTTTCCAGTCTATCATCAATGGGCATTTGGGTTGGTTCCAAGTCTTTGCTATTGTAAACGGTGCTGCAATGAACATACGTGTGCATGCGTCCTTATAATAGAATGATTTATAATCCTTTAGATATATACCCAGTAATGGGATTGCTGGATCAAATGGAATTTCTATTTCTAGGTCCTGTGAACGAATTATCTCCAGATTTTTTAATGATGGTAGTTTTGATTTGCATTTTTCTAATGACCAGTGATAATGAGCATTTTTTCATATGTTTTTTGGCCTCATATATGTCTTCTTTTGAAAAGTGTTCATATCCTTCACTCACTTTTGAATGGGTTTGTTTTTTTCTTGTAAACCTGTTTTAGTTCTTTGTAGATTTTGGATATAAGTCCTTTGTCAGATGGGTAGTTTGCAAAATTTTTTTCCCATTCTGTTGGTTGCTGGTTCACTCTAATGATTGTTTCTTCTGCTGTGCAGAAGTTCTGGGGTTTAATTAGATCCCATTTGTCTATTTTGGCTTTTGTTGCCAATGCTTTTGGTGTTTTAATCATGAAGTCCTTGCCTGTGCCTATGTCCTGAATGGTTTTGCCTAGATTTTCTTCCAGGGTTTTTATGGTGTTAGGTCTTATGTTTAAGTCTTTAATCCATCTGGAGTTAATTTTAGTGTAAGGTGTCAGGAAGGGGTCTAGTTTCAGCTTTCTGCACATGGCTAGCCAGTTTTCCCAATACCATTAATTAAACGGGAATCCTTTCCCCGTTGCTTGTTTTTGTCAGGTTTGTCAAAGATGAGATAGTTGTAGATGTGTGGTGTTGCCTCTGAGGCCTCTGTTCTGTTCCATTGGTCTGTATCTCTGTTTTGGTACCAGTATCATGCTGTTTCGATTACTACAGTCTTGTAGTATCATACATAATAAAATTAAACTTTTTTTTCTTTAACATGGAGTAGAATATTAAACATTAAATTAGGAGGCAAAACAATAACCAAGCCAAAAAGGAGCATGAAACATCCAAATGTCTGAGGCCGATTGAATTATATGATCTTAAAAATATTCAGCTTAGGCCGGGCACGGTGGCCCATGCCTGTTAAGTCCAGCATGTTGGGAGGCCGAAGCATGTGGATCACCTGAGGTCAGGAGTTTGACACCAGCCTGGCCAACATGGTGAAGCCATGTTTCTACTAAAAATAAAAAAATTAGCTTGGCATGGTGGTGGGCACCTGTAGTCCCAGCTGCTCAGGATGCTGACGCATGAGAATTGCTTGAACTTGGGAGGTGGAGGTTGCAGTGAGCCGAGATCCTGCCGCAGCACTCTAGCTTGGGTGACAGAGAGAGACCCTGTCTCAAAACAAAACAAACAGAAAAAAGTCACCTCAGTTTGGTATAATATGCTATCTACTAGAGAGCCTTTCTAATTTAGGCTGATACGGAGATATAGCCTTATTGGATTATAGGGAAATATATATTACATTTATATTAACATGAGCTATTTAAAAAACATATTGATTAAAGATACCTTTCTATCATAAATGTGATGAATAAATTATAATCAATTGTTATTAAATAAATGCACACTTCTAACTTTCCCCCGTACCAGTACCAGGTATACTTTTTTTTTTTTTCCTTTTGAGATAGGGTCTCACTCTTTCACCCAGGCTGGAGTGCAGTGGCAGGATCTTGGGTCACTGCAACCTCTGTCTTCTGGGTTCAAGCGATTTACATTGAATAATATTTATTGTATAGATATGGGTGCTCTTGTATTGGGTACATATATATTTACATTTGTTATATTCACTTGCTGAATTGATATGATTATTATATAATGTCTATCTTTGTCTCTTTTTATAGCTTTGGGTTTGAAGTATCTTTGGTTTCACATAAGAATATCTATTTCTGCAAATTCTTCTGTTCTTCTAATGGGGGTTCCCTTGTATGTCACTTGATACTTTTGCTGTTTTAAACATTCTCTGTCAGACTTGTGACAATTTGACTATAATTGTCTCAGAGAGGACCTCTTTCAGTTGAATCTATTTGGGACTTTTAGCTTCCTGGGTTTGGATGTCCATTTCTTTCTACTTGAGACATTTTGAGCTATTATTTTATTAAGTATGTTTGCTACAGCTTTTCCCTTCTCTTTTTGGAATATTCATATTTGTGAACATTTGTTCACTTTAGGGTGTTGTATAAATCCTATGGGCTTTCTTCATTCTTTTATATTCCTCATGTTTTTTTCTACCTGATTAATTCAAAATACTTGTCTACCTGTCTTCAGGTTCAGTGAATTATTCAGTGGTAGGATTTCTGTTTGGCTCCTTTTTAAATAATACCTATCTCCTTGTTGAATTTCTCATTCAAACAATTCATTATTGTCCTGATTTTGTTGAATTGTCTATCTGTATCCTCCTATATTTCATGAAGTCGCCTTAAAAATGTTATTTGATTTTTTTCTGGCATTTTATGTATTTTTTTATGACTGGGGCCTATTACTGGAGAATTACTGCATTCTTTTTGAGTTACTATGTTGTACTTTTCCTTATTTTTTCATGTTTTATGGGTTCATACATTGATTTCTATGCATCTGGTGGAAAAGTCACCTCTTCTGATTTCATAGAATAGGTTTTGTAAGGAAAGACTTATTCATACAGATGGATCTTGGGGTTTCATTTGAGTGAAGTGTGCATTGGCTTTGGTTCTAGGTGTATACAACAGAGTTGTCTCTGTGCAGTTTCCTCAGCTGTAATATATGCTAGTGACATTTCCAGTGTCTCAGTGTCCTAGACTGTGAGGTTTTGAAGTGACAATGGCACAGTTTTACTGGAGTAGACTCAGAAGGCTATTTCTCAGGTTGAGAATTGCATGCATGCACATATTGGGTTGGCCAACTTGGGGTCCGCCTCACTGGGGTCGTGGCCCCAGGGCTGTTTCTTCTGTCAGAGATTGAGACTTATGGCTGTTCAGCTGGACTGGAGGCATGTCTGTCTGGGATGGCCCGTGGGCTCTTTCTGAGGACCTGAGCATGAGTATGTAGCCATTGCACAGGACTGGGGCATGTCTGTATGGTGTGGGGGAACCATGGAGCTGTTTTTCAGGCACTGGATGCAGGTGTTTAGCCACTCTGCCAATTCAGGGGTGTGTCAGCTGCTCAGTAGCTCAAAGATCTCTCCAGTTTTGGGGAAGTCCTCATGCAGTGCTTTGGCCTGCTCAAGGGTAGGTTCACCTTAGGTAGGACTGCCTGATTGTTCCTCTAGCTGAAAGTGCAGGCAGCAAGGATTGCTTTTCCTGCTGTGCAGGACCAGAGTCACAGTTGATTCTGGTCCCAGGGTAGAAGAGATGCAGTGGCTATTAGCCTCCAGAACATGGTGCACACCAGAAGGGGCTCTGGTCTCAAGATGGTGCTGTGCTGCAGCAACTTGGCTCATAGAGGGTGGGTGGAAGATGGGAAGCGCTTATCTTGTGCTCCCACTTGCATATCTAGAGTGAGGCAGCTGCATAAATTCATAGCAGCTCCCAAACAAGGCTCATGACTTTCAAGGACTCTGGGATTCTCCTGTAGTAAGAACTGTAGGTTTTTGAAGTGGTGGTGGGAGCTGGTGGAATGGCAAGTCTCTCATGACTCTAGGCTGATCCAGGTGGAAGAAATCAAGCTACAGTGACAGGTACCTCCATCCCACCCTTGTGGGCTTCAAGTCATCACAGATGCATCTCCACTAGCTCACTGTGCTACAGTCAAATGATAGCTGTTTATTTGCTGCCTTGCCTTGGTTCTTTTTCTGTGTATGTGGGGGTGAAGAAGGAGGAATGAGAGCCAGATGCCTCTAGTCAGCCATCTTGCCACTTTTTTTTTCTCTCACATCCTTTATTTTAGACACTACTCCTATCAATGCAGCTGTAGAAATATATATTTTAAGAAAACATTTTTTAAATTGACACAGACCCATTGACCAGGATTTTTGTGATATTCTGTTAAAATTACATATTCCATGTTTTCTCAATTTTGTTATAAGTATACCATAAGAGACTAGATCAGATGTCTGGCCTAAAGTCCAGTATATCACATTTATTACATTTTGCTGATCAATGGAATTATCACCTTAATCTTAAAACAACTACTTCTTTAGTAATTACTTCTAGAATTTTGATTGAAATTCATTATATTTTTGGGCTTGTGGTTGATATGTAATCCTTTTTTTGATGAATTGATACCTCTTCTATTGAGACAGAACATATATTGGTGTGCTGCCCCACTTCTAGGTCACATCTAGGAACTTGTTCATGAAGAAAATCACACTAATAATTGGAGCCCTGCAATTTTCAGTAGTAACTTTTAAATACTTGACACTCAGGGATTCATATTGTGAAACCATATTAAACTACAAAGTAAGTTACATCCAGTGATGGGAAAGATAGATAATGTAAATCTAGGAGTTGATATGGTTTGGCTCTGTGTCCCCACCCAAATCCCATGTCAAATTTTAATTCCCAGTCTTTTTAGAGGGACCTGTTGGGAGGTGATTGTATCATGAGTGCAGACTTCCCCTTGGTGTTCTCGTGATAGTATGTGAGTTTTCACAAGACCTGGTTGTTTAAAAGTGTATAGCATGTCCTCTTAACTCTCTGTCTTCTTTTCTGCCATAGTAAGACGTGCTTGCTTCCCCTTTGCCTACTGCCATGACTGTCAGTTTCCTGAGGCCTCCACTGCTATGCCGCCTATACAGCCTGTCAAACTGTGAGTCAATTAAGCCTTTTCTCTTTATAAACTATACAGTCTCAGTTCTTTATAGCAATGTTGGAATGGGATAATATAGGAGTCAAAGGAAAGATGATGCTGCTTTTATAAAAAGTCTTCCTTAGACAACTCTTCTTTTAGGGTTTAATTGGCAAGCATCCTAGACACTAGAGAGACCAATATTGGAATAGGCAGTGCCTCAGTTTTAATGACAAAATGAAAGAGATTGATAATGTAATAAGCCCTAAAAATTAAGGTACAAATGCCAGACTCAAGTTAGATAATCTGCTGAAAGGATGTTTATTTTAGGAATGCTTTGTATATATGATGATTTGAGGATAAAGGCCTCTGTGGAACTTCAAAATGAGTCTTCAGGTATAGCATCCCAGATCTGTCCAGCATAATAAATTCTGTCATAAGCAGTATCAAAATTAATGAATTATGTCTCTATATGTAGACTAGCTATAAGTACTTAGAGTCTGACTTCTATTCCTACATATCCTTCTTAGTTTCTAAAAGTTCTTGTACGAGTGACTCAATGTTTCAGAGCCTTAGTTTTACTAGGTGTGAAATGGAAATATCTACTTTATCTGTCTCTACAGTTGTTTTGCATTGTTTGGTTTTGTTGGGAGATGAGGTCTTGCTCTGTTACCCAAGCTGGAGTGCAGTGGTGTGAACATAGCCCACTGCAGTCCTGAACTCCTTGACTCAAAGCATCCTCCCATGAGGATCATGCCTACCGAGTAGCTGGTACAGGCATAAGCCATTGTACCTAGCTCTCCCAATACTTTAATAAGGATTAGTTGAAAGTATTTTGCTCAACAAATGTGACCATTGATGCTTATCATTAAGATTCATCAGAAATAGAATGGATCTAAAGTTCCTAGTATAGCAACAAAAAAGTAAATAAAAAATGTTAGAAATTTCTCTGATTGAAAAGGTCATTGTGGCTAATTCTCTGATGAATCTATTTATTATTATGGGCCTCTCAAGTGATATTTTATGAGACTGCTGAGTTTTTTTGGCTGCCACATCTGCGGGAAAACAAAAGGTATTATGTACACTTAAGCCATGCTATCAGTATTGTCTTGAATCAATATCTCATGTTTAAAATTGTCTCTATTTCCAATGAGAAGTCTTTCAAGCAGGAGATGTAAGAAACTTAAGGAATTTTGTACATTTTAGTTTTACACATAATTTTTGTTTTATATGCTTTTAAAAATTTACATTTGTAAACAAAATATATTTTCACCAGTACTTTCTGAAATTCTCTAGATAGCACTCTACAGTGATGAGTTTGTCCCATAAAATAAATGTAAAAATACAACAAAAGTGAACTTCAGAATATACACTTGGAAAACACTAAGTAAAACATCGTAGAGATGTTTTGTTGTGATAGTTTAAATGTATGTTTTTATAGCAGGAAAAGTCCAGACAATTTTATTGTTTTTAATGATTACTGTTATTTTCATAAACTAAATTACATGTCTTTATGGACAGTTCATTAAGTTTTCATTTATTTTCAGACTTTGCTCTGGGAATTCTCATATTATTGAAAGGTATATTTTGATGAACTAATTTGTTTCCTGTCAGTTTTTTGGGAGTAGCAAAAAATAGTATGTATGAATTCAGAAAATGAAAGTGAGTTATCTTTGATAAGTTGAGGTTTAAAATTGGAATGCAACTGATTATTTTCCTGTGCTTTGGCACTGGGGAAAACCTGTGCTTTAGCTTTATGAGCATTTCTTATTTGGCATGGTAGAGTCTTAATAATTTCTAATTTAATTTGAAACTTCTATAAGAGAGAGAGAGAAAACACTTCAGATAATTTGTAGAAAGTCACAAAGTTTTGGGTATTTTCAATTTTTTCTCCATTCCTTTTCTGAAACAATCATAGAAAGCTAGAAATAGAAGAAAACTGAAATGTCAGTTAATAAGACCCCCAACCCTCATCCTCCATGAAGAAGAAGAAGAAGAAGAAGGGGGGGAAGGAGGAGGGGGTCTCTCTTTTTTATTACTCTGGCTAGTGGTCTATCTATGTTGTTGATCATTTCAAAAAACTACCTCCTGGATTTATGGCCTTTTGAAGATTGTGTCTATTTCCTTTAGTTCTGCTCTGATCTTAGTTATTTCTTGTCCTCTGCTAGCTTTTGAATTTGTTTGATCTTGCTCCTGTAGTTCTTTTAATGGTGGTGTTAGGGTATTAATTTTAGATCTTTCTTCACTTCTCATGTGGGCATTTAGTACTATAAGTTTCACTCTAGACACGGCTTTAAATGTGTCCTAGAGATTCTGGTATGTTGTGTCTTCATTCTCATTTGTTTCAAAGAACATCTTTATTTCTGCCTTCATTTTATATATATCCAGTAGTTATTCAGGAGCAGGTTGTTCAGCTTCCACGTAGTTTCGCGGTTTTGATAGAGCTCCTTAATCCTGAGTTCTAATTTAATTGCACTATGGTCTGAGAAAATGTTATGATTTCATTCTTTTGCATTTGCTGAGGAGTGATTTACTTCCAATTATGTTGCTAATTTTAGAGTAAGTGCAATGTGGTGCTGAGAAAAATGTATATTCTGTGAATTCAGGGTGGAGAGCTCTGATGATGTCTATTAGGACCACTTGGTCCAGATATGAGTTCAAGTCCTGGATATTCTTGTTAATTTTCTGTCTCGATCTAATATTGACAGTGGGGTGTTAAATTCTCCCACTATTTTTGTGTGGGAGTCTAAGTCTCTTTGTAGGTCATTAAGAATTTGCTTTATGTATCTGGGTGCTCCTGTATTGGGTGCATATATATTTAGGATCATTAGCTCTTCTTACTGCATTGATCCTTTTACCATTAAGTAATGCCCTTCTTTGTCTCTTTTGATCTTTGTTGGTTTAAAGTCTGTTTTATCAGAGACTAGCATTGCAACCTCTGCTTTTCTTTTTTTTTTTCCTCTTGATTTGCTTGGTAAATCTTCCTGCATCCCTTTATTTGGAGCCCTTGTATGTCTTTGCATGTGAGATGGGGTACTTAATAGAGCATACCGATGGGTCTTGACTCTACCCTATTTGCCATTCTGTGTCTTTTGATTGGGGCATTTACCCCATTTGCATTTAAGGTTAATATTGTTATATGTGAATTTGATCCTGCTGTTTTGATGCTAGCTGGTTGTTTTGCCCATTAGTTGATAAAGTTTCTTCATAGTGTCAATGGTTTTTACAACTTGGTATGTTTTTGCAGTGGCTGGTACTGGTTTTTCCTTTCCATGTTTAGGGCTTCCTTCAGGAGCTCTTGTAAAGCAGGCCTGGTGGTGATGAAATCTCTTAGCAGTTGCTTGTCTGAAGAGGATTTTATTTTTCCTTCACTTATGAAGCTTAGTATATGAAATTCTGTGTTGAAAATTACTTTCTTTAAAAATATTGGCCCCCACTCCTTTCTGGCTTGTAGGCTTTCTTCCAGGAGATCTGCTGTGCATCTGATGGGCTTTCCTTTGTGGGTAACCTGACCTTTCTCTCTGGGTGTCCCTAGCATTTTTTCCTTCATTTCAAACCTGGTGAATCTGACAATTCTGTGCTTTGGGGTTGTTGTTCTTGAGGAATATCTTTGTGGTGTTCTCTGTATTTCCTGAATTTGAATGTTGGCCTGCCTTGCTAGGTTGGGGAAGTTCTCCTGGATAATATCCTAAAGAGTGTTTTTCAGCTTGGTTTCACTTTTCCCATCACATTCAGCTACACTGATAAAATGTACATTTGATCTTTTCACATAGGGCCCATATACCTTGAAGGCTTGCTCATTTCTTTTCACTCTTTTTTCTCTAATCTTGCCTTTTCACTTTACTTTATTGAATTGATCTTCAATCTCTGATAACCTTTCTTCCGCTTGATCAATTTGGCTACGGAAACTTGTGTATGCTTCACAAAGTTCTTGTGCTGTGCTTTCAGCGCCATCATGTCATTTATGTTTTTCTCTATGCTTGTTATTCTAGTTAGCATTTCGTCTAACCTTTTTTCAAGGTTCTTAGTTTCCTTGCATTAGATTAGAACATGCTCTTTTAGCTTGGAAAATTTTGTTATTACCAACCTTCTGAAGCCTGCTTCTGTTAATTCATCAAACTTATTCTCCACCCAGTTTTGTTCCCTAGCTGGTGAGAAGTTGTGATTCCTTGGAGGAGAAGAGGAGTTCTGGTTTTTGGCAATTTCAGCCTTTTTGCACTGGTTTCTTCCCATCTTCATGGATTTATCTACCATTGGTCTTTGTGGTTGGTGACTTTTTGGATAGGGTTTTTGAGTGGATGTTCTTTCTGTTGATGTTGAAGCTCTTGCTTTTTGTTTTTTAGTTTTCCTTCTAATAGACAGTTCCCTCTGCTGCAGGTCTGCTGGAGGTTCACTCTAGACCCTGCTTGCCTGGGATTCACCCACAGGGGCTGCAGAACAGCAAAGATTACTGCCTGTTTCTTCCTCTGGTAGCCTCATCCCAGAAGGGTACCTGCCAGATGTCAGCCAGTATGTCGTGTCTCTTAGGATAAACAGAGGTCAAGGATCCACTTGAGGAGGCAGTTGTCTGTCCCCTATCAGAGCTCATGTGCTGTGCTTGGAGATCCATTGCTCCCTTCAGAGCTGCTGGACAGGGACATTTAAGTCTGCTGACTTAAATTGGAACCCACAAATGCCCCTTTCCCCAGGTGCTCTGTCCCAGGAAGGTGGGGGCCTTAGTTATACGTCCCTGACAGGCTGATGCCTTTTTTTTAAGAGATGCCCTGTCCAGCAAGAAGGGAGTCTAGTCACAGTGCCTGCAGAGTCCTTGCCGAGCTGCTATGGTCTCTGCCCAGTTGCTGTGTAAATTTTCTGGCAACTTTGTTTATACATGTGAGGTTAAAACTGCTTACCTGAGCCTAGGTAATGGCAGATGCCCCTCCCCTACAGAGCTGGAACCTCCTAGGTTGATCTTAGACTGCTGTGCTGGCTGCAAAAATTTCAAGCCAGTGGATCCTACTTTGCTGGTGTTCATTGGGGTGCGACCCACCAAGCCAGATCATTTGGCTCCTTGGCTTCAGCCCCCTTTATTTCAGGGGAATGAGTGGTTCTGTCTTGCTGGGGTTCCAGGCACCACTGGGTTATGAGAGAAAAAGTTGCTGTGGCTAAAACAGCCACCCAGTTTTGTGCTGGAAACCTAGTGTTGTAGGCACCAGAGGGAATCTCCTGGTCTGCGGGTTGTGAAGACCATGGGAAAAGTCCAGTACCTGAGCCAAAGTGCTAGAGTATCTGAAGAAGTCCCTAATGGCTTCCCTTGGCTAGGAGAGGAGTTCTCTGGCCCCTTTCTCTTCCTGGGTGAGGTGATGCCTCATCCTGCTTCCATTTGTCCTCCTTTGGCTACACTCATTGTCTAACCAGTCCCATTGGGTTGAACTTGGTACCTCAGTTGGAAATATGGAGATCACTCACCTTCTGGCTTGCTCTTGCTGGGAGCTGCAGACTGAAGCTGCTCCTATTCGGCCATCTTGACATTGTGTATACAGCAAAATTTAGAAAAAATATAAATACCTAACAAGGGATTGAATATTACAGATTATTATATACTCATTAAGTGTTCATGTAAAATGAAATGCTGATATTAAAAGATACTACTAAAATATTTTACAAATAAATTATAGGCTACAAAATGATATTTAATGGATATACATATCTGAAAGAGCATATGTTAAAAGCAGTTATGTCTTGGTGTCTAGGTGGGGGAAATTACAGTTTATTTTTATTTCTCTATCAGAATCTTTAATAATTTCATAATAAGCCTATATCACTTATATAATAGCAAAAATGCTATTATGTCAGTCAAAATTTATGACAGACTAAAATAAAATACTACCAAAATACAATTTAAGTGAAAATTAATTACAACGTAGATATATGCTACATTATGATAGCTGGCTCCATCAGGCTTCAGAGCTTTTAAAAAGCTTCTTTTAAGATTTAGTACTAGCAGAAGAAGAAGAAAGATGATGAGACAGAATGAACAGAGTCAAGATTGGCTTTTAGACAGAAGAACATGTGGTTATTGAAGCCCAGCATATTTCTGTTCTCTGCAAAATGGTAAAGGCCTGGCATGGTGGCTCATGCCTATAATCCCAGCATTTTGAGAGGCTGAGTCAGGTGGATCACCTAAGATCAGGAGTTTGAGACTAGCCTGACCAACATGGTGAAACCCTGTCTCTACTAAAAATAAAAAACAATACAACTAGCCAGGTGAGGTTGTGGATGCCTGTAATCCCAGCTACTCAGGAGGCTGAGGAAGGAGGATCTCTTGAACCTAGGAGATGGAGGTTGGTGTGAGCTGAGATTGGGCCACAGCACTCCAGCCAGGGTGACAGAGTGAGATTCATTCTCAAAAATAAAATAAGGCACTTGATGATGCAGGAAAATAAAGAAGACTGTAGGTGCACAAAGAAGCAAGGAGAGTTCATTTTACCTGCCCTCAGTTCTTCTATTATAATTTTAATATGTAATCTTAGCTTATATTATTTTCCTGTGCTGGCTAAAAATTAATATGACCTCCACCCTCACCCAATAAGGTAGGTGTTAATAATATTGTCCCTTGATATGTACATCATCATCTTTCTGATTTATTGGTTCTAATAAATTTATGGCACCAACTAAGGTTTGTTGGTTATTGGTTGGGCATTATTTTAGTTGCTCTCAGCTTTCCAGTTATTTGTCATCATTTCATAGCTATGGCATATAAAGCCAGCCAAGCATGTCTGCCTCTTAACCCAGTTACTTTAGTTCCTGGGCTGAATTCATTCCCAGACATGGATGAAAACAAATTTCATTTGAGTTCTCAGAGGGAAGTGCCTCTTTGGTGGGATCCAGAAGAGTTCTAAATAGCAAAATCGTGTTATGAGTAAAGTTTTTGAATGTCCAACAAGTTTGGCAGGATTTCACCTTTCAGTCCCCCATGAGGGTGCTTGTGAGTATAAAGTAGGATCTTATGCAAGAGTCTTAAGTTTATTAGTCATATTTACTTACCTTATAAAACCAAAATTATGTCTCTCAATTGTTTTGAAGACAGCTGCAGCTAGCATATCTATCCCTTTGGGTACTCTCAGACTTGGCTTATATTTTCTCAACTTTTTGGAACAGTTTGGATCCTGGCTACCACACTGCTATACTGCAGCAAACAAATTATTCAGAGCATATTATTATTATGATTCACCACAGAGAGGGAACTTCAGATATAGGAAATTTCCAATGTTGTAGGGAATGGAAAACCTTGAAATAGTTTTATAACTAATTTTACTGGGAAGCAAAAATTTAGAATGGAGAGTTGGGTTTGAGGCACTGATTAGTTTCTGACTAGGAGAGTTGATTCTTAGAGGGGAACAGAATAGATGGATCTAAGAACATAAAAATGAGGCTTAACTGTATCTGGATTTAGAGTCTGGTTTTCTTTTGCCATTAGGAAACAAATACCACTTTTATAGTTAATGTATGTGTCAGGAATGTCATATATTTACAGTTTAAGGATTTCAAATTAGTTTTTTCTACTTTCTTCCTTAACATCATTGTAATATTTATTCTCTTTTGAAGTTGGATGTGTTTTTAGGCCAGGGAACAGTAAACTTTTCTGTGAAGGGCCAGGGAGTAAATACTTAGGGGTCATAAATTCTTTGTTGTAACTACTCAACTCCATCATTAGGGATTAAATGCAACCAGAGATAATATGAAAATAAATGGGCTGTGTTCCCTGGTTTTTATTTCCAGAAACAGGACGTAGGCAGATTTGGCCTGCAGGCTGAAGTTTACATTCCTGGCTTAGTGTCATTTTTAGCTGAGGCTAAAAGATCAGGGATCAATTTTAGATTTTAAATCATTGTTACATTTTTTTAAATATTCTAAACTCTTATAGTCTTACTTTGTATGACTTTGAATCTTGTATTTTATACCTGCAACATATTTTTTAAAGCAGCCAAATTTTAAAATATTCTTGAGGTGTCCTAAAACTCAAGTCCAGTTTTGCTTAATATACAAGTAATTTGACAAACAGTTGACTTAGTAATAAATCTCTATATTCTGTGAATAGCCAATGGTAACCTTCTTTTCCTGTGAAGTACCTCAATATCTTAATGAATTTTATTTATCATATCAAACCTGAATTTCATATAGGAAGATGTCTCTTAAGGTAGCTATTGAGCATATTCAAAAAGTCTAATGCCCTGAATCATAATGAGAAAAATTCCTTAATACTAGGCAATTAGGGATTTTCATCCCTACAAGGGATACTAGTCAAATAAGATTGCCTAGGCTATTAGTAGACTAAAGGTCTACTCCTAAACCTTTCATTGTTAGGTTGTATTCTATGAAAAAGTCAATCCATTTACTTGTCCTAAAAGACCATATTTGCCATGTTTGATTTTTGGACATTCAAATAGACCAACTAGTTTCCTTGATCTAATCTGACTTCCAAATTTTGTTATTTGTTTTGCTTTTAATTTCTTACCATTTTGCTTCTCTGTCACAACATGAATGCTTCATAACCAAATATTATACTAACAATTGGTTCTTGAAATTGCCAGTTGATGAAATTAAAAGGAAATGTCATAGAACATCAGAGGGAAAAAGGACTTAAAAGTTATCTGTTTTCTCTTTTCTTTTAATGTCATAGGTATTGTCCAGGTTTTACATTTAAAAAAAAAAATACTGTAGACTAATGGGCATTTTGTAATGATGTCACTGCCAGCAAACAATAGGCAGGGAACTAAGTTATTTAACACTTATTGAATCCTATCGTAAAACAATTTAAAATTAAGGTTGTTTAGTGAAAGTAGGTTATCTGCAACTGTTGGATATTCTACTTCCTGACATTTTGTATAGTGATAATGGATTATTTAGAGGTGAAATAAGCACTCACATTCTAAGTTTACTGAACTGAATCACAGCAGATGGGGAAAAAAGAGGACCCCTAATTTTTAAGTTGTGATTTTTCTGACATTTATAGTCCTTCATTTATAGTTTACTATACACCATGTTAATAAAAACAAAACGAGACATTGGCCCACCAAGGGACAAAAGAGAGAAAACCATACTCTATGGAGAAAATGTTTTGAAAAAGCTACTTTTCATTCCCCATTTATTACTATTCTATTTATGTGTAGTGACAACCAACAGGAGTAATTTCATTGTGAGTAATAAGAGGTATTACATTATCTGTAGATAATTTAAAAGTAATAATAGAGAAGTCTACATTTTAAGTAATTAACATGCTGATAATTCTAAACAACGTCAATTACTATAATGAAAATATTTCAATTAAAATATTTATCCCACCAAATTCCCTTTTTTTTTTGGTAAGCTTTAACTCAGGGAGGGGTTGGAAACTGTAGTCTATGTATCAAATCCAGAATATAGCCTAAAAATAATTTGTGCAAAATTTTCTTCCTCTTGTGAGATAAGTACTTATAAAATATCTTCAGTTTTGCCTCTTGGCTAACAAAAAGACTAAATAAACTATTTACTGTCTAGATCTATAAAGAAACAGTGTGCTAACCTTCACTTTTAATAATTGCTGTGGTTAATGTTTTCGTTTTATGTGTTAAATATATTTAAAATGTATATACTTAAAAGAATTAGGTTTTTTTTTTGGAAATGGAGTCTCACTCTGTTGCCCAGGCTAGAGTGCAGCAGCATGATCTCAGCTCACTGCAACCTCTGCCTCCCAGGTTCAATCAGCTCTCCTGCCTCAGCCTCCTGAGTAGCTGGGATTACAGGCGCCTGCCGCTACACTTGGCTAATTTTTGTATTTGTAGTTGAGACGGGGTTTCACCATATTGGCCAGGCTGGTCTCAAACTCCTGACCTCAAGTGATCTGCTGGCCTCAGCCCCCCAAAGTGCTAGGATTGGAGGCGTGAGCCACCGTTCCTGGCTAAAGTAAATAGATTTGTATTAACATTTTAATAACATTGTTAATTCAGGAAAAAATCATATAAAATGCCCCCAAAATATAAGTATTTGACTACTTGTATTGGTTTCCAAAATAAGTTTATAATGGTTCAGAAACATTTGAACTACCTTTGGTTACTGCTAGTATGTCCAATTTTATAGTAGTACGTATTCCTATGTTAAAACATTGGGAAGAAACAATGACACTGATTGTAAATCAAACACACAGAGCTTCAGTTTCTTCAATTCTGCCATTCTGTGTGAATAGAGTTAGGTTTGAAGAGTGAAAAATTGTCTCTAAAATGGCTCCTTGATGATTCTTGGTACAAAAAACTATAAATAATACTAGTCATGGAACAATAAAATGTAAGAAATGGATGTTTATGTAAAGAAAAGACACAAATTTTGAAAAATTCCAGGAAAAATGACAGAAGGTGTTCTTACATTGTCAGAAAAAATAAAGATGACAAAGTCAAATGTAGTTATTGCCAGCAAAAACTGGGTATTTGTGCTAGAAAATTGGATCAAATAATGTCAGGGTTTATCATTATTTAGTCTTTTGCTTTGATTTTTGCAGGAGAAAAATGTTAGAAGTTGTTAATGACATATAACTGAAATTTAGGATGAATTTTCTGGTGAAGATGTTTTAGTAATTTTTTTCAACTATGAAGCCATTTGAAAGCTTCCAAAATTAATTCTAAAAAAGTAAGGCATTCAGTAATATTACAAGGTCTGAAATTTGGTGCGAAACAGGATTTTCATATATTTTTACTCAACTTATCATTTAACACTTTTCCTATTTGTGCATCTGTTGCTTCACTGAAACTTTTCAAAATTGGCATCAATAAAAGAGCCTTTTTCTCCAATCAGCTATGAGTAAAGATAGATTGACAAAAGTTGAGATATACTGAACATGAATATGTGAGTAAGAATCATATCCATGAAGTCATTGTTAAACACAGTATTGCTAGTATTTATTATTGTGACAGATTGCTATGGTTTGAATGCGTCCCCTTCAAAATACAGATGTTTCAACTTAATGGACAATGTAATAGTATTAAGAGGTAAGGTCTTTAAGATGGTAATCAGACCATGAGTCTCTTCCTTCAGAATGGGATGAAGGTTCTCATAAAGGAAGCTTCACACAGCATTTGAGTTGTTCTTTCCCTTCCAACCCTTCTGCCACAGAAGGACACAGTATTTTTTCACTACAGAGGATGCAGCTTCAAAGTGTCATCTTGAAAGCAGAGAAGTCCTCACAGATGGAGATGCCTTTATCTTGACTTCCCAGTCTCCAGAATGTGAAAAAATACATTTTCTTGAATAAACCGATAGCAAGGTCTGAAACTGAGGCAGCAATTAATAGTCTACCAACCAAAAAAAAAGTCCAGGACCAGATGGGCTCACAGCTGAATTCAACCAGAGGTACAAAGAGGATCTGGTATTATTCCTCCTGAAATTATTTCAAACAATACCAAAAAAAAGGAATCCTCCCTAACTCATTTTATGGGACCAACATCATCCTGATACCAAAACATGGCAGAAACACAACTAAAAGAAAATTTCAGGCCAGTATCCGTGAAGAACATTGATGCAAAAATCCTCAATAAAATACTGGCAAACTGAATCCAAAAGCACATCAAAAAGCTCATCCATCATGATCAAGTCGGCTTCATCCCTGGAATGTGAGGCTGGTTCAACATATTGCAAATCTATAAACACATCCATTGCATAAACAGAACCAAAGACAAAAACCACATAATTGTCTCAATAGATGTAGAGAACACCTTCGACAAAATTCAACGGTTTTTATTCTGGTAATTCTCAATAAACTAGGTATAGGTGGAACATATTTCAAAATAAGAGCTGTTTATGACAAACACACAGCAAATATCATACTGAATGGGCAAAAACTGGAAGCATTCCCTTTCAAAACTGGCACAAAACAAGGTTACCCTCTCTCACCACTCATATTCAACACAGTATTGGAAGTTCTGGCCAGGACCATCAGGCAAGAAATAGAAATAAAAGGTATTCAATTAGGAAGTCAAATTGTCTGTATTTGCAGATGCCATGATTGTATATTTAGAAGACCCCATTGTCTCAGCCCAAAATCTCCTTCAGCTGATAAGCAACTTCAGCAATCTCAGGATACAAAATCAGTGTGCAGAAATCACAAGCATTCCTATACACCAATAACAGAGCCAAATCATGAGTGAACTTCCATTCACAATTGATACAAAGAGAATAAAATACCTAGGAATACAACTAAAAGGATGTGAAGGACCTCTTCAAGGAGAACTACAAACTACTGCTCAAGAAAATAAGGATACAAACAGATGGAAAAACATTCCATGTTCATGGTTAGGAGGAGTGAATATTGTGAAAATGGCCATACTGCCCAAAGTAATTTATAGATTCAAGGCTATCCTCATCAAGCTACCATTGACGTTCTTCACAGAATTGGAAAAAACCACCTTAAACTTCATATGGAACCAAAAAAGAGCCCGCATGGCCAAGAGAATGCTAAGCCAAAAAGACAAAAAAAAAAAACCAAAAAGACAAAAAAACACAAAACAAACCCGAAAAACACAGAAACCAAACAAACAAATGAACAAACAAAAAACACAAAGCTAGAGGCACCATGCTACCTGAGTCCTGACTTCAAACTATACTACAAGTCTATAATAATTAAAACAGCATGGTACTGCTACCAAAACAGAAATATAGACCAATGGAACAGACAGAGGTCTCAGAAATCATGCTACACCTCTCCAACCATCTGATCTTTGATAAGCCTGACAAAACCAAGCAATGGGGAAAGGATTCCCTATTTAATAAATGGTGTTGGGAAAACTGGCTAGCCATAAGCAGAAAGCTGAAACTGGATATCTTACTTACACCTTACACCAAAATTAACTCAAGATGGACAAAAGATTTAAATGTAAGACCTAACACCATAAAAACCCTAGCAGAAAACCTAGACAATACCATTCAGAACATAGGCATGGACAAAGACTTCATGACTAAAACACCAAAAGCAATGGCAGCAAAAGCCAAAGTAGACAAATGGGATCTAATTAAACTGAGGAACTTCTGCACAGCAGAAGAAACTATCATTAGACTGAACTGGCAACCAACAGAATGGGAAAAATTTTTTGCAAGCTACCCATCTGGCATAGGGCTAATATCCAGAATCTACAAAGAACTTAAACAAATTTACAAGAACAAAACAACTCCATCAAAAAGTGGGCAAAGGATACGAACAGACACTTTTCAGGAGAAGACATTTATGCGGCCAACAAACATACAAAAAAATACATCATTACTGGTCCTTAGAGAAATGTAAATCAAAACTACATTGAGATACCATCTCTTACCTGTTAGAATGGCAATTAATAAAAAATGAGGAGACAACAGATGCTGGAGAGGATGAAGAGAAATAGGAAAACTTTTATACTGTCAGTGGGAGTGTAAATGAGTTCAACCACTGTGGAAGACAGTGTGGCAATTCCTTCAGGTTCTAGAACTAGAAATACCATTTGACCCAGCAATCTATTACTGGGTATATGCCCAAAGGATTATAAATCATTCTCTTATAAAGACACATGCACACATATGTTTATTGCGGCACTGTTCACAATAACAAAGCCCTGGAACCAACTCAAATGCCCATCAAAGATAGACTGGATAAAGAAAATGTGGCACATATACACCATGGAATACTATGCAACCATAAAAAGGATGAGTTCATGTCCTTTTCAGGGACATGGATAAAGCTGGAAACCATCATTCTCAGCAAAGTAACAAAAGAACAGAAAACCAAACACCATTTGTTCTCATAAGTGTGTGTTGAACAGTGAGAACACATGGACACGGAAACATCACACACTGGGGCCTCTCAGGGTGTGGGGGTCTAAGGGGAAGGATACAAGAGGGTGGGAGATAGGGGAGGGATAGCATTAGGAGAAATACCTAATGTAGATGACAGGGTAATGGATGCAGCAAACCACCATGACACGTGTATACCTATGTAACAAACATGCATGTTCTGTACATGTCCCCAGAACTTAAAGTACAATATAAATAAAAGATACAGTAAAAAAAATAATTTCTTTTGTTTATAAATAACCCTGTAGCAGGTATTTTTGTTATAGCAGAAAAAATGAATAAAGACACAGATCAGTATATAAGATTTCCCTTAGTTTGTCAGAAAACCATTAATTAAATTAAAACTAGGAATCAGTTAGTGGGAGTATAAATCAGTTCGACCATTGTAGAAGACAGTGTGGCAATTCCTCAAAGATCTAGAGGCAGAAATACTATTTGACCCAGCAATCCCATTAGTGGGTATGTATCCAAAGGAATAAAAATCAGTCTATTGTAAAGATACACGCATGCGTAAGTTCAGAGCACCACTGTTCACAATAGTAAATACATGGAAGCAACCCAATTGCCCATTAATGATAGACCGGATAAAGAAAATGTGGTACATATATACCATGGAATATTGTGTAGCCATAAAAAGGAATGAGATCATGTCCTTTGCAGGGACATGGATGGAGTTGGAAGCCATTATCCTCAGAAAACTAGCACAGGAATAGAAAACCAAACACTTAGTGTAAGTGGCAGCTGAACAATGAGTATACATCGTCACATGGAGGTGAACAACACACACTGAGGCCTGTTGGAGGGGAGAGAGGAGGGAGAGCATCAGAAAGAAGATCTGATGGATGCTGGGCTTAATACCTAGGTGATGAAATAATCTGTGCAACAAGCCAGCATGGCACACATTTACCTATGTAAGAAACCTGCACATCCTGCACGTGTATTTCAGAACTTGAAGGAAAAGAAATTAATTCAATACTTTTTCCTTTTTTGGTTTAACAGTTTTAAATTTTTTACCAGGAATAATTCTATATGTATATATAAGATACATATATTTATGATATACATCGATACAGACTTACAAAATTCAACAAAAACAAATTTTCAAAATCCTCAAAGAAAATATTTTTTTCCTGTTGTTAATTATTTCATATCACAATTTATTACTAAAAATGATTTTGTTTTATGGAAGAGGGTATTGTTTAAATGTTACATGTTCCAGGTACAAAATATGGCAGGCTTGTCCCTGCTCTCATATGTACCGACATTATAAAAAAGAAAAAGTCAATCTTTTTAAGCTTATATTGCTACTTACTATCTTATACTATGGTTAATAACACTTTATATTTCTTTATCTTCTTTGGGTTCTTTTTATGTAGTTACTCATAGTTTCTTTGGCTTAATTTGACCCACATGATGCAGTAAAACTGCTAATTCTGAACAGTGAGAAAAAAGAAAACTAATAAACATAGGCTACTTATTAATTTGATTTTTAATTAGTGAGAACCTAGAATTTCAACTTTAAAAATATATTGCATAGAGCAGGGGTGGTGAATTCTCTTCTCTTGATGTTTACTTTCAGTAAAGAAAGAGATACTAGCAAAATGATCCTGGTCCCCCCTCCATTTTCAGACATTCTTTCCCTGGAAGAGGGAGTTGCAGGGAGGAGGGATGAAAAGGAAGTCACAAGCTAGTTGTTAGGTTTGAAGCACAAACTGGACATGTACAGCATACCACTTTCTCCTCTTCTCTAGTGCCTGGATCTGGTACCCTAGTGCAGCCTTCTCTTTGCCTTTATTATTACAAATCTGCCTATTTCTAACCAGCACTGCCATGATTGAGAAGCTAAATTGGCATAATTCTGGTATTTTGGATTAAGGAAACCCATTTGCCTTTGAAATTAATTTCCACTCCTCAATATGGGCTTAATGATGGTAATGCAGTGGTACAATGTGCTCTACTCCATAGTCTTATTTCCAAATGAATTCAGAATTTCAATGAGGATGGAAATGCAATTTACTGGGCCTCCT
Organism: Sapajus apella; assembly: GCF_009761245.1. Lineage (NCBI taxonomy): Eukaryota > Metazoa > Chordata > Mammalia > Primates > Cebidae > Sapajus > Sapajus apella. The sequence goes on along the minus strand of NW_022436946.1, from coordinate 67,961,907 downwards.
CAGAGAATGAAGAGTGAACAACTGTATTAATTTTGTGGGATATATTTTAAATATCCTTTCAGCATATAATTTTACATTTTGAGGGGGTTGTGCTAATGCTAATAATGATGAAAAAATTTAAAGAGTGATTTGAAAATTTTGGTTGATAATGTAAATACAAACAAATATGTAAAAAACTTACTCTGAAAAATGAGTTCTTAGAAAATTTCACTGCAGATCGTTCTTTATTAACTGTTCACTGTCATTTGTACTGTAATTAGAAAAAAATAAGGATAATAATATCTTTATGTTAGTTCTGTTGTAACTTAAGAGCAGTAAGTTTAAAGATTAAAATTTACTATTCAAATCTGCTTTCTAAATACTGGACTATTTGCCTTGTATTTGAAGCATGTAATTTCATATAAATTTATTAAATTCATACAATTTAACAGAAAAAACAAGGATAATTTTATATTATTTATATACCTCTGATATCTTAATATGTTATTTTCTTTTTTTTTTAATATACTTTATGTTCTGGGATACATGTGCAGAACATGCAGGTTTGTTACATAGGTATACATGTGCCATGGTGGTTTGCTGCACCCATCAACTAGTCATCCAGGTTTTAAGCCCCATATGCATTAGATATTTGTGCTAATGCTCTCCCTCTCCTTGCCCACCACCCCTAGAGAGGCCCTGGTATGTGATTTTCGCCTCCCTGTGTCCATTTTTTCTCATTGTTCAACTCCCACTTATGAGTGAGAACATGCAGTGTTTGGCTTTCTGTTCCTGTGTTAGGTTTGCTTTGAATGATGGTTTTGATCTTCATCCATGTCTCTGCAAAGGACACGAACTCATTCTTTTTTATGACTGTATAGTATTCCATGGTGTATACGTACCACATTTTCTTTATCCAGTCTAACGTTGATGGGCATTTGGGTTGCTTCCAAGTCTTTGCTATTGTGAATAGTGCTGCAGTAAACATACATGTGCATATGTCTTTATTAATAGAATAATTTATCATCCTTTGGGTATATACCCAGTAATGGGATTGCTGGGTCAAATGGTATTTCTGTGTCTAGATCTAGGAATTGCCACACTGTCTTCCATAATCGTTGAACTAATTTACATTCCCACCAACAGTGTAAAAGTGTTCCTAGTTCTCCACATCCTTTCCAGCATCTGTTATTTTCTGACATTTAAATGATCACCATTCTAATTGGTGTGAGTGGTATCTCATTGTGATTTTGATTTGCGTTTCTCTAATGACTAGTGATGATGTGCTTTTCTTCATGTTTGTTGGCAGCATAAATGTCTTCTTTTGAAAAGTTTTTGTTTGTATTTTTTGTCCACTTTTTTGATGGGGTTTTTTTTTTTCTTGTAAATTTGTTTAAGGTCCTTGTAGATTCTGAATATTAGATATTTGTAAGATGGATAGATTTTGAAAATGTTCTCCCATACTGCGGATGCCTTTTCACTCTGATGTTAGCTTATTTTGCCGTGTAGAAACTGATGTGAAGCACCTCTTCAAGAAGAACTACAAACCACTGCTCAAGGAAATAAAAGGGGACACAAAATAATGGAAAAACATTCCATGTTTTTGGATAGGAAGAATCAATATCATAAAAATGGTCATACTGCCCAAAATAATTTATAGAATCAATGCTATTCCCATCAAGCTACCATTGACTTCCTTCACAGAACTAGAAAAAACTACTTTAACTTGCATTTGGAACCAAAAAAACCTGTGTAGCTAAGGCAATGCTAAGCCAAAAGAACAAGGCTGGAAGCATCATGCTACCTGACTTCAGACTCTACTCCAAGGCTACAGTAAGCAAAACAGCATGGTACTTGTACCACAAAGGAGTTATAGACCAAAAACAGCAAAACAGAACAGAAGCCTCAAAAAGAATATCACAAAAGTACAACCATCTGATCTTTGACAAACCTGACAGAAACAAACAATGGGGAAAGGATTCCCTATTTAATAAACAGTGCTGGGAAAATCAGCTAGCCATATGCAGAACACTGGAACTGGACCCCTTCCTTACACCTCATACAAAATTAAGATGGATTAAAGACTTAAAACTTAAAACTGTAAAAACTGTAGAATAAAACATAGGCAATACCATTCAGGACACAAGCATGGATGAAGACTTCATGACTAAAACACCAAAAGCAACTGGAACAAAAGAAAAAATTGACAAATGGGATCTACTATGTTCTTCATTTTCTACATAATTTATTTTGAGCCATTTAATTTAATATAGTTAAAATGTTACCAAGTCATTACATAATTAAAGTATATATTTATGAATTTTGCTTGAAAATAAGATATATCAAGCTAATGTTTGACACACCCCTTTTGATTTTAAGGTCCCAGAAAATAATAGCAAAGTATTTTAAAAATAATTTTTTCACAGTACCCAGTGTAATTTATATGTATTTTTATTGATGAGAATAATGCTGTTTTTAAGTCAGAGAAAATTACATATATATATATATATATATGTCTCAAGATATCAGATATGTTTCTTTTAAGATACTCTCCGTTTAAACTTGAATTATAAAACTCTTTTATCGAACTTCTCCTCATAGGAAAAGTGGCTTATAGACATAATAAGCGAGATTTCTCTAATGATAAATTCAAGGCAAGAATTTTGCTAAAACGGAATGAAACTGCCAAACTGAAACTTTACAAGGGTGTCAGGTAAACTGTATTTAAACAATATTTATAAAATGATTCTACTGTGATGGCATTAGGATTGTAAAGAACTAAAAGACTGCACAGAAGAGTAAACAGGTTCAGAGAAAGTGGAATTTACTACTAAAGTAGGTTCTATTTTAAAGCAGGCTTATAGTTAGTCAACAACTTCCACATATAAACTTCATCCCTTCTCTTGTTCTAAAACAATGTTTTTTCAGTAATCTTTTTTTAATATTAGTATTCCTTTGGAGCTTAAACAAGGCAATTAAAAAATGGTACTCTATTGGCAATAAATAATTATAGAACTTGCAGTCCATACTGCACTAAAATGTTTAAGATTTATTTATGGGCCGGGCGCGGTGGCTCACGCCTGTAATCCCAGCACTTTGGGAGGCCGAGGCGGGTGGATCACGAGGTCAAGAGATCGAGACCATCCTGGTCAACATGGTGAAACCCCGTCTCTACTGAAAATACAAAACATTAGCTGGGCATGGTGGCGCGTGCCTGTAATCCCAGCTACTCAGGAGGCTGAGGCAGGAGAATTGCCTGAACCCAGGAGGCGGAGGTTGCGGTGAGACGAGATCGCGCCATTGCACTCCAGCCTGGGTAACAAGAGCGAAACTCTGTCTCAAAAAAAAAAAAAAAAAAGATTTATTTATGATACCTACAGTGAGTTATTAGAAGAGATATAAGTCTTTTTGCGGTATAGCCCAAATATAGAGAAAAATCCATTTTGGAGCAAGTAATAAAATATAAAGTGTTCTCCTGGTGTATTAGAGGTGAATGAACGCTCCTACATCCCAGAGTAGCATTTCTTAGGATTTAATTAGTCAGGTAATGAATTGTGACAATTACAATGTTTTGGCTGTTCCTTATTTGGGATTCTGAAAGTTCATCCCGTGTGCTTTCCCTTGATGACACCTCCTTACATTCACCACAGTCAAGCCTAACTGACTTTTACTCCTTAATGATTCCACATTCCTCTTTTTGTATGCTTTTTATTACACAAATGATCTTATCATAACCTAGAATTTTAATTATCTGTGGCTATGCTTGTTTCTCCCACTTGCTAAATTTATGAAATGTAGTGACCACGACATACTCATTTTTATGTTTTCCATATTGTTTAGTAATTGTACTCAGCTCATAACCAGAGTTGATTTTACTCCTAATACGTCTGAATACGTAAACTGGAAAAGACAGAAAATATAAAATTCAGATTGGCATGTTTTGTGACTTGCAGGACTTTCATAGAAGCAGGCAAAAATAGAAATAGAAAAAATAGCAGAAGGTAGAAATAGAAATAATAGAAATAGCACAGCAGAAATATGACAAAATAAGATGTAGTATAGCTGACAACGAAACTACTACTTAAGATATGTGTGTGTGTGTGTGTGTGTGTCTGTTTTAAGTGTCAGCAGAGATAACAGCTCTGGCTTTCTAGGAAAAATTGAAGAGTAGGGATGGGATGAATTGCCCAGCAGGGCACTTAAAGTGAATCTGTTTACATGCTACTCATTTTGTTTATCTGAAAAGGGTCCTTGGTGATATTTAGTCTGCTTATTGCTAGAAACAGAAAACTCCCCTGATAGTGTCTTAAATATATATCACATTTAGACCCAAATTCATGAGTTGATGGTAGCACTGAACATTGGTGATTTTCAGCACTTTTTTCTTGTCTTACACTTTTTTTTTTTTTTTTGGTCTTCTTTTAAACTTCTATCTTTCTTCTTCTATGCTTATTTTCCCTTCTCTCTCTCTCTGTCTTAGTTCGGTTTCCCTCCTTCTTTTTCTCTAAAGGCTTAACACCTTTGTATATATGTAAGAATACTGAGTTTGCTGGCTGTGCTTACAAAATTTAAAATTTTGGAACTTGGCAGTTTTTGATAGCGGTTTATTCCATGAATGCTGGTTCTACAGATGGAGGTGCTACCTGAATGGTAGTCTAAATCTATGCTTGCTGCCATTTTATGTCTCTGCATAGTCCCACTCTTGGTATCAGGTCTAGGTTTTAGAAACTAAAATATGATTGTAATTCACAAACACATGGAGGTTTGCTGGTGGGAATGCATTGGTGAGGTCCTTCTGGAAAGAAATTAGGCAATACTTAACAAAATTAAATACACTTACCTCTTGATGAAGTGATACCACTTCTAGGAATCTATGCTGCTGATACACCTCCAACAATATAAACATTCATGCACAATGGGTAATTCATTGCAGCATTGTTGATAATTTTAAGAGAATAGTTGAATAAGCTGTAAAACATACATGATAACTGTCTTTATTTTAGATTGGTTCCTAGGTTACATGATAAGTGAAAAAAGGAAAGTACAGAAATATACTTGAAATATGCTATTTTTCAAGTAAGAAAGGATGTAAGAAAATATACATCTCTTCATTTTTGTAAAAAGGAGGGCTGAATTGGAAAGAAGTGAAAATGAATGGGGAATGGAACCAAGTTAGTATGAGAATGAGAAAGGAATGATGCTACTTAGAGTTTAACATTTTGTATTGTTTTGTCTCTGAAAAATCTGACAATGCTAATTTTTCCCAGTCCCCAAATAAATAATAACAATCAACCTGAAGAAGGAGAAAACCCCACATTGAATACAAGCAGTAATAAGTGAACCTTTCTATATTACAGATGAATAATCTAATTACACTGAAGGGGATAGGAAAGCAAAGAACTCACCTAAGTAACTTTGAAAAGTAAATATCTTAACTGGATATTGTAAGACTGAAGACAAAATAAACTGCACAGAAGTACTGTACTCTACTTAGTAAATTTATTTTTCACATGGATATGGGTTAAACTATTTTGTATATGCTAGGTTTGAACTAGATAGAGAATACATTTAAGATAATATTGTCTAGTTTTTTCATTGTCAGAGAAGGAAGTTTTAACAAGGAAGACTGGGAAGAAATTTATGGTAGATTAGAATTGGAGATACTAGAATGAATTTATATGTAATACTCATGTGCATATACATATAGAGAGAAAAACAGATATAGAAATAACTACAAATTTGTGTCTTTTAGGGTTAGTATACATATGTATGTATACATGTATACATATATTTACCCATACTCAGAGACATATATATATATTTCTTTTGTCTGCTGAGATAGCCAAAGAGCGATAATATTTTAGTGGTAATGAGTACACCTAGCACCCATATTTTGGTTTCTGAATCCCATGGTCTAATTAAGGAAATAAGAATTCCAAAAGCTCTCTGCAGAAGTTGTTGATTCCAAGGCTTGAGCAGGGGAAATGTAAGGTGGACCTGGACTATTTCATGATAATAGAATACTATAAAGTGGTTGGCAAATAGGATAACATTAAAAGGACACAGAGCTCGTAATGGCCAAAGGTAGAAAATGTAAGCCACAAAATAATGGTAGTATTGTATTATAATCCATAATCCACAGAATAAAATAACCATGAGTTCATATTGATAAATAAATAAGTAAATAAATAATTGGTAGTGAAAGGACTACTTGCATAAGAATGTCAATTAATAAATTTAGAAGGAATGAAGGATTCACGAAATCATCATTAGGCAATATTGTTGCAGGATCTGATTAATGCTAAAAAGCAGTCAGCAAAAGTTTGAGAAGAACAGAATAATAACATCATCTCAGTAATGTCTGCCAGATATTTATCAATAAAAAAGGTAAATTTACAGCGAAAAATAACTCCTTAACCAAGTGACTAATATTAATGTCATCAGTAAGTAGGATACACAGAGAACACTCTATTTCTATGGCATTCTTGGTGAAAATATATACTCTTATCCTAATTTTAGGAAAATACTGGATGAATCTAAGTTTAGGTCCATTTTTCAAAACAACTGACCAGTAATCAAAAGCATTAAGGTCATGAAAAACAAGGCAAGATTGAGAAACTCTCACAGCCTGGAGGAGACAAGAAGACAAAACAAACTCCCATGTAAGACCCTGCAATGAAACAGAAACAAAAAGACATTCGGGGGGAAAAACTGGTAATATTATGTAAGATCTGTGGTTTAGTTATGAATATTTTACCAATCTTTGACATCTTGGTTTGATAATTCTATCACGTGTAAATATAATATAATACATACTATTACACAATACATTGACATTTCAGAAAACTGGATTAAGGTATAAATAAACTTTCTGTACCATTTTGTAGTGTCTTGCATGTCTAAAATTACCTTGAAGTAAAAAGTTAAGCAATTATAAAGGCTAGAAGTACAAAAAACCTGAAGATTATTTGTATCAATATAGGCATAATTCAAAATAAACTATTGAGTGAACAAAGTAATTTGGAGGAAAAATAGTTTAAATCAATGAAGAGTATTGCATATTATAATTGGGACATATCTATGCAGTACAAAGGGGAGTGGTAAATATTAGTTTTAGAAGAATTGTTACTTAGGGAAAGCAAGAAAGGAGAATAGGAGCTGAAAGGAATCCAAAGGATACTTACCCATAATGTTTTATTTTCTTAAAAAAAAAAGTAAGGTGAATGTGGCAAATGTTAGGATTTTATGAATCTGGATGGCAGGTTCTGTAAGCTTAAATTATTCTGAATAAAAATATTAAAAGAAAATGCAATGTATTAAGTAGGCTCCTTTAAATAAATGAAAAAACTTGGCTGGGATCTCTACATTGATAGAAAGCATTTTGAAAGTTCTAACTCTTACTTAGTGGTGTTTTGCAGTAAAAATCAGCATTAAGCTAGTAATATTGACCTGATTTTTACTTTTTCGTTTGGATTTTATATTTAAACCACTATTTTATGATTTTAAGTATTTATATCTACATATAGTGTACACTAATATAAAATGCCTTGATGCTATAGCCAATTACCTAGAGTAGAAATCACATACCATTGTCCTATGGGTTGAATTGGGCCCATACAGTGTTTTGTTTGGCCTATGTTGTGTTTTTAATAAAATTAAGCCAACATTTAAACATTGAGATGTTTTACTTAGAGAACCAGACTTCTGGCTTCTTGTGAATAGAAAACAAGAGGCTGACAGCACTGGCTCTGCGTTTTAAATGGGCTAGAGTACATGGTGGTAGCCCCATTTGGACAGGCTTGAGTGTTCCATTCACTAGAGCCCCCACTATTCATACCAAGTATGTATCTGCACCTACCTTTGTCATTTGATGTCTTGATTTTACCTGCTTGACTTTGAGACCTAGAAGTTTGAGATATTTGTGTTCTAATGTAAAACATCGGCTTTTCTTTTTTGGAGAAACTTGTATGAGTGTATGTGTTGGTGTGTTAAATCAGTAGGTTAAAAAAAAAAGTAAGCTATATCTTTCTTCCTAATTTGATTTTCTCAAGTACTCTAATAGGTAGATTGGAGTAAGTAACCTGAACATAGGACTGACCTTAGGAAGACTTACTATTGCAAAACCAATTACACCAACAATCCCTATAGCTATCTAAACAAGATCAGCTGAACTTCCCTCTAATGAATGTAAAAATATAGTACTGTCTAATTTATCAAACTCTGGATCACATTTTTCTCTAGTTCTTATTTCCTCTTTCTACTTCCTATGAGTTTCTTGGTCAGAAGCAATGATGTGTGAAATACTGTGATGGTGGTAAAACATTCTATAAATCCATGAATATTAGTTTTAATAGAAGTATTGCATGGCAGGGAAGGAAATCGACAGACTGGGTGCCTGTTGCAGTAAGAATGAAATACTGTCTCTTCCATGATAGAAATTGTCCAGTGAGCTCAACCTGCTGCTAGGTAGTGTGCTGATTATCCTGGAGAATGGTACCATATTGGGGGTTCACTGTTTGGTCTTTACTGCTGCCATATTGGGCATTACGTGTTGGTCATAGCCACATTGGCCCTGGTGAGTGTAAGTCCATGTTGTTGAACCCATGATACCAGGATCACTTTGTTCATGAGCTCCTTGGGCAGTGACAGGGATAGCTGGGAAAAAGACTGACCGCTATCCATCGAACTCATTATTGTATCTACTTAATTATTAAAATGTTCCCTTGCTGAGGTCACCCTTTGATGAGCATTCACATGGGACACAAATACTTCATGTTTTTTGCCCATGTAGAGAAGTCTATCTACATATCTCTTCTCCAAATTTGTCACCGATTTTATAATCATGTTCCCTCAAAGCACGGTGCACTGCCCCAACTTCTGCCTACTTGGAGGATTTTCTTTCACCACTGTGCTTTAGTAATACGCCAGGGAGGGGCTGCAGTACTTGCATGCTGTGCAGAACCATATGTAAACCAGAACCTAGTCTTCTATTTCTCTGTCTACTGATCATTGGGAACTCCCCATGAGCCCAGAAATGCAGGCTGAAAGAGAGAAGGCAGTGTAGGAAGAGGGGTGCTCAGAGGCATTTGGGCCAATTCTTCACTTACTTGTGCTTTTAGGGCCTACTTAGGTCGCATCATGAATATACCACTTCCATTTGATGATAGAATATTGTTGTGCATGCCTAATTGTATGACTTAGTGGTCAGATAACCCCCAGTCCATAATGGGTAGCTCAGCTCATATGGTAACTTGGTAGCCCACAGCCAAGTGTTAAGTTTCTACTAAAGCCAGGAGGTGTCACTCAAAAAAAGAGTAATTATATATAGATAATGGCAGATCCTTGCTCCAAAAAACTAAAGGCCTGAGCTGTAATTCACCTATGGGGGCCTCCTAAAGGCTCTAACTAGTATCCCTATCTTCCACCAATACTCCAAGCATCATTTATTTTATTGGATCATATAGCCCAGAGCAGCCTGGATTTCTTGCAGAAGTTTCTCTTGTTTTAGACCCTACTCACAACTAGCAATTTTTTCAGTCACTCTGTAAATAGGCCAGAATAACACCGAAATGAGAAGTATGTTGCCTTCAAAATCCAAATAGATTCACAAGTAATAGTGCCTCTTTTCTTAGCTGTAGAAGGTGCTATATGCAACAACTTATTGTTCACCTTTCTAGAAGTATTAGCTCAACTTTACCCCCTCCTCTGGACCCCTAGAAATTTCACTGAGGTAGAGGGCCTCTGAATTTTGGTGTTTTATCACTCATCTTCTAACATGCAGATGTGCTACCAAAAGGTGTAGAGCAGTTTCTACTTCTCTCACACAAAAATCCAATCAGCATAATGTCAGAAACCATCACAGACAGTGAAAAAGAGAATCTTAGGCAAGCTGTTCATGGTCCTTACCTTGAAAAGTAAAATTTAAAACCAAAATTCTAATGCTTGTGTCAACTTTTAGAATTCCAAAAAATTTAAAAATATGCTTAGGTTGTGAGTCCAAGTTAACCCCATTGACACAAATTGTACAGATACTGGTGTCAGAAAAACTGTTGAAGGACATACCTCTTTAAAAACAAAACAGTTTCATCTTCTTTAACCCCAAGTGAATTACATTCTGAAATAATTTTATAGCCTAAATGGTGACACTTAATTGTATATTAGAAGATATGGGGGAATATTATTTTACATATTTTCCTGTGGGAAAAACAGTGCTCCAAACTGAATTGGAATCTTTCCCAGAGACAAACTATTGAAGTGGGATCAAATAAAAAAATTCTAAACTACTGGATAGGTTTGTTTAACTTGTGAGCAAATTATCTACTAGGTTAAGTTTTTTCCTATTCAGTGGGTAAAAATAACATAAAATTTTACCTTTTGAAGTCGAATTTGTAATCCCCTTTGTGATTTTGTTTTTATGATCAGCTTTTTTATTTCCACCAAATGAGGGAAATAGTTCTTAATGCTGTATTATACTGATATTCTTTGCTGGACTTAATGATAAAAAGACACTCAGGCCTTGGTTTTGTTAATAACTAATGGACAAACACATTTAGAAATGTAGATGGACAATCTTTACTATTAACATTACATTCAGCCTAAGCTTAGTGCTAAATTTGGAGCAAAATCAGTACTATGCTATAAAAAGGTTTTTGAAGTTTTAATTTGTTTCTATATTCACAAATTTCAGAAGCTAATTTATCTTTAAAACCTCATACTGTGATGGTACATTATAACTCGAAAATGGTTTTAGATCAACAAATAGTTGCTACTTCCGGGTATTTGATCTTATGAATAATAATATTTATGTTAATTTATTTCTATGTCTTTTACCTGAGTATTTAATGTGTATTTATTGAATAACATCTATTTAGCCCAAAGACATGCAAAATAAATATGAGAAGCTCTCCACATTTTTTCATATTTGTATCTTCATGATGCCAGATTAACTTCATTATTTATTTTCCTGTTTTATTATTTTAAAATTCCGTCTCTTACTAAATAACAAATATTCTAAACAAGCACACAAACAAAACAACAGCAATGCTGTTAGTCTGGGTTTATTTGTCCTCATGAACGCTTACACTATCCTTGGGCAGTTTAAGAATTTTAAAAAATCGAGTAGAAGGTACAGACAGTTCCCATACAATCCTTCATCATTTTCCAGTTTCCCCTATTATTAATTTTTACATTTGTTACAAATGTTTCCCCTATTAACAGTTACATTTGTTACAAATGATGATCTAATACATTATTAACTAAATTGCATAGTTCACATTAGGATTCACTCTGTGTTACATATTCTATGGGTTTTGGCAAATAGATCCATCATTATGTTATCTTACAGTACAATTTCACTGACCTAAAAATGCCCTGTGCTTCACCCAGTTACCCTTTCCCTGCTCTCTCTGAATGCTTAGTGACCACTGATCTTGTTATTGTCTCCAAAGTTTTGATTTTTCCTGAATGTCACACAGTTAGAATTCTAGAGTATACTGCCTTCTCACATTGGCTGCTTTCACCTAGTAAGACACATTTAAGGTACCTCCATGTCTTTTCATGGCTTGATTGATCATTTATTTTTATCACTGAAATATACTCCATTGTATAGATTTACCACAGCTTGTCCATTCTCTTATTGAAATACATTTTGGTTGCTTCCAAGTTTTTGCAATTACGAAGAAAGTTGCTATAAATATCCATGTATGGAATTTTGTGTACAAGTAAATTTTCAAGTCATTTGGGCAAATATCAGGCAGTATAATGGCTGGATTTTATGATAAAACTATGTTTAGTATTATAACAAACTGTCAAACTATCGTCCAAAGTGGCTTTATCTTTTGTATTCCCACCAGCAGTGATGAAAGTTCCTGTTACTCCACATTCTTGTCAGCCTTTGGTCCTGTGAATGGTTTGAATCTTAGGTATTCTAATAGGTGTATAGTAGTATCTCATTGCTGTTTTAATTTTTAGTTTCCTGATGACAATTTCACATGCTTGCAGACATCTGTGTGTCGTCTTTGATAAGTTTTCTGTTTAGCTGTTTTGCCTGTTTCTAATGGGTTGTTTTCTTGTTGAGTTTTAAGAGTTCTCTGTATATCTTGCATACCATTCCTTTATTAAATATGTATTTTGCAGATAATTTCTTGTAGATTTTTCATTCTCTTAAAAATGTCTTTCACAGAGTAGGATTTTGAAATTTTCATTATAACATTTCTATTTTAAGTCCAATGTAGCAATTTTTTAATGAATCATGCTTTTGGCATTTCTTCTCTTTTTGAGTACTGTCTTTGATGTCGAATTCTAAACTTTTATTAAGCATTTCAGGTAGTAATGTTGCTGGGTTTTTTTGTACCTTCGTTATATACTTCTGAAATATTTGTAACTATTTTTAGGTGAAAAATGACAAAGTTTTTCTATTTCATTGCTTGTTACTAATGATAAACATAGAAGAAAGCTGAAGCTGGAGAGAGGTTTTCTAATACTCTTGAAAATTATCTTAGTCTTAGCACCTTCTATGCCCAATGGACTGGGTAATAATGTATTGATTGAATAATATACATTTTTAATGACTCTAAGTGGTACAAATCTGATCTTTGATTCCAAGCATTTTCTTTATTACCTCCAGGCAACTCTTTCTTAATTTGTTTCTCTAAATTCTTGTTAATTTCCCTCTCATGCACGTGAAATGTCTTGTCAGTCATACTGCTGTTGGTTCCCCCAGACCACTTTGGCAAGGCACGTGGTTGGGCTGCCAATCTCCATACACCTTACCTCTATCCCACCTCTTCTGATCCATCTTTACATGAGCCTAGGATAAGCTTTCCATTGAGCCCATGAGTTACTTATTCAAGTGTGACAGAGTTGTGAAGCAATGCTAGAAATGATGTACTTAGATTTACAATAGAAAAATGAATTGGCAAACAGATTCTCTGAGTTTCAGAAAAAATCTTTATATTTGTGAAGAATATAGGGTTGGTATGGAATAGTACGCTAGTTAGCTCAAACCCTGGAAAAGGATGACTTTAGTCTGCAAGAAAAAGTTCACTGATGATGCACTTCTCCGAACTGGCCCTGGGATAAGACAGCAGACCTGGGATCATTCTATTTAATCCCCTGGAATATTGCTTAATTGTTATTTGGGATAAGGGATTTACTTAATATGAATTCTTTCATTCTTTTGTCAATGATTGTTAGTTTTAAAGAAATTAAACAATTCTTTTAACAGTATGAAGTTAATGAAAAATGTCTGAGTTTCAGCTACTGCATAAATCCTTAGAGACCCCCAGAACAATTACAGCAACTGGGAAGTTTGCCTCCATAATTTTATTTCTGGGTTAAATTATGAAGGTTCATTTTATCCACTGCAAGCAAAGATCTGTTTTTAATAAACTTCATTTAAACATGTGGCTTGATAATAATGAAATGAGTAAGTGGATAAGTCTAGCGCAATGATTTCCACAGAGTTGATATTCTTTAAATTGCATTTGCTAAGTTTTCAAAAACTTATGCAAAGCAGCAATCTCACTAAATAATATTAAACAGTGTGAAAACATCTTAATAGCTTTTGTATCCAAGATTCAGGTGTCTTAATCTAGTCCAGAAATTTTAATGATAGACATTGATTATCATGATAAAGTTTAAATATTTGATACTTTGAGAAGACTATAACGTCAAGTAAGTCCACACTAATGTTTTCTTTAGAATTATATTTAGAAACATTTTACATTTTAATAATGTTTTATAATTATATTATTCCATTTTTACATGGTAGCTTAAAATTATGTATCACTTTGTATATGGGGCTCATTATCTCATATACAGATAGACTGGAAAAAGACATCACATAAGAAACATTTCAATATGGGGATTAACAAGTATTTTAATCCAAAGAGTAAAATATTGTCAGTGCTTAAATGCATAGACTTAATTTGGACTAGATGTAAATTATAGACGGATATCTATTAATACTATCAATACCTTACTTTCATTAAGACTTTTTTTTTTTTTATCATAAAACTAACCTTCTGGTGCAACTTCTTCTCCTGTAGATTCAGCAGGGGAGGCACTAAGAGGCCAGGTGACTTGTCCAAGTTCTCCTCTGTGACTTTATTCATGTCTCAAAATGCTTTCAAGAAGGCCACATGTATCATATGTTTTATATGGCACTCAAACTTGGTTTGGAGTAGGAGCATGGGCGTATTCTCTTTTCACCTTAGCTCAGTATCTGTATATAAACATGGAATACTGTCAGAAAAGAGCACACAAAACTAAGCATTCCTTGTAAGCTCTCTTAATAACTGAATATAGTGTTTGGTGATGCAGTGTTATAAATAACAAATATCTCTGATGAATGTGCTTCTGTTATTCCACTTCCCTCTAAGTCAAATTGCTTCTTGCAGCAGTGAAGAACCTGTACTCTGGAGTCAGATGACCTGATGTTGAAGTTTTGACTTTTCTATTCTTCATCTATTTGACCTGGGAAAAATTACTTAATTGTTAAGTAAATTATAATATTACCTCCTCCACAGTAGTTAGGTGAAATAATTCATTAATAACAATTATACTGTTTTTTGGTATATAGTAGCATTTGATTAATGTTATTGAAGATGATGTTGATACTTATGGCAATAATAATGACACCATGTCCTTTGTTTTTTCTTTTTTTTAAATTACACTTTAAGTTCTGGGGTACATGTGCCAAATATGTATGTGTGTTACATAGTTATACACATGCTATGGCGGTTTGTTGCATCTATCGCTGTCATCTACATTAGGTATTTCTCCTAATGCTCTCTCTCCCTTAGCACCCCACCCCCTGACAAGCCCTGGTGTGTGATGTTTCTCTCCCTGTGTCCATGTGTAATCAGTGTTCAACTTCCATTTACGAATGAGAACATGCAGTGTTTGGTTTTCTGTTCTTGTGTTAGTTTGCTGAGAATGATGGTTTACAGCTTTATCCATGTCCCTGCAACAGACATAAAATCATCCTTTTTTATGGCCACATAGTATTCCATGGTGTTTATGTGCCACATTTTCTTTATCCAGTCTATCATTGATGGGCATTTGGGTTGGTTTCAAGTCTTTGCTATTGTGAACAGTGCCACCATAAACGTGTGCATGTGTCTTCATAATAGAATGGTTTATAATCCTTTGAGTATATATCCAGTATGGGATTGCTGGGTCAAATGATATTTTTATTTCGTGATCTTTGAGGAATCACTACATAGTTCAATCACAATGGTTGAACTAATTTGCACTCCCACCAAAACTGTAAAAGCATTCCTATTTCTCCACATCCCCTTCAGCATCTGTTGCATCCTGATTTTTTAATGATCACCATTCTAACTGGGGTAAGATGGTATCTCACTGTGGTTTTGATTTGTATTTCTCTAATGACCACTGATGATGAGCTTTTTTTCATGTTTGTTGGCTGCATAAATGTCTTCTTCTGAAAAATGTCGGTTCTTATCCTTCACCCACTTTTTGATGGGGTGGTTTTTCTCTTGTAAGTTTAAGTTGCTTGTAGATTTTGGATATTAGCTCGTTGTCAGATGAGTAAATTGCAAAAAATTTATCATATTCTGTAGATGGTTCACTCTGAAGATGGCTTATTTTGCTGTGTAGAAGCTCTTTAATTAGATTCCAGTTGTTGATTTTGGCTTTTGTTGACATTGCTTTTGGTGTCATTAAGCCCTTGTCCATGCCTATATCCTGAATGATACTGCCTAGGTATTCTTCTAGGGTTTTTATGGTTTTAGGTCTTATGTTTAAATCTTTAATCCATCTTGAGTTAATATTTGTATAAAGTATAAGAAAGGGATTCAGTTTCAGCTTTCTGCATATGGCTAGCCAGTTTCCCAAACATCATTTATTAAATAGGGAATGCTTTCCCCATTGCTTGTTTTTGTCATGTTTGTCAAAGATCAGATGGTTGTAGATGTGTGGTGTTATTTCTGAGGCCTCTGTTCTGTTCCATTGTTCTGTATCTGTATTTTGGTACCATGCTGTTTTGATTGCTGTAGGCTTATAATATAGTTTACAGTCAGGTAGTATGATTCCTCCAGCTTTTTTTGTTTTTTGTTTAGGATTGTCTTGGCTATGCGGGGTCTTTTTTGGTTCCATATGAAATTAAAGTGTTTTTTTTCCCCCCTAATTCTGTGAAGAAAGTCAATGGTAGCTTGATGAGGATATCATTGAATCTATAAATTACTTTGCCTAGTATGGCCATTTTCGTGATACTGATTCTTCCTAACCATAAGCATGGAATGTTTTTTATTTCTTTGTGCCCTGTCTTATTTCCTTGAGCAGTTGTTTGTAGTTCTCCTCGAAGAGGTCCTTCACATCCCTTTTTAGTTATATTCCTAGGTATTTTAATCCTTTTGTAACAATTTTGAATGACAGTTCGCTCATGATTTGGCTCTCTGTTATTGGTGTATAGGAATGCTTGTGATTTTTGCACATTGATATTGTATCCTGAGACTTTGCTGAAGTTTCTTATCAGCTTAAGAAGATTTTGGACTGAGGTAATGGGGTCTTATAAATATACAATTATGTAATCTGCAAATAGAGACAATTTGACTTCCTCCTTTCCTAATATAATACCTTTTATTGCTTTTCCTTCCCTGATTGCCCTGAACGGAACTTCCAATACTACATTGAATAGGAGTGGTGAGAGAGGGTATCTTTGTCTTGTGCCAGTTTTCAAAGGGAATGCTTCCAGTTTTTGCCCATTCAGTGTGATACTGGCTGTGGGTTTGTCATAAATAACTCTTACTATTTTGAGATACATTCCATTAATACCTAGTTTATTGAGAGTTTTTAGCATAAAGGGATGTTGAATTTTGTTGAAGGCCTTCTCTAAATCTATTGAGATAAAAATGTGGTTTTTCTCTTTGATTCTGTTTATGTGATGGATTATGCTTATAGATTTGCATATGTTGAACCAGGCTTGCAGCTCAGGGATGAAGCTGACTTGATTGTAATGGATAAGCTTTTAGATGTGCTGTCAGATTCAGTTTGCCAGTATTTTGAGGATTTTTGCATCGATGTTCATCATGGACATTGGCCTGAAATTTTCTTTTTTACTTGTGTCTCTGCCAAGCTTTGGTATCAGCATAATGCTGGCCTCATAAAATTAGTTAAGGAGGATTCCCTGTTTTTGTATTATTTGGGATAGTTTCAGAAGGAATGGTACCAGCTTCTCTTTGTACCTCTGGCAGGATTCAGCTGTGAAACTGTCTGGTCCTGGACTTTTTCTGGTTGGTAGACTATTAATTGCTCCCTCAATTTCAGAACTTTTTATTGGTCTATTCAGGGATTCAACTTCTTCCTGCTTTAATTTTGGGAGGGCGTAAGTGTCCAGGAATTTATCCATTTTGTCTAGATTTTCTGGTTTATTTGCATAAAGGTGCTTATAGTATTATCTGAAGTTAGTTTGTATTCCTGTGGGATCGATGGCAATATCCCCTTTATTATTTTTTATTGCATCTATTTGATTCTTTTTTATTCTTCTGGCTAGAGGTCTATTTTGTTGATTTTTTTCAAAAAAGCAGCTCCTGGACTTACTGATTTTTGGAAGGATTTTTCATGTCTTTATCTCCTGCAGTTCTCCTCCAATCTTAGTCATTTCTTTTCTTCTACTAGCTTGTGAATTTGTTCTTCCTCCTCTAGTTCTTTTAATTGTGATATTAGGGTCTCAATTTTAGATCTTTCATCTTTTCTTTTGTGTAAATTTAGTGCTATAACTTTTCGTCTACACTATGCTTTAAACGTGTCCCAGAGATTCTGGAAGTTGTATATTCATTGTCACGGGTTTTAAAGAACATCTTTAGTTTTGCATTCATTTCATTATTTACCCAGTTGTCATTCAGGAGCTGGTTGTTCAGTTTCCATGTAGTTGTGCAGTTTTGAGTGAGTTTCTTAATCCTCATTTCTAATTTGATTGCACTGTGGTCTGAGAGACTGTTATGATTTCCATTCTTTGGCTTTTGCTGAGGACTGTATTACTTCCAATTATGTGGACAATTTTAGAAAAATGTGATGTGGCACTGAGAAGAATGTATAGTCTGTTGATTTGAGGTGGACAGTTCTGTAGATGTCTATGTCCACTTGGTCCAGATCTGGGTTCAAGTCCTGGATATCCTTGTTAATTTTCTGTCTTGTTGATCTAATACTGACAGTGGAGTGTTAAAGTTTCCCAGTATTATTGTGTGGGAGTCTAAGTCTCGTTGTAGATCTCTAAGAACTTGCTTTGTGAATCTGGGTTCTTCTGCATGGGGTGTGTATATATTTAGGATCGTTAGCTCTTCTTGCCGTATTGATCCCTTTACTATTATGTAATTTCCTTCTTTGTCTCTTTTGACCTTTGTTGAAGTTTGTTTTATCAGAGACTAAGATTGTGACCCTTGCTTTTTTTGCTTTCCATTTGCTTAGTAAATCTTCCTTCATCTCTTTGAGTCTATATGTGTCTTTGCACATGAGATGGGTCTCCTGAATAAGGCCACCACTGCATCTAGACTGTTTACCCAATTTGCCAGTCTGTGTCTTTTAACTGGGGCAGGTAGCTCACTTACATTTAAGGTTAATATTGTTATGTGTGTATTTGACCCTGGAACTATGGTGCTAGCTGATTATTTTGCTCGTTAGTTGATGCAGTTTCATAATAGTGTCAATGGTCTTTACAATTTGGTATGTTTTTGCAGTGTCTGATACCAGTTGTTCCTTTTCATGTTTACTGCTTCCTTCAGGAGCTCTTGTGAGGCAGGCCTGATGGTGACAAAATCTCTTAGCAGTTGCTTGTCCATAAAGGAATTTATTTCTCCTTTGCTTATGAATCATAGTTTGGTGGATATGAAATTCTGGAAAATTGTTTTAAGGATGTTGAATATTGTCCCCCACTGTCTTCTGGCTTATAGGGTTTCTGCCAAGAGGTCTGCTGTGAGTTTGATACGCTTCAATTTGTGGGTAACCTGACCTTTCTCTCTGACTGCCCTTAGCACTTTTTCCTTCATTTCAACCCTGGTGAATCTGATGATTATTTGTCTTGGTATTATTTTTCTCTAGAAGTATCTTTGGGGTGTCCTCTGTATTTGTTGAATTTGAATGTTGGCCTGCCTTGCTAGGTTTGGGGAAGTTCACCTGGATAATATACCGAAGAGTGTTTTCCTCACTAGGTTTTATTCTCCTTGTCACTTTCAGGTACACTGACCACATGTAGATTTGGTCTTTTCACGTAATCCATTATTTCTTGGAGGACTTGTTCATTGCTTTTTACTCCTTTTTTTCTCTAATCTTGTCTTCTCCCTTTTATTTCATTAAGTTAATCTTGTGTCTCTAATATCCTTTCTACACTTGATCGATTCAGCTACTGAAACTTGTGTATGCTTCATGAGGTTCTCGTGCTGTTTTTCAGCTCCGTCATGTTTATGTTCTTCTCTAAACTGGTTATTCTAGTTAGCATTTTATCTAATCTTTTTTCAAACTTCTTAGCTTCTCTAGCTCAGAGAAGTTTGCTATTGCCCACCTTCTGAAGTCTGCTTTGTCAATTCATCAAACTCATTCTTTGTCCAGTTTTGTTCCATTGGTGGTAAGGAGTTGTGATCCCATGGAGGAGAAGAGGCATTCTAGTTTTTGGAATTTTCAGCCTTTTGCGTTGGTTTCTTCCCATCTTCATGGATTTATCTACCTTTGGTCTTTGAAGGCTGTGACTTTTGGATGAGGTCTCTGAGTGGACGTTCTTTCTGTTTATGTTGAAACTATTTCTTTGTTAGTTTTCCTTCTAACATTCAGGCCTCATGGCTCTAGGTCCACTGCAGACCCTGCTTGCCTGGGAATCACCTGGGGGAACTGCAGAATAGCAAAGATTGCTGCTTGTTCCTTCCTCTGGTAACTTCATCCCAGAAGGGTACCTGCCAGATGTCAGCAATAGCTCTCCTGTATGAGGTGTCTCCCAGTCAAGATACGTGGGTGTCAGGGAGCCACTTGAGGAGGCAGTCTGTTCCTTATCAGAGCTCGAGTGCTGTGCTGGGAGATCCACTGCTTTCTTTAGAGCTGCCAGGCAATAACGTTTAAGTCTGCTGAAGCTATACACACAACCACCCCTTTTCCCAGGTGCTTTGTCCCAGAAAGGTTGGGACTTTATTCATAAGTCCCTGAGGGCCTGCTGCCTTTTTTCAGAGATGCTCTGCCCAGTGAAAAGGGAGTGTAGGGACACAGTCTACCTACAGAGGCCTTGCTTGGCTGCTGTGAGGTTGAAACTGCCTACTGGAGCCTCAGCAATGGTGGATGTCCCTGCCTCCACTGAACTCAAAAGTCTTAGGTGATGCTCAGATTGCTGTGCTGGGTGTGAGAATTTCAAGCCAGTGAATCTTATATGGCTGGTCTTTGTGGGGGTGGGACCTCTGAGCCAAATCACTTGGCTCCCTGGCTTCACCCCCCTTTCCAGGGGAATGAATGGTTCTACCTCATGGCATTCCAAGTGCCACTGGGATATGAAAAAAAAGTGCTGTAGCTAACTTGGTGTCTTCCCAAACAGCCATCCAATTATGTGCTGGAAACCTGGAGCTCCAGTGTTGTAGGCACTGGAGGGAATCTCCTGGTCTGCAGGTTGTGAAATCATGGGAAAAGTGCAGTATCTGGGCAGTAGTGCAGGGGACAATCCCTAATGGTTTCCCTTGGCTAGGAGAGGGAATTCCCTGGCCCCTTGCACTTCCTAGGTGAAGCAATGCCCCATGCTGCTTGGGCTTGCCCTCCTTGGGCTGCACCCACTGTCCAACCAGTCCCAATGAGACGAACCACGTACCTCAGTTGGAAATGTGGAGATCACTCACCTTCTGCATTGATCTTGCTGGGAGTTGCACACTGGAGCTTTTCCTCTTGGGCCATCTTGCCAGCAATCCCCATGTCCCTTGGTTTTTCACCTGTCCCGTTGATCGCTTCATCTCAGTTCCTTTTGCTAATACTTCATCAGCCTGACCTTTCTCCATTGCCACTTCTCAGGTGCCACTTCTTTACTTGCATTCCTTTGCCTGGTGAAGTCATTTAATCCCATGGCTCTTAATAACATTTTAAACAATTTTCAATATAATATATTTACATGCATCTCTCTGAAATTTTCACTTAAACATTTAATAGGCAACTCAATTTGAAGGGAACAAAATGTATTGCTTAAACTAACCTCAATTTAACACCTTCCAGGTCTTCCTAACCACAGTGAACAGCCACTCTACCTATTTTCTAAGACACAAAATCTTGGAATGATTTTCCCTAATTTTGTTTTACTCCTCATATTTAATCCAACAGCAACTTCCATCAGATTTACTCAAAATACATTCAGAAACTGATCACTTTCACCACATGTACTGCTACTGCCGTTGTTTTTCTTCTGGATCATTGTAGCAGCCTCCTAACTGATCTCTGGCTACTATGATCGTTCCACTTGAGCTTTTCTAAGTACATTAGGCAGAGTGATTCTTTGAAAGTTTAAAACATGAGTCAAATCATGCAGTGCTCCTGCTCAATATTCTCCCAATACACTTAAAGCAAACTCAGATGTCTACCAATCTCACCTCTGGTCCATCTCTGCTCTATCATCTGCTGCTCCTTTTATGTTGCTTCTGCTTCAGCCACGCTGTTCTCTTTGGCATTCTTCAAACTCCCTTCAAATTCTAGCCCCAGTGCTTTTGCTTTCTCTGCTTTGAACCATATCTTCTAAGATAACTTTCCCCTACACTTCCTTTAAGAATCGAATCACTTTTTCAGCAAAGCCTTCTCTGTTGTATTATTTAACCAGTGAATTAATGAATGCTATTGACTTTTTCTAAAATAGTTACATCTATTAAATTTCTAAAAGCAAGTTCTAGTTAAAGGCAGTCATTAAAACTCAGAGTAATCTGTACTCTTTTAAGCATTTAATAACTGGCAGAGGTAGATGGACTGTCAGTAGTGGTGCTATGTTGTTCTGCATTTAGTCTCTCATGTTGTATGGTTTTGTTTCTATTACAAGCGCCATGCTTTGAGAAATTCTAACAGAAGGGCACTCAACTGGAAATTCAATATGGGAGTCAGGAAGCCATAAAAAACAAGAGAATTATGTTAGCAAGACTTTGATTTATCAGCTATTATGAAGCATTTGAGTCTTCATAATTAAGAGTTTATTTTACATTTTAGACTATGAGCAATATGAGGGAAGGACTCTAGCATTTTAACACTATATATCATATTTAACCTAGTAAAACTAACAATATCTGGTAAACTACAAGCATCAAACTAAGCTGACAGTCATGTCATATAACTTAAAAATTTATGTTCTGGGAGAACACATACTCCAAGGTTAATGCCTAAAATATATTGTATTCTTTAAATACAATATAAGTGATTTTCATGTACTTTTTCTCTGTATATAGAATTAAAAAAATCTGTCACTCAAGAACATGGATTACCTCAGGAATGTTTCATTGATTGAAATAGTGCTAAAACAATTTAGGTTTTGTGTACTTTCAAGACAAATGTATTGATTATAAATTTTTATCCTAAATGACAGAGTTTGATACGGTTTCAGACTGTTTTGTTTTGTTTTAAAATTTTTAACTCTTGGGAACCCATTCTCAAGTCAGTGTGACCGGGATGTGAGACATGGAATCAAAGGAGATCATATTGGAGTTTTAAGGTATAATGACTGACCTATTGGCTTTTGGTCTTGCATGGGGCCCGTAGCCCCTTCATTTTGGCCAGTTTCTTCCATTTGGAATTGGTGTATTTACCTCATGCCAGTATCTCCATTGTATTTAGAAAGTAACTAACTTGCTTTTTATTTTACAAGCTCATAGGCTGCAGGGACATGCCTTCTCTCAGGTGAGACTTTGTACTCTGGACTTCTGAGTTAATGTTAAAATTAGTTAAGACTTTGGGGTACTGTTGGGAAGGCATGATAGGTTCTGAAACGTGAGGACATGGGATTATGGAGGAGTCAGGGGTGGAATGATATGGTTTGGCTTTGTCCCCACCCAAATCTCATATTGAATTTTAGCTCCCATAATTCCCATGTGTCATGGAAGGAATCTACTGGGAGATAACTGAATTATGGGGGCGGGTCTTTCCCATGCTGTTCTTGTGAGAGTAAGTTTCATGAGATCTGCTGGTTTTATAAAGGGGAGTTCCCCTATACAAGCTTTCTTGTTTGGCACCATGTAAGACATGACTTTGTTCCTCATTTACCTTCTGCTGTAATTTTTAAGGCCGCCCCATTCATGCAGAACTGTGAGTCTATTAAAACTCTTTACTTTATAAATTACCCAATCTTGGGTATGTCTTTGTTAGTAATGTAGAACAGACGAATACAGTCACAGATGTATTGCCTTATTTCTGGGCTCTCTATTCTGTTTCCTTGCTCTGTGGGCCTGTTTTTGTACTAGTACCATGCTGTTTTGGTTACTGTAACAATTGTAGTACAGTTTGAATTTGGGTAATGTGATGCCTTCAGCTTTGTTCTTGTTGCTTAAGATTGCCTTGGGTATTTAGGCTCATTTTTGGTTCTTTAGGAATTTTAAAATTGTGAAGAATGTCATTGGTAGTTTGATGGGAATAGCATTGAATCTGTACTTTGGGTAGTACAGCCATTTTAATGATATCGAGTCTTCCTATCCAGGAGCATAGACTATTTTTCTATTTGTTTGTGTCTTCTGATTTCTCGGTATTTTATTCTTTTTGTGGCAACTGTGAATGGGCTTACCTTTTTGATTTGGCTCTTGGATTGGCTGTTTTGGGTATAGAGAAATGTAAGAGACACATCTCACACATAATGACACTCATAGGCTCAAAGTAAAGGGATGGAGGAAAATGTACCAAGCAAATGGAAAACAGAAAAAAATCAGGAGTTGCAATCCTAATTTCAGACAGAACATATTTCAAACCAACAAAGATGAAAAAGACGAAGAGGGACATTACATAACTGTAAAGGGTTTAATGCAACAAAAAGACCTAGCTGTCCTAAATATATATGCAACCCACACAGGAGCATTGAGATTCGTAAAGCAAATTCTTAGAAACCTACAAACAGATACAGACTCCCTAACAATATTAGTGGAAGACTTCAACACTCCACTGATGCTGTTGGACAGATTATCAAAGCAGAACATAAATAAAGATATTCAAGACCTTAACTCTACAGTGAACCAAATGATTCAGATAGACCTTTATAAAACTCTCCAGCCAAAACCAACAAAATATGCATTCTTCTCCTTGCTACATGGCATGTACTCTAAAATCAGTCACATAATTAGACATAAAACAATCCTCAACAAATGTAAAAAAAAAAAAATTCACACCAAATGGGCTACACAGCAATAAATGTAGAAGTCAAAAAGACTATGAAAATAACTGAAAACCATGCAATTACATGGAAATTAAACAATATAAATAACTTTTAGGTAAATAATGAAATTAAGGCAAAAATCAAGAAGCTTTTGGAAAATAATGAGAACAAATATAAAACATACTGGAATCTCTGATACACAGGTAAGGCAGTTTTAAGAGGGAAATATCACACTAAATGCTCATACCAATAAGTTAGAAAGATCTCAAACTAACAACCTAACTTCACATGGAAAGAATTAGAAAAGCAAGAACAACTCAACTCCAAACCTAGCAGAAGATAAATAACCACAAATCAGAGATGAAATTAGGAAAATTGAGATATGAAAAACCATTCAAAAGATTAACAAATCCAAGAGTTTGTTTTTTTAGAAGATTAATAGGCCACTAGCTAGACTAATAAAGTAGAAGAGAGAGAAGATCCAAATAAACACAATTAGAATTGATGAAGAGGATATTACTACTGACTGAACAAACAATCATCAGAAACTACTGCAAACACCTCTGTATACACAAACTAGAAAACATAGAAGAGATGGATAAACTCCTGTACACATACAACAGACCAAGAAGAAAGTGATTCCCTGAACAGACCAATAACGGCTCCAAAATGGAATCAGAAATAAATAACCTACTGTAATAACATGTTTTCACACTACTATGAAGAACTACCTCAGACTGGGTAATTTATAAAGAAAAGAGGCCTAATTGACTCACAGTTCCACATGGCTGGGAAGGCCTCAGAAAGCCTAAAATCATGGTGAAAGGCAAAGGGACAGTAAGGCATGTCATATATGGTGGTAGGAGAAAGAGAGATTGAGGAGAAATGCTACACTTTTAAACCATCAGATCTCATGAGAATTCACTATCATAAGCACAGGATGAAAGAAACCACCCTTATGATCCAATCACCTCTCACCAGATCCCTCCCTGGACATGTGGGGATTACAATTCAAAATGAGATCTGGGTGAGGACACAGAGCCAAACCATATCATCTACTAATCAAAAAAAGCGCAGGGGCAGACAGAGTCATAGCCATATTCAATCAGAGGTAAAGAAAAGCTGGTACCATTCTGATACCAGATGGTTTGGCTCTGTGTTGTCATCTAATCTCACCTTGAATTGTAATAATCCCCATGTGTCAAGGGCTTCACCAGGTGGAAATAATTGAATCATCAGGGTAGTTTCCCCCATCTCCTCTCCTAAGATCTGATGGTTTTATAAGGGACTTTCCCCTTTGCTTAACATTCACTCTCTCTCCAGCTGCCTGGTCAAGTGGTAGAGATATGTCTTCCACCACAATTGTAAGTTTCCCAAGCCTTATGGAACTGTGAGTGATTAAACCTCTTTTCTGAATAACCCATGCTTGGGACATTTCTTCATATAACTGTGAGACTAAACTAATACACATTCTGACTAAAATTATTCCAAAAAATTTGAGGAGAAAGAACTCCTCCCTGACTCATTCTGTGAGGCCAACATCATCTTGATACCAAAACCTGGCAGAAACAAAACCAAAAAAGAAAAATTCAGGCCAATATCCCTCGTGAACATCAATGCAAAAATTCTCAAAAAAATACTTGCAAACTAAATTCAGCAGCACATCAAAAAGTTACTACACCATGATCAAGTAGACTTCCTCCCTGGGATGCAAAGGTTGGTTCAACATATGTGAATCAATAAATGTGATTCATCACATAAACAGAACTAAAGACAAAAATCACATGGCTATCTCATTAGACACAGAAAAAGGCTTTCAATAAAATTCAATACCCATTTTTATTAAAATTCTTAATAAACTAGGTATTGAAGAGACATACTTCAAAATAACAAGAGCCATCTATGACAAACCCACAGCCAACATTATACTGAATGGGCAAAAGTTAGAAGCATTCCCCTTGAAAAATGACACAAGACAAGGATGCCCTCTCTCACCACTTCTATTAAACATAGTGATGGAACTCTAGCCAGAGCAATCAGGCAAGAGAAAGAAAAGGCATCCAAACAGGAAGGGAGGAAGTCAAACTATCTCTGTTTGCAGACAACATGATTCTATATCTAGAAAGCCCCACGGTCTTGACCCCAAAGTTCCTCCAGTTGATAAACAATTTCAGCAAAGTTGTAGGATACAAAATCAGTATACAGACTGTTTGTTATAAAACAAATAGGTCGACAAGAAAATTGTTGTATCAGTTTTTAGCAATGCTATTACAAATTGACAATTCAAACACTACCTTTGTTTATACACCTACAACTTTGACCTTTGTGACCTTTATTTTTATTCAACCACATGATTCTATAAACATTAAGAATTATAAAAATATTATTTCAATTTAAAAAGGTACTTAGGGAGCATAATCCATTAGGTTAACAAATAGCCTTTGTGTACTTGTTTTATTGTGAGACTAAGGTAGCCTGGGGGTAAATCCTAAAACCAGGAGATGAGGGAAAATGAGGTCTGTTATAGTGTTAGTATATGGCACTATACGATGACTATGGTTAACAATAATATATATTTTCAAATTGTTAGAAGTTAAAGAATGTCCTCAAAATGAAGATGAGAAAATAGATATTTCTCTTATTAATCACTTAAAATTTGGATGATTTTAATTCTAGTTATTTTTTTCTATGTATTCACTTATATTCCCAACATTTTAGCATTGGAGTTCTGGTCTTAATCTTGAGCCTTTTAAATTTTCTATGTAGATATACTTCCTTGATAAACTTATCTAATTAACTAACTTTAAATATCAACATATGCAGACAACTCTCAAATGTTTATCTCCACTCAGATCCTGCGATCTTATTCACCTGTGTGTCTCTAGAGCTGGTATACATACACTAGGTACTCACTAAGTGCAAGTGGAACTAAACAGAGATGCAATCAAGAGAAAGAATGTGAAGTGTAGATGTGGTAAAGTTGATGACCTGGCATTTAAAGTAAAAGCAAAACTGTAGTGTGATATGAGCAGTAGGAAAGGCAACGACATTGGACATGACAGGATAGATATATATATGTATATGTGGATATATACTGAGTTTCTGTTCCATAGTTTTACCCATCTCACTTAAAACAATTACATTTTACTTACTTGTATTTAAAAACATTTAAGTAACAAATAAAATTGTATATATTCAAGATGTACAATGTGATTATTTGATATACATACACATTGTGCACAATTAAATTGACACATTTATCGCCACCTATAGTAACCATTGTTGGTGTGTGTGTGGTACAGATACCTAAAATTTGACTTAACAAACTTCGAGGAAACAGTACAACATTATCAACTGTAGTCACCATGGTGTATAACAAATTCCCAGATATTATTCATCTTACAACTAAAATTTGTATTTTTGACCAACACCATTTTCCCCACCTCCTCCTAGGCTCTGACAATACCACTCCACAATCTGCTTCTATGAGTTCCAGGTTTTTACATTCCACATCTAAGTGAACTCATGCAGTATTTGTCTTTCTTTATCTAGCTTATTTCATTAGCATATGTCCTCCAGGTTTGTTCAATTACATTTATTTATTTTTATTGCATTTTGGGGTACAGGTGAACATGCAAGGTTGTTGCATAGGTACACACATGGCAGTGTGATTTGCTCCCTTCCTCCCCATCACCTATATCTGGCATTTCTCCCCATGCTATCTCTCCCCAACTCCCCACTCCCAACTGTCCCTTCCCTGTTTCCCCCCAACAGACCCCAGTGTGTGATGCTCCCCTCCCTGTATCCATGTGTTCTCATTGTTCAACACCCACCCATGAGTGAGAACATGCAGTGTTTGATTTTCTGTTCTTGTGTCAGTTTGCTGAGAATGATGTTTCCAGGTTCATCCATGTCCCTACAAAAAACACAAACTCATCGTTTTTGATGGCTGCATAATATTCTATGGTGTATATGTGCCACATTTTCCCTGTCCAGTCTATCATCGATGCACATTTGGGTTGGTTCCAGGTGTTTCCTATTGTAAACAGGGCTGCAATGAACATTCGTGTGCACGTGTCCTTATAGTAGAACGATTTATAATCCTTTGGATATATACCCAGTAACTGGATTGCTGGGTCAAATGGAATTTCTATTTCTAGGTCCTTGAGGAATCGCCACACTGTCTTCCACAATGGTTGAACAAATTTACACTCCCACCAACAGTGTAAAAGTGTTCCTATTTCTCCACGTCCTCTCCAGCATCTGTTGTCTCCAGATTTTTTAATGATTGCCATTCTAACCGGCATGAGATGGTAAATCAATGTAGTTTTGATTTGCATTTCTCTGATGACCAGTGATGATGAGCATTTATTCATATGTTTGTTGGCCTCATGTATGTCTTCTTTTATAAAGTGTCTGTTCATGTCCTTTGCCCACATTTGAATGGGCTTGTTTTTTTTTCTGTAAATCTGTTTTGGTTCTTTGTAGATTCTGGATATCAGCCCTTTGTCAGCTGGGTAGATTACAAAAATTTTTTCCCATTCTGTTGGTTGATGATTCACTCTAATGACTGTTTCTTTTGTTGTGCAGAAGCTGAGGAGTTTGATTAGGTCCCATTTGTCTATTTTGGCTTTTGTTGCCAATGCTTTTGAAAATGCTCTTCCTTGAACACTAGGAGCTGCCCTTAACTTCTCTTGTTTTCTCACACTCTTTATCTGGTCCTCCAGCAAGCATGATTTCCTGGCTCACATTTCAAAATATATTCATAGTATCTCAATTTATCACCATGTCCATTGGCACCACCTAGGATAAATTATTATCCTCTCTCCCTTTGATTATTACAATTGCCTCCTAACTCAACTGTTGGCTTTTACTCTAATTTATCTTCAAGGCTATACCTATGTCTCACACACACACGATTTTATGTCTAGTGAATTTACCTTCTTTAGAACATTTATGTCTTTCAAATTCTAAGAATCCTGAGAACAGGAACTCATGTCTTATTCACTTTTATGATTCTAGAGCTGGTATACAGTAGCTACTCACTAATTGCAAGTGGAACTAAACAGAGATGTGATCAAGAGGAAAAATGTGGAGGGTGGATTTGGGAAAGTTGATGACTTGTCATTTAAAATAAAAGCAAATTTGTGTTGTGATAGTATGATCAATAATAAAGGAATTAAAGAAAGACATGACAGGATGGTAGGGTGTTCTAAGGTTTTAGCTAGTACTAGAATGAGGTGGAGAAGTTTGAGATGTCAGAATGTAAGATGTATCATCCTATTAGATGATTCAAGTTAGGAAAGAAACAAAGATTTTCATAAGATTTTATCTTCTTCTAAATTTTTACATCTTACACATTCAGTTAGGAATATTAAATATGTTTATCTCAAATTCTCCAGTAACTTCTAAGATAGGTACAGTTAAACAAAATTAAACCCCAAATGGTAAAATGACCTTCTCAGGGTCCACAGATAAAAGAGTGGAGCTTAAATTAACAATCTGCATTTTAATTCAGAATCCATGCTATTTCTACTATGCCACTATTATGCTACTGTGAGAGACCTGAAGCTGGTGATGAAATATTATATAAAATGGGAGATTAGGCTAATGTAAGAGAAGAGTGGAAAAGGGTGAGCTATTTAAGTAAAAAGAACTATTCATCTTGCAGGATTATAAAACATTATTCAAAATACTTTAAACATAATATTGACTCTCTCAACTGAATAGACTAGAAACTAACCTTAGGGACCTCTCTTTCCCATGCTCAAATAATGTGAACAGGGTATGGTTTGTCTTGCCTATTACTGACTGACTGCTTTCTCCTTCTTCAGTCCAGTCTGAGGCATATTCTTCTCTTTAAATCACAAGATGGTTATAATCAGCTCTCGATACTGTATTCATTCTTCCTTGCTGTGTGCGCTAGAACAGAGATCCTTTCTTTTAATGGGTCTTGCAAAAGGAAAGAATCTCCTTGTCCCCAACATGCTGCAAAATCTCACTAGCTCTCTGATTAAGTCACATGCATTTGCTAGAGCAGTTCCTTTAGCCAGGGAACAGAGTACATAGTTTGGTTTAAGCCCTTCCTTGAAGGGCCCATGGGATCACTTCCCTCAAATTCATATGACTAAAAATATATGAGCAGTTAAATCTCCAGTGGAAATATTTGGCCTGAGAAAAGTGACCATGGGGTACGTGGTAGGGAATGCATGCCATGGAGTCAACCAGAAACAAATAGTTCATCTGGAATAAATAATTTTAGCATTAATTTACTCATGCATTAATAATTCCTATGCTAATATACTCATTCAGCAAAAATTTATTGACTGTAAAATGAGTTAGGCACTGTGTTAGGGGCTTACTATATGGCCAAAACCACAGCACGTTTCCTTAAAGATCTCATGATCTCTTATAGGAGACTGATGAACGAGCAACTAAGATGCAATATAGTAAGTAATAATGTAGCATCCACATGGGCGCCATGAAGAAGTAACTAAACAGAACTATGAAGAGTAAGCAAGGAAAGTTTCCTGGGAAAGGAACACCTAATCTGAGAGTTTAAGTTCCAGCAAGAATTAACTAGGTCAACAGGGGGTTCCAGATAATAAGAGCAGCATGTATAAAGGCACACAGGTGGAAGACAGTGTGTGTGGTTCAACTGACAATTGCAACTGGTCTTTCATGAAGAATCTGCACACGAGCCTTCAGGCTTTTTAAAAATGTTCTTATGAATGTAAGAGTAGAATCAGACGAATTTGTAGCTGTTTCAAATAGAGAGCAGTGGTTGGCCAATGCATTACATTTTGAATAGTAATTTTCTTTAACCTTCACAGCTTGTGAGTGTGTTACTATTTTCTTAGGCATACACCCTAGTCATTTTGTGGGGTGAGTAGGATGGGGGTAAAAGGTTGGAATGAGATGGAAGGACTTTTTCCTAATTTCAGTCCAGTTATTTTTGAAGTAGAAATTCTAAATGTCCTTGCATGGAGAAAAAGCACGTTCAGATCCTAACAGGTCACACATAGGAAAGCAAATCTACTGCCGATTCTCATTTCCAGGGTGTTCTCTAATGATGTAATTTACTTTTCAACGAGGAAGAGAGGAAAACAAGTCAGTGTAGGGCCATGGAAGAGCTTTTCAGAGAAGTGAGATGCCCATTCAGCCCCAAATAATATTTTACTTTTGGTCAAAAATAACCAATTAGATAGTTAAAAAAAAAAAAAAAAAAAAAAAACTGATAGTATTATAGTCGAGCCTAAATATAAATAGGAAGAAAAACAGTTACAAAACTTCAAAGAAAAAATAATTTCAAAATTCAAAGTTGTGGAATAACTGTCATTAAGATTCAGATGTAGCTGCTTTTCTTCTTAGGCCTGCACTGGGACTAGTAGCTTAAGAAGTCCTCTGGGATAACAGGCCTTGCCAACAGCTACATGGACAAACACTTTCCTGGTTAAGGAAATACAGAAAAAAGCAAGGCAAACAGTATTCTCTGGGATGATCTCATATCCAAAGACCTTCTCTTCAGGTCCACTGGTATAGGGAGTCCTCTTTGTATATAAGGTGCCACTTTGATATGACCATTTTTCTAGCCACTGTCTGGCCTAACTCTGAGACCCACAGATGGAGGCACTTGGAAATTGTCTGGGAGCAACTTTGTAAATTCTGCATAGGTAAAGCATGAATAATTTTGATAATAATGATAATTACATATTTTTTATTCAAATTACAATATTATTTCATGACTAAGGGAAAAAGTTGGGGGAAATTTATAATGAGCTACTCCATATCACAGCACTCTAATAAAAAGAAAGATACTTTTTTTTTTTTTTTCAGAGTTTCAGAGCTTCTATATTTTTCCTTAAATGAAATTCACAGAGTAATGGAGGTAAATGACTATTTGGAATTCAGAGGGAAAAAATAAAAGGAAGATAGAATTGAGATTTTTTTCCCCTTTTTGAGACAGAGTATTGCTGTCACCCAAGCTGGAGTGTTGTGGTGTGATCTCGGGTCACTACAACCTCTGCTTCCTGGATTCAAATGATTCTCCTGCCTCCCAAGTAGCTGGGTTTATAGGTGCATACCACCATGCCCAGCTAATGTTTCAACCTCTGCTTCCTGGATTCAAATGATTCTCCTGCCTCCCAAGTAGCTGGGTTTATAGGTGCATACCACCATGCCCAGCTAATGTTTTTATTTTTAAAAGAAATGGGGTTTCTCCGTGGTGGCCAAACTGATTTTGAACTCCTGATCTCAGGTGACCCACCCCTGTCAACCTCCCAAAGTGCTGGGATTACAAGCATGAGCCAGCACACTTGGGCCAGAATTCAGAACTTTATGTGGTAAAAATCATCAGGGATTATAACTTTAGTCGAACATTATTTTAATTAGTACTATACTGAAACTTTCTTATGTATATTCATTTGCTGTTAAATAGAAGGAAATTTAATCATTCTTAAAGATGGGCAGCTTGATGTACAAATCAGTGAATTTGCTATTTCCATGGCTTACTAGTCACACATTAAATTAAAAATGGTGTACTGGGAATAAGCTTTGGAGTCAGTCAGAAAGACCTCCTATCAAAACTTCGTAACTTTTTAACTATGTAACATTAGGTATAATTCTTAAACCCTGGGTTGTATTTTCACTTATCTACACAAGCAGAAAATAATATGTATCTTAAGAATTGTTACAGAAATTCAGAACGAATTGTAAATGTCAAAGTACAGTCAGTGTTGACTTGGAATTTAATTATTAAAAAATCAGATTCATGTAATAATAAACACTCCACATGAAGATATTAAATTGCAGCAGACACAATAATTAAATATATTAAGTCAATACATTTGTTGAGAAAATATTCCATCATAGACTCTTTTTGCTCAGAGGATGTAGGCATTAGCAAGCAAAATGAGCTTTTTATTATAGAGGAGAAATCAACAATAAAAGTAAAAGAAATATATTAATGATAGAATTTTAGAGTGACACATGCTATAAAGAATCTGATCATATGGGGGCATAAATATTAATCCAAGCCTAATAAGAATTCCTTGAAAAGTTTTAGTCTGAAGTCACATCTCATGGCATGACCATGTCTTTTTCCATTTTAACTTTCACAGAACCAACTTGAAATAAATGCTACTGCTAACAAGGATTTCAAATTGTTCTTATAGGAAGAGAAACACTACTCTGTACTCCATCTGGACTCAGCCAGTTAATTATACATCTTTTTCATCATAACTGTGAATAGATTTCTACATTTCTATAGATGATAGATTTCTAATAACCTATAGAAATGTAGAATAGATTTCTACACATCTATAGCTGATTAGCTTGGATTCGGTGATCTGACTATTCCTAAACAAAGTTCTATGTCCCTGATTAGGCAGCTGAATTGTAAATGGATAACCTCACTGTCATATGGGCTTTGGGTGAAGCAGAGTCACGCTATTGGCCCTCCTGCCCTGTATGTTTGTATGTGGTGGTTGAAAAGAAGTT
The DNA here is from genome assembly GCF_009761245.1 of Sapajus apella. Lineage (NCBI taxonomy): Eukaryota > Metazoa > Chordata > Mammalia > Primates > Cebidae > Sapajus > Sapajus apella. The sequence continues at coordinate 67,928,120 of NW_022436946.1, read as the reverse complement.
AAACAATGGTCCAAAACCTGACCTCGGATAGTCAAGACCAGCTTTACATGAATCATTATGGTGAAGTGAGCATATGCATTGTGCTGACACTATAATTACTATAATTAATAAAAATGAAATAAGAACAAAAAAGGATGATCTCACCAGAGACATAAAAAATAATAAAGTAGTCTAGGCATGGGCTCATGCCTATAGTCCCAGCACTTTGGTAGGCCGAGTTGGGCGGATCACCTGAGGTCGGGAGTTCAAGACCAACCTGACCAACATGGTAAAACCCCATCTCTACTAAAAATACAAAATTAGCCAGGTGTGGTGGTGCATGCCTGTAATTCCAGCTGCTCTGGAGCTGAGACAGGATAATTGCTTGAACCTAGGAGGCAAAGCTTGTGTTGAACCGAGATCCTGCCATTGCACTTCAGTCTGGACAACAAGAGTGAAACTCCATGTCCAAAAAAAAAGGCAAATGAATAATTTAAAATGTGTATAAAATTATCTTAACATGAAACAAGATGCAATTATGAAGAATCAAGTGGTATTTCGGATATGAAAAATAAAATCATTGACATGAATAACTCAAGCAATGAAATAAGAGGATAGGTAAGGTAAGGAACAAATTTTCCAGGTGGAAATCAGATTAAGATATCAAAACAGAAAAACATAATAAAAGATAAAACTCCAAAAAGTGATAAAGAATATAAAATAAATGTAAGTAGAAATAAAAATACAAGTTATATAAGCAGTTTCAGATGAGGATAAAAATTAAACAATGAGGAATTAGTTAAAGAAATGATAACAGAGAATTCCCAAGAATTCTAGTACTAAGGTATTTCTGTAAGAGCTGTAGGAGAGTCATATTTATCAGTTAGTCTTTGTTGCATAACAGGCCATCTCAAAACTTGGTGGCTGAAAACAACAACAAGAATCATTCATTAGTTTATAATTCTGAGAGCTGGCAATTTAAATTTATATTATCTGGGTGGTTTTGCTTCTGACCCCTGCTTATGGGTCTGTAGTCAGACGTCAGACTGAGACTGGCTAAATCTAGGATGCCCTTACTCTCGTATCTGGCAGGTATCAGGCTGTAACTAAGATTCCTCAGCTGTTTTTCATGTGGTCTCTCCAGTAGGTTATCTCAGCCTCATTCACATCCTTGCCTTTTGGTTTCAGAGTTCCAAGGGATGCAAAAGAGGGCAAAACTCAATAGGTAAGTGCTACCAGGTCTCTGTGTATATCATGTTTGTTAATAGTCTATTGAAGAAATAAGTCATATGCCCATGTCAAGATTTAAGGAGAAATAAACTATATCAATTGAAAGGAGGAACATTAAAGTTACATTGCAAAGTTACAGAAAAGGAGACAGTATTGGGATAATCTTTACAAACAATCTATTACAGCAATTGAGTTTATATATATATGGAAAAAAATATACCCCTAGCTTGATTGTATTGAGATTCAAGAACAATGAAGTCAAAGAGTAAAATCTAAAACCTTCTAGATAAAAAATAACAGACGACTTATAAAGATATGAGAACTGAACACACATATCAAATACTCTAAAGCCATACCCTTTAAATATGAGTGTACAGTTATGATATTTGGGGGTTCTATAAAAGCTCAGAAGTACAAAAGATCTTTTCAAAAATGATTTTGAATAATGTTTCTCAATAAGAAAGGAAACAATACATATGAGAAATAAGACTATTCATGTAATTAAGTAAAAATGTTAGTGGCTTACAAAAGTAAGTATTTCCTCCTATTATCACCAAGAAGCTTCTATATCCTTAATGTACTAAAGAAGTACGTTATAGTAAGCCAAGATTTAAGGGGTGGAGGAATAAACTCTACCTATTGAAGATCATTAAAGTTACGTTGCAAAGTGACAGAGAAGGAGAAAGTATGGGGCCATCTTTACAATCAATTATAGCAATTAAGTTAGAGAGGAGAAAAAAATACATGGAGGTAGATTATATTCTACATATTGCCAACATACTTGAGCCCAGACAGATGTAAAATAATGCTTATGTATTCTTTGTAGAAGAGAATATCATTAATATTTATGGGAAAAAAACATGAAACAAAGAGAAGCTGCAAACAAGTCAAATACAAAATTAAAGAAAATACAGCAGAGGTTGAGACAATAATAAAATTGCATCATGAATAAATGCATGCTAGTTACTTTGGTAAACTAAATTAATTAATTAACTATATTAAAGAAATAGGAAATAAAAAATGGTGTTAAAAAGATTTTTTTTTTGGAGACAGAGTCTCACTCTGTCGCACCGGCTGGAGTCCTGTGGCACTCACTCGGCTCACTGCAATCCCTGCCTGCTGGAGTCAAGCAATTCTGTCACCTCAGCCTTCTGAGTAGCTGGGATTACAGGTGCCCACCAACACACCCAGATAATTTTTTGTATTTTAGTAGACACGGGGTTTCACCATGTTGCCCTGGCTGGTCTCAAACTCCTAACCTTGTGATCCACCGGCCTTGGCCTCCCAAAGTGCTGGGATTATACAGTCATGAGCCACCATGCCCAGCCAAACGGATTTTTTTAAATAAAACTTGAATTTACTACTAGCCACTGGAAAATTGACATGGTAACCATAGACTTTTCCATTAGGCAATAAATTCCCCTTTTTTCATATTGATTTATATGTTAGTTTACTAAACATTCATAAAACAGATAATCATAAAATTATGTCAGTTGTTCAAGAAAAAAATAAATTGGGAAATTACAGCTCTTATTTTGTGGCTATTAGAACTTTGATTCAAAATAAATACAATAAAGAATATATGATATAATTTCACTTGTAAACAGGGACACCAACATTTTAACTTGAAATATTATCTAGCCAAAGCTATAATGTGTTAAATTACAACAAATAAGGTTTATCCCAATTATGCAAGTTTAGGACAACATTAGGAAAAGCTACCAATGTAACAGACCATACTTTTAGACTAAAGGAAAAAATTGTATTCTTATCTCAATATACTTAAAAATGCATGTGATAAAATTTAACATCTATTTATCATCAAAAATTTTGAATTAATAGCATCAAATAATATCCCCAACCAGAAATACAAAAAACATAACAAAACAAAACTAAAAAGTTGAAAGTAATAAACTAGAAATCAAAATAATGATCAACAAAACCAAAACTTGTAAATATTGCTGCAATAAACATACGTGTGTATGTATTTATAGTAGAATGGCTTATAATCCTTTGGGTATATACCTAGTAATGGGATTGCTGGGTCAAATGGTATTTCTGTTTCTAGATCCTTGAAGAATTACCACATTATCTTTCACAATGGTTGAACTAATTTACACTCCCACCAACAGTGTAAAAGCATTCCTATTTCTCCACAGCCTTGCCAGCATTTATTGTTTCCTGACTTTTTAATAATCACCATTCTGGTACATGTATCCCAGGACTTAAAGTAAAAGGAAAAAAAGAAACAGCATATTACAGGATGAAATGTTGAAAAGGGAGGTGGTTATATCAATTATAAAATAAGGACAAAAACTATGGTAATCAGGTAACAGAACTCAAGCCTATTGAGTGTAGGAGAAAAAAAAAATTGTGTACATTTGAGTAACCTCATGGTATCATAGTATTAAAGCACACTAAAAATTAAAGAGTTTAAAAAATACCCTAATTGCTTGAATAAGTGGAAAAAAAAAGAGTAAACAGAGCCTCTGCTTCTAGATATGACAGAATAGCTTGCATCAGAACAAATCTCCCTTTGTGAAAAAGTAGAAAAGGCAGATAATATACAAAATGAAAACACTGATTTGCAGGTGTCATAGAGATGTCAAGTAACCAAGAATTCCTGGAGACGGAGTGATCACAGAAGTGAGTGGACATTCCCCTCAGGGAGTGTGCCTATTTTGGGCACAGGGTTGCAGGCTAAATTACTTTCCTATTCTCTCTCTACAGAAATACATTGCAGAGATTGTGCTGTACTACAAGGAGCACAAAGAAGATACATCCAAAGAATGTAGGAAAAAACAACATTAGAGAGTTGCTACAGTTAACAAAGGTAGTTGGGTATATATGACATTTGCCATCTTTTAAAATCTTGGTAATGCATTAAGAGTTTTTTTTTCCTCATTCTAAAGAAATTTCTACCTAGTTTCATGTTATTATGTTTAAAGATGACTTAAAACACACTTAACTAGTTTTCTGAGTTTCAAGTTTCACAGACCAAGATCTGCTCTTGATTACGATAAAGGAATGGGACAAGTATTTTTTTCCCACTTTTATTATTTTTTCTATTAAATCAAAAAGATAAAGTGCTACATAAATCTCATTAATTTATGTGTGTCTGTGTCTATATGTGTATTTTAACTTCTAAAAAGGAAATAGGATTCCATCTCACTCTAAGTCACTTTGTTAGTCATTACATGCAATCATTTCAGGCATCTCTAGAGTTTATTGTGTAGAGATAGCTATTATATGAATTTTACAACTGAAAGAACTCAGCACCAGTTTCTGAATAACAAATGTTTGCTATTTCTGCCTTATAAAAATCAACCCAATAGTTAGAATCCTGATATTAATTGTACAATTGTACACAAATTGTACATTTGTGGTTAAGCTCCTACAATAAAATAGAAGACAACTCTTCTTTTTATTAAACTGACCTTGTAAACACCTCAGATCTACTGAGTATCATGTGTGCTTCCCATTTTTATTAATATATGCTTATGTTAATTCTTATATGTATCATAAATAGTCCATTGGCAGGAAAGTATTTTTATGTAAGCATAACCATCTATAGATGAAATTAATGTATTTCCTTGTTTCATCATAAACTTTCCTTACAGCTTGAAAACTAATATTTTAAAAGCTAATATTTGTCCCTTGGGCTGAGTTACTCTAGCTACTACTCTTAAAATGTTCCAAAAGGGTAATAAATTACATAGATTGTGAAAAAATACTCAATATACATTGTGTTTTATTTCAATTTGAAATTTTAAAATTAAATGAAAGTTAAATATATTACATTTATTTTGCCAATAAATGTAGGACTATAAGAAAAATAAAATACTGTTTATAATGGAATAGTCTCTAGTCTTATGTAATTTAATTTCAAATTATTGTATCATATATTTGATATTAACATGTAATTTAATGCTTATTAAATTAATATTTAACAACATTTATTTCACTTATTTTTTAATCTGGGGAGAATAAATTTGTCATTTAAAATTTTCTTTCGATAGTCACCATCATTGAATAGCATTTTGAAAAAAGTGGTTAAATTTGAAATTGTAAAACACGATTGTCATTAGTAGAGAGAAAAAAACTGGGAAATTTTTAATTTTGAAACTTCGTAACACTTTTTGTAATGTTCTAAAGTAAAATTTCATTCAATTATAATTTTAAAAGTAATATAAATAGAGAATGCACTTTTGAATTGAGAGGAATACATTAAATAAATCATCTTGAATGGTGCTGTTTATGACTCTGTAACAATTCTCAAAGATGGAGAGAAGGTAGACTTGAGTTGGAATTGAACTCTAAAGTCTTAATAAGAGAGTGGTGAAAAGGCAATGAGTAAATAGCCAAGAAAGACTTAGTAGCATGCTTATAATAGCAGTACACATACAATCGGGTTCCCTGTTTAGAATGCTTTGAGAATTAGCCTATAGTTTGTTTTGATAACCATAGCAACAATAATTTGGCAGACATTTGTAAACAAAAGATATGTCTTTGGGGCAAGCTTTAGGATTAAAGCAGGAGATTATGAAACTGTGGTGAAGCCCAAGAACTAGGAGGGCTGTTTTGAGAGGACAAATCCATGCTTAAGTGTCAAACTCCTGCCCAGGGCCCTGGCCTCAGACCCAGAAACGGACTCATCTCCTTGTGGATCCACTGGGGGTCTTGAAATCACACTGTAAGTCTGCTCCAACCCCTCTCAGCTGCAGTCTAAAAGCAGTCCTAATGCCCATGGTACCCAGGCCTATTTGTCGCCTCAGAGGCAGGTAGCAGACCACAGGCTCTGAAGTAGTGCCAATGACTTGATTCTGGCCCATCTCAGATGCAGCCTTGACTCACCCAATGACCAAGTAGGAGCCCTTCCAGTGACCAAGGGGAAGTCTCACATATCAGTTCACCTGATAAGTGGCAATGTTGCTTGTACCCTCAGGCAGATCCTTGTCTAAATGCTAATCTTACTGACCAGTGTACCAGAGGCAGTCCAGTCTGTTTAGGGACTAGAAAGGATCTCTGTCCATTAAAGCCCCTTGTAAGACGTCTGCCAAACCTCACTACAGACCCAAGAGTAGCCACATGACCCTCTTTCATTCCCCAATCCATCAGCTTGGTATTCATCAGGAGACGTTTACCAGCTGAAACAAATCTGTCACGACTGAAAGAGGTGTTTGCTCTTTCAAATGCAGACATTACATGCATAAAAAAAAAAAATCAAGCAAACATGAGTTCACCAGAAGAAACTAAGGTAAACCTCCAATAACCAACTTTAAAGATGTAGAAAACTGAGTTATCTGAAAAATAATTAAAATAATTACCCTCATTAAGCTCAATGACATGCAAAAATAAACCAGCTATGAAACAAAATAAAATTAGAAAAGCAACGTGTGGATGAAACTAGAAGTTAAAGAAATAAGAACCATAAAAAAGAACCAATGAGAAATGCTAGAGCTGAATACAATGACAGAACTAAAAAATTCTATAAAGAGCTCCAACAGAGATGGAATCATGTAGAGAAAGTAGTAGTAAACTCCGGCAGGTCATCTGAAATTAGCTACTTAACAACAAAAGATTGAAAAGAAGGAAGACAGTATAAAGAGACATAATTAGGCACACAAATGTAGAAATTACTGAAATTTCAGAAGCAGAACAAAGTTTAAAGAAATAATGATTGAAAGTTATATAAATCTTGGAGAGTGTGTAGACATATAGGGTCAAGAAGCTCAATAGACACTGAGCAAGATCAATCAAAAGAAAAATGATTGAAAGTTTCACAAATCTTGGAAGGTATATGGACATACAGTATAAGAAGAAAGATCAACAACAACAACAAAATACTCTGGGATGCTTGTAGTCAAATTTTCAAGTCCAAAAAGAAGCTTCAAAGCAGCCAGATAAAAGAGACTCATCATTTAAGAGAACCCCCAAAGGTTATCAGCAGACTTCTGAACAATAATCTTGCAACCCAGTAGGAAGATAGATGATATCTTCAAAGTGCTGAATGAAAAAAATCCTTGTCAACTAAGAATACTATACCTCCTAAAACTAACCTTCTGAAATGGAGAGATAAAAATGTTCCCCAACAAAAGCTGAGGGTGTTTATCACCATGAGATCTGCCCTACATGAACTTCTAAAAATAGTTCCTCAAGTTGAATAAAAATGTGCTAAATAACACCATGAAAATATGAAAATATAGAACTCACTGTTAAATATGAATGTATAGTCAAACTCAGAATGCTCTAATAGTGTAATGATAGTATATAAATCACTTTTAATGCTAGAATACAAAACACAAAGGTATTAAAAATAACTGTACCTACAATAAGGCTCCAGGATCACCCCCGAAGACAAAGGATCCATGTTTGCCTCCATGGACTGAGACTTTAGGCACACAATAGCACTAGGCCAGCTCCCATGAACTAAGGCTCCAGGTCTCAGTAGAACTTAAGGCCAACCTCATCTCTGTGGACACAAAAAACATGTCCAACCTACTGGATTCATGCTTCAAGTTCAACCCTGAACACCTAAGTGCCAGGCCTGCCACTTGCAGATGTGAACACCAGGCCAGCCTCACTAAGGACTCCAACAGTAAGCTCACCTATGGATTATGCTAGATGCACTGCAAAAAAATCTCTGGATGAACTGACTAGTGAAGGGCATTGACTGAAGAAGCCAGTCTCCAAGGCTGGAATGAGATCCTTATTCTCAAATGCACAGATGTTAGTGTAAGGCAACAAGTAACATGAAAGCAAACAAACATAGTACCACCCAAAGAACACAATAATCTCTGAGTTGTTGACATCAAAGACATGGAGATATATGGACTGTCTGTCAAAGAATTTAAAATAAATATTTTAAGGAACCTTAGCAAACTTCAAGAATATATGAACAATTCAGTGAATGGAGGAAACAATAACTGACTGAAGATATTAAAAGAGATTAAAATTATTATGAAAAAATCAAATTCAGGAGCTAAGAAATATAATGAATGAAATAAAAATGCAATAGAGAGTATTAATAGCCAAACTGATCAAGCAGAAGAAAAAAATCTGTGAACTTGACCACAGGCTATTTGAACAACATAAAAGAAAAAAATTAAAAAGAACAAAAAGAAATTAAGAAAGCTTTCAAGACTTTTGGGACAACTCAAAAGAGACAGTATTTGAGTTACACAATTTTGAGGAGGAGAAAAGAGAGACACAGGAGCTGAGGGCATATTTAAAGAAATAATATCAGAAATATTTCAAATCTGGGGAAAGAGAAATATCTTAAATGAATTGAATTCTCCAATTAAAGACATAGAGTGGCTGAGTGGATGAGAAAACAAAACGATTCTAAAGAATATATGCTGCTGATAGTCCCACTTTACCTGTAAGGACACACAAAGACTAAAAGAGATAAAGGTTATTCCATTCTAATGAGAACAAAAAATAGGCAAAGGTTGCTATACTTATGTCACACAAAGGAAATTTTAAATCACACCTTATACGATGAGACAAAGAAGGTCATCATATAATGACAAAGGTATCAATTTTCATTGGGACATAACAATTTAAATAAATATACACTTAACAGCAGAGCACCTAAATACATAAAGTAAATATTAACATATCTGAGGAGAGAGAAAATAATAGTAAAGACTTCTGTACCCCACTATGAGCAATGGATCAATAAAAAATCATTGAACTTCAACTATGCTTTAGGAAAAATGAAACTAACAGACATATGCAGAGAAAATTTTATCTAGCATACAGATAATATACATTTATTTCAAGGTCACATGGAACATTCTCCAAGATAAAGCATATGTTGTGCTACAAAACAAGTCTTAACATATTCAAGAAGATTTAAGTTGTATCAAGTATCTTTTCAAACCACAATGATCTTAAACTAGACATGAATAACAAGAGGAATTATGGAAAGTTAAATATGTGAAATGTAAACAACACAGTCCAGAACTAATGTGTTTGAAGAAAAAATGAAAAAAAGAAATGTAAAGATATCTTCTAAAAAATAAAAATGCACACAAAATATATAAAACCTTACAAGATGCAACAGGAGCAATTTTAAAATGAAAAAAGAAATGTAAAGATATCTTTTAAAAAATAAAAATGCACACAAAATATATAAAACCTTACAAGATGCAACAGAAGCAATTTTAAGAGGGAAGTTTAGAGTAATCAATGTCTCCATTAAAAAAAAAAAAAAAAAAGCAACTCGGATAACTTAGCTTCACACTGCAAGGAACTAGAAAAAGATGAACAAACAAAACCCAGTGTAAATAAAAGAAAGGAAATTACAAAGGTAAGAGAATAAGTAAATGAAATACAGACTAGAAAAACAACTAAAGAAATCAGCAACACCAGAAGCTATTGTTTTTTTTAAAAAAAAAAATAGAAAGAGGAGACATTAAAACTTGTACCTCAAAGCCAGTTGTGGTGGCTCACCCCTGTAATCCCAACACTTTAGGGGTCCAAGGTGAGTGGATCACCTGAGCTCTGGAGTTTGAGACCATCCTGGGCAACATGGTGAAACCCCATCTCTATTAAAAAATGCCAAAATTAGTTGGGTAGGACGGTGTGTGCCTGTTGTCCCAGCTATTCAGGAGGCTGAGCTGGGAGGATCACTTGAATTTAGGGGGCAGAGGTTGCAGTGAGTTGAGATCACACCACTACACTCCAGCCTGGGTGACAGAGCCAGACTCTGTCTAAACAAACAACAACTAAAAACTTGTACCACAAAAACACAAAGGATCATGAGACTGCAATGAACAATTATATACCAACACATTAGATAACTTAGAAGAAATGGATTAAATTCCTAAACACATACAACTTACCAAAACTGACTTATGAAGAAACAGCAAATATAAGCAGCAATAATGAGTAATGAGATTAAATCAGTAATAAAAAATTTCCCATCAAAGCAAGGTCCAGGACTGGATGACTTAACTGCTGAATTTTACCAAACACTTAAAAAAGAACTAATGCAACTCCTTCTCAAACTCTTCCAAAAAGTATATATAGAGGAAATTCTTCCAAACTTATTTACTAGGCCAGCATTACCCTCATACTAAAGCCAGAGAAGGATGGTACCAAAAAAAAAAAAGAAAAAAAATACAGGCCAATATAGCTAGTGAGCTTATATACAACAATCCTCAACAAAGTATCAGCCAATATTATTTGATATTGTAGTAGAAGGGTTATTCACCATGATCATTTCAGATTTATTTAGGGATGCAAGAATATTTTAGCATATTCATATCTATAAATATGATAATACATCATGTTAACAGGCTAAAAGAAAATCTGTTATTTCAATAGATGCAGAAAAAGCATCTGACAAAATTAAATATTCTTTCATGATAAAAAGTTCCAATGAAGTAGTAATAACAGATATGTACCTCAAAATAATTCAGGCCATATATGACACACCCACAACTAACATCATATTCAATGGTAAAAAGTTGAAAAGTTGTCTGTTAAGACGAGGAACAAGAAAAGGATACCCACTGCTGCCATTTCTATTAAATATAGTACTGGAAGTCCCCGCAAGAGTAATGAGACAAGAAAACAAAATTGGAAGACATCCAAATTGGAAAGGAAGTTAAATTGTTGTTTTGCAGATATCATAATCTTTTTAAAAAGAAAAATGTAAAGACTCCACCAAAAACTGCTGGCAAGATGGCCAAATAGGAATAGCTCTGGTTTAAGCTCCCAGTGAGAGTAACACAGAAGGTGGGTGATCTCTACATTTCCAATGGAGGTACCTGGTTCATCTCATTGAGACTGCCTAGACAGTGGTTACAGCCCAAGTAGGGCAAGCTAAAGCAGGGTGGGGCGTTGCCTTCCTGGAAAGTGCAAGGGGCTGGGGAACTCCCTCTTCTAGCCGAGAGAAACCATTAGGAACTCTTCCCCACACTCCAGCCCAGATACTGCACTTTCCCCCAATCTTCACAAGAAGCAGATCAGAAGATTCTCTCTGGTGTCTATAAAACCTGGGCCCTGTGTTTCACAAAACTGGGTGGCCCATTAGGGAAGACACAGAGCTAGCCACAGATTTTTTTTTTTTTTCTTAATACACAGTGGTGCCTGGAATGCCAGCAAGATAGAACTGTTAACTCCTCTAAAAAAGGGGGCTGAAGACAGGGAGCCAAGTGATCTGGCTCAGCAGGTCCCACCCCTATGATGACCAGCACGCTAAGATCCATTGGCTTGAAACACCTACATCCAGCATACCAGTCTGAGCTCCAACTGGGACTTTTGAGCTTGGTGAGGGAAGGGGCATCCACCATTAATGAGGCTAGAGTAGGCAATTTTAACCTAGCTTGTGTATAAAAAATTCATAGGGAAGTTTGAACTGAGTGGAGCCCACAGTAGTTCAGCAATGCCTTTCTCCAGGCAGATTGTGTCATAGACTCCTACCTCGCCGAACAGGGAATCTCTAAATAAAGGCAGCAGCCTATCAGGGACTTATAAATAAAGCCCCACCTTCCTGGGACAGGGCATCTGGGAAAAGGGGTGGTTGTGGGTACAGCTTCAGCAGACATAAATGTACCTGCCTGGCAGCCCTAAAGAAACCAGTGGATCTCCTAGCACAACGCTGAAGCTCTGCTAAGGGACAGACTGCCTCCTCAATGGCTCCCTGACCCCCGTGTATCCTGACTGGGAAACACTTTCCAGCAGGGACCAACAGATACCTCAACAGGAAGGTTCTGGCTGGTATCTGGCAGGTACCCTTCTGGGGCAAAGCTACAAGAGGAAGGAATAGGCAGCAATCTTTGCTGCTCAACAGCCCCTGCTGGTGATTCCCAGGCAATCGGGGTCTGGAGTGAACCTCCAGCAAACTCCAGCAGACCTGCAGCAGAGGGGCCTGTTAGAAAACTAACAGAAAGAAATGGTTTCAACATTAACAGAAAAGAAGTACACTCAGAGATCCCATCCAAATGTCACCAACTTCAAAGATCAAAGGTAGATAAATCCACAAAGAGGTGAAGAAACCAGTGCAAAATGGGTGAAAATTACAAAAACCAGAACGCCTCTTCTCCTTCAAGGGATCGCAACTCCTCACCAACAAGGGAACAAAACTGGATAGAAAATGAGTTCGATGAATTGACAAAAGCAGGTTTAAGAAGGTGGGTAATAAACTTCTTGTAGCTAAAGGAACATGTTCTAACCCAATGCAAGGAAGTGAAGAACCTTGAAAAAAGTTTAGATGAAATGCTAACTACAATAACCAGTGTAGAGAAGAACATCAATGACATGATGGAGATGAAAAACACAGGACAAGAACTTCAGGAAGCATACACAAGTTCCAATAGCTAAACTGATGAAGAAGAAGAAAGGATATCAGAGATTGAAGATAAACTCAATGAAATAAAGACCAAATCTATGCTTGATCTGTGTACCTGAAAGTGATGAGGAGAATAAAACAAAGTTGGAAAACCGTCTTCAGGATATTATCCAGGAGAACTTCCCCAACTTAGCAAGGCAGCAAAACATCCAAATTCAGGAAATATAGAGAACACCACAAAGATACTCCTCAAGAAGAGCAACCCTAAGATACGTAACCATCAGATTAACAAGGGTTGAAATGAAGGAAAAAAATTCTAAGGGAAGCCAGAGAGAGAGGTCAGGTTACCCACAAAGGGAAGCCCATCAGATCCACAGCGGATCTTTCGGCAGAAACCCTATAAGCCTGAAGAGAGTGGGGATCAATATTCAACATTTTTAAAGAAAAATTCAACCCAGAATTTCATATCCAGCCAAACTAAGTTTCTTAAGTGAAGGAGGAGTAAAATCCTTTACAGACAAGCAGCTGCTGAATTTGTCACCACCAGGTCTGTCTTAAAAGAACTCCTGTAGGAATCCCTAAATATGGAAAGGAACAGCTAGTACCAGCTACTGCAAAACCATACCAAACTATAAAGACCATTGATGCTATAAACTGCATCAACTAACAGCCAAAACAACCTGCTAGCATCATAAGGACAAGATCAAATTCACACATAACAATATTAACCTTAAATGTAAATTCTCTAGATTCCCCAATTAAAACACACAGACTAGCAAATTGAATAAAGAATCAAAACCCATCAGTGTGCTGTATTCAGGAGACCCATCTCACATGCAAAGACACACATAGGCTGCAAATAAAGGGATGGAAGAATATTTACCAAGCAAATGGAAAGCAAACAGGAGCATGGATTTCAATCATACTCTCTGATAAAACAGACTTTAAACCAACAAAGATCAAAAGAAACAGGAAGGACATTACATAATGGTAAAAGGATCAATGCAACAAGAAGAGCTAATAGTCCGAAATATATATGCACCCAATACAGGAGCACTCAGATACATAAAGCAAGTTCTTAAAGACCTACAAAGAGACTTAAACTCCCATACAGTAACAGTGGGAGATTTTAACACCCCACTGTCAGTATTAGACAGATCAATGAGATAGAAAATTAATAAGGATATCCAGGACTTGAACTTAGATCTGGACCAAGTGGACATAATAGATGTCTACGGAGCTCTCCACCCCAAATCAGCAGAATATACATTCTTCTCAGCACTACATCACACTTATTCTAAAATTGTTCACATAATTGGAGGTAAAATACTTCTTAGCAAATGCAAAAGAACAGAATCATAGTCTCTCAGACTACAGTGCAATTAAATTAGAACTTGGAAATAAGAAACTCACTCAAAGCCACAAAACTACATTGAAACTGAACAACTGAGCATTGAAACTGCTAAATGACTACTGGATAATAGATGAAATCAAGGCATAAATAAAGATATTCTCTGAAACCAATGAGAACAAAGACAAAACATACCAGAATTTCTGGGACACATTTAAAGTAGTGTGTAGAGGGAAATTTATAGCATTAAATGCCCACAAGAGAACGGAGGAAAGATCTAAAATTAACAGCACAATTAAAAGAATTAGAGGAGCAAGAAAAAACAAATTGAAAAGCTAGAAGACGAGAAATAACTAAGATCAGAGCAGAAATAAAGGAGATAGAGACACAAAAAACTCTTCAGAAAAATCAATGAATCCAAGAACTCGCTTTATGAATAGATCAACAAAATATATAGACTGCTAGCATGACTAATGAAGAAAAGAGACAAGAATCAAAGAGATGCAATAAAAAAATGATAAAGGGGATATCACCACCAATTCCACAGAAATACAAGCTACCACCAGAGAATACTATCAACACCTCTATGCAAATAAACCAGAAAATCTAGAAGAAATGGATAAATGCCTTGACACTTCCACCCTCCCAAGACTAAACCAGGAAGATGTCTAATCCCTGAATAGAACAATAACAAGGTCTGAAATTGAGGCAGCAATTAATAGCCTAACAGCCAAAAAACGTCCAGGGCCAGATGGGTTCACAGTGGAATTCTAACAGAGGTACAAAGAGGGGCTGGTACCATTCATTCTGAAAGTATTTCAAACAAAAGAAAAAGAGGGAATCCTTCCTAACTTATTTTCTGAGACCAACATCACCCTGATAACAAAACCTGGCAGAGACACTAGACAAGTAAATTTCAGGCCAATATCCATGATGAACACCGACATAAAAATCCTCAATAAAATACTGGCAAAACAAATTCAGTAGCACATATAAAAGCTTATTCATCATGATCAAGTTGGCTTCATTGCAGGGATGCAAGGCTGGTTAAACATACGAAAATCAGTAAATGAAAACCATCACATAAACAGAAGTAAAGACAAAAACTACAGCTTTCTTAATAGATATAGAGAAGGCCTTCAACAAAATTCAGCAGCCCTTTATGCTAAAAACTCTCAATAAACTCGTATTGATGGAATGCATCTCAAAATAATAAAAGCTATTTATGGCAAACCCACAGCCAATATCATACTGAATAGGCAAAAATTGGAAGCATTCCCTTTCAAAACCGGCATTAAGACAAAGATGGCCTCTCTCACCACACCTATTCAACATAGTATTGGAAGTTCTGGCTAGGGAAATTAGGCAAGAAAAAGGAATAAAATATATTCAGTTAGGAAAAAAGGAAGTCAAATTGTCTCTGTTTGCAGCTGACATGATTGTATATATAAAAGACCCCATCGTCTGAGCCCGAAATCTCCTTAAGCAACTTCAAAGACTCAGCATATAAAATCAATGTGCAAAAATCACAAGCATTCCTATACACCAATAACGGACAAACACAGAGCCAAATCATGAGTGAACTCCCACTCACAATTCCAACAAAGAGAATAAAATACCTAGGAATACAACTTACAAGGAATTTGAAGGACCTCTTCAAGGAGGACTACAAACCACTGCTCAGGGAATTAAGAGAAAACACAAATAGATGGAAAAATATTGCATGCTCATGGTTAAGAAGGGTCAATATTGTGAAAATGGCCATACTGCCTGAAGTAATTTATAGATTTAATGCTATCCTCTTCAAGCTACCATTGACTTTCTTCACAGAATTAGAAAAATCACCTTTAATTTCATATAGAACCAAAAAAGAGTCTGCATAGTGAAGGCAATCTAAGCAAAACACACACACACACACACACACACACACACACACACACCACAAAAGCTGGAGGAATCACACTACCTGACTTCATATTATACTACAAGGCTACAGTAATCAAAACAGCATGGTATTGGTAACAAAATAGAGATGCAGACCAATGGAACAGAACAGAGGCCTCAGAAATAAGACCACACATCTGTAATCATCTGCTATTTGACAAACCTGACTAAAACAAGCAATGGGGAAAGGACTCCCTATTTAATAAATGCTGTTGGGAAAACTGGCTAGCCATATGCAGAAAGCTGAAACTGAACCCCTTCCTTACATCTTATAAAAAAATTAACTCTAGATGGATTAAAGACTTCAACATAAGACCTAAAACCATAAAAACCCTAGAAGAAATGCTAGGCAATACCATTCAGGACATAGGCATGGGCAAAGACTTTATGATTAAAACACCAAAAGAAAAGGCTACAAAAGCCAAAATAGGCAAATGGAATCTAATTAAACTAAAGAGCTTCTGTACAGTAAAAAAGGCTATCATCAGAGTTAACAGGCAACCTAAAGAATAGGAGAAAATTTTTGCAATCTACTCACCTGATAAAAGGCTAATATCCAGAATCTACAAAGAACTTAACAAATTTACAAGAAAAAAATAACCCTATCAAAAAGTTGGTGAAGTATATGAACAGACACTTCTCAAAGGAAGACATTTATGCAGCTAACAAACATAAACAAAAGCTCATCATCATAACTGGTTATTAGAGAAATGCAAATCAAAACCACATTGAGATACCGTCTCACACCAGTTAGAATGGTGATCATTAAAAAGTTTGTAAACAAAAGATGAAGCCAAGGATGTGAAAAAATAGGAAGGCTTTTACACTGGAAGCATAAATTAGTTCAACTATTGTGGAAGACAGTGTGGTGATTCTTCAATGATCTAAAAACAGAAATACCATTTGACCCAGCAATCCCATTACTGGGTATATACCCAAAGGATTATAAATCATTCTACTATAAAGATTTATAGAAACATACAAGCGCATGTATTTTTATTATGGCACTGTTCACAATAGCAAAGACTTGGAAGCAACCCAAATGCCCATCAATGTAGACTGGTCTGGCACATATACACCATAGAATACTATGCAGCCAGAAAAAAGGATGAGTTCATGTCCTTTGTAGGGACATGGATAAAGCTGGATACCATTATTCTCAGAAAACTGACACAAGAACACAAAAGCAAACACTGCATGTTCTCACTCATAAGCAGGAATTGAACAATAAGAACACATGGACATAGGGAGGGGAATATCACACACTGGGGCCTGTTGAGGAGTTGGTGGCGAGGGGAGGGATAGTGTTAGGAGAATTACCTAATGTAGACGATGGGGCGATGGAGGCAGCAAACTACCATAGCATGTGTATACCTATGTAACAAACCTGCATGTTCTGCACACATACCTCACACAACTTAAAGTATAATTAAAAGAAAAAAATAAAAATAAATCATCTAATCCTCATCAAAAAAATTTGTAAACAAATTCAGCAGTGAAACAGGATAGAAAATCAACATACTAAATTCAGTAGCATTCCTTTAACAATAAACTCAGAAAAAAGAAATTTCATTCCCAATAGCTGCAAAAACAAAAACCACCTAGGAACAAATTTAACCGAAGAGGCCAAAAACCTGTATAATTAAATCCATAAAAAATCTGATGACAAATTGAAAAATAAAAGCATAGATTAATAAAAAGACAATTCTTCATGGATTAGAAGAATTGATATTGTTAAAATGTAATGCACAGATTCAATGCAGTCCCTATCAAAATTCTAGTGACTTTTTAATAGAAATTGTAACAGCATTTCTAAAATTTGTATGAAACCACAAAACCTTTGAAGTGCCAAAATAAACTTGCACACACAGAAAAGCTGGATCCATCGAACTACTACAAAATATGCTACATAGCTTCAGTAATCAAGTAGCATAATATTTGTACAAAAACAGACACAGACCAATGGAACAGAATAGAGAGCCTATAAATACATCTATGCATTATGATCAAGTGATTTTTGACAATGGTGCCAAAAACAATGTGGAAAGAAAATCTCTTCAATAAATGCTGTTAGAAAAACTGATTATTTACATAAAGCAAAATGAAATTTGACTCTTATTTTACACTATATAAAAAACAATTCAAAATACATTAAAGGCTTAAATCTAAGGCATAAAATTGTCATACTAGTAGAAGAAAACATAGAGAGATATTTGATGACATTCATCTGGGCAATAATATTTTAAATATGACCCCAAAGGCACAGGCAACAGAAGCAAAAATAAATAAATGAGATAAGATTAAGCTAAAAATCTTTTGTACATCAAAGAAAACGATCAATAAAGTGAAAAACCAACCAATGGAATGAAAGAAAATGTTTGCAAACCATTAACTTGATAAGAGATGAATATATAAAACACATAAGGAACTCAAACTACTCAATAATAACCAAAGAAACAATCCGATGAGGAAATGGGTAAAGGAACTGGATATACATTTTTCAAAAGAAGACATGCAAATAGATGACAAGTACATGAAAAAATTCTCAACATCACTAGTCATCAGAGAAATGCAAATCAAAATTAAAATTGCATGTCGCCTCACAGCTAATAAAATGCCTATTACCAAAATGACGAATGTTATCATTACTGGTGAGGATGGAGAGAAAAGAGAACCCTTAAGCTCCAACTTATTTAAATTATCCATGTTTCACATTCCTTTTTTTCTATAATGAGAATAATTTTATTCAAATTATTTTGAAATTTATATAATTTATAAATGCCTGCTGCTTTGTAAGTACTTCATATATATTAAGCTTTAAAAACTTGAAAAAAATTGCAAAAAAAATTGTAAAGTACAATATTAGGAACACAGGAAAATTATTTGAATATAAAAGTAAACAAAAATATAGAAGAAAATCTTCATAACTTTGGGGTAAACAATGATTACTTAGTACAAAAGAGCACAAGATATAAAAATCTAGTAACTTGGATTTCTCAAAACTAAAACTTGAGCTCTTTACAAATATTTCTAATATGCTAGGAATTTTCACTGTAAAATGTGAAAAGGCCAACCAAGACAGACGCTATATGCAATCCATACATTTGACAAAATATTTCTATCTAGAATATATAAAGAAAGCTTAAAATAAAAACTCAACCCAATAAAACGTGTGAGTTATTTGTAAAGACACTTCATAAAAGAAAATATACGAATGGCTAATAAACATGAAATTTATTCAACATAATCGTTGAGAAATGAAAATAAAATTATAATGTGGTGCCATTACATAATCACTGACAATGCTAAAATTTGAAAAAGAAGGCAAAACAAAACAAACTCCTTTTGATGAACAAATGGAAAACTTATAATTCTAATGGTTACTGGCAGGAATCAAAAGTGGTACAACCATTTTGGAAAAAAATTGGCAAGTTTTTATAAAATTATGCAGTTACTAAATAACTCAGTAATTACACTCTTCGGTATTTACTCCAAGTAAATGAAAGCCTGTGCCCACACATAGTTGTGTGCGTAAACATTTAGTAGCCTTATTCATAATCACCCCAAACTGGAAGCAACCCAAGTCCTCATGGACAGGTGAATTGTTAAAACACATTTTGGTATGTCCATACGAAGGAATTCTACCCAGCAAAAAAATAAAAACAAACTCCTGATACACAACGTAAGTAATGACTCTGAAAAACATGCTGAATAAAAGAAGTCAGGTATAAGAAGTTGCATACTACCATGTTATTTCATTTATATGACGTTACAGAAAAGGAAAAACTAATCTATAGTGACAGACCACAGAGTAGTGGTTGACTGCAGCTGGGACTGATTGCAAACCTTTGTGGTCATATCCTGATTGTGATAGTAGTGATGTTTTGACTTTTGTCAAAACTCATCCACTTAAGATGGGTGCATATTATTTTATGTCAGTGTTACCTCAGTGAAAAATTTTGAAAATGTTTAAAAAATGTCGTTTATGTAAAGCACAAGAATAAAGTTAAGCATTTCATGGGAAATGTTTCTAATATGCTAGGGCTTAACAAAAATACAGCTCCAGTGTTGATTTACTAAAAAAAAAGGTTATTTGAAGCAAAACATTGTTACTGAGTAAGAAAGGAAAATTAGTCTGGAGGTCTCCTAAATGTAAACTACAAGTTCTAGGGCTATGACATTTGATGAGGAAATCCAGAAGACGTTGGAGACTGTGGGAATTAGCAATCCACACCTTATCATTAAGCATGCCTGTGATGATCATCATGAAGGAAAGGGTCCTGGTGAGGTATTTCTGGTTTAAAAGAACCTCAACAATTAAAAAAGTAGAAACCTCAGAGTGACAAGAACTTGGATTCTTAGCTTTAGATACTTTATGCTGTAACCTACAGCACTTGATGTCTTTTAAAGACAGGTTAGTCATTTCTCTGTAAAATGTGTATTCCACTCCTTAAGGGTGTTGAAAGGTTAAAATAAAATGAAAAATAAGGTAAAATGTAATATATACCTTGCTCTGATCACTGATACCAAGAATTTACAAACACAGCTACAAATGTCAAAAATGACAACGTATTTTATAAAAAGCCAGTATTTAATAACCTACAATTAAACCACACTGTACATATTAAAGAAGGACAAGGAACAGATGAGTGCATGAGTCTGGAAATTTGTATGGAGTAACAGTATATCACATTTTTATCTTAAATAGAAAGGATGCTAGAATATCAGATCATGCCTCTCATAATTCTGGAAATACCATTTAAGATTTAAATATAAAAGTTGGTATAATTAGAAATGGAATATGTATGTTATCAAAACTCCGGTAAAGACAGGGCTGGGCAGGGTGGTGTGCACCTGTGGTCCCAGCTACTTGGAAGGCTAAGGTGGGAGGATGATTTAACCTTGGAAGCTCAAGGCTGCAGTGAGCAGGGAGATTCTGTCTAAAAAACAAAAACCAAAAAACTCTGAAAAAAATAAAAGCAACGGTAGCCTAATCTCTCCCAGCCAAAAAAAAAAAAAAAAAGGCAGATGAGAAGGAAATAGGAAATATGGTAACACACAAATCAGAAAGAGTAAAACAAGATGAAGTTTGTAGGAACAAATTTATCAAATTACCAAATGAAAATGAGTTAATTTCCCCAATTACAGTGTATGATATTCACAATAAAACCAGGAAAACATTTTAAATTAAGAAATGACTTGTTTATTCTTCATTTTTTAAGATGGAAATCATTCCATGTAAAATGGAAATCTTACAAAATGAAGACTGATAAATATATTTATACAACAGCAGTAAATGATGAAGAAGGCAGAGAAAAGAGAAGAGGAGAGAAATCATATGCAGTAGTTTGTCTGAAAAGTTTAGTAAGGAGATTGGCTCTGACCTTCTCAGAGAATTGCTACATTGTACTAGCTGCTTTTCCTTCCTCAATAGAAAAGATTCCTGGCAGAGAATATCATGCATTGTGAAGACCTGTTTATATATATATATATATATATATATATATATATATATATACACACACACACACACACACACACACACACACACACGTATGTATATAATATATACATATTATATACATATATACGTATATATGCATATACATACACATATATATACATATATATTATATATATATATATTCAGAAGTGTGTATGTCAGTGTGTCTGTGTGTACTTCTGATGGAGTATTTTCATACACCCATGGAGGAACAGAGTAGAGCTTCTGACAACCACAAAAGGACATTACTGAAGTAAGCATCAGGTAAAGCAGTTTCTAATTACAGAAAACACACCGTAGATCTCCTCCTGCTGTGCACTGGGAAAGGCATATGGAAAATGCTGAGCATTGTCTTGCACTCTAACAGTCTACAATTTAATTGTTGAGATGGATTGTTCACATAGGTAAAAGAAACAGGTATGTAGGCAAAAAATGAGATAAAACATATAATAAGTTTGGAAAGGGATTAATCAGTGTAGCCTGCTGTCCTTAAGACTATCTCCATAAAAAACAGGAAGTTTGGAATATGGTCATAGATGCTTAACAGGCTTCAGAGAGTAAATGAGTGAAAAGAAAAAACCAGAAGGGCAGAAAGGAGCAACGTACGAGGGGATGGCAGAGACAAGAACAGCATTCAAGCATGAGACTTGGACTAATTTACAAGAGACACTGTGGAGCAAAAAAGGTAAAGCTTAGCATATATTAACTGAAAGTTATCTGCATCTCAGAAGTATGTGTGTGGGATTGTATGTACACGTGTATATATGCATACATATAAAATGTGCACCCTGAAGTTAGTAGTTTTTTATAAAGTTGTATCCATTGACAATAATATTTCTAACTTTGGTACTTTGCTACATAAAATGGAATGAAGATTAAGATCTATATACTAATATGCAGCTTTGTGTGACTCTGAGGGTGGTTTCATCAACATCAACCAAACTGCATTGCACAGAAGTAATATCAGAGTTTTCTAGACATAAGAGAAACTCTAAATAAAATTTGTATATTGTAAGCTAGTGATCTATAAACTATGAAAATGATTTTATGAATTTAGTAAATAAGTAGAAAGCTACATATAGGCTTCACATGGATTATCGAGGGCTAGGTTTAAGAATCTGTCTCAACTGTAGCTAATATTCAGTGGGTTCTCATTATTCTTACACAATTTTTGAAGTAGCCTAGAGCCTCTTTGCAATTGCCAAGCCCATAAAAACAAATGAGTGCTCCTCAGACCATAAGTATTCTCTCTTTAAAAAAATGTCATTTTTTTTTTAGCATATGTCTGAGGAACCAGTGAACCTGGAAACATTTTTGATGTTCCAGTCATCTTAAATTAATTTTCTACCATGCCAGAGAAAGAAAATCCAAATACTTTTTTTGTATAACTTTGTGTATTTATAAGAATGTTCATCCATGTGCTTTTAATTCATTTACATTTATATCATCAAATATTAGTGTTATGAGCTTTTGATGTAGAACCAATTTTAGCTGCCCTCTCAATAAGGTATGTTTTAGTGCCTTTCCCTTTCAAGAACAGGAAGACTTGCTTTGCCAAAAAGAAATAAATTCACATATACAAAGCTTCAGATTTTATCTGTAACTCAAATCTCACATGATTTGCATATCTAGAATTACCTCTCTTTCCTGGTACCCACATAACTGAAACTAACCAGAGTCTCAAAATACTCCTGCCAGATGCTAAACAACCAAATGGATTTGGCAATGGCCATTGAATAAAAGCTCCAGGAAAAAAAAAATACACAGCTCTTAAAAAATATTGGCAAATGCTTGAGTGAAAATAGAATTTCTCCTCACTATTTAGAATGTCTAAGTATAATTATACCTAGGCAAATTTTAGGAGCTAACTTTATACTGTCTGAAATGTTAAATAATTATTATTAAGGATAAACTTCAAATAATTCCAGGTTTCCTTAGTGTCACAGAATAGAATCTTCCTGGGACATATTGGATTTATATACTTATATAGTATTTTCAAGCTCTATCTCTTTGAAGTGGCATACATTTCCCATTTATTGCCTGTTGAGTAAGGTAGGAGAATATTTACATGAGTTAAAAACATTTTCATTTTATGCAATTCAAAAAATTTCTCCAAATATACTGGCATCTCCTAGGATTTAATCAACAAAAACTCTATGTTTATTACTTTTATAATATTATTCACTTTAATTTTAACCTTTTGGGTCTGTTTAATATAGTGAACAACTTTAAAGTAACTAAGCATGTGAATATATGGAAAAGATAAACAAATGGATACTAGCTCAATTTTGGAAAATAAAAATATTTTCAACAAGTTCTTTTCCAAAATTCTATTGCCAAAGGCTAGTTAAAATGATATATTAAGGAACTGGGGGAAAATCTATTTTCATAATGAGGGAAATTCCTTAGTTATTAAAAAAATGTAGGGGTAAAATGTAGCTTTTCTGAATGACAAACTACATGAACTAATATTCCTTCGGGAAATAATTTGTTATCTCCTTTATATCATACAAGAGATAGCAAAGATCTCATGTTTAAAAAGACATGTATATCTTCTGTGTAAACAACTGAAGAAGGAATTGGAAGTATCAAAGTGTTGTGAGACATTTGTAAGTGTAATACCGAGATTTAGGTATAACTCATTTTATTTTTAGATATGAGTTGCTCAGTACCTAATGATATAGGAATTTACAAGTACTTTGTACTAGCCTATTTTCTGAAGGCATTAGCTGTACACTAAGAGAGGAGGATAATCTGGAAACATAAGAAACCAAAGAGGAAATATTAACCACTTTGTTCCTTTCGTGTCCCTCCTGTAAAGCTGCAAATTAATAATAGCTAATATATGTTGAATATCTGCTATATGCCAGACACACATTTAAACATATTACAAGTGTTATTTAGTGAACATTTTTGAGACAGATACTATTATCCAATTTTACAAATAAGGAAAACAAGACACATAGGGATTGATTAACTTGTACGTGATGACGCAGCCTGTCAATGAAAATGTGCAATCTGAACTTGAAAAGCTTGATTTCAGATCATGCCTTCTAACTATTGGTTTGTACTGCATCTTCACACAGTCACATTTTATTCACATGTGGGACATTTGTCCTAAATATCACAGATATGTCAACCAAGCTTAGCGAAGTTTTTGAGAAAAAAAGTGAAAGGGCTAAAATATTTCAAATTGGGAACAAGGATAATCATCCAAAATAACTTGAGAACAGAATAAAATGTAAGTAAAAGATAGGAAGGTTGGAATATACATCCACATATTCAGTATTTCCAGTGAAATGTTACCTTTCTTATGAGCCTGGTCCAGGAATGAGCGTTAATTATGCCGAGCCAGGCTGGGCCCTGGGCAATTCTACCTTGTTTGTTCTGTTGGATAGCTGCTAATGTAGAGTATCATCAGAAAATTCCCAAATTAAAATGCAAGGGAAAAATGATTTTTTAAAAAGGAAAACAGTATCCAAGAACTGTGGGATAATCATACAGGCATAACATACATGCAATGGGAAATACCAGAAGATAAAAGAGAAAAAAAATTTAAATTACTGTTGAGTAAAAATTTTCCAAAATTAATGACCTTTACTAAACCATGAATTCCTGAAGCTCAGGAAACTATCTTATATATCAGAATAAATATCAAAGGATCTAGATGTAGGCATAACATATTGAAGCTTCAGAAATTCAAAGAAGAAAAATAAATCTTAAAAATTTTCATTAAATCCTTAGCTACAGAGAAACAACAGTCAGAATTATATTGGATTTCTCTTCAGAAACTGTGTAAAAAAAACTGTAAAAAAGAGAGTGGAATAAAATAATTAAAGTGTTAAATAAAAACAAAACCACTAACTTGGAATTCTGTATCCCGGGAAATGATTCTTCAAAAGTGAAGGAGAAATAAATACTACCAGACAAACAAATATTGGGGAAATTTGTCATCATAGGCCTGCTTTGTAAGAAATGTTAAGAGATGTTATTCATAGAGAAGAAAAATGAGATAGGTAAGAAACTTGGATTTATATAAAGATAGTAAAAGCATTAGAGAGAAAATACTGAAGGTAAAATAGAATCTTTTATATTTTCTAATTCTCAATTGATCTAACAGTAAGAGTTTGTTCAAAATAATAAATAACAAAAATATATTCACTGATTACAATTTATGTACAAGTGAAATAAACAATACCAATGTTATTCAGGATGGGAGAGAGGAATTGGGTTTATATTTTGTTACAATGTACTTGCACTAACCATAAGCAGCGTACTGTTAGGAGAAAGTGGAATTAGATTTGTTATAAATGTATATGGCAAACCTTAGGATAATCACTAAAAAAATGGAAAAAAAATATACTTGATAGGCTAAGAGGAAAGAGAAAATGGAATAATATAAAATACTTAAATTCAGAAAAGGCAAAAAAAGAGTGGAAAGCAAAAATAAAGAACAAGGGTAACAAATAGAAAACAATCACAAATATGGTTGACGTTAATCCAACTACATTGACAGCCACTTTAAATTGTGAATAGCAGAAACATAACAATTAAAAGAGACTGGCTGTCAATCTATCAATATTGTCAGAGATGATTAAAAACAAAATCTGATTAATTGTTTATTAGAAACCCATGTTAAATATTTAAATAAAAAGATACAGATAGATGAAAAGAAAAGGGATAGAGGTATATTATACTAACAATAATCAAAAGAAAGCTGAAGTAGCTATATTAATTCCAGACAGATAAGACTTCACAGCAAGAAAAATGATTGAAGATAAAAATATAAATAATACGATAAGAATCAATTTTCCAATAAGTTATAACCTTCCTTAATGTATACTTGCCTGTCTTTGGTCTAGTTTTCCTTGCTACAACAGAAAACTGTAGGCTGGGTATTTTATAAGGAAAAAGCTTATTTGGCTTTTAATTCCAAAGGCTGAGAAGTCCAAGAGCTTGGCATTGACATGTACATGGCATCTGGTGCGGGACTTTTTGCTGCATCAAAAGTTGGCAAAATAGTGGAAGGCAGAAGGGCAAGGGCAAGAGAGCCACAAAGAGCTCTTTTTAAATAACAAAGTTACTCTTGTGATAAAAAACCTACTCCCATAATGATGATATTAATCTGTTGATGAGAACTCTGCCCTCATGATCAAATCACCTTGCATTAGACCCCACTTCCCAACACTGCTGAGTTGGAAGCTGATATAGTTTGGATCTGTGTCTCTGTCCACCTTTCATGTTGAATTGTGTTCCCTGGTGGTGGTGATGGGGCCTGGTGGAAAGTGTTTGGATCATATCGACAGTTTCTAATGGTTTAATACCACCACCCTTGGTGCTGTCATCTCTATAGTGAATTCTCATGAGATCTGGATGTTTAATAATGTGTGGCACCTCCCCAACCTCTCTTGCTCTTGCTCTGGCCACATAAGACATACCTACTTCCCCTTCACTTTCCATCATGACTGAAAGTTTCCTGAAGCCTGCCCAGAAGCTGAACAGATGCCTCTATGCTTTCTGTACAGCCTGCGGAACCATGAGCCAGTTAAAACACTTTTCTTCTTTGTAAATTACCCAGTCTTTCGTATTTCTTTATAGCAATGTGAGAACTGAATAATACAAGGACCAAGTTTCAACATGAGTTTTAGAGCGGCAAACGCATAAACTGTAGCAAATTCACAACACAACATCAAAATATACGAGGCAGAAAATGATAGGACTGCAAGGTGAAATAGATACATCCACAACAGAGAGTCCAACACATCTCTATTAGTAATTGACAGATCCAGCAGGTAGAAAATTAGTAAGGATATACTTAAACCGAACAGCCCTGTCAGCCAACTGAATTTAATTGACACAGAATACTTCATACAAAAATAGCAGAAATACACATTGAATATCACATGAAGCATTTCATAGGCCACATTATGGTACATAAAACAAACCTTGAAGATATAAAATAGTTGAAATAACCATGCAAATTATGCCTTTGGACCACAATAAATCAGTAACAGAAAATCCTCAAATATGTGGAGTTTAAATAATACACTGTTGAGTAAGATATGTCACAGAAGTGCCTCAAAACCAATTAAAATATTTTGAAATGAATTTAAACACAACAACTTATCAAAATCTGTGGAAAGCAGGAAAAGCTGTGTTTAGAAAGAAATTTGTAGCATGGAATATGTATAATAAAAGTGAGAAACACCTAGAATCAAGAATCCATGCTTCCATTTTAAGAAAGTAGAATAAGAGGAACAAATTAAATAAAAAATTAACAGGGGTAACAAAAATTGGGCTGAAATCAATTAAATTGAAAACAGAAAATCAACAGAGAAAATTAATAAAGTTAAGTGAATAAAATCATTATTCAAAAGATTAACAAAATTGATGATTCTCTAGCCAAGCTGATAAAGAAAAAAGAGAAGATGCAGACTACCAATAAAAAAAAGGAGGAGGAGCCACACTATCTACCTTAGGGACTTTTAAATTATAATAAAGGGATATATTAAAACTCTGTGCCCACAAATTGAGAACTTAAATGTGTCCTTGAATGACAAAATTTGCCAAAACTCATACAAAGAGCAATGGTTTATCTGAATATGCTATTAAAGAGAGCGAATCAAAATTTAATAATTAAGAAAGCACAAAACGCAAAGGTTATCACTGGTGAATTCTACAAAACATTTAAGATAACTAGATACTTCTCCAAAGAAGACCTACAAATGGTCAATAAGCACATAAAAACACTATTAGTCATTTAACAGGAAATGCAAATCATAACCAAAATGCAATGATGCTTTACACCCACTAGCATAGCTCTATTTAAAAAGATGTACAGTAATAAGTATTAAAAAGATGTGGAGAAATTGGAACCCTCATACAATGCTTCTGAAAATGTGAAACGTTGCAGCATCTTTAGAAAACAGTCCTCAGCAAATACAAAAGAACAGAAATCATAAGTTTCTCGGACCACAGTGCAATCAAATTAGAACTCAGGATTAAGAAATTCACTTAACCTCACAACTACAAGGAAACTGAACAACCTGCTCCTGAATGACTACTAGATAAATAATGAAATAAAGGCAGAAATAAAGATGTTTTTCAAATCCAATGAGAACAAAGACAAAATGTACCAGAATCTCTGAGACACATTTAAAGCAGTATCTAGAGGGAAATTTACAGCACTACATGCACACAAGAGAAGGAAAGATCTAAAATCAGCACTCTAACGTCACAATTAAAAGAACTAGAGGAGCAAGATCAAACAAATTCAAAATCTAGCAGAAGACAAGAAATAACTAAGATCAGAGCAGAACTGACGGAGATAGAGACACAAAAAACCCTTAGAAAAATCAATAAATCCAGGCGCTTGTGTTTTGAAAATATCAAAAAAATAGACCAATAGCCAGACTAATAAAGAAGAAAAGAATCAAATAGATGAAATAAAAAAGGATAAAAGAGGTAATACCACCAATCCCACAGAAATACTACCACCAGAGATTACTGTAAACACCTCTATGCATATAAACTAGTAAATCTAGAAGAAATGGACAAATCCCTGGACACTTACACACTCCCAAGACTAAACCAGGAAGAAGTCAAATCCCTGAATAGAACAACAGCAATGTCTGAAATTGAGGCAGCAATTAATAGCCTACCAACCAAAAAAAGTCCAGGACCAGACGAGTTCACAGCTGAATTCTACCAGAGGTACAAAGGGGAGCTGGTACCATTTCTTCTGAAACTATTCCAAACAATAGAAAAAGTGGGAATCCTCCCTAGCTCATTTTATGAGACCAACATCATCCTGATACCAAAACCTAGCACAGACACAATTGAAATAGAAAACTTCAGGACAATATTCATGATGAACATCCACGTGAAAATTCTTAGAAAAATACTGGCAAACCTAATCCAACAGCACATCAAAAAGCTTATCCACCAGGATGAAGTTGGCTGCATCCCTAGGATGCCAGGTTAGTTCAATATAGGGAAATTTAAAAATGTATTCCATCACATAAACAGAACCAAGACAAAAACCACATGATTAGCTCAATGGATGAAGAGAAGACCTTAGGCAACATTCAACAGCCCTTTACATTAAAAGCTCTCAATAAACGAGGTATCGATGTAATGTATCTCAAAATAATAAGAGCTATTTATGACAAACGCACAGCTGATATCATACTGAATGGGCAAAAACTGGAAGCATTCCCTTTCAAAACTGGCACAAGACCAGGATGCCCTCTCTCACCACTCCTATTCAACATAGTATTGGAAATTCTCGCCTGGGTAATCAGGCAAGAAAAAAAATAAAGTATATACAATTAGGAAAAGAGGAAGTCAAATTGTCTCTATTTGCAGAAGTATTGATTCTATATTTAGAAGACCTCACCATCTCAGCCCAAAATCTCTTTAAGCAGATAAGCAACTTCCACAAAGTCTCAGGATACAAAATCAATGTGCAAAACTCACAACCATTCCTATACACCAATAACAGACAAACAGAGAGCCAAATCATTAGTGCACTCCTATTCATAATTGTTACAAAGAGAATAAAATACCTAGGAATACAACTTACAAGGAATTTGAAGGACCTCTCCCAAGGAGAACTACAAACCACTGCTCAAGGATAAAAGAAAGGACATGAACAGATGGAAAAACATTCCATGCTCATGGTTAAGAATAATCAGTATCATGAAAATGCCATACTATCCAAAGTAAGTTATAGATTCAATGCTATCCCCATCAAACTACCTTGACTTCCTACATAGAATTGGAAAAAACCACCTTTAACTTTATATGGAACAAAAAAGCCTGCATAGCCAAGACAATCCTAAGCAAACAATCAAACAAACACACAAAAAAATGAAGCCAGAGGCATCATGCTACCTGACTTCAAACAATACTACAAGGCTACAGTAATCAAAACATCATGGTACTTGTACCAAAACAGACATATAGACCAACAGAACAGAACAGAGTCCTCAAAAATAACACCACACATCTACAACCATTTGATTTTTGACAAACCTGACAAAAACAAGCAATGGGGAAAGGATTCCCAATCTAATAAATGCTGTTGGGAAAACTGGCTAGCCATATGCAGAACTGATACTGGATCCCCTCCTTATACGTTATGCAAAAATTAACTTCAGATGGATTAAAGGTTTAGACATAAGACCTAACACCATAAAAAGTCTCAAAGAAAACCTAGGCAATACCATTCAGGACACAGACATAGGCATGGGCAAGGACTTTATGACTAACACACCAAAAGCAATGACAACAAAAGCCAAAATAGTCAAATGGGATCTAATTAAACTTAAGAGCTCTGTACAGCAAAAGAAACTATGTTAGGGTAAACTGGCAACCAACAGAATGGTAAAAAACATTTTACATTCTATCCATCTGACAAAGGGCTAATATTCAGAATCTACAAAGAACTTATACAAATTTACAAGAAAAAAACAACCCCATCAAAATATGAGGAAAGGATATGAACAGACACGTCTAAAAAGAAGACATTTATGTAGCCAACATACATATGAACAAAGCTCATCATCACTGGTCATTAGAGAAATGCAAATCAAAGTCACATGGAGATACCATCGCTTACCAGTTAGAATGGTGATCATTAAAAAAATCAGGAGACAACAGATGCTGGAGAGAATGTGGAGAAATAGGAACACTTCTACACTGTTGGTGTTAGTGTCAATTAGTTTAACTATTGTGGAAGACAGTGTGGTGATTCCTCAAGGATCTAGAACTAGAAATACCATTTGACCCAGCAATCCCAAATCCCAAATTTTGGGTATATACCCAAAGGATTATAAATCATTCTCTTATAAAGACATATGCACATGTATATTTATTGCAGCACTGTGTACAATAGCAAAGACTTGGAACCAACCTGAATGCCCATCAATAATAGACTGGATAAAGAAAATGTAGCACATATATGCTATGGAATACTATGCAGCCATTAAAAAGGATGAGTTCATGTCCTTTGCAGGGACACGGATAAAGCTGGAAACCATCATTCTCAGCAAAGTGACACAAGAACAGAAAACCAAACATTGCATGTTCTCACTCATAAGTGAGTGTTTAACAATGAGAACACGTGTACACAGGAAGTGGAGCATCACACACTGCGGGGACATGTTGGGGGTGGGGGGCAGGGAGGGATAGCAGGAGGTGGGAGATTGGGGAGGGATAGCATTAAGAGAAATACCAAATGTAGATGATGGAGTGATGGATGCAGCAAGCCACCATGGTATGTCTGTATCCCTTTAACAATCCTGTACTATCTACACATGTATCCCAGAACTTAAAATTTAAAAAAAGAAGCGATTAAACAGGGTTGCCTTTCAAAGTCTGTATTTAAAAAAATAGTTTCCCAAATATTTTCTACTTAATAAGTTATTTACTCTGGAATTATATCCTCCAAATAAGACAGATTTGGTAAGACAAGACTATAAATGATGATTATCACAAGTTTAAGGAAATGTGAAGAGATCACATTAAACAGTGTCAAATTTAGTATTTTAAAGTAAATAGTCTCATTTTCAGAAAAAAAAGAAATTAGACGAGTAAGACAATAGCAAAATATATAAAGGCTATAAGCTGGCAGTTTCCTGTGAGAAATATAAATTATGAATAAAGTATAAAAAAGTTTTTTTCTTTCAGTAGAATCAAAAGAAATGCAAATTAAACTGTCAATGAAAACTGATTTTTAATCAACTAGAATGAAAACATTTAAAAAGTATTTTGTCTAGAGTGTATAGAGCTTCAGGGAAACGAGTCTTCTGATACATTATTGTCAGAATGCAGTGACATTTCTAGAACAGAGAATTTATAATATCTATTAACATTTAATATATACTTAATTTTTTGGTCCACTAGCTACACTTTGCGATTCTATCAAATAGAAATCAAATATGTATGGTGTTATAATCAAGGATATATTTTCAGCATTGTTCATAGTGGCATAGAACTGGATACAATCTAATAATTAAGTTACTGGGGAACGGTCGAATGATTTTTTTATACAATAGATTTGCACTACTAATAGAACTTTCTGCAGTGATTAAAATGTTCCGTAACTTCACTGTTCAACATGGCAGTTACTAGATGCTTTTGGCTATTGAGCACTGGAAATGTGACTAGTGTGACTAAGGAACCATATTTTAAATTAAATATAAAATTAGTTAAAATTTAAGTTTAAGTAGTCACTAGTAGCCACTATTATTTTGGACAACACAGCTATGGAATATTAGTTGGGCTTTAAAAAGTGAGTTAGATCAATGTATTTGTACCTGGAGAGTTACCCAGTTTAAATGGATAGCTCCTGAAATGTGTGTGGTTTGATCTACTTTTTATTTTTTTGGTATTGGAAAAATCAATGAAAATTTTCAGTGGATAAGTATGTATATTTATGAAACCTAAGCAGGATGTGTAAAAGATGAATTCAAACTTTTAACAATTTTGGTAGGTGAGATTTGAACAAAGAAGACAAATGTAGCAACAAATGGAGATGACAAATTAAGTGCCCTTGGCCAGGGGACTTAATTATTGGTTTGAAATTCTCCAAAGCTCTCTTTCCTCTTTCTTGCCAAGTAGCAAGTTTCAAGACACTGATTGCTGCATCAGTCTGGGTCCTGAAGTGAGAAAATATGTGAAAAACTGCAATGTAGGTAAGAACAAATTTTACCTAAATCCCCTTGGATTATGTCTTATAGCAGTTACTGACTGTCTAATACATGTTAAATTATAGACAGTCATAACATACATTCAAAATTGGTGAAAAGACATAGCAATTTTAAATTATTAAATACATTCTCTATGTAGTCATTAGAAGAAAATAATTACATAACAATATATGTGGAAATGTAGGTGGGAATATTAGAAGCTAAATTCCTCAATGTTTTTTCATAGCAAAAAGACATATACATTCCCCAGAATTTGTAAATTAAAAAATCAAGACTAAACTGAATTATTCGGTACAATTTTGTATCCATAACAAGATTTAAACACGGAAGTAATTTTAAAAGTTTACCTATAACATTGGGACTGAGTAGGGAAAGGATGAAAACATGTATTTTATTTGTTCTTTTCACAAGTAGTGTATGTGTATTGCTTTTATAAATAAAAAACAATGCAGGCATAACCAGATATGTTTCTTCAGCCTCTCCTTTCTTTTCTGGTTCCTCATGGATTTGCCCATGATGTCTACACCTGTACATTCAATTCTAAATCATTGTCTTATCATCTAATGGTGGCCTGTGATTCAGTCGTCAAGCATTAAAGCCATGTCTGAGTTTTTCTGTCTGCCAGATCATTTTGATAAAATGGCACCTGTATTCAGGTTACTCAGGACAACTCAACCTGCTGGCATGCCTTTGCTATAGGTCTCAACTTCTTTCCCTGAATGCCGAAGCAGGATGTTAGTCTGCAAGAATGGGTTGAGCCTTCTGCCCCAGTTTTGCCTGGTAACTTATATTAAATATACAACTACCCTGCTATTATTCTCAGGATCTTTGCTACCCTGACTTGATTTGGCTCCTTCTCCCTCCCTGACTTGGACACCTTTCCAACTCTCAACTGAAGGGAATATGTGGCTGGGTAGAGAATCATGGATGACAGTCTTCTTGGAATTGGCATCTGAAATTTCCACTGTCAAGGTTTTCTTTTTTTTTTTGAGATGGTGTCTTGTTCTGTCACCAGACCAGAGTGCTGTGGCACAATTTCGGCTCACTGCAACCTCTGACTCCCTGGTTCAAGCCATTCTCCTGCCTCAGCCTTCCAAGTAGTTGTGATTACAGGCGTGTGCCCACCACACCCAGCCAATTTTTGTATTTTTAGTAGAGACAGTGTTTCACCATGTTTGTCAGGATGGTCTCAATCTCCTGACCTTGTCATCTACCCACCTTGGCCTCTCAAAGTTCTGGGATTACAGATGGAGCCACTGTGCCCAGCCACTGTTGTGCTTTTCATCTGAATAAATGTTATCTCATTCTAGTGCCAGGTAGGTAAATTCAGAACAAAGGCTGAAGCCAGGGCCATGGACATTGTACCCAGGAGACTTGCTGGCTCTTATAAATTTTTCAACATTTCCTACACTCGATGAATAACTTTCAGTTCTGGGTTGCTCTGATTGACACACATATTTTATTACTAAGCTCTAAATTACATATGGAATCATAACGTATAAATTTTTTGCATGAATATTATGTGCCAGTTTTGGATCACATGAGTACTAGGAAAGCATGTCTTTTTAAAATGGAAGAAAGTAAAATGTAAGAACAAAAGTAACACATTGCATATAAATCTAGAGTCCAGTTTGATTATATTTCCACATCTGCCTCACCCTCAAAGGCAAACACCATGAATGAATTTAAAGTGCACAATTCTGGATAGTTTATCTATAAATCATTATAATATTACTAGGTGTGCATATATGTGTTTATAATGTTTTGATTTACCTGTTTCCCCAAGATTACTAATCACTCAATTTTTAAATATTTGATAGCTTGATAAATTAAAACTAATTTATTTATATGCTGAATTTCTGTTTTTGGAAGCGAGCTTAAATTTTATTTAATCATCAATTGACAACTTTGCAATTTGTCTATAAATATGAGTGTATTTTTCTTATTTATTTTTAAAGCTCTTTATTTTAATTTTGATTAATATTTCTATCATATGTACAGATAATTTTCCTAGCGTAAAACTTTTAAATATTTTTAGTAATTCAAAATACATCCCAGTCATTTGAAGGAAGAAATCGACACAATAATAGTAAGGGACTTTAGCACTTCACTTTCAACACTTTACAATGACCCAGACAGAAAATTAATAAGGAAAAACTAGAATAAACTGTGCTTTAGAAAAAATACAACATACATATATAGATACATAATATATATATGTATGGTGTATCTACACCATATATATATGGTGTGTGTGTATATATATGTGTGTATGTGTGTGTATATATACATAGATATATGTATATATACATATATGTATACATATATCTATGTATCTCACATTCCATCCAACAGCTGCAGATTACACATTCTTCCCCAATGCACGGAACAGCATTCAAGATAGAACATATATGTGTGTGTGTGTGTGTGTGTGTGTGTGTGTGTGTATATACACACACACATACACATATACACATATATATGTGTATATACACATATATATACACATATATATATGTGTGTGTGTATATATATATATATGTATATACATATATATATGAAATATAGTCAGCAACAAACTGGTCTTAACAAGTTATAAAAAACTGAAATCATACCAAGTATTGTTTCTGAACACAATGGTATTAAATCACCAGTTAATAACAGGAGGAAATTCAGAAAATATACAAATACACAGAAATTACACAACATGCTCTTGAACAGGCAATAAGTAAATGAAGAAATTAATAGTTAAATTTAAAAAAATGTTTATGGACAGATGAAAATGGAACATATCAAAATATACCAAAACCTATGGGATAGAGCAAAAACAGTACTCAGAGGAAATGCCTATGTCAAAAAATTAGCCCTCAAGGAAGCAACCTAACATTGCACCTCAAGGAACTAGGAAAACAAGAACAAACTCCACCGAAAATTTGTAGAGGTAGGGAAATAATAAAGGTCACATCAGAAATAAATGAAATTGAGACTAAAAATATAATGCAAAGAATCAATGAAACAAAACATTTGTTCTTTGAAAAGATAACATCATCAGCAAACATTTAACCAAACTAAGGAACAAAAGAGAAGACTCAAATAAAATGAGAAATGAAGCAGAAGATAGTGTACCTGACATCACAGAACTGAAAAGGATCACAAGAGCCTATTATAAACAACTAAAGGCTAACAAATTGGAAAATATGGAAGAAATGGCTAAATTCCTGGACAGATAAAACTTACCAAGATTGACTCATGAAGAAATAGAAAATATAAACAGAGCAATAAGGAATCATGAGATGGAATCAGTAATAAAAAGTCTCCCATCAAAGCAAAGCTCATGACCAGATGGTTTCACTGTTGAATTCTACAAAACATAAAGAACTAATATTAGCCTTTTTCAAACTATTAAATAAAATTGAAGTAGAGGAACTACTTCTACTCATTTACAAGGCCAGAATTATTCTGATATCAAAACCAGACAAGGATACAACAGGGAAAAAAACAAACAAACAAACAAAAAAACCTAAAGGCCGATACCTGATATATATAGATGAAAAAATCCTCAACAAAATAATAGCAATCAGAATCCAGCAGCATATTAAAAAGGTAAGTCATCATAATCAAATGAGATTGATTCCAGAAATGCAAGTCTGGTACAATATATCCAAATCCATAAATAGGATTAACACTTAATGAATTAAAAATAGAATGAAGAAAAAATGTTTATTTCAATAGACATAGACAAAGCATTTGACAAAATTTAACATCCCTTCATGACAAAAACTTTCAACAAATTAGGTATAGAAGGTAAATTCCTCAACACAGTAATAGCCATATATGAGAAGTCTATAGCTAACA
The DNA here is from genome assembly GCF_009761245.1 of Sapajus apella. Taxonomy (NCBI): domain Eukaryota; kingdom Metazoa; phylum Chordata; class Mammalia; order Primates; family Cebidae; genus Sapajus; species Sapajus apella. The sequence goes on along the minus strand of NW_022436946.1, from coordinate 67,891,242 downwards.
TTATACTAAATATGGAAAACTTGCAAGCTTGTCTTCTAATATCTGGTTAAGACAAGGATGCCAATTTTTTCCATTTCTAATTTAGAAATTAGAAATACTAGCCAGAGCAATTAGACAAGAGAAAGAAATAAAAGGCATCTAAATAGAAAAAGAGAAAATCAAACCATCCCTATTTGTAGATGGCATGATGTTATATACAGAGAACCCTAAAGACTCAAACTAAGAAATTATTAGAAATAATAAATAGAATCAGTAAAGTTGCAGGGTACGGAATTGACATACAAAACCAGTAGCATTTCTTTAAATTAATAGTGAATTATCTGAAAAAGAAATCAAGAAAAAAATCCCATTTATAATAGTTACAAAGAAGATATACAGGAATAAATATAACCAAGGAGATGAACGTTCTCTGCAAAGAAAACTATATAATGCTGATGAAAGAAGCTGAAGATTACACAAATAAATGAAAATATATCTTGTTTCCATGAATTGGAAGAATTAATGTTATTAAAATATTCATACTACCCAAATTGATTTACATATTCAATGTAATTCCTATAAAAATAACCAATGACATTTTTCACAGAAATAGAAAAACAATCCTAAAATTTATATAGAACCACAAAAATACATCGATAGCAAAACCAATTTTGAGTAAAAAGAATGATGCTGGAGGCATCACACTACCTTACTTAAAATATACTACAAAATTGTAGTTACCAAAGCATTATGTTACTGACATACAAATAGACTCATCGATGAATGGAACATAATAGAGAGCCCAGAAATGGATCCACATATCTACAGTCAACTGATTTTTGACAAAGGGACAAGAACACATATTGGGGAAAGGATGGTGTTTTCAATAAATAATTCTGGGAAAATAGGATATCCACATGCAGAAGAGTAAAACTAGATTCCCATCTCCCTTCATATACAAAAATCAAATCAAAATAGATTGGAGACTCAAATCAAAATGAATTGTAAGACCTGAACTATGAATCTACTAGAAGAAAACAGGAAAATGCTTCAAGACATTTATTTGGGAAGACATTTGGTGAATTCTCAAAAACACAGACAACACACACAAAAAAGTAGGGTTATATCAAAATTAAAAAGCTTCTGTACAGCAAAGGAAACAGAGTTGAAAGACAATCTACAGAATGAAAGAAAACATTTGCAAAGTATTCATCTGACAGCAGGTTAATATCAATAATATATAAAAACTCAATAACAGAGAAACTAATAATCTGATTTAAAAATGGATAAAAGATATGAATAGGCATTTCTCAAAAGAAGACAAAGAAATGACAAACAGGCATATTTTTCATAGTGCTCAACATTATTAACAATCATAGAAATGCTGATCAAACCATAATGAGACTTCACCTCACTCTACTTAGAATGGCTACTATAAAAAGACAAAAGATAGCAAGTGTTTGTGAGGATGTAGATAAAATGGAATCCTCACACATTGTTGATAGAAATGTAAATTTATATAGCCATTAGTAAAATTAGTATGGAGGTTCCTTTAAAGATTAAAAATAGAACTATAATATTGTCTAGCTTCCCACTACTAGATATGTATCAAAATGAAAATTAGTATGTCAAAAAGATATCTGCATTCCCATGTTTACTGCAGGACTACTCACAATAACCAAGATATGGAATCAATCTAAGTATCCATAAATGACTAAATGAAAACATGGGTGGAACTGGATGACATCATATTAAGTGAAATAAGTCAGGCACAGGAAGACAAATCTGGCACAATCTCACTTATATGGGAATCTGAAAAAGTTCATCTCATATAAGTGGTGGATAGAATTGTGGTTATGGTTACCAAAGCCTGGACTGCCTAGGGAGAAGGGGGAGTTGGGGAGATATTGGTCAATGAGTAAACACTTGCAGTCAGATAGGAATTAGTTCTAGTGTTCTATTGCACAGTAATGTGACTACAGTTAACAATATGTATTGGATAGTTTCAAATAGCTAGAACACAAGATTCTGAATGTTCTCACTACAAGGAAATGATAGGTATTTGAGGTGAAGGATTTTCTAATTACCCTGATTTAACTATTAGCCGATATATACATGTATCAAAACAGCACAGTATACCTCATCAATATGTACAATTATTTCATGTCAATTAAAAATAAAACTACACAAAAATAAAAATAACATACATCATAGTCAATCATCTTCTCCTTTTAGGAATTTTTTATTTAAGTTTATAAAGGCCTTTCCTAGAGTTAAGGTTAAATATGGTATATTATTTTTTCTTGTAGATTTCTTTCACATCCTTGTTTAGATATATTCCTTTTTTGGTTTTTTTTTTTTTTTTTTTTTGTTTGTTTGTTTCTTTTGCAACTATTGTGAAAGGAGTTGAGTTCTTGATTTGATTCCCAGTTTGGTCACTGCTGGTACATATCAGAATACTGATCTGTGTACACTAATTTTGTATACTGAAACTTTATTTACCAGTTCTAGTAGAGTTTTGGATGAATCTTTAGGGTTTTAAATTCATTTACCAGTTCTAGGAGCATTTTGGATGAGTCTTTCAGGTTTTCTAGGTATACTATCATATCATTAGCAAACAATCTGGATGCTCATCATTTCTTTGTCTTGTCTGATTGCTCTGGTGAGCACTTCCAGTTCTGTGTGGAATAGAAGTGGTGAAAGTGAGTGGATATACTTGTCTTGTTCCAGTTCTCAGGGAGAATGCTTTCAATTTTTCCTTGTTCAATATAATGTTGGCTGTGGGTCTGTCATGGATAGCTTTTATTACCTTAAATTATGTCCCTCTATGCCAATTTCGCCGAGGGTCTTAATCATAGAGAAATACTAGGTTATGTCAGATGCTTTTTCTGCATCTATTAAGATGATCATGTAATTTTGTTTTTAATTCTGGTGTATCACACTTATTGACTTAAGGATGTTAAACCATCCCTACATCCCTGGTATGAAACCCACTTGATACGGTGAATTATTTTTTTGATATGCTGTCAGATTTGATTAGCTAGTATTTTGTTGAGGATTTTTGCATCTATGTTCATCAGGGATATTGGTCTGTAGTTTTCTTCCCTTTTCTTTTTTGTTACATCCTTTGCTGGTTTTGGTATTAGGGTGATACTAACTTCACAGAATGAATTAGAGAGGATTCCTTCTTTCTCAATATGATTGGTACCAATTCTTTGAATGTCTGATAGAATTCAGCTGAATCTGTCTGGTCTTGGGCTTTTATTGAGGGGGAGGAGGAATTTCTAATTTACCATTTCAATCTTGCTGCTTGATATTGTTATGTTTGATCTATTTATTTCTGGTTTAATGTAATAGTGTTATATATTGTCAGAAATTAATCTATCTCCTCTATGTTTTCTAATTTATGTGTGTAAAAGTTTTAATAGCATCCTTGAATAATCTTTGGATTTTCTTGGCTAATCTCACTAATGGTCTATCAAGTTTATTTATTTTTTCAAAAAACAAGGTTTTTGTTTATCTTTTTTCTTTCAATTTTATTTAGTTCTTCTCTGATCTTCCTTCTTTTCTTCTGCTGGGTTTGTGGTTAGATTGTTCTTGTTTCTCCAGTTCCATGAAATGTGATTTCACATTGTGTATTTGTGCTCTTTAGACTTTTTCATGTAGGCATTTAGAGGTATAAACTTTCTCAAGTACCATCTTTGCTGCAGAATTTAATTTTCATCTTGATTTTATTGTTGACCGAACCATCATTCAGGAGCAGTTCACTTAATTTCTATGTATGTGCGTGGTTTTGAGTGAGTTGATTTCTGGTTTTATTCTACTGTGGTCTGAGAGAGTACTTGATATAATTTTTATTTTCTTAAATTTACTGAGATTTATTTTGTGGCCTATCATATGGTCTGTTTTGGAGAATGTTCCCTGTGCTGATGAATAGAATGTATACTCTGCAGTTGTTGGGTAAAATGTTCTGTCCATTTGTTCTAGGGTATAGTTTAAGTCCATTGTTTCTTTGTTGACTTTCTGTCTTGATGACCTTTCTAGTGTTGTCAGTGGAGTATTAAAGTCCCCCACTATTATTATGTGGCCATCTATCTAATTTCTTACATCTAGTAGTAATTGTTTTATCAATGTGGGAGCTCCAGTGTTTGGTGCAAATATATTGGAATTGTCATATTTCCCTGTTGGATAACTCCTTTTATCATTATATAATGTCCCTCTTGGAAAACCATAAAACATTGCTGAAAAAAATCATAGACAATACAGTCAAATGAAAACACTTCCCATGCTCATAGATAGGTAGAATCAATATTGTGAAATGACTGTGCAGCTGAAAGAAATCTACAAATTCAATGCATTTCCAATTAAAATACTACCATCATTCTTCACATAACCAGAAAAATCCTAAAATTCATATGATATCAAAATGAGCCCCCATAGCCAAAGCAAGACTAAGCAAAAAGAACCAATCTGGAGGCACTACATTATCCAACTTTGTACTATAAGGCCATAGTCACCAGAACAGCATGGTACTGGTATAAAAATACGCATATAGACCAATGAAACAAAATAGAGAACCCAGAGATAAAGCCAAATACTTACAGCCAACTGATCTTTGACAAAGCAAACAAAAGTATAAAATGGGAAAAGGACACCCTATTCAATAATTAGTGCTGGGATAATTGGCAAGCCACATGTAGAAGAATTTTGACCTTATACAAAAATCTCCTCAAGAAGGATCAAAGACTTAAATCTAGGACCTGAAACCATAAATATTCTAGATGATAGAATTGGAAAAACCCTTTTAGACAACATCTTAAACAAAGATTTTATAACCAAAACCTAAAGCAAATGCAACAAAAACAAAGATAAATAGATGGGACTTCATTAAACTAAAAAGCTTCTGTTTGGCAAAAGAAACAACAGAGTAAAAAGAAAACCCACAGAGTGAGAGATAATCTTTGCAATGTATATATATCTGATAAAGGACTAATATCTAAAATTTATAGAAAACTCAAATCCGCAAGAATAAAACAAGCAAAAAGTGGGCTAAGGACATAAAAAGACAATTCTCAAAAGAAGATATAGCAATGGTCAACAAGCATATGGAAAAATGCTCAACATCACTAATGATCAGGGAAATGCAAATCAAAACCACAATTGATACCACCTCATTCCTGTAAGAATGGGCATTAAAAAACAAAACAAAACAAAAAACAAAAAAAAATACAAAAAACTAGATGTTGGTGTAGATGTGTTGAAAAGGGAAGACTATTACAATGTTGGTGGGAACGTATACTAGTAAAACCACTATAGAAAACAGTGTGGAGATTCCTTAAAGACCTAAAGTAAATCTACTGTTTGATCCAACAATCCTGCTACTGGGTATCTACCCAGAGGAAAAGAAGTCATTACACAAAAAAACATAAGATACTTGTACACACACGTTTACAATAGCGCAATCTGCAATTGTAAAACTATGGAACTAGCCCAAATGCCTATAAATCAATCAGTAAGCAAAATGTGATACACACACACACACACACACACACACACACACACACACACACACACTATGGAATACTACTCAGCCATAAAATGAAAGAAAGAAATGGCATTTGTAATAACCTGGTTGGAATTGGAGACCATTATTCTAAGTGAAGTAAGTCAAACATGGAACACCAAACATCATATGTTCTCTCTCATAAGTGGGAGCTAAGCTATGAGAAAACGAATAAATAAGAATGATACATTGGACTTTGGGGACTCAGGGGAAAAGGTGGGGATTGGGGAAGGATAAAAGACTACACATTGGGTACAGCATACAGTGCTTGGGTTATAGGTGCACCAAAATCAGCACTAAAGAACTTAAGAAAACACCACCTGATCCCGAAAAAACCTATTAAAATTTAAAAAAAAAAACTTAAAAAATAAATATGACATATTAGTTTTTGAAACATCTTATATGCCAATTTGTCACATTATTGTGTAGAATAAAATAGGGATTATAGTCTCATTTCAGTAAAATTCTCAAGTGCTCCTGAGATGATAATTAAAGGAAAATATTCATTAGGAAAGAATTCTCTCATACATTAAATTTTAAATGTATGTTTAGATAAACTTTTCTTTTATACTCAAATATGTATATTTCTGAGACAGCAGTCTCAAAAGAGTATGAATAAACATTTTTCTTTGTGAGATACCATACAGCAGGGAGTACAGAAGACCACATAAGACAAAGATTATATTTTCACATTTTGATTTTTTTTTTTTGACCGGATTTGACCTTTCCCTTTCACAATATTGGACTCAACAACCTTGCTACTCTCTCAATCCATGAACTGTTGGCTTCAACAATTCTTGCCCTATGGAATCCCGCCAGCACTGCAGGAGGGCTGGAGTACAGAGGCAAGGTTCCAATGTCTGAAGTCAGAGCCAGTTACTTCTAGAAGAAAATTCACAGGTCTTGCTAGGGGTTGCTTTTAGGGAATTCATCCAGAGAAAGTGTGTTAGTAAAGGTATGGAAGTGGCCTGTAAAGTGTATAGAAGCACTCTTGGGAAGAAAAGAGGGGTGGGAGATATTGCTTGAATTGATCATTTTGGAACAAAGAAGGATCTCAGGCCTAAGGGATCAGAATAAAACAGTTGTTCACAAACTTAGAGCAGCTCTCTAGGACCTTTTTATTTTCTGAAAAATACAATTTTTAACAAATATTCTCCCTGAGGTTTTGGTTTCAAAAATATTTTTTTCCCTGGAGAAAGGAACAAGAGAAAGGTATTGCCTCTGTATGCTGCTCTGCTTGTCTCCTTTCTTCCCTCCCCCGCTCCTTTCCTGTCTCTGTCACTGTTACAAATACTTAACATGTTAACTCTTCCCTACATCCAACATTAAGAGGAAAATGATTATGAAATAAAAATAATTTATTCTTAACAACAATCCACTTTTCTGGGTTCACCCAATTTCACCTTTCAGTTTCTAGGGCTGAATGTTTACCAGGTGTTGTTACTTCTAAGCTGTGTGTTTTTGCAGATGAGGACACTGCAATGTTTTTCTGTCACTGGACCTTGATAAAAGAGGACTCTAGAGGCCTAGGGGCTTACCTTTTACGGTTGATTATGAGTTCTACCATTATACTTTAACTTAGGCTTTCAAACCACATCAACAATCTTAGATAATTAAGTAACTTTGTTTTGTAGACCTGGGCTTTTGAGCATTAACTTCCTAGTGGAAGTTAGATTATATTAGATTACATACAAAAGGGGAAATAAAACAGTTTTATTTATTTTTCAAAACACATTACAATTTGTCTCATACAATTCTCTCTTGAATTAATTTTCCCTATAATTTGAAGAACCGTATTTTTAATCTGGCATGTTCTTGGCCTAGTCAGAGAAGAGATAAGTTTATTGCTTACATAACCATGTGAATCAGACATGGAAAATACATATTAAATTATTTAATTCATTCTTCTGCCAATATTATATTATTCCCTAAAGTCCATTTGTCTGTTTTTTAGACTTGTTATATAATTTACTAAACAGGTTTAACTAACATTTCTTATGTCCCTTATTTGTTAATTGATACACATTGTTTTTCCGAATGAATGTAAATTTTATTAATATTTGCTGACTACTTAAAATATTAATACTGCCTTTTAAAATAATTATTCTCTATATATACACATAATTTTAAAAAACCTGTGCCATCAATGACATATTGTTGTACCTATTATGTAACTGAGAAAATCGAGGTGCAGAGAAATATAAAACTTCAAAATGATATAGTGAGTGACTTATTCAATGTGGACTAAATTCTAGAATTTTAAAATTCAAAGTAACTATCTTATGGAACCATGTAAATAGAAAAAGATGAAAAAGTTATTAAACCCAACTGTGGATAAGCAATTCATGCACTGTAGTAATAACATATATTATTTTATTCAATTCTTACAGCTGTCCTGTGGGTTGGATAATGTAATTTCCACTTTGAAGAGGATTCTAGCTCTGCAAGTTCATGTAACTTTTGGAAGGTTGAGATTCTAGTGCTGAAGAGCTTCAGGTAGCCAGACAGAACACTATATTAAACAGAAAATGAATAGACTGTTTCTTATTTTTCTGTGCTTCATATTATGTTGCAACAGTATCTTTGTGTTTTTCTTATGTTATGCTACAGATTGTATATTGAAGAAAGATTCCAAGAAGTGACAAAGTAAAAATGTTTTAAGATTCTGGATATGTGCTGTCAATTTGTTTCAGATAAATTCACTCAATTTATATTGTCTTTAATATTTAGATTTTTCTCATAACATTATCAAATATTAACATGTAAAGTTATATAATTGTTATATAAAATACTATATTCATAATGCATACTTTATAGAGTATTAGTACGTTTAAAATTTTGAATAGCTATTCATTATTGTTTGCTTTTCAGGAAAAATAATCTTTTCATTCCTGCGCTTGTTGAACATCTCAAATACTGTTTTAATACACACTGTTTAGATAAAAACCTGGGGGTTTCTTATTTGCCTGAGTTCTACACCTATTAAAAACATTAGCATTTGGTCTATAATATTTCAATAAATAATACTTTTCTCAGTTTTTCACTTTTGCTTTTAATTTATAAAAGTTTCAAAATTATGTGGCAACATATACTAACATTTTTCTTTCCCACATCTTATATCTTGATAAGGCTACACAATCTGTCACCATCTAGATTTAATTGATAGTCACACTTATTTTTGCTTATCTATGCTGTTTTTCTGATTGTCAGCTTAATATTCTACTTATTATTAGAAGCCATGTAGAATTTGAATTATTCTTGCAACTAATACTTTAAACATTATTAATAACTAAATTTGGATACATTTATGCATATTGCTTTTTCATCATGTTTATGTAATAGAACTGGATAGTTTCCTGGAAATATATTAACTAGAATTGAATCATCTTTGTATTTTTTCTTTTTCGCGTAATGACAACATTGTAGTATCCTTTATTGCCGTTTTTTTACTAGACAGATGGTTCTATAATCAGTGATTGTGTATTTATTGTTTTCTGATATTGCCTATGGCTATTGAACCATAGTGATACTCAAGATATATACGTTTACAAATATGTGTACATTTATGTGTGTGTGGATACATACATATATGTTTATAAACATACAGGTGTATATCTGTGTGTAGACATCTATATGTATGCACACACACACACATATATATATATACACACACATATACTTGTGCTGTTCAGACTGGCCATAAAAAGGAGCTAATATTGGAAAAATGCATAAAATACTTTTAAAGGAGTTTTATGCAATGTCATTCTGATATTTATAGGTTATTTTAAAAAAGACTAGAATGAACAGATGCGTAAAGGGCTTTGCCATCCATCCTCTAACTTCATCCCTCTAAGTGACAAATTGGTCTGTTTTCCTTTCCTCCCTGTCCTGCACCTGGCTCACTCTTGCCTTCTCCAATAAGCTCATCTATATTGGCAGAATCTGAAGAATAACTAAACACTAGAACCCATTTTCTGTATGCCAGAGACAGATGAAGATAATATTTCCTATACACATAGCTACCAACTATCAGAATCTCTTTTTCATTTCTATCCTTACCCATCATTTGAGAACTTTGAGAATTTATTTCTTTTGTAATAGCACAATTATTTTAATGGTTCCCTGTTGAACCATTTTAAAAGAAGCTGTAACCTTCTCATTCTCTCAACTCGATTATAGCTCCAGAGGTCTTTGCATTCACATGAAATCCTTCTGAAAATGCCCATGTGTTTGAAACAACATTCACTGATTTAGATTTCATTTATATCATGCTCACTTCCTGAAAGGATTTCAGAATTCTTATTGTTGTTGCAACCTGCTAAGCACATCAGGAAACAGCTGTGTAAGGAGCTTTTTCAGCTTTGTTTTATTATTATACTTTAAGTTCTGGGATACATGTGCAGAACGTGCAGGTTTGTTACATAAATAAACATGTGCCATGGTGCTTTGCTGCACCTGTCAACACATCATCTAGGTTTTAAGCCCGTTTTATTTAGGTGTTTATCCTAATGCTATTTCTTCTCTAGTCCTCCATCCCCTGACAGGCCCCAGTGTGTGATGTACCGCCTCTCACAAACTTCCTTTCCTACTTTACTGAAATGAATGTACCCACGCAGAGTTTTATATGAATTGAAGATGAATTTTTCCTGCCTAATCCCTTTTTATAAAAATTAGTGATTTTTTAAATTGACTCTCTCTCTCTATATATATATATTTGTAATCACCATGCTGTACAATAGATCTCCTAAACTGATTTCTCCTAACTCATTGTGTATTCTTTGACCAATACTTCCCAATTTCCCAATAAGTTATCTTTTTTTTAGTTTCCTATTGCTGCTTTTTTCCATAAGTTATTGGGGTACAGGTGGTATTTGATTACATAAGTAAGTTCCTTGGTGGTAATTTGTGAGATCCTGGTGCACCCATCACCTGAGCACTATATACTGAACCACATGTGGTGTTTTTTATTCCTCACCCCTTTCTCATTCTTCCCCCAGGTTCCCAAAACCCATCGAATCATTCTTATGCATTTGTGTTCTCATAGCTTAGCTCTACAAATCAGTGAGAACATACAGTGTTTGGTTTTCCATTCCTGAATTACTTCATTTAGAACAATAGTCTCCCCTTTCATCCAGGTCATTGCAAATACTATTAATTCATTCCTTGTTATGGCTGCATAGTATTCCATCGTATAGATAGATAGATAGATAGATAGATAGATAGATAGATCCTTTTAATGATACATTTTTGTGGATAGAGAGAGAAGGAATGAAGTTGAATAAGAGTGTGAAAAGTTGGGCTGAGCATGGTGGCTAAAGCCTGCAATTCCAGCAATTTGGAAAGCTGAACCAGAGGATTGCTTGAGGCCACAAGCCTGAGACCAGCCTGGGCAACCAAGTGAGACCCTTTCCTTACATTTTTTTTAAGTTAGTTGGGCACGATGGCACACACCTATATTTCCAGTTGCTAGAATTGTTGAGTCCAGGATGTTGAGATTGCAGTGAGCCATGATTGTTGTCAACGCACTCTAGCCTGGGAGTGAGACCCTCCCTCAAAACTAAATAAATAAATCGAAGGGTGAAAGTTTAAATCCACCATGTCTCTTAATGTGTATGAAGATATACAATCTACCTTTGTGGAAAGGATGCAAAAAGCTTTAACCAGATAACTTTCTTAAAGAAAAGATGTGTGCATAAAGAAAGACTCTAGAGAAGAGATGCTAAGGCTTGTGCTTGAAGAAACTCTAAGACCTTAAAACACTGGTCTTCAAGTACCAATCTTTAAATGACCACTGTGATAACTGAGGTGCCAACGAGCCCCAGGGGGATTGTCAGAATATTTATATCTCCTCACCAAATATCTAAATTCAAGGTATCATAAATACCTATGCCATAATCACTGATAGATATAGATGGATTATAAATACTATTAATCTAATGTCATTGGTTTCAACGAAGCAATGCCAGCACTCTATAAACACATATGTATATGGGCAGGGCTCCTTTTTTTTTCTTATTCAGTGCAAAGTTTAAAAATTTTCAAAGCTTGCCTTTGATGCCCTTTTCTCCTATCCCCTGCCTAGCTCCAAGTGCTGAACTCTGACTGCCCAAGGCATCATACTCTGATGCTTCAGTATCTGTAATTTTTCATACCCCATGTCTTTATTAAAACTCTTGTCCAATATTTAATGTCATTGGGTATTTTTATTAGCAAACCCACCATAGTGTGCGGTTACTAGGCACTAGGCACTGAGCTACAAACTTAAATTTCTTTTGTCACTTGATCCTCACAGCAATTCTTTGAGCAGGTCATGCTTTTTACCTACAGTTGGGAATAGAGAGTGTTAGAGAGATTTGATTATTTTGCCTAAGATAACAAATACAGGTACAGTGGCTGAACTTAAACCCAAATCTCTATGGTTTCAAAGCTAATACTGTTAATCACCTCCTGGAAAATAGTATTACTGCAAATAATAGGATTTCATTTCTTATGATTCAGTAGTTTTCCATTATGTATCTATGTTGCATTTCTTTTCCCAGTCATCTATTGTTGGACACCTAGGTTGATTCTGTATCTTGGCTACTGTAAAGAATGGTACAATAAACATGGGCATGCAGGTCTCTCTGTGATATACAGATTTCCTTTCCTTTGCATAAGTTCCCATTAATGGACTTGCTGAATCACATGGTAGTTCTGTTTGTAGTTTTTTTGTTTTGTTTTGTTTTGTTTTGTTTTTGAGAAGCCCCCATACCGTTCTCCATAGTGGCTGTACTAGTTTACATTCTTGCCAACAGTGTATCGAGAGTTCCCTTTCCTGCCCATCCTTACCAGCATTTGTTACCTTTTGTCTTTTGGATTATAACCATCCTAACTGAGATAAGATAATACTTCACTGTGGTTTCGATTTGCATTTCACTGATGATTAGAGATGTTGAGGATTTTTTCATGTACCTGTTTGCCATTTGCATGTCTTCTTTTGAGAAATGTTTATTCAGATCTTTTGTCCATTTTTAAATAAGATTATTGGTTCATTGAGTTGAATATTGCATACATTCTAGATATTAACCCCTTGTCAGATGCATAGTTTACAAATATTTTCCTTTCTTCAAGTTGTCTCTTTACTCTGTTGATTGTTTTCTTTTCTGTGCATAGCTTCTAACTTTGAGGTAATTTCATTTGTCTATTTTTGGTTTTGTTCCCTATGCTTCTGGGGTCTTATCCAAAAAAATCCTTGTTGAGACCAATATCATTAAGCATTTCCTCTATGTTTTCCAGTATTTTTGTAGTCTGGGGTCTTACATTCAGGTCTTTGATCCATTTTGAGTTGATTTTTGTACAGGGTAAGAGTTGGGGATCTACTTTAATTCTTTCGTGTATGGATATCTAGTTTTCCCAGTATCATTTATTGAAAAGGCAAAAGCCAAAATAGACGAATGAGACCTAATCAAACTCCACAACTTCTGCACAGCAAAAGAAACAGTCATTAGAGTGAATCGGCAACCAACAGAATGGGAAAAAATTTTTGCAGTCTACCCATCTGACAGAGGGCTGATATCCAGAATTTACAAAGAACTAAAACAGATTTACAAGAAAAAAAACAAACAAGCCCATTCAAAAGTGGGCAAAGGATATGAACAGACACTTTATAAAAGAAGATATACACGAGGCCAACAAACATATGAAAAAATGCTCATCATCACTGGTCATTAGAGAAATGCAAATCAAAACTACATTGAGATACCATCTCACACCAGTTAGAATGGCAATCATTAAAAAATCTGGAGACAACAGATGCTGGAAAGGATGTGGAGAAATAGGAACACTTTTACACCGTTGTGGAAGACAGTGTGGCAATTCCTCAAGGACCTAGAAATAGAAATTCCATTTGACCCAGCAATCCCATTACTGGGTATATATCCAAAGGATTATAAATCATTCTACTATAAGGACACATGCACACGAATGTTCATTGCAGCACTGTTTACAATAGCAAAGACCTGGAACCAACCCAAATGCCCATCGATGATAGACTGGACAGGGAAAATGTGGCACATATACACCATGGAATAGTATGCAGCCATCAAAAACGATGAGTTCGTGTCCTTTGTAGGGACATGGATGAACCTGGAAACCATTATTCTCAGCAAACTGATGCAAGAGCAGAAAATCAAACACCGCATGTTCTCACTCATAGGCGGGTGTTGAAAAATGAGAATACATGGACACAGGGAGGGGAACATCACACACTGGGGTCTGTTGGGGGGAAATAGGGGAGGGACAGCAGGGGGTGAGGAGTTGGGGAGAGATAGCATGGGGAGAAATGCCAGATATAGGTGAAGAGGAGGAAGGCAGCAAATCATGCTGCCATGTGGGTACCTATGCAACAGTCTTGCATGTTCTTCACATGTAACCCAAAACCTGAAATGGAATGAAAAAAAAAAAAAAAAAAAAAAAAGAAAAGGCTGTTTTTCCCAATGAGTGTTCTTGGCATTTTGTTCAAGAATCAGTTGGCTGTAGATTCATGGATTCATTCATTAGTTCTCTATTGTGTTCCATTGTTTTTGAACTGGAGGTTATTATGTTAGGTGGAATAAGCCAGGAACAGAAGGTTAAACACTGCATGTTGTCACTTACATGTGGAATCTAAAAAAGTTGATCTTGTAGAAGTCAAAAGTAGAATAGAGGATACTAGAGGCTTGGAAGGGCAAAGGGAAGGGAAGAATATGGAGAGATTTGTTAAAGAATACAAAATTATAGCTAGATATGAAGAATAACTTCCAATGTTCTATAATACTGTAGGATGACTATAGCAGTAATATATAATTTTAAATAGCTTAAAGGAGAATATTGACTGTTTTTGACATGGAAAAATAATGTTTGAAATGATGGATATGCTAATTACCTTGATCTGATCACTGCACATACGTATCAAAACATCACTATATACCCTATGAATATGTATATTTGTCAATTCAAAAAATGAAATAAAAAGAATACATTGATTGTTACTGGAGATTTATAAGTACAACAGCAACATTATAATTGAGACATATGAGACAACATGCATAAACAATTTAGTATGTGAGAAATGTTTATCTCCACTAACAATAGTGGAAAATATATGGAACGTATTCATTAGTTGCAAAGTCTTTAGAGTTCAAACATCCGGGTTTCAGTCTTGTTGCCACCATTCTCTGGCTGTGTAATCTTGAGGAAGTTAACCTATTTGTTCTCTAATTTGTATGAAAAGTTGGATAAAACATATAGGTATGTGTAAAATCTCACAAGGGAATTCTGAAGAGTAAGTTATTTAATGTAAATGAAGCACTCAGAATAGTTCCTAACCTGAACAAATATTATACATTTTCTTAAAAATCAATCAAACCTAAAATATACACTGATAGATTCCAGAGGCAAGAATGTAAGATCTATAAAAAGAAATAACTTTCTGTGTATCTTCACAACTAATTTCTCCAAACTTAAACCAATGCCCAAAACAAAGCAGTGTCAGAAAATATTTTTTAAATAAAATGATTTTCATCTACTGAAGGTACCAAAAAAGAAAAACATATATAGAACATCATTTTAGCTAACCCATGATGAAAATAGTAAATCTGAAGTAGGGACAGTGTAAATTACAGGTTTAAAATATAGTTTAGCAAAATATTTTCAAAAGTCAAAATCCTTATTTTACAAAATGTCAAATTACTAAGAATTTTTGCAAAGATAAATTGTAAAACAGGAAAATTGAATGCAATAATGTGTTTAGTTATTTGTTATTTATAACAGTAACAAAAAGAAGTAAATTTAAAAACCCAAACATTTTCATAAAATAGAAATAATTTATTAGAATATTTTATGACCAGCAGACATATATGTAAAGTGTATGTTATAACATGGAAAGGCTGTAAGAAAATGTAATTGGAAACACATGCCATTTTTAATTTGACAGGAATCTGCTCAATATAGTTTTTTTCAGTGCTATTATAATATTCTTTGTTATAATAAATCAAACATTTGCTTCCAATTGAAAGAGTTAAATTATATCCTTCCTTTGCAAAATTTCTTCTGTCTTTTTTTTCCCAAGCTTGTCATGATTATCTAAAGACAGTAACTCATTTGTTGGTATGAATGATATTTTTCTCTCTATCATTTCTTTAGAAAGAGAATGAGTGACAAAATAACTACAGCATAAGAAAAAAAAATGTAAGCAAAGGACTTTACCCAAGTGTATTAAATTCCAGCAATCATGCTGAATATTCCTAGTACTAGTGAAGGCTAGCATTTTGTTGGTGGTATACAATTTTTGACATTTTTTTAAAAAAGACTTTTGCAGATGGGTCTTATTGAAGAAGACATTAGCCCAGAGAAGAAGAGAGGAAGATGTCTGACATTGTGTTTTAGGTCTTACTCAGGGAATCACTGTAAGTTTGGCTCTTCAGAAGAAGCTCCTGCTATCTAACAGTGGGCATGAAAGGCTGCATTTTTACAAATGTTGAATATACTGAGACATTGTAACTTTTACAATAACAGTTCAACTTGAAATTTGGGTTTTATTTGGCTTGCTAAAATGTACATTTTGAGCTGTTGCATTTTTGTTATGCATACACATTCCCATTTTCATGTTATCAAATCTTAATATTAAAAACATGTTATATTTCATATTTAATAATATTTTCCCCAAACCAACTATGAAGTTTCAAGGTGTCAAGGTAAAGAGAGAAAAAAGAAGAACCTCTAGCCAATTTAAAAAAATTCTGAGGCATTTTATATGAATTTTAGAAGTCCTTTTAGCTTACAAAATCTTAGACATTCTCTCATTCTTGATTATTCCAGCAAATACTAAGAATATTGAAGTATAAAATCTTACCCTACATTTTAGATGCAGGTTTAGTAGTCTTATTTTGCAAAGCCATGTTCTTTGGTATGAGGTAAAATTTCTATTGCTTAGCTTAAAAAAGGAAAATGAATCATTGGGAAAGTCTGGATTAAACTGCATTCAATTTCCGATAGTTAATTTACATTTCTTCTGACTCAGTCTTTGCTTGATTCCACATGATATGTTTTCAAACAGAACTTATTTTTCAAATAAATTGTCAAAATACACTAGGGCTGAGTGCAGAAAGATCATTAAATTGAATATACATTCCTTTTGTAGAAGAATTATTTACTTGCGTCTCAAAATGTGAACAAACTTGCAAAAACGTGATGGCTGCCAATTTTCTAAATCACCTTGTCATCATCGTTTTATGTTCTAATCATCACCTCAGATCATTTTAATGGGAAGAAATAAAAATCAGTGAGATTTTCTCACCACCATTTGTTCTGGTTGTGCCACTGGAATATGTACAAACATTTCCTTTCTGATGAAGTGTTGGTTGACTGGAGTGGGCATTACACATAATTTCCTATTGTTCTAAGATTACATACAGGGTCATTAAAACATGAGATCAAATGGAAGCCACCATGATTGCTGACATACTTGTCACAAGGACACTTCTTATAATGTAAGTCAATAAAAATCATTAGACCAAAATATTTTAAAAACAAAAATTATCTGATTCTTTAAACACGCTAAAATATGGAATGATCTAACAAATTAATAATTTCATTGACTACAAATTAAATAATGTTCAGATCTATGAACTAAAAAAGCCTAAATTTTTATGTTAAGTATACAAATAAATATGAACAGAAACTAGTACATTTTTCCTTTAAGTATGAACATTTCTCTTGTAAATTTATTGGGTTGTGAATATGCCACATTTTGTTTTGCCACTCATTATTTGATGGACATTTGACCCGCTTCTACTTTTTTGGTTACTATGAATAATTCTGCTATAAATATTCATATGCATGTTTCTATATGGGCATGTATTATTTTGTGGGGTGGTGCAGAGTGTGTCTAGACCTTGGAGTGGGATTGCTGGGTTGTATGGAAACTATTCGTCAGCTTTTGAGGAACTGTGACATTGTTTTCAAAGGTGCTGCGCTATTTTACTCTCCCACCAGCGATGTAACCTCAAAGTCTTCTCAGCTACTTCTTCCTGTTTGGGAGTGAAAGCATTTTTTCATGTGTACATACATATGTGTGAAAGAAGCTGAGAAAAGAGGCAGTGAAATAGAGACTGAAACAGAGAGAGACTTGGGGTAGTTTCTGAAGATAATGTATGAGGAGTATTGTCATACACTAAGCATTTTTTTCTATCCCCTATCATCCAAAATTATTTCATCATTCTAATGCTCATTCTAATTCTAAATTTTAAATTTTATTTCATTGCCAATAATTAAACCTTGCTTTTAAAAAATGGTATTTAATTCTTTAGTCTAAATATAATACATACAAATTATTTTTAACAGCACAAATGATACAGATGTGTGTATATAAAAGTTAAATATCTCTTAGGCAGAGATGTTTCTGCCATCTCCCCTTCTCAAAAATAACTTTCAAAGAAAATTGGGAATCCAAAGAGAAACGTAGTATTTTTTAATAAAAATAAAATATGTTTATAACTTCAAAACCTTTATATCAAAATGCAAACAGGATGGAAGAGTGATAACTGACTTTGAAATTTTGAGGACAAAAGTCACAACTTCAGATATTAAAACTATTAAAAATATATAAATGTTTCCAGCAAATTACTGAGGTTATGTTTTGGAAAAATAAAGGAATAAACAAAGATTTGTAAACATAGAAACAAGGAAGTATGTAATCTAATACAGAAAAGTAGTGAAGGAAATCCCCAGAATTAAAGTACAGGAACATCACATTGATAGAGCTGAGCAAGAAGTCTAGAAGGCAGTCAGGCAAATTGGTAGAAAAGGTGAGGACTCAACCCTGAAGGAAAAGATACCAGGATAAAAAGTGAGCATCATAGGTCTGAACGTACAAATTTTATCTGTTAGGCTAGAAATTCCCAATTTCTCTTAGTTCATGATGCTCTCTTGTTTCAGAAATTTTTCCAAAATGCCCCGCCAACAACAGCAAAATACATGAGTTTGACCTAAGAGTAGCTAAATCCAAACAATAAGTACTTATGTCCTAACATCTTAGTATTGAAAGAAAAATACATGCCAATGGAAAAAATCTATTTTTATATCATTATTAAACTTAAATATATACTAGTAGCATGTGGATACCTAGGGACACTACACAGTTCTCAAAACATGGAATTAAACTGTCACTCTTATTTCCTGTTGCATATTGATTTTCCCAGAATTCTTTGCAAAGTTCTGATGTCAGTGAGAAGACTATAGATATGATATCACTTGAAAGCATCTAGAATAGGTTAGGCTGGGCACGGTGGCTCATGTCTATAATTCCTAGGACTTTGAGAGGCCAAGGTGGGCAGATCACCTGAGGTCAGGAGTTCAAGACGAGCCTGGCCAACATAGTGAAACCCCTTCCCTACTAAAAATACAAAAATTAGCTGGGCATGGTGGTGCACGCCTGTAGTCCGAGTTGCTCAGGAAGCTCAGGCAGGAGAATAGCTTGAACTCTAAAGGTGGAGGTTGTGGTGAGCCAAGATCAAGCCACCGTGCTCCAGCCTTGGCAACAGAGTGAGGCCCCATCTCAAAAAAAAAAAAAAAAAAAAAAATCTAGAATAGTTTAATGTTGAAGGGGTCATCTATTTCAGCTAGCATTTTCTCAGTATGTGGAAGCAGTCAGATGTGATAATTTTTCTCAACAACGTAAAATATCCCAGAGTGCCCCTGTGAGTTTGCTGCAATGAACTCACAGGGGTACTCTAGAATATTTTACATTTATGGCTATATTTTACTATATCTTCTAGTTGTCTAACATCACATTTTGCAGATTGTGGTGTTAGACAACTAGATGATAAAGTAAAATATAACCAGAGGTATTTATGCAAACAAGCAAATACAACAAACTAAGAAAATTTAAAAGGCAACTATTTATTCCAGGAAAATCAAAACTAAGAAACACAAAGCATTGAATTATCTAATATCTATTTATATCCAATTATAAAATAGTATGTAGGATCAATACTAGCTCTTGCCTCCTTCTTATTACTCCAGTTGTTATTAGCAATATCACTGTTTTACATCTTTCTAGTGGTTGCCTTTGTAACTTTAAACAATGTACTATTTTTATCTACTCATCATCCTGTTCCCACCTTTTTTTTTTTTTTTTTTTTTGAGATGGAACCTGTCACCCAGGCTGGAGTGCAATGGTGCAATCTTGTCTCATTGCAACCTCCTCCTCCTCCTCTGTTAAAAGGATTCTCTTGCCTCAGTCCCCCCAGTAGCTGGGATTACAGGCACCCACCACCATGCCCATGTACCCACTTTTATGTGGGTCATTTTCTGTTAGTCTATGGGGATTCTGGTGGACTACACCTTCAAGTATGCATTCTTCACCTAAACCTGGCTTGCCCCCAGTTAGTACCATTGTTTCTTACCTTACATTGTTTTATAACTTTGTTCATTTAATTTTACTTTTTATGGAAATATACATATAACTACATATAAATATTTTTCCTAGAATGGATGCCCAATTAGTAACTTCTTATTTTTGCCTATATATTTGAAAATATATTTATCTGCATAATTATTCAAATGTATATAAGCCTTCAGATTTAACACATACATTTTTTTATATTGATGACTAAGTAAGCATAAGGATGACGTAAAAGAATATAAATACTTGGGTTAAAATAAGTGATTTACACTTTAGTTATTAAGGACATGGTTTATTAAACAAAACATAGAGAACCTAACTGCCCTGAAATCACTGTAGTAGCTCAACATATGAGAGCATCCTGCTGGTGGTTTTGGCATGTCAGTAGCCAGGTATGGCTTAAAATCTAGCCATGATATGACTTCTGTGGGTTTTTGTTATTAGCAATTCCTTCCAGCATGACAGGTTTTGTCAACTGACTCTGCCCTTTTAACAGGTGAATACCAGGTTTATTTATCATTATGTTAAGCATTTTTTGTGACATGCAAAAAAATGAGTTGTAAAAGCACACACACAAATATACAATACATACACACAAAATGACAAAAGTCTTAAGAGAATGGGCTATGGAGTTCTTCTATTAGCTAGCTGCGTGGTCTTGGAAAGTTTAAATAATAGCACATTTTATTTACATGTAAAATAAAGCCTATTGTAAAGTTGTCTGTAGCTAATATAGTTAAGATAATAATCGAGCTCCATGTTTTAGAACTATCTTTCCTCCTTATTAAGCTAATGATTTTCTAGTCATTGTCTCCATACTCTTCTGTTTGATTCTTTAATTTATATTTGTATATATTTTAAGCTATGTAATACATAGTTTAGCAATTGCTTTAACATTACAAGAATAATGATGAAACATCAAATAGTGTTATATTTACTTTTTATCTAGAAATTCTATTTTTAGACATCAGATTCATATATCATGATTTGTTTGAACATGAAGCAACTATCTTATTTCATAATTACAGACTTTTCTCTGTCAATATAGACTTATGTTCCAAAGGAATTAATGTAATTTACTTATTTTTAATTGGTAGATGTTTTTCACATACAGAACTATAAATCCCCTTCTTTCAAGTCCACTTTTAAAATCTCAGCTTTTTTTTCCAATTGGAAAATAATGATTAGTTTGGAATTTATTTAATCCAATTCTTTGTATAAGTTATTTAATATACAAGAAGACTTTATAAAATGCACTTAAAATGACTTTTTGATATTGATTTCAAAGGATGATTATAAAGACAATATTAAATATATATATATATATTTTTTTTTTTGAGAAGGAGTCTCTCTCTTTGTTGCCCAGGCTGGAGTACAGTGGCACGATCTCGGCTCACTGCACCCTCTCTCTCCCGGGTTCAAGCAATTCTCTTGCCTCAGCCTCCTGAGTAGCTGGGACTACAGGCGTGCGCCACCACACCTGGCTAATGTTTTGTTTTTCAGTAGAGACGGCGTTTCACCATATTGGTCAGGCTGGTCTTGAACTCCTGACCTCATGATATGCCCGCCTCGGCCTCCCAAAGTACTGGGATTAAAGAGATCTGTTTTGCTTCAATCATGCATGGTCAACTGAAGTAAAAGTTTAATAAATAAACGTTCACTGAGAATCCACCATATGCTAAGAATCTCATAGGTATACACACACACAAAAAAAAAAAAGAAAGAAGAGGGGAGGCAAGAGGAGGGGAGGCAAGGGGAGACGAGGGGAGGGGAGCTACTGTCTTAAGGAGAATTCTAATTCATTTTATGCATTTGTTTGCAAATTTGACTCTGCAAAGGTATATTATCACATTACTGACTTTGTGGATAAGCACTGTGCATGTATGTAAAAATGTTGAAAATTCCTCAATAATAGATGTCCCTTTCTTATATCTGCAATTCTGAAAATCTTTTTTGAGATAACTGAAAAATAAAAACTTTCAAAGTAATTATCAGAATGTGGCTGCTAAAAAATATCTAGTTTTTCAATTTTTCTCTTTCATAAAGCAACTCAGATTATATATTCTCTGAAGTATACAGTATGTCACCAAACAAAATATTTTATATATACTATTATTTAACCCTTTTATGTTAATACATTTTTAATGATTTAATATGTAAACAAAATGCTAAATTCAGAATGTCTTATTTATCTTAATAGTATTTGCTGCCCAGGCTGCTAGTTTGCTTATTTGATCTGAATTAGTAATTCAGCCATCTAGTGTCATATTTCTGTGCATAATGGCTGTAACTAAATATAAAACATATTTTTCTGTCACTAAGCATCCTCATATAATAGACACTCTATAAATAAACTTTATCTGAGTCATCAACAATGCTCCATGAAGTCCCATCGGTCTGTGAAAGACCTGATATTCAATCAAACTTCCATTCTCAATCTAGTTATTAAATAAACATGTAGCAAGAGCAAGGTTTATGATTGCATTTGGTACAAATCCCTCAACTTTGGTACAAGGTGATCAATTTCTTTAAGATAGCATAAGTGAATTTCTTTAGAGTAAAAGGGCAATAATTCATGCACTTCTTAAGATAGCTAAACTCTACTGCAAGGTATGGATCGATGTACTACACATATCTCTTTCTATTTGTGCATGTGCATCTGTGAGTGTCAGGTGCATATGTATGTTTTATTGTGCCCATCTTTGAGTAATTTGCCTGAAATATACTTTTCCTGATTCAAGTCAGTTACTTACAGAAAAAAATCCAGTAACTGCATGATCACAGCTAAACCTCAACACAGTGGGGTTTCCTTATACTTGTAAATATAGATATATGCAAATATACATGTGTTACTTAGAAGAAACTTGTTTATCTACAGGATTCTATTTCTTTTCTGAAGAAAAACACTCCATCTATTAAAAGTCTTAAAACAAATACATTAATTTGGGACACATTAACAGTTCTAAAATAAAAAAAGACAAACCCAAATAAATACATGTTACAAACAGCATTTATCATTGGATGTTGTCAATAATCTATCACAAGATTAATTTAAACTAAGCATGCTGAAAAATTTGAGTCTTTGGAAACTACTCAGGCTGTGTGCAGCTGGAAACAGTAGGCAGCTAAGACATGCATCTGATCATCATCTTAAGATAGTTTTACATATTTTATTTGACGGAAATATCTACTTACAGGTGCAGGTGAGATCCACCCTCAGAAATATTGGCTAAATGATTAAATTTTCCAAATAGTGTGTGTCTAGACAACTTAATAGCTTAGTAGGTCCACATGAATACTAAGCCTGCATGCCATGCCTGAATACACCTGCTGCAATTGTCTGGATATATTAATAGTTCACTGGTATATGACTAATCATTTATGAAGCTGGGATTCCTGATGGAACAATTTTACCTGCCAGGATTCAATTCCTGCAGGATGGAATTCCATTTTCAAAGAGAAAGAAAAAAAGACATGGAGAGAGAAAAAGAAGGAAAGAAGGGAGGGAGGGAGGAAGGGAGTAAGGGAGGGAGGGAAATCTTTTTCAAGTCAATGGAATCTTCCTATCTTAGCTCCAGGTAAGTTTCTACAGCTGCCTCGTTTAGTGACTGGGAAGAAAAGAGTGAAAAGCCACATTACCAGTGAAAGTGCTGTCAAAGAAAATCCAGCAATAAACCCTATGAATAGCTCTGCTCCGAGTCACCATCACAGTTGAATGAAGAGAGTGTGTGCTTCCTGTCACAGAGGGCAGGTTTGAGCTGCTGGCTTGACAACGGAGATTAAAGCATTCACCTTTGCTGAAATTTTGACTACTTTAATATTTTTAGGAAAAGCAGAGGAAAGAAAATGGTGTGAAATATTTCACAGAAATATCTGTAGTGGTAATGAAATGTGACATGAACAAGAACAGATAAATGAGAAGGCAGACAGGAGTGGTCTGAGTTGCTGACATCATTCCTTGGTGAAGACCTCAAAACAAATGATAAAATGCATACATTTTCAAACCAAGTATAGAGTCAGTTCAAACAAGAATCAACTTCTCTTGGGTTCCTATCGTTAACTTAATTAATGCCAACAATTGGCCAATTAAAAGTATTTATTGAGTGCCTGTTAAACAAAGGACACTGTTCCTGGTGCTGAGAACAATGCAAGTCTCATAGCGGGTAAATGCCTGCCTTATGGAGCTGAAGATCCTAGACTGTGCCCTGATGACTCATCCTATTTCAGGACCTCAGAAAGTTTTTCAACATTCCATCCTCAGATACTAGTAATACCATTAAGATATCATTATTAATACTATTAATTAACATCTATCTAATAGTTTTAATGGAGAGAATTTTCTCTAGCTGTGAAATAAACCTATGCATATCCAAAAATATTTTCTGCTGTCACTTTTGAATTCTAAGTTGATGGACTTTGAAGCTATTTATTCATTATTTTTTGACATGTATTCATCAGTCTATCATCAAACTAGTTGTCTTTCTGACTTTGATAACTTTAAAGACTATTTTATTCTTAGGCTATTGGAGACAAGAATGGAAAGATTCACTACAATGGGCAATACTAGGAAAGAGCTGGTTTTAAATAAACATGCCTTGAAGACTTTTTATTTACAATTCAGACAATTTTAAGCAAATATCTCTTTTGTGAATATTTCCTAAGTTTCTTCTGGAATTCTTATAAGATGATGCTCTTCATTAAGAAAAAAAAATCTTGCATGTATCACTTCTTTGTTCCTTCTTATTGCTGAGTAGTGGTCAGAGTATGAATGTACCACAGTTTGTTTAATCACTCACATACTGAACATCATCCATTATGCAGATAGCTTTCAGTTTATGACTATTATAAATTAGGTTGCTATAAATGTTAATTTTAATATAGTTGATTTATGAAAGTTTTCTTTACAGTCTGTACTTTTATGTCTGGTTTAAGAGATTCTCCCCTCACAAGGGAAATTAAAATATTTTTTTTATTTCTCCCAATACAGTACAAGCTTGAAATATTTGTATTTCTATGTTTTGGTTTAAAACATCTGCTGTTGGAATTTGGTGCATTTTTGTGCTTGTGGGTAACAATTATGTCACTATTTAATTAAATGTTGATTATTTTCCAGACAATCTGCAATACAATCTCTGTCAGAAATCACATTTATATGTTTGTCCATAGATGAACTCTCTATTCTATTCTAATTATATTTAATTTACTATTTTACTATAGAGTGAGGTACTACATTAATTCTCTTACCTCATAAATACTACAGATTTATAGAAGTCTCATTATCTGAGAGTACATGTCACTCCACCTTTCCCTTCCTTGTGTGATTTGACACTAAATACTCTAATATAAATATTAGAATTTGCTTGTCAACTTATAGACTTACATAGAATTGTATTTAATATCTATGAGATTTTAATTCAAATTGTATTAAATATATTGATAACTATGGATTGATGTTTTTGTGGGCCTATCTATAAAAGAAAATGAATATTTCTCCATTTAGCTAAGTTTTACTTAATAATATCCCATTTTAAATGTATGGTGACATTTTTATTAAATTCATTTTATTCATAAATATAATTGTGTGGCTGTTGCAAATATATTTTTAAGTAGCACATAAAAATTGTATATATTTATGGTGTACAAAGAGATATTTTGATATATGTATACATTGCAAAATGATTAAATAAAGCTATTTAACACAAACCATTTGTGTGTGTATGTCATAAAGACATTTAAAACCTTCTCCCTTTGAAAATTTTACGTATATAACACGTTAGTATTAACTGTAGTCTCCATGCTGTATAACATATCCAGAACTTAATTCTCATGTCTAATCAAAACTTTGTGCCCTTTGACCAACATTTACTCATTCCTCCTATTATCACCTCCCCCAACTTCTGGAAACCACCACTCTACACTGCTTCTGTGAATTCCACTTTTGTAGATTTCACATATAAGTAAGATCATGCAATATGTATCTTTCTTTGCCTGGCTTTCTATTATACTTTAAATTCTAGGGTACATGTGCAGAACATGCATATTACATAGGTATACACGTGCCATGGTGGTTTGCTACATCCATCACCCCGTCATCTACATTAGGTATTTCTCCTAATGCTATCCTTCCCCTATCCTCCCACCACCTGCTATTCCTCCTTTAGCCCACAACCCCCGATAGGACCCAGAGTGTGATGTTCCCCTCCCTGTGTCCATGTGCTCTAACTGTTCAACACCTACTTATGAGTGAGAACATGTACAGTGTACACACCTTTTTTTTTTCTTGATTAAATTTATTCTTAAGTATTTTATTTATTTGTAGCTATTGTAAATGAGATTTAAAAAAATTTTACTAGATAATTTGTAGTTACAGAAACGCTACTTTAAAAAGTCTAGATTCTGTATCTTGTGTGTATTGAAAATATTTATCAGCTTTAACAATGTTTTGAAAAATCCTTAGGGTTTTCCATATAGAAGATATGTCATTTGACAAGAAAGACAATTTTATTTTCTTTTAAATTTAGATGACTTTTATTTTTTTATCCTGCCTAAATGTTGTGGCTAGGACTTCCAGTACTAGACTGAATAAAAATGGTATGAATGGGCATTACTTTCTTGTTCTTGATCTTAGAAAAAAAAATTTCTGTAATGTTTCAAAGTGAATCTTCCTGTTTGCATAAAGACTTTTATAAGTTTATTTTGTACCCAGCTACTTTGGTCAACTTTATATTAGTTCTTGTAATTATTAAGTTCTTTGGATTTTTTTTTCATGTAGACAACATATTTGCAATTACCATCAGTTTTATTTCTTTAAAAAAACTTTATATATTTTATTTCTTTCTTTTCTTACCACATTGAATGTCTAAAGCTTCTATTACAGTGTTGAATAAACAGGATGACAGAAGGTAACATTAATTTTGTTTGATATAAGATAAATTATTCTAACATATTTTATAGAGTATTAGGCTAAATGAATTAATTTTTTGTTTGCTATGCATTTTTAAATGGTTTTGCACTTTTTTTTTTGTCCTATGAAGTAAGAGTAACTTTATCTCATTAAGTCTACTAATATGTGTAGCTTTCTAATTGATCTTCTTATGTTAAACCAGCTTTGTATTATTGGGTTCCAAATTAGTCTTGGTGTCATTTCTTTAATACATTACAGGATTATATATTGTTAGAAATTGTATCATTTTTATAATTGAGATTAGCCTATATTATTTTCTGGCCTTACTTTTAGTATAAAGAGCATATGAGACACATAAAATAAATTTGCAAGTGGTCAGATTCTTTTGTCTATTTTATACTTTAAAGAATTTTAAAAGGTTTATCACTCTTCATGTACTAATTTTTCTACAACTCTTATTTAAAATAGTAGGTTCCATAACAAAGAGTGATGAAAGTTTCAGTGTTATATGGTCATTTTTTATTTACAATTATTATTCAATATGACAGAGTAATATACCAAATAAACTTGGAAGGCAGGGAATAGAGTATTGGTAGTCTAGTAAAAATACTGAAAGTTTGTATTACTGTTGATTTTCCCAAGTATTTGTATGTGTGTACGTTTTTAATAGTAATTTACTTTGTGTTTCTAATTTTTTGTCCCTACCTTTGTTTGAAAACAATTTTGATAAAATTAGAAGATTTGAAACAGCATAAAATGAATAACATTTAGTTTCTTTTACTTATTAAAATTCAATTCCTAAAAATTATTTCATTATATAGCACCTTTAAGTTGCCATTGTTATAATACTTTTTGCTTATGTAATTCGAGTAGCGTCTTATATCAAATAGTGTGAACTTTTATTTCCTCTCTGTTTATTTTATTCAGTTTTTAATTTCTTTCTCTATTTACCACTCTGTGGAATAATTTGAAATATATCTCCACTAGAGATACTGAAGTAGGTATTTGGTCATATGAATCAAAATTTCGAGTAAAAGTTTGGATCGTAATTTTATTTTCAAGAAAAAGTTTGGATTGAAACTTTGTATTTCAGAGTCAACCAAAAACTGATTTATTTTGAAGCCATAAGACTGCATAAGGTCACTAAGGAGTTGAGTAGTCACAGAGGACCAAGACCTGGACCATGCAGCATCTGAAAATTAGAGTTCTAGGATAAGAAGAGGAACAAGCAAAGAAACTGAGAAGATGTGAACACTGATAAAAGAGATAAATCAGGCAAGCATGGTGTCCTAGAAGTCCAGAAGCAGAGGGCAATCAACTTTGTCAGATGCTTCTGATAGGTCAAGTGAGATAAGGACCAATAATTAATATTAATCATTTAGTGGTTAGAAGCTGTATGTAAGTTTGATAAAGTACGGTTTTCCTGGAATAGGAGCAAAATCAAGAAAGTAGTGGGCTTAAAACAGAATTGAAGTGTAGAAACAGGTGAAGGTTAATGCAGACAATAATTTTGAGGGGCTTTGCTTTGGAAAATAAGGAAATGAGGCAATAACTATTGAAGATTGTGTGGCCATTAAAAAAGGTAGCAATATCAGTATGATTTTACAGTAATGGTGGAAAGCAAAAATGACCAAGAGAGAAGAAAGAATGGTGTAGTAGAGAAAAGACAGAAATTGCCACAGTGATATCGTTGGGCAGGTTGAAAAAAATATAAAACAAGATCTAGCAAACAAATGAAGAAATGGGATTTTGAGAGACTTATGGATAGTTTATGATATCAGGTAGGGAGGCAAATTAGGGGTAGATGTTTATAAGTCGATGTATGGGGTAATGTATGAAGTTCCCTTTAATTGCATAAATTTCCTCAAATAAAATGTCATCACAGTATCATCAGCTCAGAGTGAGTTTGAGAATGCAGCTGTTGAATATTTGAGAGGAAAAAATGATGTGATACAGTTATCTAGGGGGTAGGGAGAATGAGTAGACTAATGAAGTCAAATGTAAACATATAAGTTGATCAAGGACATATCATACAGTGGCCTGACAGAAGTAGACGTGTACTTGAGGTTTGCAGTTATAACTTTACAGTAAGATGGTCAGCACAGTTGGGATATTTTCTCACACCCATGAATGTAGAAAGAGAATAGGTAGAGAGCTGGATTAAACCAGTGTTGTGATTTTAAGCAAGTACAATGAAGTGAGAGAAAGGTGAGGAAGTTAAGAATTATGTAAGGCAATGATTATTTAGCCATAGAATTTAACTGAGTATAAAGAAGAGAGGCAAGATGAAAGATGGTGAAAACTAGTAGAATCAATAAATTAGAGATCCCAGAATGTTTTAAGCATTTTGGGGTTAGTGTATTAGATGCAATGAGAAAGAGAGAGGAATTGGTGATAATTGAGTGGCAATTATAAAATTGAAATAATAAAGGAATTGCAGTTATTGGTATTGAGAAGGACTGGGGTGTGATCATGGGAACTAGTAATTCTAGAAGGGTAGAGGACAAGATCATCGTAAGAGAGGAATTCAAGTGACTTGGAGGCTAAGGTTTCGAAAAAGCAACAAAATAAATCTTTAACCCACAAGAATAAACACTGGAGCAATGTTGTAGAGATTGATAATAAGCCACAAACTAAAATTGTGGAAAAATATTAGATAAGAACTACAAAAAATGAGAGGGAACCACATGCAGTAATGATGAGGGTTTGTGGGTGATACAAACTGATTATATGAGATTTAAGACAGATTACTTTTTAGGAAGAAGGGAGGGAGAATAGTGTGAAAATAGTAATAAAGAACAAAGCTATCTATTCTACTGCCAGGCCCATGGACAATGCTATGGTGATAAAGATAGACACCACTAGTGAGAACTTCAGGGGAACTAGGAAAACCAGCTTAGGAAGCGCTGGGTTTTTATTTTTATTTTTACTTTGTTTTATTTTATTTAGTAGAGATGAAGATTTCACCATGTTGGCCAGGTTGGTCCTGAACTCCTGACTTCAAGTGATCTGCTCGCCTCAGCCTAGTGCTGAGATTACAGGTGTGAGCCACCATACTTGGCCAAAGAGCTGGGTTTTTATGAGGGTGAGAGTGTGCAAAGACTATTCTGGAAAGAGGTGGAAGATAAAAGGGGACTTTTCTAATGCTGAAATGTATGTTCCTGAGAATACAGTAGAAGGATTTGGGAGAAGTGAAGGATGCATCGTATATTAATCTGTTCTCACATTGCTATAAAGAACTACCTGAGAACGGGGAATTTAAAAAGAAAAGTTTAATTAACTCACAGTTCCACATGCTGTACAGAAAACACAGCTGGGGGCGGGTCCTCAGAAAACTTATCATCACGGCGGAAGGAAAAAGAGGGAAGCAAGCACCTTCTTCACGTGGTGGAGTGGCAGAGAGAGCAAAGGGGAAAGTGCTACACACTTTTAAATAAGCAGATATCATGAGAACTCACTATCACAAGAGCAGCCAGGGGGAAATCCACCCCCATGATTCAATCACTTCCCACCTGGCTTTTCTTCAACACTGGATGTTACAATTCAACATGAAGTTTGGGTGGTAACACAGAATTAAACCGTGTCATTCCACCCCTGGCCCCTCCAAAATATCATGTTCTTCTCACATTTAAAAACACAATATTGCCTTTCCAATAGTCTTCCAGTGTCTTAACTCATTCCAGCATTAACTCAAAAGTCCCATTCAAAACTCCCATATAAGACAAGGCAAGTCCCTTCTGCCTATGAGCCTTTAAAATAAAAAACAAGTTATTTAATTCTAAGATAAAACAGAGGTGCAGGAATTGGGTAAATGCCTTGTTCTGAAGGGGAGAAACTGGCCAAAACAAAAGAGGCTACAGGCCCCATGCATGCCCAAAACCCAGTAGGGCAGTCATTAAATCTTAAAACTCCAAAAAATCTCCTTTGACTCTATGTCTCACTCACACACCAGATTGATGCAAGAGGTGGGCTCCCAAGGCCTTGGGCATCTCTGCCCCTGTTACTCTGCAGAGCATCTTCCCCGCAGCTGCTTTCATAAGTTGATGTTGAGTGCTGGCAGCTTTTCTAGGTACGTGGTTGTAAGCTGTTGGTGAATATACCACTGTGGGCTCTGGAGGATGGTTGCCCTCTTCTCATAGCTCCACTAGGCAGTGCCCCAATGGGAACTGTGTGTGGGAGCTCCAAACCCACATATTTCCTCCATATTGCCCCGGTAAATGTTCTAATGAAGGTACTACCATTGCAGCAGACTTCTGCCTGGACATCTGGCTGCCCAGCAGCCATGTGTGGAAAGGCCACCCAGGATGGTCAGGGTGCCTATTATTGCACATATTATATGTATTAATTCACAGTTCTGCATTCTAGGGAATCCTTGGGAAACTTATAATTATGGTAGAAGGCAAAGGAGAAGTAGGCACTTTCTTCAAAGGGTGGCAGGACAGAGTGAGTGTAGACAGGGGGAAATGCCAAAAGCTTATAAAACCATCAGATCTTGAGAGTCTCACTCATTATCATGAGAATAGCATGGGAGAACTGCCCTCATGATCCAGTTACCTCCACCTGGTACTGCCCTTGACACATGGGGATTATTATGATTCAAATTGAGATTTGGGTAGCGGGCATAGAGACAAACCATATCAGTATGTGCCAAGCTCTGTGATGAACGGCTTATTGTGTATAAGCCTCCTTTAAACCTTAGTATAGTGAAAGGTGGAAATAATTCCCATTCTACAAGAAGCAAAACTATTTGTCTAAGGTCACATTGGTCTTTAGCAGACAAGTAGGGAATCAAAGGAAGTCAGACTTCAGATCCTGCTATGGTAGCTAATAGTTTAGTTCAAATGTTTCAGCAAATATCCAGATTGTTACAAATATATTCTGACCAAGTATAAAGTATATAATTTTATAGTTTCTGTAGACAATTATATAATTTAGGCATAAAAGATTTAGAGCCATTGGACTGGCAAACTGTCAGTTTCTAAAATTCAAAAGAATTTTTTGTGGTTTTGTGCAAATGCTAAAGTTAAAATAAAACGCCTAATTTGCACAAAAGCACAAGAACATTCTGTTTTCTCCATTAGTTTTATTCCAGTGAACATTGTACTATTCCTAACAATTTGATGAGGGTGATGAAGTGAATTAGTCCTCCAGATTTTGAAAGATTGTGGATTTATGCTCTTTTGGAAGCATTTTTTTTCTCCCAGGAATGTCAAAGCTGGCAATTTTTTGATGGTAATTTGTTTCTCCGTCTGTCCCATACATTTAGAAGAGTTGTGAAGAATGAATTTCATACTATGCAAGTAGGACTTTACTTTTTTGTGTTGCCAGTGTGATTTCTCTAAGAAGTCACCTTTGTGTTGGGCTTCTGTGACTGCCCAGGTGCACTTGTTGAATTCTTTGATAAGTTTTACGGAAGTTCAAAAGTGACAGAAAAATAAATAAATGAATAAATAAAACCTGAAATTTGGTGTTTCTGTATTATTCAAGGTCGATTACGCTATGCTTTGGAGCCCTATATACCTCAACTACTTAGTGACTTAACACATGCAAGCATATTTCTTATTCAGTCACAAAGTCTCATTTAATATATAAAAACAGGAAAGAAGAAAGTGACACAAGAGGACAACTGGATATGAGTCAACACTTGTAATTTCTACCACTGCTGCCAATCGTTTTTTATTTAGAAAGTTTATCTTTCATTATTCTAGCATTTTTGATATTGCAGATTACCAAATTTATCACCCAGATGAGTAATGTAGATTTGGATTGATTCATAGTTTATTTTGAAGAAAAATAAAAATTTACAGCTTTTTGGAAATTAATGTGCCCAACTTTTTTGCCTGTTAGTTTGGAAAATTTATTAATGTAATGTTATAATCTGAAAAATTAATGTTGCATCATTTTCTCAACCAACATATTGCTAGAAGAAAATTTTATAAAAAATTAGAAAAATATTTTAGAGAACACTAGAGTAGTATTTCTGCTTTTCTCTAAAACACTGTATCTCTAATATCTGAAACGTTTCATAAATTTTATGAGTCTCTGAACAAGTTGTTTGTCTCTGGGTGAGTTATTTGACCTCCTTAAGCCATATTTCTTTACATTGGGGAAGGAAGTAGTAACATCCCTTGTGGAGTTCAGGTATTAAGTAATGAAATTTATGTAAGAAAACAACAATAGTTTCTAGTATTTACTGAACACTCAGTGAAATTAGCTAGTGCTATATGGACCTCTAAAAGGAGATGATCATGTCTATCTCAAATCTGAGCCAAACTCAGATGTATATATCTGTTAGTTATATACAGATTTCCTACATGCTAACATGCTTTTAAGGACTTTCTATGAGTAAATATTAATATATCTTTGGGAGCCATTAAATGAAAACTTATGCTAACACATTTTATACTGCAAGTTTGTTTTTAGTGTTTTTGATGATTATCCTGCTCATGTTCTGTGATGTTACCATTAAAAGTTCCTTCTATGAATTTAATAATGTTTCACATAGAAATAAAGCTAAGATTTATAATCTATGTTTATGTTATAAACATAATCCAATAGAGATATAATTTAAAATACTGATTACATATTACTGCTATAGGCCTAAGAAGAATTGGGTAGTAAGAGATGATACAGTTTTCGTTTTAACTTCATGATAATGGTTATGTTACAGGTTGAATTCTTCCCCACTCCAAATTGGGTTGTTGTTGCACATGTAATCAGTTAAGATGAGATCATGCTGGATTAGAACAGGCTTCTAATCCAACATGTCTGGAATCCCTATGAGGAAAGATGATATGAAGGCACTAGGGGAACACCATATACAAGCCAAAGTACTCCTCAGGCCACTGCTCTCAGAAGGAACCAACCCAGAAAAGACCTCAGTCTCATACTTCAAGCCTTCAGAATGCTGAGATAATAAATTTCTGTTGTGTAAGCCAGGCAGTTTGTGGTACCTTGTTATGACAGCCCTAGCTAATCAATAAAGTTTGCCACACATTTCAGTGTCACATGTTTTGAGCTCCATAAGAAATTGTTAATATTCATTAACATCTCCAACACTTTAAGTGGAAATCTTGCAGTACCAGGTATAATCTCATGTATCCTACCTTAGCTATGTAAGAAACTGCCTGAATGGATGATCTCAAAGTATAAAACTCTTAAGTTAAATGACTAGCTAGCAACAGTATATTTTTTATACAGGGAGTTTCTTATCTTCAACTATATACAGCATTATGTTTTGCAAACTAATCTGCATAAATCTGTTCCTAAAATTTACATTTGAAGAATATGTAGCCATCTTTCACTCTGTGTTGTATTACTGGTCAGTACACATTGTTCATCCACTGTTGGATACATAATGCCTAGTACGGATACATAATGATGAGTTGAATACATAAATGCCTTTAGTTGGTGATGGGGTTTTGTAACATCAGTGGATATCTTCATGAAATTGCCTGTGCTAAGTATATCAGCTAAATTTAGATATATTTATGGCCTTTGGACAAATAAAATGGAAGAACACTGGGAGAACAAATACTATAACAATATGTCTTC
Source organism: Sapajus apella (assembly GCF_009761245.1). Classification (NCBI taxonomy): domain Eukaryota; kingdom Metazoa; phylum Chordata; class Mammalia; order Primates; family Cebidae; genus Sapajus; species Sapajus apella. The sequence goes on along the minus strand of NW_022436946.1, from coordinate 67,856,820 downwards.
AGAATTTAGTGTCTGTATACATTTCATACAGAGATGCTTTTTCCAGTCTTCATTTCAATAAAGAATTATAAAGTTAGACTAACCATTGAACTATCCTACATTTCTGATGTATTTACCTGATTTTTTTGTGCAGATTGTTGAAGTACCACATAAATAATATGTTAAGCCTTTCAATCATACTTCTAATCAAGCCATTAAAAATTTGTTTTGAGAACCAAAATAATAGATGCTGAAATGCTAAATCTGAACTTTAAAAACAAATAAAATTCTTTTTAGTTTGTTCTTTCTTCCTCTCTTCTACTTTTCTCTCTTCCTCTTCTTGTCTATTCTTTTTCTCCTTTCTCTACTTTACTTCTTTCTCCCTCTTCTACTTTTGAGAAAGAGGATGAAATTTTCTCAAACTGTGGCAAACAACACTTGATGTCATATAATATCCTCTCAGGAGCAATTTAATGTGTGCCTAATGGGGAAGAGAATGTGTGGACTCTAAATCAAGTTTCTTTATTTTACCCAAGAGATGCTACTGTAATGTTTGTGAGGCCAGATACTCAAAGCAGAGAGGGAACGTAAGAGCAAACCTCTCTTCACTAGGCTTATAGTTGCCAGTTTCGGTATTCTCTTTTCTTTTTTAATTTGGGGCATTAATATTCCCAATCTTGTAACATTAGGTGGAATCCTATGCATACAAAATTTCTTCTTTTTATAAAGCACACTGTAATAAAGCAAAAGCCCAATGATACTTTTTGCCATAGACAACCAGACTTCAGTAATCTTCACCTATCACTGTTCAATGTCTCTAGCGTTATGTCTTAAAAACAGTTATATATTCATTCTGACCGTGTATCAGCTGTGCCTCATTTAATTCAAACTACCCTAGTTAAGTTTTGACACCCTGGTTTAGAATTTGTTCTATTATGTTCCTCCATTGTACTTGAGCTTTGATGATGAAAACCTCCAATGCTTAGGTTTTTAGTATTGAGACCTCTCCCTTTCTCAGTTCAAACACTTATAAGATGTACTTATACATGAAGATTACATCTTAATTTTGGACTAGCTTTCTTCCCAGGCTATATAACCACTATTTATCATTAGCTATGTGTTTTTAAGCTTTAAGATAAAACTAATTTCTATATGCCAGTTTATAAAGTCATTCAATGTCATCACCATGAAAATTATAATTATATATTCTATCATACGTCTTTTTTTTTCACAATAATACACTGAAACTCAGAACTGTTTTAGATGGATCCAGGATATGCATGACAACTAGACACTAACAACAATATATATACAATAATTATAGGTGTAAACTCTATTCAGAATCTGTGCTAAGTATTTATATCTCATTTAATGTCTTCAATAATCTTATTTTGTAGAGGTACTATTATAAAGCATATTTTATGAGAGGAGACTGAAACTTAGAAAAAAATAACATGCTCAAAGTTATACAGCTAACATAGGAGTCAAATTGGGTTTGACTGTAAACTTTTTCTCTAAATGTCTGCCAATTCTGCTAAAATAAGGCACAGCCTTAGTATTGAGCATGGGTTCACCTACATGTCTGGCTTCATTCAGTCTGAAAAAAAACAAAGAATACATAAATCCTGTATAAAATCTAGGGTAAAGATGAGGCTACAATATTCTAAACAAAAAGGATGCAGTTTATTATCAAGCAACTCTATCAGGAAAAAAGATATTACTGGGTAAGCACTGTTAATAGTGTCTTATGGATAACAAAAGGAAGAATGTATTAACAAAATTTATTGGACCCAGATCTCTGCTGAGGAGGGCAGGTAGAAAAGTGCAGAATCATTTCTTCCTAATTTTGATTGAGGAGCCTCTCAATATATTCACTGAGTCTTGGATTTTTAAGGAATTTACACCCAAATTATGAAATTAGACCAATTACTGAACCAACCTACATTATAGAAAAAAATCATAAAGAATTCTGCTCACACTTTGATGACTTCTCGGGAATTAGTTGAGGTAGTAAGGGTTTTACATATTACTTAATTCAATAAAGAAACAGCAAGAGGTGGATTTGTGAAAAGATAAAACTTTCTCAAATACTTTAAATTCATTAAATTCTAAAGAAATTTTGCATTACTGTGCTAGCTAACTAGCCAAATAAAATTATACAATGTAATTTTCTTAAAAACTACAATAAATATGAAGCCATTTTCTGAGAAGCAGTGGCAGAAAAATTTCATTCATCATTTTTGTAAAAAGTCCTTCTGGTTTCTATATCTCTTGATATTACACCTGCTATACCACACTACAAACAATAGTCAAAATAATTTATAATAACTGATTTGACTACATTTGACCTCAGCTCTCTGTCAGTTGTTCAATGAATGTAGAATAAAACCTAGACAATTTTACCTAGCATTCAAGACCCTGCACCATCTCAAAATAAGCCACTTCCTCAGCTTTTTAAAGCAAACACGAGTCAGAAAATTTCCCCAGTCTTTATGTATAGTCTCATCTCCATACACTAATTCATGCCTATATTTCCTCAGGGAAATTTTACTAATTTCTATGTGTCTAAATCCTAACATTTATTTAAGGACCAGCTTACAGCCTATTTTCCTTGAAATTCTTTTGTCCCCAACACAACTTTTTTCATCTTCAGAATAAACTATTTTTATATCACTTAATACTTCTTAGTCTTCTTGATACTATTTTGAATATTAGTATATATTCAATTCTTCCTTTAACTGCCTTTTCAGGAGGGTGATGACTATGTCTGATTAGTTATAAGTACTTTTAAAATAATAAGTGATGGCATAATTTATTTTGTCTCTTCATGGGCTTTTTGAAGGAGGGTTTTTAATTTAAATAAAATCTGATTAACCAATTTGTTCTTTTATGGATCATGTCATATATAAGAAATGTGTGCCTAATCAAAAGTCATGAAGACTTCTGTAAATGTTTTCTGTTTGAAATGTACTTATATTTTTTATCCACTTGAGTTAACCTTTATATCCAGATAAAGCTTTTTTGAATGTGAATATCTAATTGTAGCAACATAGTTTATTGATAAGACTATTATTTCTTTACTGCATGGCTTTGTATCTTGGTCAAATTCAGCTGTCCCATAAAAGTACTGATTTATTTTTGGACTCTATTCTGTTTTACTAATCTATTTTTACTAATACTAATACCACACAGCCTAGATTATAGTAACTTTAATAACATTTGAAACCAGGTAGTTTGGGTCTTATAATGTTGTTTTTGAAGCGTGCTTGACTCTTAATTTGCATATCCATATAAATTGTAGAATTAGTTTTTTTCTCCTCTATTTAAATAACATCTGGAATTTTGGTTGAGCTTCTGTTGCATCTACAGATCAATTTGAGGATAATTGACCTCCTAATAATATTGAGTTTTCTGAACCATGAACTTGGTGGTCTATTTCTCTGTTAATGACCTGATTTATCTCTCTCAGTAATGTTTCATAATTTTCACTGCATTAGTGTTTCACTTGATTACTTTTCTCAAAATGATCACTTTTTCATATTTTTGATGCTATTCTAAACGACAATTATTATTAATTTCAATTACTTACAGTATGTTGCTAGTATATAGAAATGCAATTGATTTTTGTCTGTTGACCTTGGGTCTCACTTAATCAGTCTTGTTAAGCTCACTTATTAGTTGTGGTAGTATTTTTGTATTGCTTTGGATATTCTATAGGGACATTCATATAATCCGTGAATAGTGACAGTGTACTTCTTTATTTCCTATTTGAATGAGTTTTATTTTTCTTATCTTATTGTCTTTGCTAGAACCTCCAATATGACATTAAATTCTAATAAGTAGACATTACACTCTTTGTCTTAAACTTAGAGAAAAAGCACACAGTCTTTCATTACAAAGTATAATGTTAGCTTCCTCACTGTCCTTTCTTAGGTTAAAAAGTTCCTATTTTGCTGCATGGTTTTTAAAAATTAGAAATAGATATTTAATTTTGTTAAATACCTTTTCTACATCTACTGAAATGATTTTATATCTATGAGGTTTATTAATATGCTAAATTACATTGATTTTTAGATCTTTACCCAACTTTGCATTCCTAAGATGAATGCTACATGGTCATAAAGTATTAACATTGTATATATTGTCTGTTCAACTCGCTAAAATTTTGTTTAGAAATTTTGCATCTATATTTATGAGGAATATTTGTCATAGTTTTCTTTTCTGTATTTTTCTGGTTTGGATATCAGACTAATCCTGGCCACATAGAATGAGTTAGGAAATACCATTTTCTCTTCTTTTTTTTTTGGAAGAGTTTCAAACTAACAGATGATTAGTTTTTCTTTGTTTATAGCATGCACCAGTGAAGGTATATTGTCTTGGAGTTTTTTGCATACAGGTGCTTTTGGTTTTTGATTTTTAAAAAATAAATTTTAGTTCCTTTAATAGATATAACTCATGTTATCTATTTCTTCTTGAGTTAGCTTAGGTAGGCTGAGTAAATTAAAGCAGTTTTATCTTTCAGGGAAATTTTCTATCTCATTAACATGTAGCTATCAATATAAAGTTGTTCATAATGTTCTCTTATTATACTTTAATATCTATAGAACCACTTTTCTCATTCTTGGGTATACACTGCCACTTTTGTCATTCTTAGGTATAAATTGGTAACGTATATCTACTGTCTCACATTTTTTTCTGATATCTGACTAGATGTGTATTAATTTCATTGATTTTCTCAAAGAACTAGACTCAGGTTTTATTTAGTGTCTATATTTTTAAAAATTAAAGTATTACCAATTCTCTTTGGTTCTGGGTTGCAGTTTCTGTCTTTTGCTACTTTAAAAATATTGCTTCACTATCCTTCCAATTTCATTTTTGAAAACAAGAAATATCCTTTTATTCCTATCTTTATTCTTTTGTATGTAATGTCTTCATTTGCTCAATTTACAATTTTCTTTCTCACTGGATATAAGCAATTCCACTTTGATTTGCCCTGGTGTCATTTTCTTTGTGTTTTTTGCTCTTGTACTTCATTGGGATTCTTAAATCTATGAAGTTTTAGACTTTTTCAAATTGGAAATTGAGTATCAAAAAACTTTTGCCCAGGCCAGGAGCAGTGGCTCATGCCTGTAATCCTAGCATTGTGGGAGGCCGAAGCAGGCAGATTGCCTGAGCTCAGGAGTTTGAGACCAGCGTGGACAACATGGTGAAATCCCGTCTCTACTAAAACACAAAAAATCAGCCAGGCATGGTGGTGGGAGGCTAAGGCAGGAGAATTGCTTGAACCCAGAGGTGGAAGTTGCAGTGAGCCGAGATTGAGCCATTGCATTCCAGCCAGGATGACAGAGCAAGACTCTAACTCAAAAAATGCATTTATATATCTATTTTGCAAATTAGTTTTGAATGTTACATCTTGAATTTTTCTACTTCCAGGACAAAAATTATAAGCATATAAAGCCATTTGAATTTTTGACATAGCTTATTGTTGTTTTCTTCATCTCTCTGGTTTTCATTTTAGATAGGTCCTATGGCTGTTCTTTCAAGTTTACTATCTTCTCTTCTGCAATACCTAATTTCAGTGTATTTTTTCATCTTATACGTTGTAGTTTTCATCTCTAGAAGCTTATTTTTTGACTATTTTCCATATCTCTATTTAAATTTTCAAGCATTAGAATATATTTATAATATCAGTCTTAACATACTTATCTATCATTTAATATCAGTGTCAGTTCTGGATTGGTTTTTATTGATTAGGCCTCATTATGATTCATATTCCACTGCTTTGTTGTAAACCTGATTTTCTTTTATTGGATTTTAAGCATTATAAATTTTATCTTGTTGGATGCTGAATAATTTTGTATTGCTACAAATATTCTAGATGTTCCACAAGTGTTGAGCTTTATTCTAGAATAAAGTAACATAAAAACAATTTGATTTTTTTTGGTTGTTTTTTCCTAAAATGTATTAGGCAAGACCAGAGTAATTAGGCCAGAGCAAATTATTCCCCATTATTGACGCAAAACCACTTTGTGTACTCTACACAAGGACCTGTGACTACTGAGGTTTTCAAATCTAGACGATGGGAACAGATATTATTGCTATCTCTGTATGACTACTGAGCCGTGTTGTCTTCATCTTTTTAGGTATCTTCTGTTTTCAGTTTCCTTACACAGATTTTCTAATCAACACTCAATTGAATTATCCAGACAGATCCTCTCCCAAACTCTAGAATTAGCTCTCTGACTATTTCTCTGAAAATGTTTCCTGTGAATCCCAGCTGTTTTGTTTACTATAGAATTTCAGGTCTGTTTTATCTTTAGCAGTTTATCTAGGCTCAGTCTTAGTTTATTCTTCCTGCATTGTGACCTGAAAAGTCTCCTAAATTAACATGTTGGGGCAATTGTAAGTCTCATTTGTTTGTTTCCCATTTCTCAGGTACAAGTGTTCTTTATTGTCTTATGTGTAGTATCATATAAAACCTTCCTCATATATTTTGCTTTTTTTTTTCTTAGATGGAGTCTCACATCATCACCTGGGCTTGAGAGCAGTGGCACCATCTCGGCTCATTGCAACCTCCACCTCCCAAGTTCAAGTGACTCTCCTGCCTCAGCCCCCCAAGTAACTGGGACTACAGGCATGTGCCACCACATCTGGCTAAACATAAACATGATATAGATATAGATATAAATATAGATATAGATATAGTATTTTTAGTAGAGGCAGGGTTTCACTGTGTTAGCCAGGATGATCTCCATCTCCTAATCTCATGATCCACCCTCCTCGACCTCCCAAAGTGCTGAGATTACAGGCATGAGCCACCGCACCAGCCTATTTTGCTTAGTTTTTATTGGTTCAGGCAACAAGGTAAGTCTGGTGTTATTTGCTCTGTCTTGGTCAGAAGTGCAAGTCCAGAATTGCCTTTTAATTAGCAAGTAAATTCCAGTCTGAATATTTCTTAAAATAATAAAAATATATCTTGTTGTCACTCTGACTGAAATATTCTCACACTTGGAAATTACGAGGATTCTTGCTTACAGAGTAATGGGGACAAGATTTTTTTCTTGGAATACTTGAAAATAATTGAAGTCTCATATCCTTGGCCTAAAATAAATCAGCATGGAGCAAATAAAGAAAATAAAGAATTGGGCTACAGTCTAATGATGAAATTATTAATATACATAGTCTCTATTTTCTTTTTGTCTGCTTTACATGCTAATTTGTACTTGTGTGAGATTCCAGATCTACTTGAGACAGAGATTCTTATGCTCCTTTAATTAGGTTGGTGCAAAAGTGATTATGGTTTTTGCCATTAAAAATGGCACCAAGCTAATAACTCCTGATATGGATGGGCTGAAATGATTAAAAACAGTATGAGTAAAAACGACTGTTTGAAGCTGGAATAGATTTTTGAAGATCATTTGTGAGGACAGATAGAAACCATTTTATGTTATAGAATGTTTTCATTGTTAATAAGATCCAAGTATCTCAGAACTAATAGAAATATGGGTTCTCTCTACCTTGGTAGAAGATGTGAAAGTGCTGTGATTATCTGACATTGACAGCAAAAGGGCATGAAAGGGACAGTAGTAATGCTATCAATAAGATATGCTGTGGATATGGAGAAGAATTCAAAATAACACTTCCTCAAACACAGAAGAAAATCTTAAATTCATTTTTTTCTAAAATAACAGTCCTTGTTCTGTGGCCATACAATAAAGGGGACTGACTATGTGGTGGAGTGTTAATATAAATCTTTTATTTTGTAGAGTATGTTTTGACATATGGTTTGTTGTTTTGATAATCTGTTCTCACTCTGCTCTGGGAAACTGTCATTATGAATAAATACTTAAAATTTTCCTTTTTTCAATTTCATTATTTACATTTGGACATTGGAGCTCACATTTGTTGGTTTATGTCAAAAGGACCTCAAATTCCTGAATTTGGAATATGATAATTTCACCTTCAAATGTTATCAGAACCATAGAAAAGTTTCACATCATCAGAGATTAGGGCAAGTTAGAGGAAGGAGTGCAATGAAATGTCAACCTAGCCTTTGGACTATGTGAGCATAGCCTGCTGTATGTGTTGTTTTCCAGGTTTGTCCCTCCATCTGAACCTGTGTTTTAAATTATTTTTCCCCTAGATGTGTTAGTTCTTTTTTCCAAGTTGAACCTATTTTATTTTCCTTGCTAGGGCCCATTTTATTATTCCAACATTTCCCATTTTAGTATCATCTGCAGAATTCATTAAGACCCTGTTTACTCCCTTGCCGAGGTCTCTGAGACACAGAGCTGGACAGGGCCTGGGGTCAGACTGCACATTCCCTCTCTTCCATGCAGCCCTCAAAACTCTCTCTGACTCATGTAAATGAGGATCTAATCTCCTCCAAGATTTCCCTATGGAACGTGATTTCTTAGGTTTCCTCATAGCATAAAACTTAAGTGGAAAATGGAAAAGATGATAACAACAATATGTTTCTCTTTGCTGCCTGGGAATAAAGCACTCAACAAACAATGATTAATTCAGAACATGTCCAGACCATGGCTAAAGGTAGCATGAGTGATATAAAGAAGGAAGAGCTTTAGTCCTCTCTCTCGAGGAAGTTACCATCTAGTTTAGAGGAGAAAGCATGCACACACAGACGCACACACATGCTCCTGAAACAATGAAAAGACAAAGCACCATGCACAAATACACTGACCTGAGAAATACAGAATGGAATTTCCCTAAGAAAAATAGCCACATGGATTGTAAAGCTCAGGAACATTTGGCAAAGGAGAGATTATCTCCCACGCATTTATTTATAAATCATTTCTGTTCTGCTATAGACATTTTTGGCATCTACTATATGAAAGACATTCTCCTAGGAGAAAGGGAGTACTATACAAATCTTATGCCATCACTAAGCTTTTAGCTGACAAGAAACAAAGAGTATCACTATAAACTGAGTTTCCTAACTCACTACCAAGACTTTTCATTGTGGGTTGCTTTTCTAGATACTAAAAGTCAGCAAAGTAAGATGTGATCTGCATGGGTTACTAGATTCACAAATTATTTCTTGATTTGTTCATTCACTTACATGTCTTGATTATTAACTCTGTGTAAGACATTAGGCTAGATGTTTTATAAACATGTAGAATTGGACTTGAACCCTGACTTCACAATTTGAGTCTAATATGCACAAATATACTGAAAATGCATAGCGCAAAGTAGAAAATGATTGCCACATTTTTATCTGGCTTACATTTCAGTTAGCCACATAAGCCTAAGAGAGCAATACAAAAACGTATTTGTTATACGGAAAGAAGTTTTTCATTAAAAGTGCTGGCAAGAAGGGAGACCATCTTGGGGACTTAGGAAGGAACCTGGCCTTACTCTGTGAGGAGGAGAATACAAATATTGGAAATGTCTGAATAGCATGATTAATATTCAGGAAAGTACAACAGCAACAGGAGTAACAGCTTATGCATTTGGGACTTACTCTAGGTCAAGCTCTTACAACTGTAAAATCTCATTTAATCTTCCCAGCAATCCCACGAGATAGCTATTCCTATTTTTCATGTTTCACATAAGTAACTAAAGCCTTAGAAATGAACAAGGTCTGACCCAGCTAGGGCAGCTAAGTGTGAACTCAAATCAGGCATCTCTAAGCCTAAAATCAAAATGTAAGAAATAGGAGTTGCCATGGGGATCAAGGGATTTTACTTAGAACACTGGCCCAAGGCGGTGTCTATTAACCTTAGGTACACATTAGAAACACTCAAAAGCTTAAAAATATCTTTGTTTTAATCTGATGTGATGAGAATCTTGGGATGTGGGTCTTAGGCATCAGAATTTCTGGAGGCTCCCCAGGTGATCCTAGCACCCAGCCAAATAACAAGTATCTTTAGGCCTTCTCCAGAGCAAAAGAGAAAAACAAATATCCTGAAAACAGTAATTTTATGTCTGTGTATACAGATACTTCTTGACTTAAACATCCCTACAAACCCAATGTAAGCTGAAAATATCGTAAGCTGAAAATGCATTTAATGCATGTAACCCATCAAACATTATAGCTTAGCCTACTTTAAACATGCTCACAACACTTAACAATAGCCTCTAGTTGTGCAAAATGATCTAACACAAAGCCCATTTTATCATAAACTACGGAATATCTCACGTAAAAGTATAGTAACACATGTCACTAGCACTGGAAAAGTACAAAACTTTAAATTCTAAGTATGGTTTTCACTGAATATTTATTGCTGTTACATCATCATAAAGTCAAACTGTAAGCCAAACCATCATAAATCAGGGACCATATGTAAAATCTCCATAGTTACACTCAGAATTCATTTGTATATCCAAAAGTAAATATTCTGAGAGCTGAAACCTACTCCAGAAATACCAAATTGCTTATTGCAGTGGGCTGTCCTACAATAGGCAGATCCGCATCATTTAAACAGGTAATGACCTTCAGCCAACTACTCCAAGAAGTCAAAAGTACTATGGCTCCCTTGTTCTAAGTCTGTATGACCTAAGTTTTTTACAGCAGGACTCCAATGTTCATCTACAAATTATTGACAACATTTTTTCCTAAGTAGAAAGGATGACTACTTTATTTTGAATCTGGATAAGTTTGAAGGCGTAAGATCTGCTGAAAGGTCTGTAGGTGACAGAGAAATCCTCTTTGGTAGCAATCTCACTTAAATACTGAGCTCCCTAAAATGGCCATTTCACGCTTTACCAATTCCTTTCTGCAACACGCACCTCAGAGGCACACACTGCATTAGATCAAGACAAAAATTTCAAACACATAAGAGCTCATGTGTGAGACAAATGTGTCATGAATACTATTAAGCATCCATAGATTAAAATAGTATTTTCTTTATATACAACTAATCTCTTGGAATCTCAAAACAAACTCTGATCTTATCAGTTGAAAGATAAAGTAGAGAAGTTATAGCCATACATAGCCAGAAATATACTGAAAATAGGGAAGTAGGTAGGAACCTTTCTACATTGGGATTAGCAAATTCTAAAATTTCAACAACTTTTTTTCTTAAAATTTTGCTTAGTGTTTAAGAAATTAAAATCTTATGCCTGGATGGATGGAAGTGAGGGATAAGAGATAGCAACAGACAAATACGTCAAATTTATCAAATTATGTAAAATACAAAGTGTTTTAAAATCTAATGCCAGGCTTAAAAATAATACTCTTCTTTTTAAATATAGTCTTGTTTTCATGGAAACTACACATTTTCATAAAATCTGAAAATAAATTTAACATTTTTAAAAAGATGTCAATTAGTTCATTCCAGTGAATTACAGGTTTTTAGATCCCAAGCTAATGCTTTTGCTTGACAATTGAAACTGGTTTATGGAGTATTACGGTAAGCCAGCTAAATCTAATGACCTTTCCACCCTCCAAGTTTCAAGCCACAGATTTCAGGAACAGAGACCAATGAAATGTGTATCTTAAATTTCAGCCAGCAAAAGTAGCAAGGAGCTTTTCCTGTGGCTAGCAAAGAACATGTTTCTTAATAAGAAAATGACTGTTTTAGCACTGTAACACATAAAGTCATTTCCTGACTTGTGTTTTACATGTGGCTTTCTATTATTATCTGATCCACTGAATTTGCATCCTTGATACCTCTGACCTCCATATTCACTTTTATCTTAAATCTTTTCTTAATCTTTCCTCCATTAATGAATTTAGCTCTCTTCTTCTCAATTCTGACCAAAGTGATTGCTGAAAGAAAATGGAAGATGTTGGACATGGGAGAAAATCTAAAAGGAAATTTCCTCTAGGGAAACTGAAACATGTCACTCATACTTTATTTTTTCTTAGGGCTCTAATATTAATTTCTGTGCCACCAAGTTGTCAATTGTCCATACTTTTTGTTTAAAAAGTGTAGCATCCCAAAATTAAACCACTCCTTTATTTCCTGACACCCATCCTTTGTACTTAAGTCTACCATTTCTCAACGTATAACCTCCAGCACTGCCTTCCTGTGAAGTAAAATGATTCAGAGACAGAGTAGAGGACAATGGATAAAGTAGAGATAATATGTGTGTATACATCCTCTCTCCTGAACTATTTTCTTTAGTAGCTTTATTTTTAGTTTGACTTCTCTCTTCTTAAACACCTTGGCTTCATTTCTCCAAAGAGACCACTATTTATATTTATTTACAGTTTATATAGTGGCACAACACAGTGAAGATAACTAGTAAGGGCCATTCATAACCAACTGAAATCTTAATTTACATTGAAATGGGTAAAACCTAAGTTTACCCATTTCAATGTAAATTAAGATTTCAGTTGGTTATGAATAAGAGTTATTGTGGGATGTAACAATAAATAAGAACGTGGTACACACAGAGTTTACACTGGTATGGCTAGAGTTAGGTAATAAAATTAAAATTTAAATCTTATGTAGAGAAGCAGTGTATTGTAATGGACAGAACACTGGACTAGGTGATGAAGGAAGTCAGAGATCATTCTAACATCACCATTTCTCACTAGGAGCTTGCTATTGATTAAATGATGTTCCTCAAAATTGATATGTTGAAACCCTAACCCCTAATATGACTGTATTTGGAGACAGAGCCTTTAAAAAGAGGTAATTAAGATTAAATGAGGCCATAAGGGTGGGGTTCTGAAACATTCTTTCTTCATACTCTCTGACAATTCTTGTTCACTTATTCGTGACCTCTTTTCTAGGCAATATTACCTCTGTCATTCTCATAAGTTATTTGTCAGGGATCTCCACCAGGTCTTCCCTGCTTTTTGATTTTCATATGTTTCTAGGGGATCTTGCACACTCCCACGGCTTCAGGAACGATCTTATCACTAATAGATAGGCCAGATTTTTCTTAAGCCATAGAGTTGTGTATTTTATTTCTTACTTGACATCTTTATTTCAGTATTTCAGCTGCCTCGAACTCAAAATGTTCAAAACCAAAGTGATCACTTTCCCGTGTGAATTCATTTGATATTTCCTATTTTGTTAGAACTAACATCTACTCAGTTATCTAAGATGGACCACCTTGGTGGTCATCTTGGACTCCTTTGTTCCCTTATGCCCAAAGTCAACCAGTAACAAAGTTTTGTGAATTCTACTTTAAAACGTAAGTGTGTATTTATCTTCATCCTCAGGATCGTGAAGCTCAGGAAAGGTACCATACCCATATGACGGACTGTAACAGACTCCCAGTGGTATCTTCTTGGGACCAGTCTTAACTTCTGAAATTCACTCTTCACAGTGTAGAAAGATTTATTTTTCTAAAATGCAAATGTGGTTCTGATACTCCCCATAGGAGGATGAAAATCTTTGGTGTCTTTTGCTTTCAGGGTAAAGATCAAATGTCTTGATATGCCTTAAAAATTATTGTCCCTAGTCAACTATATAGTCTTCTCATGCACACCCTCCGAATCACACTCCCGACTCCTTTGGCCTCCATGCACTGCATGTTCAGCAAAATTTTTATTATTCTTTTAGGTTCTAGTGACTGTCAGCTCTTACTTACCTCTTGACTTTCTTTTTCTTTTTTCTGAAAGGGAGTTTTGCTATTTTTGCTCAGGCTGGAGTGTAATGGTATGATCTTGGCTCACAGCAACCTTCTCCTCCCAGGTTCAAGCGATTCTCCTGTTCAGCCTCCTGAGTAGCTGAGACTACAGGCATACACCATGATGCCCAGCTACTTTTTGTATTTTTAGCAAAGACACATTTCCTCATGTTGCTCAGGCTAGTCTTGAACAACCAATTTTAAGTGATCTCCCAGCATTAGCCTCCCAAAATGCTAGGATTATAGGCATGAGCCACTGTGGCTGGTCAGATACGGCTTGAGTTTCTTATGGGCTTTTTCCTTTGTCTGGAATACTCTTTCCTTTTTATCTTGGATAATTCTTCCTCAAATCTCAGGTCCAACTGAGACCACATTTTCTTCAACTGCTCCTTGCAGTAGCTTTTGCCATATCAGACAAGTCTGTGCCACTGCTAATGTATACCCATAACATTCTGCACATCCCTTACAATGGTATTTAACACCTTTTTCTTGTATTTTTATCAGTTGTCTTCAATAGCAGCTCAACATAATGTTGTTAGTGCTTGGCATCCGACATTAGTATTCTGGGTGACTAGTAAATATTTACTAAATGCATAAATTAATGAAATTCACTGAATCTGTAAATCAGAGATAGCAATGATGGTTCACCTTCTCCCAGCACAAATCCCTTGTGAAGACAAATGACATAAAACATAAAAAAAAGATTAAGAAAAATTATGAATTAAAAAAGGGCTAAATTTGGCCTTCAGCTAAACAGGAGAAATTTTTATTTAACATAAATTGCATTTAATTGTTGAAATAATTCTCAATTATCTAAAATTTTAAAACTTGTACTATAACACCTGAGGAAATTCTATTTATTTCTAAGTTGGCATATAAACCTATGCATGGACAGATCTAAATAATCTATTCCATTTCTTTTTATTATGTAATATTCATAGTGATATGTTAAAATGTGACAATTTTAAATATGTTGGTTATTTGGGAATTTTGACCCACAAATCTATAGCTATGCTGAGAAAACCCTAATGTAGAATTTTGCTTTATTTCAAATGTTTTTTATTTCTCATGCTCCAATGATTTTCTTGCAAAATTCATTTAGTATTCATTGCTTCTTGAATTCCTGAAAATCTTTCCAGAAGCATAATTTCCAGATTCTACTCTAACATTATCCTTTGCAAATTTTACTAGATACTTTAATAATGTTTGGCTATTTCTGTATTTTTGACCTTTTTTTTACACATGGGCTTCCATTATTTAATAAAATAATGAATTTTATTTGGAAAAGATCTTGGAGGTTATCTTACAGAAATCCCATCTCCAGTTAGATGGTTTCCCAGGCTTAGCTTAAGCACTTCCAGAGACTTGGCACTTTTTTCTAAGGGAATTCTTTTCAGAATTGAAAAGATTTTCTTTTATTACTCTAAATTATGCTTCTGTGTTGCAGACATCTACTTGCTGGTTATAGCACTTTCCTTTGTAGTAAAACTGAATGTCAATAAGGCAACACTTCAAATTTTCAAAACAGTTTTGTATTAAAATAATGGATTTGAGATATCTGTTACTATAACTCTATTAATCTATGTCATTGTTTTTTAAATGTTCAATTCATATAGTTACTATTATATCTCATTTAAATTTTTTAAAAAAATACCTAACCTTTGGCAGGAACCTCATTTGAATTTATATTTCTTATCTATGTTTCTTCATAGGCATGACATTTTAATGTTGATATAATATTGTTTTATATGGATTATATATCCTGTTCAGTGTTCTGCTTATTAGGCCAAAAGTACCAAGTTTCCAAATAAGTCTCATTACTTAGCTTTGGGTTTCTGCCATGTCCTAGCTGTTGTTCTCAGAATCCTCTCTTGTTTGCCACTGTCTCTTTCAAAATGAATCTCTGAGAACCAGAAACAATGTTGTAAAGCTGGAATGGCAATAACCAAAGACACCTCAGAAACTGTCCTGATTTGATGTTATACATACAATGAAAAGTCATAGGCCTAAGCCTAAACAACTCTGTGTCTTCCTCTACATGTGTTAGCTATTGAGTTATAATTATGGGACCAAAACCTGTAACACTGGGTTTTAGCTAACAGTCTAGCTTTCCTGACAAATATTGTATTTTTTGTAGAGATGGGGTTTCACCATGTTTCCCAGGCTGGTCTCGAACTTCTGGGCTCAATTTATATATCTGCCTTGGCCTCCCAAAGTGCTGGGATTACAGGAGTGAGGTACCTCACCTAGGCTGTAAGCACATATCAAATGGGTGAATTATGCTGTATGTGAATCATATATGAATGAACCTGTTTTTAAAACATGCTACCTGAAACACTGAACCTAATTCATTTTTTTTGTTTGTTTCTGTGCAATCCTTGTCAGGTTTTTACTTTTTTACTTCAATATGTTTTGGGGGAACAGGTGATGTTTGGTTACATGAATAAGTTGTTTAGTGGTGATTTCTGAGATTTTGGTGCGCTCCACACCTGAGCAGTGTACACTGTACCCAATGTGTAATCTTTTATCCCTCATTCCCCCTCACCCTTCCCCCCCATCCCCAAAGTCCATTTTATCATTCTTATGGGTTTGGATCCTCATAGCTTGGTTTCTACTTATGAGTGAGAACATAAGATGATTGATGTTCTATTCCTGAGTTATTTCATTTACAATAATGGTCTCCATTTCCAGTCAGGTTTCTGCAAATGCCATTGTTTCCTTTCTTTTTTAATGGCTGAGTAGCATTCAATGATACCTATCTAACATCTATCAACATACACCACAATTTCTTTATTCAATTGTTGATGAATGGGCATTTGTGCTGGTTCCTTATTTTTGTCTTTGTGAATTGTGCTGCTATAAACATACGTGGGCAAGTATGTTTTTGTGTAATTACTTATTTTCTTCTGGGTAGATGCCCAGCAGTGGGATTGCTGGATCAAATGGTAGTTCTACTTTTAGTTCTTTAAGGAGTCTCCTCACTGTTTTCCATAGCGGTTATAGTAGTTGAGATTTCCACCGCAGCATAAAAGCTTTACCTTTTCACCACATCCACACCAACATTTTTATATATATATATATCATATATATATATATATGATACATATATATATGATATGTATCATATATATATATCATATATATATATGATACATATATATATGATATGTATATCATATATATCATATATATGATATATATATGATACATGTATCATATATATCATATATATGATACATATATGTATCATATATATGATACATATATCATATATCATTCATATATATATGATATATACATCATATATATATGATATATACATATGATATATATGATTATATGATCCAAAATTTATATACATATATATGTATATAGGATCCATATGATATAAAAATTTATATATATATATATATATATGTATATATGATCCATATATATGTATATAAATTTTTGGATCATGGCCATTTTTGCAGGAATAAAGTTGTATTGCATTGTGGTTTTGATTTGTATTTCCCTGATCATGATGTTGAGTATTTTTTCCTATGTTTGTTGGCTATGCGTATATCTTCTTTTAAGAACTGACTATTCATGACTTTAGCCCACTTTTTGATGACATTGTTTTGCTCTTGCTGATTTGAGTTTCTTGTAGATTCTGGATATAAGTTCTCTGTCAGATGTATATATTGTAAAGATTTTTCCCACTCTGTGGGTTGTCTGTTTATCCTGCTGACTTTCTTTTGCTGTGCAGAAGCTTTTTAGTTTAATTAAGTACCATCCATTTGTCTTTGTTGCATTTGATTTTGGGTTCTTGGTCATGAAGTCTTTGCCTAAGCCAATGTCTAGAAGCGATTTTCTGATAGTATCTTCTAGAATGTATATGGTTTCAGGTCTTTCAGTTCTTGGTCCATCTTGAGTTGATTTTTGTATAAAAAGAGAGATGAGGATACAGTTTCATTCTACTACATGTGACTTGCCAATTTTTCCGTCAGAATTTGTTGAATAGGATGTATTTTCCCCACTTTATGTTTTTGTTTGCTTTGTTGAAGATCAATTGGCCTTAAGTATTCAGCTTTATCTCTGGGTTCTTGGGGTTCTCTACTCTGTTCCATTGGTCTATGTGCCTTTTTGTTTTTTACCAGTACCATGCTGTTTGGTGACTATAGCCTCATGGTATAGTTTGAAGTTTGGTGATGTAATGTCTCCATATTTGTTCTTTTTGTTTAGTCTTGCTTTGGCTATGTAGGCTCAATATTCATATTGGTTCCATATGAATTTTAGAATTGTTTATTCCAGTTCTGTGAAGAATGATGGTGGTATTTTAATCGAAATTGCATTGAATGTGTACATTTATTTTGGCAGTATGGTCATTTTCACAATGTTGTTTCTACCCGTTCATGAGCATGGATGTGTTTCCATTTGTTTCTGTCATCTATGATTTCCTTCAGCAATGTTT
The DNA here is from genome assembly GCF_009761245.1 of Sapajus apella. NCBI lineage: Eukaryota > Metazoa > Chordata > Mammalia > Primates > Cebidae > Sapajus > Sapajus apella. The sequence continues at coordinate 67,838,840 of NW_022436946.1, read as the reverse complement.
TGCAGTTTTCTTTGCAGAGGTCTTTCACATTTTTGATCACGTATATTCCTAAGTATTGTTTTTCTTTTTAATTATTATTATTATTTGCAGCTATTACAAAAGGTGTTGAGTTCTCAGTTTGATTCTCAGCTTGGTCACTGTGGTGTATAGCAGAGTTTCTGATTTGTGTACATTAATTTTGTAACCTGAAACTCTGCTGAATTAATTTCTCAGTTCTAGGAGCTTTGTGGAGCAGTCTTTAGGGTTTTCTATGTATACTGTCATATCATCAGCAAAAAGTAACAGTTTGAATTTTACTTTACTGATTTGGATGCCCTTTCTTTCTTTCTCTTATCTAATTGCTCTGGCTAGTACTTACAGTAAGAGAAAGTTATACAGTTGAATAGAAGTGGTGAGAGTGGGCATCTTTGTCTTGTTGTAGTTCCCAGGGAAAATGCTTTCAACTTTTCCCCATTCAGTATTATGTTGGCTGTCAGTTTGTCACAGATGGCTTTTATTACCTTGAGGTATGTTCCTTCTATGCCTATTTTGCTGAGGGGGGCTTTAATCAAAAAGGGATGCTGGATTTTGTAATGCTTTTCTGCATCTGTTGAGATTATCATGTGAGTTTTTTTTTTGTTTGTTTTGCTTTTTTTTTTTGAGACGGAGTTTCACTCTTGTTACCCAGGCTGGAGTGCAATGGCAGGATCTCAGCTCACTGCAACCTCCGCCTCCTGGGTTCAGGCAATTCTCCTGCCTCAACCTCCTGAGTAGCTGGTATTACAGGTGCGCACCACCATGCCCAGCTAATGTTTTGTATTTTTAGTAGAGACAGGGTTTCACCATGTTGACCAGGATGGTCCCGATTTCTTGACCTCGTGATCCACCTGCCTCGGCCTCCCAAAGTGCTGGGATTACAGGCTTGAGCCACCGTGCCCGGCGTGAGTTTTGTTTTTAATTCTGTTTATGTGGTATATCACATTTATTGACTTGCATATGTTAAACCATCTCTGATTCCCTGGTATGAAACCCACTTGATTATGGTGAATTACCTCTTGATATGCTGTTGGATTCAGTTAGTTAGGATTTCATTGAGGATTTTTGCATCTGTGTTCATTAGGGATATTGGTCTGTAGTTTTCTTTTTCATTATATCCTTTCCTGGTTTTGATATTAGGGTGATACTGGCTTCATAGATTGATTTAGGATGGATTCCCTCTGCCTCTGTCTTGTAGAATAGTGTCAATAGGATTGGTACTAATTTTTTTTGAATGCCTGTTGGAATTCAGCTGTGAATCTGTCTGGTCCTGGACTTTTTTGTTGGCAATTTTTTTTATTACCATTTTAATCTTGCTGCTTGTTATTGGTCTGTTCAGAGTTTATATTTCTTCTTGGTTTAATGTAGGAGGGTTGTATAGTTCCAGGAAATTATCCATCTCCTCTGGGTTTTCTAGTGTATACTTGTAAATGTGTTCATAGTAGCCTTTAGTGATATTTTGTATGTCTGTGGTATTGGTTGTAATAGCTCCTGTTTCCTTTCTAATTGAGCTTATTTGGATCTTCTCTCTTCTTTTCTTGGTTAATCTCGCTAATGGTGTATCAATTTTATCTTTTCAAAAAACCAGGTTTTTGTTTCATTTATCTTTTGTAAGTTTTTGTTTCAATTTTATTTACTTCTGACCTTTGTTATTTTTCTTCTTCTGGGTTTGGGTTTCAATTGTTATTGTTTCTCTAGTTTCCTGAGGTGTGACTTTACACTGTTTATGTGTGCTCTTTCAGACATTTTGATGTAGGAATTTATGGGTAGAAACTTTCCTCTTAGCACTGTCTTTGCGGTATCCCTGAGGTTTTGATAGGTTGCATCACTATTGTTCAGTTCAAAGAATTTTTAAATTTCCATCTTGATTTCATTGTTGACCCAATGATCATTCAGAAGCAGATAATCTAATTTGCATTTATTTGCATAATTTTGGGAATTCCTTTTTCAGTTACTTTCCAAGTTTATTCCACTGTGGTCTGAGAGAGTAATTGATATAATTTTGATTTTCTTAAATTTATTGAGACTTGTTTGTGACCTATCATATGGTCAGCCTTGGAGAATGTCCCATGTGCTGATGAATAGAATGTATATGCTGCAGTTGTTGAGTAGAATGTTCTGTAAACATGTGTTAAGTCCATTTATCCTAGGGTATAGTTTAAGTTCATCGTTTATTTGCTGACTTTCTGTCTTGATGCCCTGTTTAGTGCTGTCAGTAGAGTATTGAAGTCCCACACTACTATTTTGTTGCTGTCTATCTCATTTCATAGGTCTAGTAGTAATTGTTTTATAAATTTGGAATATCCAGTGTTAGGTGCATATATATTTATGATTGTGGTATTTTTCTGTTGGACAAGTCCTTTTATCATTACATAATATCCTTCTTTGTCTTTTTAAACTGTTGTTGCTTTAAAGTTTTTTTGTCTGATATAAGAATAGCTACTCCTAATTGCTTTTGGTGTCCATTTACATGGAATATTTTCTTCTACCTTTTTACCTTAAGTTTATGTGAGTTCTTATGTGTTAATTGGGTTTCCTGAAGACAGCAGATAAATCATTCTGTCATTTTGTATCTTTCAAGTGGAGCATTTTGGCCATTTACATTTAATGCTAATATTGAGATAGGAGGCACTATTCTATTCATTCTGCTATTTTTTTTTTGGCTGAATAACTTTTTTTTTTTAAATATTGTGTTTTTGTTTCATAGGTCTTGTGAGATTTATGGTTTAAGGAGGTTCTATTTTGGTGTTTTTCAAGGATTTATTTTAAGATTTAGAGCGTTTTTTAGCAGTTCTTGTAGTGCTGGCTTCGTAGCGGTATTCTCTCAGCATCTGTTTGTCTCAAAGAGACTGTATCTTTCCTTCATTTATGACCTTTCTTTCACTGGTTACAAAATTCTGGGCTGATAATGTTTCATTTAAGGAGATTGAAGATACCCTACCCAATCTTGTCTAGCTTGTAGGGTTTCTGCTGATAAATCTGCTGTAAACTGGTAGGTTTTGCTTTATAAGTTATGTCATGCTTTTGCTTCACAGTTCTTGAGGTTCTTTACTTCATCCTGACTTTAGATAACCTGATCACTATGTTCCTAGGTGATAAGCTTTTTGTGATAAATTTTTGAACTTTTGTATTTGGATGTCTGTATCTCTAGCAAGGCAGGGAATGTTTTCCTTCATTATTCCCTCAATATGTTTTCTGAACTTTTAGATTTTCTTCTTCCTCAGGAACAGCAATTATTCTTAGGTTTGTTTATTTAACATAATCCCAAAACTTCTTGGAGGCTTTGTTCATTTTTAAAATTTGTTTTGTCTTTCTTTTGAATTGGATCAATTTGAAAATCTTGTCTTTGAGCTCTGAAGTTCTTTCTTCTGCTTGTTTGATTCTATTGCTGAGATTTTCCAGTGTATTTTGCATTTCTCTAAGTGTGTCCTTCATTCCAGAAGTTGTGATTGCTATCTATTTCACTGAAAATTTTTCCCTTTGTATTGTGTATATCATTTTTTTAGATTTCATTAAGTTTGACTCCACCTTCTCTGGTGCCTTCTTGATTAGCTTAATAATCAAACTTCTGAATTCTTTTTGGCAATTAAGGGATTTCTTCTTGGTTTGGGTCCATTGCTGGTGAGCTAGTGCAATCTTTTGGGGGTGCTGAAGAACCCTGTTTTGTCATGCTACCAGAATTGTTTTTCTGGCTCCTTGTCATTTTGCCAGACTAGATCAGAAACAAATATCTGGGACTCATGGGTTGCTGTTCAGATTCTTTTGTCCCACGGAGTTCTCCCTTGCTGAGATAGTCCTCCTTTTCTCCTAGGGATGGAGCTTCCTGAGAGCTGAACTGCAGTGATTGTTATTTCTCTTCTGGAACTAGCCATCCAGTGGAGGTACCAAGCTCTGGGCTGGTACTGGAGAATGGTGGCACAGTCCTGCGAGGTAAACCTTCTTCAGGTCTCTCAGGTGTGGATGCCAGCACCTCCTCCAGTGGAGGTGGCAGGGGAGTGAAATGAACTCTGCAGGGGTTCTTAGTTTTAGTTTTGTTTATTACACTAATTTTGTGTTGATTGGCCTCCTGCCAGGAGGCGGTGCTTTTTAAAAAGCATCAGCTGTGGTAGTGTAGGGAGGATCAGGTGGTGGATTGTTGGGGGGGTGGGGAGGGCGGTCTCAGAGCTCCCAAGAGAATATATCTTTGTCTTTGGCCACCAGGGTGGGTAGAGAAAGGCCGTCGGTTGGAGCAGGGTTAGGTGTGTCTGAACTCAGACTTGTGGGGCTTGCTAGGCAGCTATGTGGGATGGGGATATGATTTTCAGGCCAATAGAATTATGTTCCCTAGGGGATTATGGCTTTCTCTGCTATGTCAAGCAGGTTCACAGGGAAGTGGGGGTAAAGCTGGCAATTACAGGCCTCACCTAGCACTCATGTAGTCCAAGTGGTGAGTCTCACTCCCACTGTGCCCCTACAAATGCACCAAGTTTATTTCCTGGCAGCTGATGAGCAGGGCTGAGAACTTGCCCCAGGCCACCAGCCTCCTGGCTAAGAAAGTAAGCAAGGCTTTCAGGTATCACACTTCCCAGCTAGCCAAGGGTAAGGGCAATACTCTTGGCTTTCCTGGTATGTTCCTGCAGTAGTACTTGGAGCAAAAGTTCTCAGTGTGCATGTCCACGTACGGCTCTGTCTGTTTGAGTGGGAGCTGCAAGTTAGTCCTGCCTCCTATCTACCATTTTTTTTCCAAAAAATATTTTTTTTTTACTTAAAATAAGCTCTAGCCCACTATACTTAGAATGCAATTCAAATTTATTAACTCTTCAACTTAATTTGTCTCCTGCCTACCTCTCTGGCATGACTTTTCCGTCCTCCGCTTTTGTCCCCCTTTTCTCATAATACTTTAGTCACAGGGACCCTGAGATATTAAACCAACAACAAAAAACAAGTTCTTTCCACTTAGTGGCTTCTCAACCAGTTTGCTTTGCCTAGAATCTGCCTTCAAATGAGAACTAGCCCCATCCAACCTCATCCAGATGGCTTCCACTTTTTCTTATCTATCAAGTCACAACTTGTAACAGATTTGGGTAATTATCCAACAACAAAAATGTGTTCCCCCTTCCAAAGTGTAGAGTCATCACAGGGAAACACTGCATTTCCCATCCCCTTTGATGATAATTAGAGCCATGTGCCTAGTTCTGGACGGGGAATATGAGCAAACATTCCATGTGCCACTTCAAGATCTGGCTGTTAAAAATTTCCCTCATGCCTTCTCATTCCCTCTCTGCTGTCTGTAGGGCTAGAATTAAGGAAACCCCAGGGGTCTTTAAAAACAACATACTGGAGATATAGGAGTCTCCATCAGAATGAGTACTTGGATAACTGGGCGTACAAGGGTGACTTCACTAACCTGTTCACTTAGCTAATATTTTTACACCAATAGAACCAATCCCCTGTAAGCCAGCATACATTTTAAAGTCTAATTTTTGTGGCAGCTAGTCCGCCCTTATGAATACAGAGAAGTATGACCTTCAACAACTTAGAAGTCAGAGCAAGTGCACATAAATTTGGTAGTTCTAAAAGAGGTTGGAGAGCTCAATGTTAGTAACATGGGTTGTTTGACACTCTATTTACCTAAGGTATTAAAAAAATGAGTTTGGGCAAGAATTAGCTGATTTTTGAACAGAAAAGAGAAAACAGAGAATCTAGAAACTTCAATAGTAGGAAGTAAGATTTACAAAGGACTAACAACACAGGTTCATCAAAGGTTCTCATTAAACAGAAAATCTCAGTTATGGAAGGGTTAAGTTAAAAATTCTTCGCTTCCACTCAAGTGTAATGTTTCACATGGCCTCAAGGTAGCTGTCAAAAAGAGAGACAGAGCTGTGGAAGAAGAGAAATAAATCAGACTTAAGAAGCATGTCTAGGAGAAAGTTTAAGTTGTAGTTACTGGCACCTCATACTGACTGGAGGCATCTAGTCCTGACTGAAGCCTACTGTTTTTGAAAGAATTGTGTTTCCAAAAAATTGTTAGTCTGAACCAAAAAAGTGTTTGACTATTAAGCCTTATAACAACTTCCCAGCTACTTAATGTGTATGTGTAACAAGTAAGGAGCTGAGAAATCTGTCAAAGAGGGCATACTCTTCAACATTCTTCTTTAGATGTAGCTCTGGGCAACAGATGAAAAATAGTTTCTTCCAAATAATTCAGGTAAGATTGGAGTAAATGAGAAACCATCCCTTGCTGCCAGGGTGGGGACTTCTACGATGACTACCAGTGAGGACACCATGACTGCTATGGATGGGTAATTGCTATGTAGTAATATTCTTTAACATTTCGGAAGTGAGTTTTTATTGCCGTCCTTGCTCTACCTTTTAAAATGACATGTGGGGTTGAAGGATGAAAATAATTGGCTTTAGTGCACATTACCAGATTATGAGAAGCCACTAATTGAAAAAAAAATATGCATCTCTTGGATATCCTGGACTTTGTACTGGTTGCAGTGATTGGATTGGACTTTGAATTACTTCCTCGTGAAGAGAATACAGAGAAATATTGGGAAGGGTGGTGAGAGATAGATTGTGGAAGAAACAGCTAACTGTTCACCAAAAACACATTTCCTTTTACATATTATGGAGTTTCTCATGGGAGGCACAAGGCAAATTTTCCCAGACTTTCTTGTACGTTGCCGAGATCATTGTGACTAGTTCTATTCAATGCAGTGTCAGATAAGACATGAGTCGCTTACAACATTGGCCCATAAAGTGTCCCTGGCAATCCTCTTGTTTGTTTGTTTTTTCATTCCAGTCAGTGAAACTGAAGACAACTTCCAGGATGATCTTAGGAGCCTTTTTTTAAAGATAGCAGAGCCGCAGAGCCTCTTTATTTATAGAAGATAGCATTTAGGAGGGCCATTCTGCTGACAAACACATCTGCCATGTATGTTACGAGGGCAACAGCTGAGTTTCTATTGTGTTAGAATGATTATACACGTGTGAATGTATTTGTTAAATATTACTTCTTCAGAGAACATTCTTGTTCAGATAACACCTATCTGAAAGCTCAGACATATAGAAAATCGTATTTTTTGAATGACTTAATAAATGATAATTTTTAAACACTGAGTTGTAACTTTCAACATATTTCCTCTTCTAATATTTTACCAGTTAAAGTAGATTAACAATTTAGATATATTCTTACCTATCTAAACATATCCTACTTGTTATATAAACTGTCAGCTTGATGTTTTTCTCTCAATTCACAATATAATAGATGTCTCTGCTATGACCTTTAAAAATTTTTATTTCCACTGGATAGTTTCTCAGAAATGTTACTGTCATTCACTCACTCACTCACTCACACATACACACCACAGAGAAATAGAATTCCTGGAATTAGCAAGGAAGAAAAATACCTCCTGGAATTACTAACTCATTCTTTTATTCTCTTAAGAAAATTAATGTAGTGTTAAGCTATTGATGATGTGATGGTTTCTCTTTTAATATGATAAACACTGAAGATTGTTGACCTCATTGTGGCTGCAAGAATATATTATTTGGTTCTTCACAAAAATATCTAGGCTCTTTCTCATGCCCACTCTTTTGGCTCAAGCAGACAGTGATTTGGCCATAGGCACTGGAAAAAGATTTTTCTTTTTGTCTCCAGCAGTGTTTGGTTATGTGCCTTTCTAGGGTCTCTTTTGCTCTGTGGGCTCAGAACCCTTCTAAGAATCAAAATATAGGAAACTAACAATGCAATACATAATTACATTAAGCAGTGACTCATTTTAACTTGGTAAATTATGAGATTTATTTTTTACTGTAGTAAAACTACTCCTATTAATGGAACTTCTACATCAAGGCACATACAAATTATCACATTCTTATCACCAGAGTTTAAATGTTCAAAGTTGACTGTGTGGTCACATTCTTGCAATTCAACTTTTCAAAAGAAGCAAATCTCAAAAGAAGCAAATCTTATGATTTTATTCAACACCAAAATGAGGTTTATAGTGCACAAGTGCTATTCAGGGCTATAAATTAAGAAATGTAGATCTTTTTGTTTACAGAAAAAGCATCATGGGACAAAGACTCATTCTCTGAACATTTCTTTTTGTATGCATGTGTTCATGGTCTGTTTAAAGCCTTTCAATGAATAAGAGATCTTCATTTTAGCACAACTCAACAAAAGTTCCCCAACTATGAACTTTTAAAAACTATTTCATGGAACAAAAATATTTCTTGTATTTTGAGGTAAATATCTTAAAAAAAAAATTTCCTTGGTGGGCCTGCAAAAGCTAAGTCATAGAACTACAAGATAATTTGCTGAATGCAAATATCACAATTGTCAGTTATAGAAAATTTCTAGTGAAGTTCTGTATAACACTTAAAACCTCATAGGTTACCATCTCATCCTAGTTTGCTTAGGAGCCATGATGGACTTATTCTCCTCGGTTTGACTGAACTTTAGAAAGGGTTTCTCCAGACCCTTAGTCCTAGACCTCCTTTCTTAGAGCACTTGTTTTGGAAAGTTTTTCATTGTAAATTCTTCCTCTGCCCCTTAGATATGCAAAAGTTGTTTTACAACCCAGAAATACCTTTCTCAAAGACCTGGGAGTTATCCCTTTGATACGTAATTATCAAGAATGATAGCATATCTATCTTCCAGTTTCTGTGGAAGGAAAGAGGCCTAATTCTTTTAAAAGCAGCAAACAGATGACTTAACACTGACCACCTACCCCCTAACATTTTACTGTAATTTTCCCACTATTTTTCCCAGAATTAAAACAAACAAACAAACAAACAAACAAAAATCCACTTTTTGTTTTGGTGGAGTTGAGTTCAATCTCTCGCCTCTGTTGCAATGGTCTTAAATAAAGTCTTCCTTGCTTAACTTCATGTGATACATTTTGTCTTTGACAGGATGCTCTGAAAGATAGTATTAAAAGTGCAAATCCCTAGAACCTTATGGGACAATTAGGCTTGATTGTTTTGTTCTGTTGTTTGTTTTGGTTGGTTTTCTCTAAATTGGTTGGTAAATCAATCCTCTAGCTGATTTACATGGTTCTGCAGCCTGCTGATCTCTCAAAAAAGCATTGCCAAAGACCCTGCCATTATGTGTGATGGTCTGCATATCATTCTTCTGCTGAAGAGAGTAAGTGCTTAATAAATATTTGTCCAATAAGTTCACTGAGAGTACTGAAAAGGATTATGAACACACATTGATGCTCTTGGGACATTTGTCTTCATTAGATCAATGCAGAATATACAATGATCTTTGTTCATTTACTTATTCACTTATTCATTCATTACTTTTATTCATTCTATGTATTCAAGAAATAGATTTTAGGCTCCCAATAGCCTAACAGATTTGTCCCTTGACCTTTAATAGTTGACAGAGCTTGAAGAAGAAATAGCAATGAACCAAAAACAACAGAAGCAGCAATTGCCGCTGGAACTCTTTCTCTGAAACACATACACACACACCCATAAACAATTTAAGACCGTGGAATGCCCTGTGGTTAAAAGTCAGAGAGTGATATCAGCGAATGCAAAGTAGGTGTTGACTATAGTTTTCTATTTTTATTCTTTACAATCTTTTAACAGTCCTAAAACTTTTAAGAAGATTTGATATTTGTTTTCTATTATGTTTTGGCACAGAATGTTTTAAATATTATGAGGTGGTCCAATATATTCTTGTCCACATAGCAAATTAAGAGGAAAGAACATGTAATCTGCTGAGGCCCTGACACCAGGTACCATAAGAAATGGTTAGCATGTGTTGGAAATCATTTTTGGTATTCCAAATTTTAGAGAATTATTTTAAATGTTAATAGTGAATTTCAAATTTACATTTTAGGATATGAAGATGAGTCCTTTGGGAGAAGTTATCTTATGAGCTAACAGGCCTCACATAGCCAAACAGATTGAAATTTTGCTACTGACATCAGTTTTTCCTATCATTCTGAGAAACAAAATTGTTTTCTATTCCCAGTAATACAGGAGAAAGGATGATAAAGTTATGTCTGACTAAGGGCTACCCGTGGGCACTGGATCACATGCCTCTTCTATGCTTTCTTTAGTCACAATAGAATGTATGTGTGTGTGCGTTTTTGGGGGAGAGGGATGGTGGGTGATATGTATTTGACATGAGGGTACTATCTTTAAAAGAACACATAAAGCTATTATGTGCTTGCTGTGACTTTTCAGGTGGAACTTAGTGTGCTTACAAATGACAAAATATTTTCCGGTTCTCTTATCCCTTTGTTGGTTATTCTAGCATGCTCTGTTCAACGTCACAAAGTTCTTATGGGGTCACCAGGTGGGATTAGATCAAAAATTAATGACACTTCAGCAGAGGCATCAGCTAATAGGATGCATAGTTTACAGCATGCAATGTTTCTACATGCCTAAAGACTTGTTAGCCAAGTAACACAAGCCCAAGATTTGAATGTGAAATTTCTGTTTGTATTGGTTAAGGCTGCTTTAATTGCAAATAACAAGAAACAAAACACAAACTGGTATCATCAGCAACCAAAAAAGCATCTTTTAACTTACATAACTGAGTAGTCAAGATAAAGGATGCATATGCGACTTTGCACAGTGAGTATAAGCTGCTAGGTAACTAATTTCTTTTCTGTCTCTTTGCTCTAACTTCTGTGGCACTAGCAGACTAGTGCTCTTTTTCAGCTCCACATAGTGGCTCCTGAATCTTTACTAGTTTCGATGACTGCTGTTCTGCACTTCATATTTTCTCATTAGTTCATCCAGGGGAATAAAAGGGCTATTCTCAGTGGCCTGGGAACTGAACAGGGTTCTGAGTCAGCATTAAATCAAATATGGAAGCCATGGGAAAATGAGATAAATTGACCAGATTAAATCAATGTAATCTATTCTGTTCCAGGCTACCCAATAAGTATAGCTACTACTGTAAGGCTGTATAAACTTTCCTGCCAAGAAAAATCAGGGTACTTTTGATAGATAAATGAGGAAATGGATGCTTTACACTCTAAAGTTCAAAGGCAACAACTATAAGTCTTTTATAATTTATGCAAACACTGTATAGCTATTGAGTAGTTTCTTCCAACATGGCTCCTGGACACAGAAAAAAAAAAAATCCTTGTAGTGTTTCCTCTCTCTTCCATTTACTTAGCGCTTTCCAGCGGAAACTCTAGCATTATTTTTCTAGGCTTACTGTTCGTTTTTCTTTTACCCTGCTATTTCTCTTCTCTATCCAAGTCTCTCTGGCCTCCCAGCTCCTGCTTATTTTACTATGCACATTAAAACATTATTCTTAAACACCATTTATTTACTCAAACACAGCAATGTATCATAGACTATTAGGTAGAATTTCAGTAACCCATTATAACTGGACTCCATGTCATTATCGAAAGAAAATTAATTTTCCTTTTCTTGAAGAACCCTAATTGTCTCTTATTTTCTTCTTGAAAAAAAAAAAGGAAATGATTTTTACTCAGTCTTAGAAAATACTCCCTTTTCATAAGAATAAGCAAAATTATTTTTAAAATGCTAAAAGAAAAAGGCAACATTTAATTTAACAGTTATATTCTGTTATACTAAAAATAAATTACATCTTTATTAAGAAGGGTTGCAGAAAGCAGAAAGCTATTGGGTTACCAATTCATACTAACTCTACTTCTCAATTTCCCTATTTTCAGAGAAGTTAGTTAAAGGGTAAGACAATGATAGTGATAGCAAACACACATAGAGCATCTACTATGTGTCACATAATGTCCAAACATGTAACAATTTTATTTCTCACAACAGTTCCATGAGATAGTTAATATTATCTACATTTGAAATTTAAGAGAACTATGTCACATGGAAGAAGCTAAGCAACTTGCCAAGAGGGCACAACGAGCATGGCAGAGCTAGTCAGTTTGGCTTTAGAATTCCTGTTTTCACTATCAATACAATACTACTATGAATTATTAAGGTTTTTGAATTTGGATAAGTCAAAAGGTGACTTAGGAGAAATGATGAAACATAAGGTCAGAAAATTTATCTTACTCATTTTAGGCTAGATTAAGTCCCAGAGAGTGCCTGTTCAGAAACAATCTGAGACTTGTCTCCTGTCATAATTCTAGAGAATATCAACTAGCTCTTATTACTGTTTGGTCTGTGAAACCTAAGATGAGATTGTAATATTTGAGAATTAGATGAACTTTAAGATTCTTTAGCCCAATCTGATATTATTTTTATATAATGTCTGTGAGTCTCTCCTATAGCTTCAATTTATTGTTCAATGATAAAGATCTAAGTGTTGCAAACCACCGCTCAATGAAATAAGAGAGGACACAAACAGATGGATAAATATTCCATGCTCATGGTTACAAAGAATCAGTATAATGAAAATGGCTATACTAGGCAAAGTAATTTATAGATTCAATGCTATCCCCATCAAGCTGCCAATGACTTTCTTCACAGAATTGGAAAAAACCATCATAAACTTTATATGGAACCAAAAAAGAGCCCACGTAGCCAAGACAATCCTAAGCAAAACAAACAAAACTGGAGGCATCAAGCTACCTGACCTCAAACTATATTAATATTACAAGGCTACTATAATCAAAATAGCATGATACTGGTACCAAAACAGACATATAGACGAATGGAACAGAGCAGAGGCCTCAGAAGGAATGCCAGACAACTACAATCATCTGATCTTTGACAAACCTGACAAAAACAAGCAATGGGAAAGGATTACCTATTTAATAAATGGTGTTGGGAAAACTGGCTAGCATATGCAGAAAGCTGAAGCTGGATCCCTTCCTTAAACCTATACAAAAATTCACCGAAGATGGATTAAAGACTTAAATGTAAAAATATAAAACCCCAAACTATGAAAACCCTAGAAGAAAACCTGCGCGATACTATTTGTGACACAAGCATGGGCCAAGACTTCATGACAAAAATGCCAAAAGCAATTGCAGCGAAAGCCAAAACTGACAAATGATATCTAATTAAACTAAAGAGTTCCTGCACAGCAAAAGAAACTATCATTAGAGTTAACAGGTAGCCTACAGAATGGGAGAAAATTTTTGCAATCTACCCATCTGACAAAGTTCTAACATCCAGAATTTACAAGGAACTTAACAAATTTACAAAAACAAACAAACAAAAAATCAAAAAGTGGGCAAAGGATGTGAACAGACACTTTACAAAAGAAGACATTTATGCAGCCAACAAATGTATGAAAAAAGCTCATCATCACTGGTCATTAGAGAAATACAAATCAAAACCACATTCAGATACTACCTTACACCAGTTGGAATGGCGATCATTGAAAAATCAAGAGACAACTGATGCTGGAGAGGATGCGGAGAAATATGAATGCTTTTACACTGCTAGTGGGAGTATAAATTAATTCAACCATTGTGGAAGATAGTGTGACAATTCCTCAAGGATCTAGAACTAGAAATACCATTTAACCCAGCAATCCCATTACTAGGTATATACTCAAAGGATTATAAATCATTTGTAAAGATGCATACACACATATGTTTACTGTGGCACTGTTCACAATAGCAAAGGCTTGGAACCAACCCAAATGCCCATCAATGATAGGCTGGATAAAGAAAATGTGGCACATATACACCATGAAATACTATGCAGCCATAAGAAAGATGAGTTCATGTTCTTTGCGGAAACATGGATGAAACTGGAAACCATCATTCTCGGAAAACTGACACAAGAACAGAAAACCCAACACCACATGTTCTCACTCATAAGTGGGTGTTGAACAATGATAACACGTAGACACAGGGAGGGGAACATCACACACTGGAGCTTGGGGGTTAGGGGAGTAGAGAAGGGATAGCAGGGGGTGGGGGATATGGGAGAGATAGCATTAGGAGAAATATCTAATGTAGATGAAGGGGTGATGGATGCAGCAAACCACTACCACGGCACGTATATACCTATGTAACAAGCCTGCACGATCTGCACATGTACACCAGAACTTAAAGTATAATGAATTAAAAAAAAATCTAAGTTTTGGTTAATAATTTTGGAGAAAAGACAGTAAACAAACATAATTATCTTTTGGTAATTCTTATTATTGATAAGATGTTAGTTAAAAGACACAAAATTTCAGTTAGGAGGTATAAATTCAGGAAATGTGTTTGGTGTTTATAGTTAATAACAATGTATTGCATACTTGAGAATTGCTAGGAGTGATTTTAAATACCTTACTACAAAATAGTCTGTGAGATAATAGGTATGTTAATTAGCTTGATTTAGCAATTCCACAATGTATACATATAGAAAAACATCATACTGGACATAATACATACAATTTTTTTTCAATTAAAAAATAATTCTTATAAACTCTGCTGGTAAAGACAACAGAAAAAAAAGAAAAATTAGCTTACATTTTATGTTATTTAGATTTTTTTTCTATTCTTTTTAAATAATATAAAATTTTCTGCTATTCGACATTTGAAGAACTTGCACAAATGTAATTGGATTTAGAAATAAAGATATTGGAAACCATCATTATACATAGAAAAGGATCAAGCTTGATAATTTTTATGGAAAAGCCATTTATATTAGTCATAGAAAATATGGCATATGTAAAATAAAATCTGCTGTATATTTAATAGTTCTGAAACTAATTTTATATGATAAAATAAGCTATGAATAATAGTATAATAAAATACATTATGAATAATAAGCTATTAATAATGCAATTGTTTAAATGGTGATATTTCTTCTTTACTAGTACATGGCTACCTTACTTGATAGGCATACTCTCTAAAGTTTTGGAGTTTTACTCTATATTCTAGCAGTAAATTTTTAAATCCTATGTTGATAATGAAAAAAATTGAATTGCATCACTAATATTTCCAGATGACTGGATTTATAGCATACTTCATAACTTTTATAACTTTTATAGTTAAAATATGTTGTCTGATATAGATTCAATGTGTCCCCCCACGTTTATGTGTCAGAAACTTAATCCCCAATGCAACAATGGCAAGAGGTGGACCTCTGAGAGGTCATTAGGCCATAAAGGCTTTGCCCTCATGAATGGGTAATGCCAATCACAAAAGGGCTTAAGGCTGCATGTTCAATGTCTTGCTCTTTGTTGCATGCACATGCTTTCTTGCTCTTTTACGTTCTACTATGAGAGAACACTGTATGAAGGCCTTTGTACAATGCTGGCACCTTGGACTTTCCAGTCTGTAGAATTATAATAAATATTTTTTCTTTATAAATTACTCAGTAGGTGATACTATGTTATAGTAAAATAAAACAGACTAAGACACTGACACCATCTTTTATATTAATTTTAAATTTGTGTGAGAAATATCTCTGGTAACTAATCAACTGAAATTCTTCTTCATTTATCTACTTCAAAAATATGCCTAACCTCCTGGGTATAGTGGCTCATGCCTGTAATAGGAACACTTTGGGAGACCAAGGCGGGAGAATTCCTTGAGGTGAGGAGCATGAGACTAGCCTGGCAATATAGCAAGACCCCACCTCTTAAAAAAAAAAAAAAAAAAAAAGCATTAGCCAGGTGTGGTGGTGCACGCCTGTAACCCCAGCTACCCTGTAGGATGAGGCAAGAAGATCACTTGAGCTCAGGGGTTGAAGGCTGTTGTGACCTATGATTGCCACTGTACTTCAGCCTGAGTGACAAAGCAAGACATTGTCTCAAAGAAAAAGTCTGTCTTCCTATGTATCTATCTATCGATCAATCATCTATCTTCAATCTAATATATTAATGGCACCCATATGTCCACAAATGTAAAATGTTCCACTCTTTTGTACCTTTAGCTTACCACCTCTTAGAAACATTGATCTGCTCTGCAATTAGTATTAAGTCATGAGTCAAATAAACACTTTTTAATTGACATAAGGACTGAAACTAACTATTAAGGTTTATTTATTATGTTGGCCCTTAGTACCTACTTCTGACACTCAAGGCTTTGATGTTGCCATAGGCTGTTTAAGGTTCTCTCTTCATTATCTCACCCTGGCTTACTTACCCACATCAGAAGCATTACATGGTTAGTAATAAAGAAAAAACTTGGTAAGCCCTGTAACTTCTGAAATTTATTTTCTCTCCTTCCACAGAGCTGGCTGCCTATAGTAACTGCATTGGTACCATGTTTCCTACTCATTGTTTTGTGAGGCTTAACCGAATGTTATTGTATTAGTAGGTGTCCTATGTCAGGGATATGGTTTCGGTGGACAAGTAGAGCTGAATATTCACCCCCGCCCCCACTGATATTAACATATCACTCTGCCCTCAGGCTTGCTGAAAATTCTTCCTTTGCCTGGCTGATTATGGACCTCTTCCATCAACAAGCAAGGAGGGAGAAATAGCAAATTATGGTCCATATATTGTTTTGAGAAAAGGCATATATGATTTAAGTCACTGACTTCTTTTTGTTGTTGTTGAAGAAAATGGATAAAAGAAAAGAGAAGGTAATGGAAAAGAGTGTCATGTGCATAGCATTTATATACAACCTCATTGGTTCTTTTTAGGAGTTTCAATGAGAAAGTACATATTACATTTTCATGATTATTGCTTGGCATATGACAGGCAACTTTTAAAAGATACTTCACTACTCAGTACAGTGCTTATTATTATCACTATTCGTTTGAATGAGTAAGTCCTTATAACCTTATGGGAGACTAGGGGAGGTAAGTGGTCTATTCATTTTATGAGCAAGGGTAAGGAAGTTCACAAATATATTTTATTAATATTTCACAGTATGAGTGGCTCACACCTTTAAACATTACACTATGGTACAAATGGCCTTCATAGGTCATTTAGTAAGTAGTAGTTGGGGTATGCCTGGGTTGCAAGGAATAAAACGTGTGACATTAGTCAGGCACAACATAGCCTGTGATACCAAAGTGTAACTTTCATTTTTTTCATTTAGCTTTCATTGAGTGAGTAATACAGTTTCAATTGAGCACTGAATTGGAGATATAGAGAACTAAGGTTTTATTACCAGCTCCATCACTGACATACAGTGAGCCATTAGGAAAAAATAACTTTCCTGCTATGAACTTCAGAATTCTCTACTTTAAAATAAAAACAAATTTGGTGGCTCAGAAAATTATGTTGGATTTGTCAAATGTAGGTATGTTTAATATTCTAGACCATCTGAGTTAATGAAATTCATGATGTTCATAATACAAATAAATAGCAAATCTGTAGACACGTGCATAGTGATAATAATGATAATGAAAATAAATACTACATGGGAAATTACATCAGCCAGTGCAGCCATATTTATGCAGCATGCTGTCTTATGCTTTGAGTGTGGAAGAGCAATCATCTCTCCCCTTTGAGAGCATGTCTGACGCCCAGATTAGCCCTCTACAATTGCTCATTCTCAAACTTGGTGCGTGTAGTGAGTAGCATCATCCAATGTTTGTATAATTGTGTATTCACAGGTGTACATTACTATATATGTGCCAAGATCATGGTAGATCTCCAAACTGTGGATCAAGTGGATGTATATAAAACAAGGCAGAAGTGAGTCCAGCTGAAAGAGAAACAGAGGAGTGAAACAAGGCAAGGAGAGAAATAATTTCCACCAAAAATAAAATTATTCAAAACCAGTCTACAAATCCATCAGGAAATTTTGGGGAGAAAAGCAGACAGGAGGCCAGAGAGATGGATATCCAGACACAGTAGGGAGTAGATTGGACTATAGCTTGATGTTTCTGCTAATATACTACGGTGAGAAGCATTTGAATTCAAACACAAGGACAACTGTGAACCAGGAAGTGGAGACTTTGATCAAGTCCTGAATTAAAGCGGTGGGGTTTTAACCAGGTCCAGGCTGACTCTCAGTTGTATAGGTAGATGCAAGCAAAGTGAGGCTAGCTATTCTGAGCAAAGGGACGAAAGACAGGGATCATGAGGGAATGTCAGTTACTCCGAGTATAGTGACATTAACAGGTATTAGTGTCTTTGGATGTTCAGATATCCTAAACACATATATTTACATGATTTTAACCCATTAGACAAAGCTATATTTAAAAACACATGTTTATTATTAAGTCTAAAAGACTATGTTAAATGCAATCAGGAAAGAAGTACTGATACCTCACTAGTTAAATGAAATATCGTTAATCAGTAAAGAGAGCAATAAAACAAAAAAGTGCTGTACAATATTCCTATTTATATATACAAAAGAAATTTTGTTTGCTTTACAAATAAGGGTAGACATATTTGGATTAACTGCTTTTTTGACAGGAATGATTTATTTGAAACATAGATCATATAAAATCATAACAAGAAGTTGAGCCTAAAAATAAAGATCATTCATTTCATATGTATCTCTTGAGAACCTACTATGTGTCAGTCACTATTCTGATCATTGGGATACAGAAATAAGAACACAGACATAGGTCCTGTCATCATGTGCCTTACATTACAGTGGAAAGAAAGAAATAACAATATATTAAATAATTTTAACAATAAATAAAAATGTTTAAAAAATAAAAAACAAAATATTTAAAACGAACTATATTTGTGAAGAATAATGAATTTGTATTTGAAAACCATTAATAAATGAGCCATTCAAGAAAGCTCTAGTGGTTTTGTTTATTCATATGTGTGTGTGTGTGTGTGTGTGTGTGTGTGTGTGTGTGTATATATATATATATATACACATGTACCTACATACATATGTGTGATAGTGTGTGTGTGTGTGTGTGTGTGTATTAGATATTAGGTATGTATATTAGAAAATTTAGAGTACTATGTGATACTCTACAGGGCATTGCCTCCTTCTGTTTAAATTCTGAAAGTGACTTATTCTGAAATATGGACCATCTGAACTGGGTAATTTGTCTTTCCTGCCAGAAGGGGCAAGGGAAGGCCACTGGGTTCTCAGAACACATTGGTTTGCCTGGCTTTTCCAGAAATGATAGGAATTTCTATTTGGATACATTTCCAAGGCCTGGAAATGTTTTCAATAAGCTATGAGGAGTTTTGGCTCAACCTCCTGTTCAGTTCATGCCTTTTGGGCTTCACAGAACACTCAATCTACAACATGTGCTAGAAACCCGGACAAGGCTAAGATTGAAAATGTCTGCTGTCTATCATCTGCCACTTTGCTTTTCTTTCATTCAGT
This sequence comes from Sapajus apella, assembly GCF_009761245.1. Classification (NCBI taxonomy): domain Eukaryota; kingdom Metazoa; phylum Chordata; class Mammalia; order Primates; family Cebidae; genus Sapajus; species Sapajus apella. The sequence continues at coordinate 67,819,719 of NW_022436946.1, read as the reverse complement.
GGTCCATTTCCACCTGCCTGGGAAAGTAAACCTCTAAGCAGCAGCAGAGATGGAAGGTGACAGTTAACCCTTACCAGGTCTGCAAGCTGGTTCTCACTGACTACTTCCTCTTCAGCACATCTGAGGTAACGTTGGATTCGTCATCTTGTCATTTGCTATGCTCTGCTCAAAAGAAGTGTCTGAATACTATTTTACATGGCACACTTCAGTATTTATACAAAACAACAAAAAAGTTCAATTCAGTTCAAACACTTGGCAGGAGCTGTGAAGGGTGCACAAGGTTACTAAGCACTCCAGGGGCTCAGACTCTTGTAAGGGAGACAGATGCAGTAGCTAAGCCTTTCCACTCCATGCATAGACATATTTGTTGGGTGTTCACACAGTATATTCTTTTCTCCTTGTCAGACTGCATAAAACATAACAGAGGGATTTTGGCCAAGAAAAATCTAAACTTTATCTTAAAAAACAGAACAGGGCAATGTCCAAGTATGAACTTTTGGGGTTATAAGCTTCCTTATTTGTGAAGTGAATGTTTGGATAACCTTAAAACCAGTCCTACCATTCTGTTTGTCTTATTTAATAGCTTGATAGAATGGGTCACCTCTGAAGTCTAACTCCGAGAAATTACTTCATGTTTATAAGCCACAGACACTGCCATTCTTCTTTCAGGTCCCTGGGAATCTAACAAGGAGTCAGTTCCCCTAATAGTTTTTTCTTTCTTCCTGCACGTGGCTATGTCCATTCTCAAATGTTTGGCTCATCCTGCTAGGCCTTTTTACAAAGATGCAGATGTTTCTTAAAAGTGGCAAAAAGATCAAAGAGACTTTTTGTGCCTGATGTGCTGGAATGGGACTGAGTTCTGCTAAATCTGATTTGAACATGTTAAATAAAACCAGAAGCTGATGATTTGTAAGAGGTTGCTGGTGAAGTATGAAGCTTCACGGGTCAAAATTGTAGCACACAAAAATCCAGGTTTCATTGTCTTTTTCTTTTCAATCATAATTGGAGATAAGAAAGGAACAAAACGGATGCTGCTACACATTTTGACTGATTTTTTTATAATATTAGTGCATTGCAATTAATTAGCACAAGTCTATGGACTATTGCTTGCTCCTTTTATCCTAAATAAAACCAAAGAGTATACTTAACAAGTCTAATGATGGCTCAAAGCAAAACTAAATATGCAAACAAAATGATCATTTCTTTCATACAAAGCTTGGAATAGGAACTAAGGAAACAAATAGAAACATTTACACAATTCCTACCCTCACAGATGACACATGCTAAAGAGGAATGTAAAACACTTATGTAACTGCCATACATAAATAAATCCCATAAATTTGTACAGAAGTTTATGGAGTTTGAAGAGGAACAGCTCAAATCTAGTTGAGTTAATTTTATCTTTGGTGTACTTAAACTACCTCTAATGATATTTTCTTTACACTCAAAGTATTTGCTTTGTACTTAGTACCAAGTCCCAGAGTTGGTGTCCAGTAATGATTGGTATAAATATCTGCAAATACGTTAATTATCATTTTATACCTGTATATTATACAGGTATAAAATGATAATTAACGTATTTGCAGATATGACCTGTCTTGAGTGTGATTGAATTTTAATGCTATAGAAATCTAGGAGAATGAAATTACTGATATAATAACAGGAAAATTTGATGTATTTGTTGTAGGTCCTTGAACCTCATCCTAACATCAGTTCAATTAAACCATTATATTTAAAGATAACAGCAGTGTGTCTTTGAGTTAGATGAGCTCTTTGAATGTGTTCTAAAGATAAACATTACGTGACTGGTGAGATAATCTTTACACCAAAACACCATGACATGCATTTTGCCTATATAACAGACTGCACAGGTATCTTGAACCTAAAATAAAAGTTAAAAAAAATTAAAAATGGAAGCTCTAGAAAATTAACTATTATATGTTATTTTAATATCATTTCATGTATTTCTGTTGTATTGTGTATTTAATATCTAACTTTGTGTATTTCTGTTGCCATTGAGCCATAATTTCCCTACAATTGGTACTCACTGAATTAGCACAATAGTAAATACTTCCATACTGAGTAGGATTACAGGGCAGCCTGAGAGGCATCTGGTAAGCAGACTGAATGGAGTCATTATCAGTATGAACAGAAAGGAAATGTTGACTTTTTAAATATCAGAAAAATGCAAATAACTGAGATAAAAAGAACCCAACAACCTGAGAGGTGGATTCAGATTCTCTCGGTTTGTATCTCTCTTCTACAATCTAAAATTATCTTAGACACAAAGAAACAAACCTCATGTGCTTATTTTCAGTTCTAAAATTCTATGACCCTATATAATCTCACTTTCAATTTGGATAAATTGATATATTTTCCACTGAATACACGTCCTATAGTGGAGAAAAAACAGATATAATCATTCAACAATTTTTTTTCCAGATCAATTTCTGTGCTTCAGATATTATGGTCTATGTTTAAGATGTAGAGACTGAATCGTCAGACTCTCAGGTGAATGTCTAGTGAGACTGTGGATGACCTTTATATGTATATATATGCAGAAAGCCCCAAAACAGTTTGCATGAGTTAAGATGGGGAGGTAAGGATTTAATTTCCATTTTATTATTATTTTTCACCTCCTCAAATATTCTTTCCTACCTTTTTAAAACAACTCTCACCTCTTTTCATTATTTGGAATGAAGATGTTTCTCTTATTAGCAATTGTGTTTGCAGTTCAGTTCTTTTAGGAGCAAAGACTTTCTAATATTGTAATAAATGACTCAGATACTGCAATAATATTTCTTTTAAAATTGTGTTATTTGTAAATCTTCAGCAAGAATGATGTGCAATGAATGTTTTCCACATAGTTAAGCAAGCAGTGTGGGATAAAGCTGTTATTAAAACATAAAGCTCCTAACGCCTGCAAATTCATGTCTCCCATATATTTTATTTTGTGGCAAATATATTTTCACTCTAACATGATTTACTTTAGCATAACATTTTATGATCTGTATTTACCATGGTATTCTTATTTTGCACTGTATCAATTGAGGTTACAAAGGCCCTCATTTTATTATAAAATAAAGATTGCCATAGATTTTACAAATGAATTAATCAACAATGAGAAAGTTCAAGAATAGGAATACTCATACCCTTTACAAGGCACAGTGCAGAGGCCAGCCAGCTGAGAGAAAGGTTTATATTGGCTGATACTGAACAGAACATTTTGGCTCTGTAGGGGACTCCTATCATTAACCTCCCACATATCCCTTTTAAGAAGTTTGTCATTTTGCTGAAAGATGACACTCACCCTGTTGTAACTGCCTTAAACTCCAAAGGGCCCTTTATCAGTGAAAGTTATTGCAGCTGCTACACAGGTGGCCTCTAGGCATAGTCCAATTCACTAAACCCACAGGGTTACATTAAGAATTGTACTCTAATTGGTGACATGGTAACATTGTGACTTAAAAGTCTTAAAGTCACTTTTTTTTTTTCTCACTTTGTCTTAAGAAAACAAAACATATTATGCATCTAAATTCAAATGAAAAGCTTTTATATTTACCTCTTCCTTTATTTGGAGATTATTGAATTTTATAAGCCTTATGCAGAGCAAGGCTTTGAGGACAGAATGCCTGGATCAAATTCTGGCCTTGATACTTAGTAGCTATGCATATTTGAGCAAATTAATCATCTTTGTTTCTCAGTTGCTTCATCTATAAAATGGAAATAATCACTGTACCTAACTCTTGTAATAATTCTGATAGTTAAATGAGAAAAAAAAACTTCAGTCTAATACCATACTAATATCAAATGTATGATTTTTAATACACAATCATACTTTTTTTTATAATATTATATTAAAAAATTTTCCACTTCCCAATGCTCAATCTTTATTACATATTTCATCAGGGAGGACAGGCCTAAGTTCTTACACCACTTTCAGTTTTTTCTGTCTTAATTTTTCCTGCTTAATATTATCCCAAATGCTACGCTGCTTTGATTATGAAGAAACCCCATCTTATTCTATTTGTTTGTTTCTATTACACAACAGCTTTGCATTGTCACGAAGTTATCCATAAGAGTCCATTGTTCAAACTCATAAATTTTAGCAAAACGGTGAGCTATAAAAACAACAATATTTAGAGATAAGAACTTTTGGGACAGCGTTTTGACATTTGGAACGAACTTACTTTACTCTTTTTGGTTGCTCAAACTACCTAAGCAGCACTTACATTTCACAGATGTTTTCTGGGAAACTGTATTGTTCAAACATTTAAATTTTAGTCAGTGTGTGAACTGAAACATTCATGTTTGAGCAAGCATATCAAAGTTAGTCTGAATTTTTTTTTCTTTGCAGAGACAATAATGGATTTTAATGAAAAAGAAGTTTGGGTTCCATATGAAGTTTCAAGTGGTTTTTTCCAGTTCTGTGAATAAGGTCAATGGTAGCTTGATGGGGATAGCATTGAATCTATAAATTACTTTGGGCAGTGTGGCCATTTTCATGATATTGATTCTTCCTAACCATGGGCATGGAATGTTTTTCCATATGTTTGTGTCCTCTCTTATTTCCCTGAGCAGTGGTTTGTAGTTCTCCTTGAAGAGAGAGCCTGCATAACCAAGGCAATCCTAAACAAAAGGAACAAAGCTGGAGACATTACACTACCTGACTTCAAACTATACTGCAAGGCTAATGTAATCAAAAAAGCATTGTGCTGGTACCAAAACAGAGATATAGACCAATGGAACAGAACAGAGGCCTCGGAAATAACACCACACAACTACAACCATCTGATCTTGGAAAAACCTGACACAAACAAGCAATGGGGAAAGGATTCCCTGTTTAATAAATGGTGTTGGGAAAACTGGCTAGCCATGTGCAGAAAGCTGAAACTGGATCCCTTCCTGACACCTTACACTAAAATTAACTCCAAATGGATTAAAGACTTAAACATAAGATCTAACACCATAAAAACCCTAGAAGAAAATCTAGGCAAAACCATTCAGGACAGAGGCATGGGCAAGAACTTCATGGCTAAAACACCAAAAACAATGGCAACAAAACAAAAGTGGACAAATAGGATCTAATTAAACTGAAGAGCTTCTGCACAGCAAAGAAACAATCATTAGAGTGAACTGGCAACCAACAAAATGGGAAAAAATTTTTGCAATCTACCCATCTGACAAAGGGCTAATATCCAGAATCTACAAAGAACTAAAGCAGATTTACAAGAAACAATCAAACAAACCCAATCAAAAGTGGGTGAAAGATATGAACCGGCACTTCAAAAGAAGACATTTAAGAGGCCAGTAAACATATGAAAAAATGTTCATCATCACTGGTCATTAGAGAAATACAAATCAAAACCACATTGAGATACCATCTCATGCCAGTTAGAATGGCGATCATTAAAAAATCTGGAGACAACACATGCTGCAGAGGATGTGGAGAAACAGGAACACTTTTACACTGTTGTTGGGAGTGTAAATTAGTTCAACCATTGTGGAAGACAGTGTGGCAATTCCTCAAGGACCTAGAAATAGAAATTCCATTTGACCCAGCAATACCATTACTGGGTATATACCCAAAAGATTAAAATATTTCTATTATAAAGACACATGCACACAAATGTTCACTGTGGCAGTGTTTACAATAGCAAAGACCTGGAATCAACCCAAATGCCCATCAATGATAGACTGGACAAAGAAAATGTGGCACATATACCCCATGGAATACTATGTAGCCATGAAAAAAGATGGATTTTTGTTCTTTGTAGGGACATGGATGAATCTGGAAACCATCATTCTCAGCAAACTGACACAAGAACAGAAAACCAAATACCACATGTTCTCACTCATAGATGGGTGTTGAACAATGAGAACACATGAGCACAGGGAGGAGAGCATCACATACTGGAGTCTGTTGAGGGGGCTGGCTAAGGGAGGGACAGAGTAAGGTGGGAAGGTTGGAGAGGGATAACATGGGGAGAAATGCCAGGTATAGGTGACAGGGGGATGGAGGCAGCAAACCACCTTGCCATGTATGTACCAATGCAACAATCCTGCATGAGCTGCACAGGTACCCCAGAACCTAAAGTACAATACAAAAAGAAAAATAAGTTTTGCTTTTCTAAGTGCTAGACATAGTTAGGCCATAATACTGAATTACAGAGAGAGTTTACACGGCCAGAAACAAAGGCAGGCAAAAAGAATAAACATCATTCCCCATCTCAAGAGTGAAGAAAAAATTTTTGAAAGGTAGCACAGGGGCAAATGTCCCAGGATAAAGCAGAAATATTTATTTGGAGCCAGTATGCATACATCAAGTGATCTCGTTCAGGAAAAAACAGAAGAGGTAACAGAAAGTAAATATGAAAATGGTTGCTCTGTAACAACAACAACAAATAAAAAAGGTATAGTATACTTTCTTACAACAATGAAAAAGCTAAATAAGTCATCAGGGACTATACAGACATTTTCAGTTCTATGCTTTTTCCATGTTTATAAAAATGACAGAATTGGTAATAATTGATAAAGTTTTTCTAATAAAAATTAGGCTGTTAGATTCTTAAACTCTTTTTATAAACTCAATTTACCTGCTATAATCAAGCAACTTATGGCTGTCCATTGAGGGCAGTGAGATATATAAATATTACTGCAGAGTAAGTAATCCTATGTTGATATTTATAGTGACAAAAAATGCTACATAGAAAGTAGGTTAGAATCATTCTAGTTTTGTAGCCTTCTCAAGTCTGATTTTATAGACTGGATCTCAAAATGCCACACTGGGATGGAGTACAAAAGTGATTCAGGAGAATCAATATTTTTGTTTGCTACTTTTTTCATAATACCATTGGTGATATCTTAAAGAAATATGAAATTGTTCCAAAAGCAGAACAAAAATGAGCCTGGGAATATTATAATAGTGTGATTTGCTTTGCTTCTTCAGTGTTAATTAAATAATGCTAACATAGTCATTGTCTTAGGTTTCTCTACAGAAACAGAATTAATATCAGAGAGATGTATGTATACCTTATATACTACTCAAAACAATAAGATTTAGCATTGTGTATTTTGATTTTTTTCTAACAAAATACACAATATTTTGCTGAATATTTTACAATTTAGAGGAAATTTACTATAATTAATAATGGTTCCAATGACTCTTGATTGCTCTTAAAATTTCTGATTATATGTTATCTACTCCTTTCTCAGACTTCCTTTGAACTGTAATGAATGTGTGGTATCTGACAGGGTAAGCTGATACTAATGTTAACTGATCTCAGCTGATGTTCCATAGTTATTATTATGAGTGACAACTGTTAGAAGTTGTATTTAAGAAACATAGGAGATATTAAGGGAATAATATAAACATAAATATTAATATTAAATTTTATTTGTCTATTATGTTTAAACTATAGTGAAATAAATCTAATTATTCCCTGTTTAAATATAGAATTTAAAGGGAACACTGTTGAGTGGGGTTTTCTACATGAATATTCCAGATAAAAAACATTTACTTAGTAAGTCCAGGGACTATACACAGTACCCAAGGTAATAATTTCTGTCCTTAATAAGTTTTATGTATGACATTTGAACTTCCAGATTAAGAATGTTTGGCTTTAGAATCAGTTGTTTTGTAGCCAAATCAATGAGGCCCAGAAAATGACTAACGTGGGAGATTCGTTTCATTTTTGGATTTCCTAAGTTAGAATATGTTTATTATATGTTCAAATTATCCCTTACTCTCACTTAATTCGTTCTCTCCACATGTGGGACTACCTGCTTTTAAAGCTGACAAAGTTGCCATGACGTGTTATAACCACAGGCTCTTTTTAGCATTGTTAGCTATTATTTTTCCCTGACAAAGCATAGCAGACACCATTTTAATAAAGGAGAAAGATGTGTCAGGGTAGATGGGGCAAAAGAGAAAAGGTATGGAAAACGCGACAGCATAGTTGATGGCTAAAGGTCAAAGGGGTGACGAGATAGAATGCACCTGGAGGCCTTCATGATATAATCAGAAAAGCTGGGACATCCATGCCACCTCTGATTGCACTTTTTCCACTTGCTTGATGCATATAGTAATTGAGAAACCAATTTCAATCCCTGGTTCATAAGTGTTTGTAATTTATGTAATTTTACTAATTAACCATGATCAGAATAAGGGACCTACTTTGCTCTGCTTTTAAACATTTGCTTTTAAACACTTATTTTGATTTTTCTCAAGAATCGCTTACCTATTTTCCCATTGATCTCCATATTGCTGTGGTAAAAATAATCAAGAACTTAGTGAATTAAAACAACACGATTTCCTCACAGTTTTGGAGGTTGGAAGTTTAAATTTGAGATATCGGTAGGATTGCATTCCCTTAGGAGGCTTAAAGGAAAAATCCATTACCTTGAATTTTTCCGTTTCTTTTTTTTTTTTTTTTTTGAGACAGAGTTTCGCTCTTGTTACCCAGGATGGAGTGCAATGGCTCGACCTCAGCTCACCGCAACCTCCACCTCCTGGGTTTAGGCAATTCCCCTGCCTCAGCCTCCCGAGTAGCTGGGGCTACAGGTGTGCGCCACCATGCCCAGCTAAATTTTGTACTTTTAGTAGAGACGGGGTTTCACCATGTTGACCAGGATGCTCTCGATCTCTTGACCTCGTGATCCACCCACCTTGGCCTCCCAAAGTGCTGGGATTATAGGCATGAGCCACCGCGCCCGGCCTACATTTTTCGGTTTCTAGAGATAGCTCCTTCCCCAGACCCCTCCACTTCTAGCTTCCATGCTCATATTCCTGCTACTTAAACAAATTCTCCTCTTTCTCTCTTACAAGGGCCTTTGAGATTTCATTGGCTCTCCTGGACAATCTAGGGATACTCTCCCCATCTCGAGATCCTTAATCATATCTACAGAATGCCTTTTAACACGTAAGGTAATATATTAAAGGTTTCCAAAGATATAGGACATGGACATCTTCAGCAGGTCAATATTCACCCTGCTACAGGAATAAAAGATCATGAGATATTATTGTATTTGAAAGATAGGAAAACCGAAATAATGGAGATTACAGAAGGTTTTATGAAATTACACTCCTGGTTAATGGAAGGGGAGAGGCTATAATCCAGAGTGTTGGACCCTTAGTTCACTGGAGTTCTCTCTGATTGAAATGGAGCTCCCTGAACCAGGATTGTGCCATGCAGGAACTTCCACTCTGATTACATTTCTACCAAGAATAGACCAGGCTGTCTATGACAATAACTCAATTCCAATATTCCATAGTTGTCCCTTAGCGGTATGAGCAGTTTAAGTAATGCACCTCCCTTAGCACTGAGACAATTACAATGTTATCAGTAAATTTCATGCCTTGGATCAGAATTGCAAGGTTCACTCAATGGCATGATAATATTTCATTGCTCATGTGCTACATTAAAAAGTATCTAGGCATTCAGTAACACTGTGAGTTAACATGTGGACACTCCCTTGGAATAATTATGGATAAAAATTTGGGCTAACAATTACTAAGACCAATACAAAGATAATACAAGGGTCCTCCATCATCTAAATATTTATTATCCATGTCTTTCCAATTAGAAGAGTTATAAGTGATAAAGAGCATCACTATAGAAAAATGTTTACAAATAAACTTACTCTTTATAAAATAAATTCCCAATTAAGAACTAAGTAGTAATACCTCTACCTTACTTATCATCTCACTAATTTTTGGTCATTGTAAACACCAAATAATACAATGCAAATACAAAAAAATCAGTTACAAATGAAAATGCTTTTTGCAATCTTATATTGGAGAATTCATCAAACTGTAGGCAAAATCACTGACAAATTAGAATCAACATAGTTAGACTGCTTAATATTAAATATGAGGAAATAAGAACACCTTCTGTTGTATAAGACTCAGGCTATTAAATTGTTCATGTACCCCAGGTTAAACTGTTGATGTACCTATGTTAATTGTTAATAGTTGGATGCAGTAACCCAGAATATTTTAAAATTCTTTTCAAGTAGCTTCTTTCATTATTCACTGGATTCTCCAGGTAAAAATAATTTTAGATATAATAAAATGGAAGTAGTTGAATTTGGGGGAAAGCTGTTGGTTATTTGGAGGTATTTTTGGTAATGTTCTCTCGGGAAGTGTTTTTTAAAGTTTATTGATGGCCGGGTGCGGTGGCTTACGCCTGTAATCCCAGCACTTTGGGAGGCCGAGGCAGGCAGATCACAAGGTCAAAAGATCGAGCTCATCCTGGCCAACATGGTGAAACTCCGTCTCTACTAAAAATACAAAAATTAGGTGGAGTGTGCCTGTAGTCCCAGCTACTCGGGAGGCTGAGGCAAGAGAATTGCTTGAACCCAGGAAGCAGAGGTTGCAGTGAGCTGAGTTGCACCACTGCACTCCAGCCTAGCGATAGAGCGAGACTCCGTCTCAAAAAAGAAAAGTTTTTTGATAAGATAGGTTTGAACAATTGGTGCCTAAATAGAAACTTTCTCTATCTTGAGTGTTTCTATAAAATTTTGTAAACCATTTTGTATTATCTTCCTCAATCTCTCTTCCTTGTCTTTATCTCTGTGTCTCCATGTATCTTTCCTACTTTGTGTCTCTCTCCATCTTTTTCTTCTCCCTACGTCCTGTTTCTCTTTGTCTCTTTGCTCTATTTCTCTCTTACACCTTCTCTTTCTCTTATTTTCTCTTTTCCTCTTTCTCTTACTGTATCTCTTTTTGTTGATCTCCCTCCACAATCATGTGTGTAGTTTGTTTATTTAGGTTTCTGCTTCCCCCGATAAATTGTGACTTCCCCAAAGGCAGGGGCTGTGGCCTATTCATGAATGAATTGCAAGTTTCTTGATGTTTAAAGAGTGAATTAATCAGTGAATTTTAATAATTGAGTATCATAGTTCCACAAGTAACTTTATTTTTCTTTCTCAATGTCTGGATTCATTCACTTTTTCTCAAATTATAAAGCCACAAATTGTGGAAACTGGAATGTAGGCCTAATTCTAGAAATTTAGCAATGTTTTCCTCTCAGAGAGGTTAATGAGATGCTATTTTATTATTATTTACAGGTTTATGGTATTTAATTCTAATTGATTATATACAGATCATATGAAAGAAAGAATAAGTAATATTTGGGAGCCTAAGGTCTATGCTACTATAAAATCCTAGGTGATAATGGCAGCTACAATTTACTGTAATGTCCTGAATGTCTATTGTCTATTAGGCTTCTAGCTAGACATTTCACATGTAATCTTTTTATCTGATATGCAAAATACTTGTTTTTAACAGGAAAAAAAAATAAGCTTTTTCCCACATAACAAGAGAAAAAAGCTTGTAAATGACAAAAACCCAGAATTTAAACTTAGGCAATCATATGCGGAAGCACTCTGGTATATCCTAAGTCTTTTACATTCTTTCAAAAGATATGCTCTATTTGGGATATGAGTGTGAGGGGAAAGGGACCATTCGTTGGGGGTTTTACACATGGTCCTCTTTCAATAAACACTTCACCTTTGTGAATTCTGAGGAAGGTAGAATCTGTGGACACTGAGTCGGTTGTGGAGTGACGTAGTTAGTTTGCACTAACTACAGAAAGTCTCTAGGCACAGATGACTGAGTCATCCATCTCCCTCAGCTAGGCCGTTACATGTGCCTTTCTGGCCTGTCTACCTCTCTGTTCAAAGTAGAGAGGACATTACCCACATATTGTATTATGTTTAATTTTTATCTGGCAGAATAAAAAGGCCAAGTAATTCTAACAAACACAGAGACCACTATTTTTACATTATATTTAACCATCGTTTGTCTATATAAAGAGACTTTTCTTTGTTAGATATAATTTGAACTTATATGCTATACTATTCTGTTCTTATCTATGATTTATGTGGCTATAATTGGTCAATCTGTGGATACTTTGGAGATATAGGACCAAAGTGTTATTGAATACTATAGGCTTAATACTGATGACTGTGGCCTTCCTTGTTTTGTTAAATTTTGGGAAACATATCAAGGGACTGTTAAAGTATAGCTGCTTCATAAACATCATTTATTTACCCCATAATATATTTTTTTTAAATACGAGCTTATAAATGGAGAAGATACATTAATGTTTATATCAATTCCATCAGGTGGTTGGAAGTTAAGTATCAACCCTAAAATTACCATCTGTGTCTCAGCTGCATGCTGAGTGTTGTATTTACAAACAGTTTCTCCATTGGCATCACAATTCCACACATTGCTTCTGTTTCCCTCTTCACAGGTCCATGAATAAATTCAGACACAGAATAAGGAATCAGACCAGTTGCAGGCAAAAATTAATAAAAGCAGTAGATCGGCAAGGCCAGAGACTTAGGTTTTCATTTGAAAACTGACAATAATTAGCTATGCGATCTTGAATGTTTCACTTAATTTCTCTGAACATTACTGTTCTCAGAAAATCTAAAAATTGAAGGCTTACAAATGGCAAGAAACACCAGTGATTTCTCATCAAAACCCAGAGCCTTAATAGTTTTAGAACTTCATTGAGTGGTGAAAGGAGAGTGGAGGGAGCAAACTATCAAAACTGGCATCTAAAGAGCTGGGGAACAGGACATTTCTCTATGCTCTGTATCTGTCTTGCAATCCCTGTCATCACTGTCTGTTTTGTTTTCCCTTGCCTTGACTTCCCATCCAATCTGCCGACCTGAACTGCCCTTTCTACCATTGATTCAACCCCAGTTAGTTCTTACAGAATCAGGTTTTTGTAATCATTCAACTGGAATACAGTGATAACCATCCAACTAGTATTTACCATGTCAGATTCTCAGAACTGTAATGTATTTTGCAACTTTCTTCTAGATTAGGAATCCTGAAACACAATGTGTTCATGTAACTGCCCTATAACATCATCAAACCAAATAAAAGCACTCAGAGTGAACGGCTACAGAAAACAGAGTTCAAGCAAACTTAAATCATATACCTTTATAATTTGGCTCAAATCTTATTCCCCAGAAACAATTCCTTACCATTTACAGAGTTTATGCTCCAAAAAACTGTCTCCATGAAGTTCTCTATTGATGTAATTTGATGCAACTGACATTTCTGTTGTTTCTAAGAAAGTTTCAGAAATGGCTTTTCAACTCTATCTCCTCAAATCTCTATAAATCAGCTCATACCCATCTATCAAGGCTCAGCTATTACCATATTCCCAAAGCCCATTATAACACTCTCATCTGAAAATACTATCTTCATTTAATATTTCATAGCATACTCATATCTCTAGATCTCTCCTTTGGCATTTTGTGATTAATAGGTAGATATACAGACAGAAATATTTATATATTTTTATAGCAAATCTGAGTATCATTCTTTTCCTAATTATATATTACCTTAAAATTGTAATTGATCATAAATGTTTGATGAGTAAATAATCACAGACAATTTATCATGAACTCATACCATATTATGGTACTGAATAAGAAGGAATAGAATGAGGAAATAAAAGTCAGAAGGGGTATGTTAGAATTCTTGGAAGTGGCATTTGCAAAAGCATATTTTAAATTCTATTGTTTTATTTTGTGGACATACCATTCAATTAATTTTGAAATTTCAACAAACTCTAAATGAGTATTTGATATTTTCATCCAAACAATTTATAGCTTTAAAACTGAGGATTGCTGCTTTCATTTGTTGGTAATGAATTTTGTTGATAATTCTGAATTCAAGCTTTCACCATTGTTGTGGGTTTAGTAATATCCGCCAGGCATATACTACTTTCAAGTAAGAAATATCTCCTGATGTCAAGCTAGATATGTTATCACTCCGCCTTGGAATCATTTATTTTTCTCTAATTATATTAACACATTGTGCATCAAATTAAAAAAAAATATGTTCCTATCTTCTATTTCTTCCTTGCTCATTTTTTCCATCCACAAACCTAAAATTTGTCTTTGCACAGAGTAAGGCATAACAGTTATAATTACAACAACAACAATAGATGGCTTGTATCGTATTTCTTTAAAAGAAGCTTATTTTTCTGTTTTCTTAAGGCTTTAAGACCTTGAGTAGCTGCTAGAATTTGAGAACTTCTCTTTGCTGCTCAGATGATCATTTCATCACTATTTATCTAATTTTGTAGGTGAATTATCATTTTTCTTTGCCTTTAGATAGCTTCTCTGTTTCATATCACATGCCATGTATATCAAATTGCCTATTTTGTTTGTTTATGGCATGGCATGGTGATTTTTCAGTTGATGCAGCTTGTATATAAATTATCCCCTTGAAGTTCATTCATTGTGCTTGTATGCTATTTTGATGTTGCTTTGAAAGTAAATAATGCATTTGCACTACTTTTGGTGCTAATTTCTTTTTATGAACAGAATACACCTATCTTTAAATAGTTAACTCCTGGGTTTTCAAAATTTGTGATCATGTCCCTTTCCTTAAAAGACTTTAAAAATCACCCTTTGGAAGGAAAGATTATAATTTAGGTGGGTTGAAACAAAGGGAGTATATCAGATAGTGTTTGAGCCTACCAGTAACTGCATTTCCTCCAATGGTGATTCATTTTTTCCTAAGGCAATTTATTTTTACTTCTTTGCAATTAAGTTTTTCATTTCATGAGAACAATAAAAATATATACCAGGGAAAGTAATTATTCTCTTTATAATTCACTCAGGGATGCAGTATTACATTTCTGTCAGAATTTTGACAGGGAGATGTAAACTTATAGACTTCCACTTGGTCTTTCTACTGTGTTAGCCCTTACTTAGGCATTTAGTCAGGAAACCAGTTTTTAGATTTTATTTCCATTGCTGAGTTCATCTATTTCAACTTCAGTAGAAAACTAACACCAATATATACTGAAAATGTTTATCCAAGGTATTTCCAAAAGGTTGTGAGGCTAATTACATAAGATGACTATGAACTTGTAAAAGGGTAATTCCAACCTGTGTTTCCCTTGATTAACTGGATCCAGTATATGACAGACTCAGACTGAAGCACCATTTATCACTAAGCTAACTTCCATATGAATAGTACTATTTTGTTCCCTCAAGTAGCATTGATTCAGAGCAAGTTTTCTTAATGTCTGTTTTCTATTGTTGATGTAACAAATCACTGTAAATTTAGTGTCTTAAAACAATACAAATTTATTATTTTACATTTCTGTGAGTTAGAAGTGTGATATAGATCTCACTAGGCTGAAAGAAAGGTATTATTAGAGATAGAAGAGAATATTTTTTCTACTTCCTATTTCACCTCTAGAGGCTGCCCCATTCCTTGCCTGATGGATTCCTTCCTTCATCTTCATAGACAGCAACATTGCATCCCACTGTTCATTCTTCCTCATCACATCTCTCTCTAACTCTGACTCCCTATACTGTCTCCCCACTTTCTACTTTTTAGGACTCTTCTAATTACATTGGATTCATCTAGAACATATATCAGTGAATAGAATGAACGTCTAAATCAATATACACAGAAACATCCTCCCATTTGAAGGTCAAATAATTAGCAATCTTAATTCCATCTGCAACTTTTCTTCTACTTTGCCATGTGATATGGTTTATATCTGTGTCCCCATGCAATCTCTTGTTAAAATATAATCACTAATGTGAAAGGTGAGGCCTGTTGGGAAATAACTGCATCATGGAGGTAGTTTTTCCTGAATGGTTTTGTATCATCGTTTCAGCAATGCCCTTGTGATAGTGAGTTCTCATAAGCTTTGGTCATTTAAAAGTGTGTGGCACCTCCCTCATTTCTCTCTTGATCCTGCTTTGGCTATGTGATGTGCCTTCTTGCCCTATACCTTCTGCCAGAATTGGAAGTTTCCTGGGGTCTCCCCAGAAGCTAAGCAAATGCTAGCATCATGCTTTTTATAATATCTGCAGAACTGTGAGCCAACTAAACCTTTTTTCTTTATAAATTATTCAATCTCGGCCGGGCGCGGTGGCTCACGCCTGTAATCCCAGCACTTTGGGAGGCCGAGATGGGTGGATCACGAGGTCAAGAGATCGAGACCATCCTGGTTAACACGGTGAAACCCCGTCTCTACTAAAAATACAAAAAATTAGCTGGGCATGGTGGCGCGTGCCTGTAATCCCAGCTACTCAGGAGGCTGAGGCAGGAGAATTGCCTGAACCCAGGAGGCGGAGGTTGCGGTGAGCTGAGATCGCGCCATTGCACTCCAGCCTGGGTAACAAGAGCGAAACTCCGTCTCAAAAAAAAAAAAAAAAAAAAAATTATTCAATCTCAGGCATTGCTTTATAGTAATGCAAGAACAAATTAATACAGCAAATTGGTCCTGAGGAGGGGGACATTGCTATAAAACCTGAAAATAGGAAAGCAGTTTTGGAACTGGGTAATAAGCAGACATTGAAAGAGTTTGGAAGGCTCTGAAGAAGACAGGAGGATGAAAGACAGTTTGGAATTTCTTAGAGACTGGATAAATTGTTGTGGCCAAAATTCCAACAGTGATACAGACAATGAAGTTCTGGCTGAGGAGGCCTCAGATGGAAATGAGAAGCCTTGGAACTGGAGAAAATGTCACTTTTGTTATACCTTAGCAAAGAACCTGCCTGCATTGTGCTCTTGCCCTAGAGAACTATGGAACTTTGAACATGAGAATGATGATTTAGGTTATCTGATGCAGCAAAGCATTCAAGTAGTGGTTTGGGTGCTTCTAACAGCCCTTGCTCATATGCTGGAGCACAGAATTAACATAAAGTTGGAAATTATATTTAAAAGTGAAGCAGAACATATAAGTTTGAAAAATTTGCAGCTTGGCCATGTGGCAAAGAAGAAGAAAATACTTTAGGGGAGAAGAATTTAAGCAGGTTGTGGAACTACTACTTGCTAAGAAATTTTTATAACTAAGAGGAAGCCAAGTGCTATTATGAAGACAATGGGACAAAGGCCTCAAAAGCATTTCAGAGACATTGGTAGTCCCTCCCATCACAGGCCCTGAGGCCTAGGAGGAAAGAATGGTTTTATGCGCCAGATCCAGGGCCTTGCTGCCCTGCACACCCTCAGGACACTGCTCCCCGCATTCCAGCCACCCGTGCTCCAGTCTCGACTCAAAGGGGCCCAGGCATAGCTCAGGCTGTAGCTCTAGAGGGCACAGCTGTCATAGCCTTGGTGGCTTTCACATGGTGTTAAGCTTGCAGGTGCAAAGAATGAAAGTGGATAAGGCTTGTCTCAATCCACCTAACCAGAGTGCCAAGGCAGAATCCTGCTGCAGGGATGGAGGCCTCACAGGGGACATCTATTAGGGCAGTGTGGAGGGAAACTGTGGGGTTAGAGGTCTCACAGAGGGTTCCCACTGGGACACTGCCTAGTGGAGCTGTGGGAAGAGTGCCACCATCCTGCAGACCCCAGAATGGATACACTGGAAACTTCCATGCTCAGTGTTAAGTGCAGGTGCTCAACAACCTACGAGAGCAGCCCCTGGGGCTGAACCCTGCAAAGCCACAAGAGCAGAGCTGCCCAAGGCCTTAGGATTCTACCTCTTGTAACAGTGTGCCCTGGATGTAGGACATGAAATTTAATTATTTTGGAAGTTTAAGGTTTAATGAGTGCCCTGCTGGGTTTCAAACTTGCCTGCAGTATGTAGCCCAATTCTTTCAGCTGATTTTTCCCTGTTGGAATGGGAGTATTTATCCAATGCCTACAATTTCGTTGCATCTTGGAGATAACTAATTTGTTTTGTTAATTTTATAAGTTCAGAGGTGGAAGAGGTAGGCTTATCTCAGATGAGACTTTGAACTTTTGAATTAATGCTGTAATGAATTAAGAATTTGGGATACTGTTGCAAAGACAATTGTATTTTGCAGGGTGAGAAGAACATGAGACTTGGGATGGACTGGGGCAGAATGTTATAGGTTAGGTCTGTGTCCCACACATATTGCATGTTTAAATCCTGCTGGCCAAAACAGAATCTCATCCAGACAGGATAACATGAAAAAACTGGCAAGAATGAACATATGATGACAAAAGCAAATCCTAGCAACCCACATTGGTCACTGGCAAAAGATGTTCCCACCAGCATCAAGATATTTACAATTCCATGGCAATAACCGGGTAATTACCACCCATTTTAGGGCAGTGACTAAAAAGTTACAGCACCTTTCCTAGAAAGTTCTAAATAATCCTCCCCACAATTTGCACCGACCTGCACTTTAGTATGCATGTACTTGAAATGGATTTTACTCGGTATAAATACAGTTGCCAAGAGCCCATACATTGCTGAATATGGAAGTAGTATCTATGAGTTAGCTCTGCTCTCCAAGGAGCAGTATTGTTTAATAAAATGTTGCTGTATAATGCCACTGCCTCATCCTTGAATTATTTCCTGGGCTAATCCAAGAACCCACCCAGGCAAAGCCTCAGTTTTGATGCTTGCATGGTCACTTGTCCTGTATCATTTGGTGACCACAAATGGACAAAGACTATGAGTGAGTGACTAACAGGACGATGAAATAGTGGCAATCAGTGGCAAAGTGGTGAGAGTAATGATCAGCAGAGAGGTGATGAAACAGAGGAGATGTCTGGGATCAGTGGTGAGATAGCAAAAGAGTAACAATCAGCAGAGAGATGGCAAGACATCTGATCAGTAATTGGTGGAAAGGCAAGACAATAAGAAACAGCAAGACAGTGAGAGGCAGCAACTGACAGTTGATGAGAAAGCAAGAAGAAAGGAGAGGTGGTAATTGGTGAGAGTCAGTGAGACAGTAATTGGTGAGACAGAGAGCTGGAAGATGGCAACTGGTGCTATGGCAACCAAAGCTGTAGATATGTAACAATAAAGAGCTGTTAACACTAAAGAGTTTTAACACTAGCCAAATACTCTTAAAAGCCGTGATCTTTCCTGACAGGTGGTGAAGCTGAGTGGATGGGTGAGTGGCTCCAGTGCCACTTTGTGTGAGACCTACTTTTCTGGCTGGCTGGTGACAAGACTGTACACTGATATCCTCATAATAGCAAAATCTGCCCAAGCCAGGGAAACCTAGGGAGGAGACCTTCACCTAAGCCCCAAGTTAGAAATGGTCAACACCATTTTGGCTCCTTGCACATGGTTAAGCGGCCCCTCTACATCCCCCAATATTGAGTGAGCCAGACAATGAGGCCTGTGACTAAGTAGTCAATTTAATGTCCCCTGCCATTTGGGTGCCCTAGGCAAAAGCACACTTGAACAACTTCATCCTTGTCAACCATTCTCTCAATCATTGTCCTCTAACACGAATTTATTTTTCTGTTAGCCATTTTATTTTCTGCTCTAAAATGTATGTTTTGTTTGAAGGGTTTTTTTTTTTTTTTTTCCGCTTTCGCTCCTTACTAACTGTATTTGGGCAATTATTTAAGGTAGGACATTTGATTGTGAGAGATCTCCTGTTGTTTTGACTCTGGAACACCAGAGTCATGTTATTCTCTTGCCCCAGTCAGGCCTTTGGGGTTCACTTTTGGCCACATGCCAGATGTTTCAGGAATTTCAGCATTTGGTGTGGGAACACTCTGGTTAATACTTAGTTACTCTGTGTTTTCAGCCTTTGGTATTGTTGGCTGCCCTCAGATGCTCCAGGGTCTTTTGTATCAGAGCATTTCCTCTAAGACTGTGGGTTGGAGGCTCACTCTAGGAAAATCTTAGTTTTGGATATTATTGATTTCTGCTCTAAAGTTATCATTTTCCATAAAAGTATTTTCTTTTTCTTTTTTTTTTTTTTTTTTGAGACGGAGTTTCGCTCTTGTTACCCAGGCTGGAGTGCAATGGCGCGATCTCGGCTCACCGCAACCTCCGCCTCCCGGGTTCAGGCAATTCTCCTGCCTCTGCCTCCTGAGTATCTGGGATTACAGGCACGCGCCACCATGCCCAGCTAATGTTTTGTATTTTTAGTAGAGACGGGGTTTCACCATGTTGACCAGGATGGTCTCAATCTCTTGACCTCGTGATCCACCCGCCTCGGCCTCCCACAGTGCTGGGATTACAGGAAGTATTTTCTTATTGTCACTTTTCTTACATGTTTCTTTCTATGCTTTATTTACTGAAAATACTTTTTTCATATTTTCATGTTTACAATGCCTCAATACATATACTTTCTTTGCAGACAGTGAAAATCTACAAGGGAAAAATAGCAAGGGCCCAGTTGCTTTCCTTCTAGCTAGACTTAAAAACTTTCTGTGAGGCCGGGCGCGGTGGCTCAAGCCTGTAATTCCAGCACTGTGGGAGGCCGAGGCAGGTGGATCATGAGGTCAAGAGATCGAGACCATCCTGGTCAACACGGTGAAACCCCGTCTCTACTAAAAATACAAAAAATTAGCTGGGCATGGTGGTGCGTGCCTGTAATCACAGCTACTCAGGAGGCTGAGGCAGGAGAACTGCCTGAACCCGGGAGGCGGAGGTTGCAGTGAGCCGAGATCGCGCCATTGCACTCCAGCCTAGGTAACTTGAGTAAAACCCCGTCTAAAAAAAAAAAAAAAAAAAAAAAAACAAACCTGTGTGCAGTAAAAAAATAATGAGCCTACTGGAGGACTCACCACTAGGGTGTCTTGTAGGTCTATGGAACACATGTGAATTTCATTAAAACAAAACAAAAAAACTCATTTTCTACTATGACACTGTTTATGTCAGATATGAATTAGAAAAACAAGACATTTGGCCTAAAATTAATACTTTATGTTATAATACTATTTTATAATTGGATTTGTTATGTAAAATAAAGAAAAGAAATGTAGGAAAAGGTCCCTTAGATACAGGCTTTTTTGACCCTTTATTGACTCATGTTATTGTCAGTCACACTTAAGGAATCCCCTCCTAGATGCTCCCTCTAAAAGTCCTACACCAACCCCATTGTTTCCTCAGTTCCCCATTTCTGACAGATAACCTGTCAGTTCTCTAATGAAGGTTTCTACCCTAAAGTCATCAAGGATCCCTACCCCTTATCCAACTGGCCCCAGCCTATACTCACTTCTTCCTGATAAAGTAAACCAGACCAGTAGCACCAGAAGTGGGGCCCCATGCCAGCCTCTAAAATTAAACCTGTGTCCATTTCAGGAAATATTTAGTAAAAATAAACACTTAGAGAACATGTGCCATTTTCTATGTGTGATTTGGCTTTACAGAAGGAAAGTTTGGCTTGTTTTCATAGGATCCAAAAATATGTATAGAGAAATTTGTTGAATTGATCATAGTACTTCATTTAACTTCTCATGACTTGTAAGTATTATCATCTGCTTGCTGCACCATGAAGGAAAAGCAAAGAAAAAAAATAATGTGTGGTTAGGCCAGTTAACTGTGACAAGGTAGGAAACCTAAGTTAAGGAAAAGATAAGAATCTCACTTTGTTTCAGGCTCATTTGATTGAGGCACTCAGGAAATATACTAATGCAGACTCGGACTTCCCACAAGCGCAAGCTATCGTGGGTATACATTTTATTACTCAATCTGCATCTGGCATTAGGAAGCGTCAATGGGACCTTCAATCACCATAAGCTAACTTAAACGTGGTCTTTAAAGTTTACAACAATAGGGGCAGGACAAAAGAAATGGAAAAAAAAAAAAATAGCCAAAAGTGCAATCATTAACAGTTGCTTTAAATCCCCTACCACCTCAAAATTAGGCTAAATTACCAAAACATTGTTATAAGATTGGCATCTGGAATACCCAGACAAAAGTCCCCAAATTGCCTGAGTTAGAATCAGTGTGCTTACTATAAGCAAAAGAGCCAGTGGCAATAAGAATGTCCTAAACAACCCTCGTGAGAGAGAAAAAAGGAAAAATTCCCCATCAATGGTAGAGCTAACTTTCTTCTACTAACCCAAACAAGCTGCCTTGCTCAAAAGTTTACTGAGAGTCTCAGGACCTTGCCTCAATGGACAGCTTCCCACAGCGGCAGACACGTAGCCTCCTAAACATTTTTCTTTGGCTTTTCTGTTACTGGGTGAGCTCTCCAGTGGCTGAAAGACTCAGATCTTGCCTTGAACAACACAGTTTGCCCCCTCTCTTCCTTACGTAATACTATGGGATCCTTTTCCTTGCCTCTTCCTGTATTCCATACATATCAGGGCAAACAAAACTTGGCCAGACAGATATGTCCCAATTTTATAAATAAGCTAGATCCAGCGGTTTTATATAGGTCACTTTGTTTAATGTTGTTTACATGTATATACAGATATTGATATATATATTATGGCTAGCATGCTATCAAATTGGCTTATAAATAAAATACCCCTCATAAATTAAACAGGTAAGATTAACATAAATGTATAAATTCAAAGGAAATATTGTGTCTTCTAAAATTTAACTTTAACATTTTTACCTAAATAAATCACTTTATAGGCTTTAAAATGGTTTTTAAAAATGGCTTTAAATAGCTTTATGTGTAGTTAAAAAATCTTATAAAATAATTCTCATCTCTGGACTTCTAATGGCTGGTGGGCAGTTCAGGATTTCTTGCTTACTATGTTTATATAAAATATGACAAATGAATATATTCTTTATTGGGAAGAAGAATTTTGAAATTATTAAAGGGGAGCTTCAAAATATAAAGAAGCCAGTAAATAAAAAAAGATATATTAATAATTACAAATGAAATATATTTTTGCAAGAAAGACTATCTAAAAATTTATATAAAAAGAATCTTGTAAATTTTTGTCCTAAAATGACTATTTTTAAAAAATATATATAGAATAAGTCAAAATGTTCAAGTATTTTTATATTTTCACTTTTACAATGTCTCAATACATACACTTTCTTTGCAGACAGTGAAAATCTACAAGGGACAAATAGCAAGGGCCCAGCTGCTTTCCCTCTAGCTAGACTTAAAAACTTTCTGTGTAGAGTAAAAAAATAATGAGCCTCCTGGAGGACTCATCACTATGGTGTCTTGTAGGTTTATGGAACACATTCGAATTTCATTAAAACAAAACAAAAAAAACCTCATTTTCTACTGTGACACTATTGTGTCAAATACAAATTTGTGTAAACTGTATAAGTTGTAATAAGGTTCATAAGTGGCATTTATGAAAGAAGTTTTGTGTGTAATTAAGCTAGATGTAATTTAAAAACTTGTTTATTATACTTTCTTAAAAATAATATACATGTAAAATCAAATTTTCTTAAGGTATTAATTGCTAAATTATCAGAAAATTTTATTTTTCAATCCTGTAATCTATTTCTTATTATTTCAGATTTATATAACTCTCTCCTTTAGCTTTTTTTGATCTGCCTCTGTGAAATTTTCTCTTCTGGTTATCATTATTATTGTGGCCTAATGCTAAAGTATTTTGTATTAAAGTTATATGGGAGCAGTGTTTTTCCCCAATATAGCTTAATTCTAAGTTCTTGGTTTTTCTTAATATATAACCTTGCTTTTGCCTTTCAGTTTTTAACTCTTAAAAATGGGTTTCATGGTTAGTAAGTGCTTGCTCACTTCCATTCCCATATGACCTAAAATGTTTAACTGGCTACAGGTCTTTTGGTTCCAAGTCCCTTGGTCAGCAGAAATCCCGAAGAAATCTAAAACAATGTAATTTAGGCCATGATAGAAAACAGAGGGTTGGACACACATCACTATGCTCCCTTCAATATTTAGGCTACATTCATAAGGCCCTTCAAAATATAAAAATAAAATATTGCCTCCAACAAAAACACTTAGTCTTACTAAAACTTTTTTAAAATCTCCCGAAAATAAACCACAGCTAAAATCAAAGAGCCATTATCAGGTATTAATAAATACCTTCACTGCTGTTAAACAAGGACATCACTAACTGGATATACTTGTCCAGGATTACACCTGTTTCTTATGATTTCCTGCAGGCATAAGTGGAGAACACTGTAACTTACACTTGCAAATTCTTGAAAACTTAAGGGCGTTATTACACAAAGGCATATATAAATTATGTGATGCTGTAGGTGAACAGAGAAACACTAACTTTTCTCTTAATTTTCTATAAAGTTTATATATTCTAGATTCCACATAAAGAGGATACTATCAGCAGGCTTCTAATCCATCCTAGCTTCTGACCCCCAAAATAAAAACATCCTTTCATTGGACCCCTTGGATCAGGTATCCAAAAATATTTACTCCTCCAGTGCTAGGCAGGGCTTATGCCTACAAAATCAGTTCTCCTACTGCTCAGACCTTGTAGTCTATTACAGTTCTGTTTTGCTTTGTTTTTGTGATACAGAGTCTCACTTTGTCACCCATTCTGGAGTGCAGTGGCACAATCTCAGCTCAATGCAACCTTGCCCTCCTGGGCTCAAGCAATTATTTGATCCCACCTCCCAAGTAGCTGGGACTGCAGGCACACCACCATACCCAGCTAGTTTTTGTGTTTTCTGTAGAGATGGGGTTTTGCCATGTTGTCCCATCTTGTTTCAAACTTTTGGGCTCAAGTGATCCACCTTCTTCAGCCTCCCAAAGTGCTGGGCGTAATCTATTACATAAAGCCTCACAATCAATGAGCAGTTCATTCCAAATATTTATAGTTCAGAATTTCATAAAGTAACAGATTACTGACATCTGTTTGTCACTAAAAGATTTTATCAAAGTATTAAAACTTAAAGAATTGGACAAATTAATCCCATAATCTTATATTGAGAGTCTTGATACCAGGAACTACATCAGCCAAAATCTAGCCAGAAAATGGAAACCAGTACCTGCATTTGAAACAGAAAAACTTTATATAAGAAATGGACTTCACATATAATGGAAGAACAAGGAAGGTAAACACAGGATGAAGCAACCCAGAAATAAGCAATAGTTGGAATTACCTAGCAGCTGTAGAGTTATAAAGAAAAAGGGAAGACATGATGTTATCAGAGCTCGGAAGCCATGGGGAATTATGTTGGGGTTGTTTACCAGGAGCTGGGTCTATGGAGCATAGGGTTGCTTAGCAGATGATAAACCAATGTAGGGTAAGAAAAGACTGCAGCTATTTTTGGAGATGCTATTCAAGGCAGGTGAATGAAAACATTCTGTCTTTTCACTTTCTTCCATCTTGCAGCCTTCTGGTATACTTGCATAGCCTAAGGCTATTTGAAAACTGAAGTCAAGGAAACTTGGAATATACAGTGCTCAACTAAGCATTGCATTTGCAAAGGGCCTGCTAGACAAAGCAAGGCAAAGAAGCACAGAAATTAGACACAAAACAGGAAAAATAACTGTCACATTTTTGTGTGTTCAGCAACATGCTGAAAGTTTAAATTATTAATTCTAACGATGTATCTTCTTTCATTATGTATGTGTGATATTGTATATTTCTGGTTCATTTTTATTTTCCAACTCATACGGTATTATTTCTTTTTATTGATTTATTGCTCTCATTAGTACTCTCAATAAAATATTAAAATAGAAGTACTATCAGTGGATATTTATGTATTACAAAGGAAAAGTTTTCAACATTTCATCAATAGAGGGTACTTTTATTTTTTTACCCTGTATTTTCTTTTTTTTTGGCTCACAAATTGCTTCATTTACATCCTTAATTATTATTGTCATTGCAGTGGCTTTTTTAAAAATTACTTTATGGAGGTATGATTTACATACAAAAAGGTGTACTTATACAATTTATGCAACTTGGTGAATTTGGAGCTAGGTATACATCACAAGCTATGCCATAAAAATGCCCATCACTTCCAAACGCTTCCTCCCTTGCTTTTTATTAATTTTTATTATTTTTGAGATAAGAAGACTCACCATTAGATATACCTTCTAAGCAAATTTCTAAGTACATGATGTGACAGTGTTAACAACAGGCACCATGATGTAAAACCGATCTCTAGGACTCATTCATCTTACACAACTACAACTCCACATACTTTCACCAGTGCCCTCCTATTTCTCCCTCTCTCCAGCCCCTGGCAACCACTATTTCACTCTTTGTTACTATAAGCTTGACTATTTTATATTAATCATGTAAGTGGGATAATGTAGTATTTGACTTTAAGTGTTTGGCTTATTTCAGTTTGCATAATGACTTTCAGGTTCACACATGTTACAAATGGCAAGATTTCCTTCTATTTAAAAGCTGAATAACATATATGTTACATGTATATATATATTTATATATAATACAAATACATACACTACATTTTCATTATCTATTCATCCATCAGTGGACATTTACATTGCTTCCACATCTTGGTTATTGTGAATAATGCTGCAATCAACATGGGAGTGCAGGTAACTCTTTGAGATCTTGATTTCACTTCTTTTGAATATATGCCCAAAATTGGATTACTGTACCACATGGTAGAAATAGGCAGAAAAAATAGTAATGGAATACTTTAATGCTCCTTCTTAATAGATAGATCATCCAAACAGAAAATTGATTACCAAACAGCAGACTTCAACAACATTATAGACTGAGTTGACCTCACAGAAATATACAGAATATTCCACCAAGAGCAGCAGAATGTACATTCTTCTCAATGTACATAAAGCATGCTCTAGAATAGAACACATACTTGGTCACAAAACAAGTCTTATGAGTATTAAAATAATTCCAAATATCTTTTCACACCACAATGGAATGAAACTAGAAATCAATAACAAAAAGTGAAAGAAAAAAAGGTACAAATAAATGGAAGTTAAACAACACAGCCTTGAACAATCATTGGACCAGAGTAGAAATCAAAAGGGAAATTATAAAATATCTTGAGACGAACAAAAATGAAAACAGATGTACCAAAACATGGGATGCAGCAAAAACAGTACTAAGAGGAAAGTTCATAGCAATAAATGGCTACATTATAAAAAAAGGATCTCAAATAAATAGCCGAATTTTGCACTTTAGGGAACCAGAAAAAGAAAAAAAAAAACTAGGTCCAATGTTAACATAAGAAAGGAAATAATATGGATTAGAGCAGAAATAAATGAAAGGTACAATATAAAAAAAAGACAAAACTGAGTTTATTTTTTGAAAAGATAAAATTGACAAACCCTTACTAGACTAAGGAAAAAAAGAGAATACTCAAATAAAAAAATGCAATCAGAAATTAAAAGAAGACATTACAACTGATGCCACAGAAATAAAAGACATAAGGGGGGACAATCCTGGGTTTAAAAAATATATCTATTTTGGATCTTCATTCCCACTTCTCCAAATTATTACATCCCAAATTATTACTTTTTTGCTGACTTTCTATAAACATCATGTAAAACTTGTTTCTCTTTTGCATTGCTAATTATATTTAAAGGCCCAAATGCAGTTTGTTATACAAACTGCTAAATCAGTTTTTCAATATAGTATTGGAAGTTCTAGCCAGTGCAATTAGGTAAGAAAAAGAAATAAAGTGCATTCAATTAGAAAAAGAAGTCAAATTGTCCCTATTTGCAGACGACATGATTGTATATTTAGAAGACCACATCATCTCAGCCCAAAACCTCCTTAAGATGATAAGCAACTTCAGCAAAGTCTCATGATACAAAATCAGTGTGCAGCAATCACAAGCATTCCTATACACCAATAACAGACAAACAGAGGGCCAAATCATGAGTGAACTCACATTTACAGTTGCTACAAAGAGAATATAATACCTAGGAATACAACTGACAAAGGATGTAAAAGATCTCTTCAAGGAGAACTACAGACCACTGATCAAGGAAATAAGAGGAGACAAACAGATGGAAAAACATTCCATGCTCATGATTAGGAAGAATCAATACTGTGAAAATTGCCATACTGCCCAGATAATTTACAGATTCAACACTATCCCCATCAAGCTACCTATGACCCTCTTCACAGAACTGGAAAAAAACACTTTAAACTTCATATGGAGCCAAAAAAAAAAGAGCCTGCACAGCCAAGACAATCCTAAGCAAAAAGAACAAAGTTGGGGGCATCACGCTACCTGACTTCAAACTATACTACAAGGCTACAGTAATCAAAACAGCATGGTACTGGTACCAAAACAGAGATATAGACCAATGAAACAGAACAAAGGCCTCATAAGCAACACCACACATCTACAACCATCTGATCTTTTACAAACTGGACAAAAACAAGCATGGGGAAAGGATCCCCTGTTTAATAAATGGTGCTGGGAAAACTGGCTAGCCATATGCAGGAAGCTGAAACTGGATCCCTTCCTTACACCTGATACAAAAATTAACTCCAGATGGATTAAAGATTTAAACGTAAGAACAAACACCATAAAAACCATAGAAGGAAACCTAGGCAACACCATTCAGGACATAGGCACAGGCAAGGACTTCATGACTAAAACACCAAAAGTAATAGCAGCAAAAGCCAAAATAGACAAATGGAACCTAATTAAACTCCAGAGCTTCTGCACAACAAAAGAAACAATCATTAGAGTGAACTGGTAACCAACAGAATGGGAAAAAATTTTTGCAATCTACCCATCAGACTAAGGGCTAATATCCCGAATCTACAAAGAACCAGATTTACAAGAAAAAATCAAAGTCATTCAAAAGTGGGCAAAGGATATGACAGACACTTTTCAAAAGAAGACAAATATGCCCTCAACAAACATACAAAAAAATGCTCATCATCTTTGGTCATTAGAGAAATGCAAATCACAACCACATTGAGATACTATCTCATGCCAGTTAGAATGGCCATCACTAAAAAATCTGGAGACAATGGATGCTGGAGAGGATGTGGAGAAAAGCAACACTTTTACACTGTTGGTGGGAGTGTAAATTAGTGCAGCCATTGTGGAAGACAATGTGGCAATTCCTCAAGGATTAGAAATAGAAATTCTATTTGACCCAGCAATCCCATTACTGGGTATATATCCAAAGGATTATAAATCGTTCTATCATAAAGACACATGCACACATATGTTCATTGTGGCACTGCTTATGATAGCAAAGACTGGGAACCAACACAAAAGCCCATCAATGATAGACTGGACAAACAAAATATGCTAAATATACACCATGGAATACTATACAGCCACAAAAAACTATGAGTTCGTGTCCTTTGAAGAATATGAATGAATCTAGAAACCATCATTCTCTGCAAACTGACACAGAAACAGAAAACCAAACACCGCATGTTTTCATTCATAGGCAGGTGATGCACAATGAGAACACTTGGGCACAGGGAAAGGAACAACACTCACAGGGCTAGGTGGGGCATGGAAGAGGAGGGGAGGGACTGTGGAGGGGGGTGGGGAGGATGGGGAAAGACAACACCAGAAGGAATGCCTGATGTAGGCGATGGAAGGTGGGGGGATGGAGGCAGCAAACTACCATGGCATGTATGTACCTATGCAACAATCCTGCAGCATGCTGGATGTGCATGAGTACTCCAGAGCCCCAATACAATGAAAAAATATCAGTTGACATTTTTTTCAGTTTTTTCCTCACCTATTTTTATTCGGCTCATATTCTTGTCTATTTGATCTTGTTTCCTCTTTATCAAACAGGGTTTCTATGTTCCATGAGTCATGCCACATTTTTTTTTTCAATTGGGATGCAAAATAATTTCCTTAAATGTTATTTTTTTCTGTCAAATGTGATAAGAACAAGTTTTGTATGGAATTTGCAGAAAATAGGCAAAAAATAATCATGTGGGATGTAACAATTTGTTTCCTGTAATAAAATATTTAGAGATGTGATCTTTTGTTGTTTTTCAAATATGGTCTATTTTATTCTAAAAAACTTTTTATAACTACATTATGTTTTTAATACTTATATATTCTTAATTGTATAAAATATGGCCAAATATTTTCCTAATGGTTCAAAGATATGCATAGCTCTTAGCTACATTTCTTGCTAAGCTGGGTGCTCATGGATTCATCTTATCATTTTTATAGCTGCTGGACACATTCTTGTGCATAATTTATGGCTTCATTCTCAGTATCTGGCAAGGTTTATTTAATGCAATGCTGCTGCATTAGACTTCTGATATTTTAGCGTATGATACATTGAAACTTGCCATACAAGTGACTGAACTTCAGAGACAAGTATATATTAGTATCAGACTATAACTACCTCTTCTCAGACCTACAACATGTTCATGTAGGAAACACATTTTGGGCAATACCAGTAGTAATACCTGAACTCTTCAACAGTATAAGAATGGAAAATTAGGAAAAGCCTAACTAGTTTTTACTTAAGACACTATTACACAGCAAACCAATTGCTGATTAAAGTACAAACTTTTAACACATATACATTGCAAAGCATTTTAATAGTTAGTAGGAATCCTTACAAAGATAGTATCCATTTTTATTTCTAGAACATTTACCTTGATTCTATTTATCTACTACTGTTAAACTCTGCTATGGAGGAGGATTTTTAAGAATTCCTAGTAAGAGTAAAAATGTTTAATTTAATGTAAGTGTAAATTTACAAGGAATCATCTACCTTTTTTCTACAAATTTTATAATTTTATTCCTAATGTTTACCCTGATTTTAGTCACAGGTTATTTGGAGAATGTTATAATGACTTCCAGCACCATCTGGTAGAGATTACTGCAGATATTACTGGTAGAGAGACAAAGGACTGTGGTACCAGCCCTCTCTGTATATCATTTAATCCTGTGTCTGTGCTCTGTATAAAACACAAGAATGCTGAAAGTCAGCCAGAGCAGAACAAAGCTTCCATCAATTCTCTGTTTCTTAAAGAGGATGGTTCTGCTTCGGTGGGCAGAAATCTGATTATCTCTACCAGGCTAATAGAAAAGGTTTTATAAACTGATAATGGTTACTGGCTACATTGCTTTTCCTATTTCAGTTTCCTCACTGAAATGTCACCTCCTCCCCTCTTCCATTAAAAGGTTACAAAAAAGTGTAGATTTAACTGGAAATGAGTATTAGGATGGATAGGAAGTTAGAAAATGAAATTCCATATTTATTCTTATGGTATGTCAGACATTACAATAAACATTGAGGAATCCAAAGATATTTAGAGATCTCTTTAACCTCTAGTGCTTCCAATTCAGCAGGAAGACAAACCAAGAAAATACAATCATTAGTTCTGTTGCTGAAATATGAAACAAATTTCTTCTATTTTCTCATTATTTTGGTAACAAAAAATGGGAAACGATTTTTTTATACAAAAAAGTGACATAAAATGACATGGTTTTTCCAACTTTGAAAGCATGGTCTCTCTCTTTCCTCTCTTTATTAAAATTTTAACTAACAAAGTAAGAAAAATAGATTAAGTGATAATTTACACACCATGAAAGGCAACTGTGCCACATAATATAAGGCACTGGAATCATAAAAAATCTCTGAAGGTCAAACATACTGCATAAAATAATGAGAGGAATTACATTTTTTAAATATAGTAATATTTTCATTAGGGTTCATATGTTATCTGAGGTCAAAATACTAGAAACATCAAACAAGAATAGAACAAATTAAATTTAAATCACACTGGTAAATATGAAAGCTGTTTTATGTTTATTTTCTCTAATCTTCCTAGCATGTTTTACAAGGAATTTCTAGTATTCTTGAAAACATAATGAATATCTTCAAGAATTATTTTGAAATCACAGAGCAGGAAGATGTATTTTATCCTGTGAATCATGAAACAAGTCTTGCAAGAAGGAACTCCCTTTTCAAAATCACATCTGTTCTAGTTCAATATGTGTTTACCCCACTTACAAAAAATCACAGTCAGGGGATGGTTTAAATTATTTTAAAATTTGTTTCTAGCAAATATAAAGACATTTATTAATTGTTAGCTCATCATCAAATAGGCACAAGTGAGTTGACACAATCTATGAATTAAGCTCATTAAAGCTCTGTGTTACTTTAGGTATTCCAGTGTCAGGGCTCTGCAGATTAGTAGTCAGTAGCTGGAAAGAGCATGCTTAAGGAATCGATTAGTGAATACAAGCCATGGGTCTTCACTAGTTTCCTGTACCATTTGTAGGCAAGGGTGGGGAGTATTATTCAGCGGGTAGTAAGTAAATGTTAACAACTAGCTCCCCAGAAATAAAAAGTTCTGATTTGTAGTGTTTGCTTACTTTTATGGCTTAAAACATTTACTCACCATGACTGATATCAAGCAATTAATGTGGTGTCACTGAACAAAGACTTAGGAAAATATGTGTAGCAGCATACCACTGCATATAATCTCCACCGTATAGCCACCATCAATGTGGCTATTAATTATGAAAAGCATAAAAATATAAAATTATATATTGTGTATCTCAATAAAATTATATTTATATATTTAATAATAAAAGGCATAAAATACCTAAGAATTAATGAGATTTGAGTATTTATTATTTTTATTTTTAATCCAATGTATTTAGCTGTAAGTTTTTATAATTTAAACTTTATTTGTGGCTGTACCTAACTACTGACTCATAAAATTTCTGAAAATGTTACAGTCTTGTCATGGGAGCTGGCATGAATCAGATTCAGCATACCGTTGAGAGTATCTCTGAAATCTGTTAGCTCATCCACATAGTTTAAATATCTTTACTTTTAACAATGAAAGCCTATTTCTAAAAACTCATCAGAACAGTTAAGAGACTACTATTTTTACATATATGAAAAGGACACACATTGTTCTACGTAATGGAATGAAAATTGCTGATTGAGATACTGATTGGAGAAGCACTCATCATTTCCTCTGAATTGTGATTCTTTCAGATAAAATGCTGGCTGACCATCTTGAGCTCTGTGCTTTTTAAAATTTAAAATTTGACTCATAGACACTTTGGTATTTATCTCGAAAAGATAATGACTATACTTAAATTTTATGTTTTTAGATAATTTTAAACTCACATCCATCTGTAAAAATATAACACAGAAAGATCCCATATCCCATACTCCTTACAATTTTTGGGGGGCTTTTAGAAAAGTCCCAGTATCTCTCCAGTTGTAACATCTGGCACAATTATAGAATATTCCCACTCAGAATATTGTCCTTGATACAGTCAAAAGACAGAACATTTCCATCATCACAGGGATCCCTCATGTCACCCCTTTTTAGCCACACTCCCTTACATGCTACCCATCCTCTTTTTAACCTCTGATTTGTCCTTCATTTCTATAATTTGATCATTTCTAAAATATTATAAAATGGAATACCATGTTGCTTTATGATGCTTTTTTCAACCACCCAGTATAATGCTCTGAAGATACATTTGATTTTCTGTTTACATCCATAATTTTTACTTTTTCATTGCTGAGTAGTATTTCGTAGCATAGATGTACCATGGTTTGTTTATATATTTACCCTTTGAAGGACATGGATTATTACCAGTTTATGCTATTATGAATAAAAGTGCTGCTATGAACACTTGTATGTAAGATTTTTATGAAAATAAGTTTTTATTCTACTGGGACAAATGCCTAGGAGTACATACAATTTCTGGGTTGTGTGGCTTTTGTATGAAATTATCAAGTTATTTAGTTTAGTTTTTGAAGAAATTACCAAATTATTTCCAGGGTGACTGTACCATCTTTTATTTTTACCAGGAATTATGACAGATCCGGTTTCTCTACATTCATGCCAGCATTTGGTATTGTCACTATGTTTCGTTTTAGACACTGTAATTTTGATGTATATTTCCCTAATGGATGATACTGAACCTCTTTTTATATGTTTCTTCACTATATGTATATCCTTCTTAGTGAAATTTGTCTCCACATCTTTTGTCTTATTTTAATTGGACAGTGAAATGGCTTGGCTGTGTCCTCACCCAAATCTCATCTTGAATTGTAATACCTGTAATCCTCAAGTGTCATGGGAGAAACTCAGTTGGCGGTAATTGCATCATGGGAGTATTGGCATTACAAGGGGCTTTTCCTCCTTTGCTCAGCTCTCATTCTCTCTCCTGGAGCCCTGTGAAGAGGTGACTTCCTCCATGATTTTAAGTTTCTTGAGGCCTCCCCAGTCATGCAGGTCTGTGAGTCAATTAAATCTCTTTTCTTTTTAAATTACCCAGTTTCTGGCATTTCTTCGTAGCAGTGTGGGAACAGACTAACAGACAGTTTACTTTTTGTTTTACTATTGTACACTGATTTACTATTGTGCTTACGTTTTTAGGATAGACACTAATCCTTTGTCAGATATATGGTTTGAAAATATTTCATCTCAATCTGTAGCTTGTCTTTACATCCCCTGTGATGGGTAATACTGAGTGTCAACTTGATTGGAGTGAATGATACAAAGTCAAGTATTGATCCTCTGTGTGTTGATCCGTGTTTATCTGTGAGGGTGTTGCCAAAATAAATTAACATTTAAATCAGTGGGCTGGGGAAAGCAAATCCACCCTTAATCTGGTGGGCACAATCTAATTAGCTGTGAGCGAATATAAAGCAGGCAGAAAAATGTGAAAAGGACAGACAGGCCTAATCTGCCACCCTACGTCTTTCTCCCATGCCGGATGCCTCTTGCCCTCAAACACTGGACTCCAAGTTCTTCAGTTTTGGGACTTGGAGTGGCTATCCTTGCTCCTCAGCTTATAAACAGCCTATGAGGGATCTCGTGATCATGTAAGTTAATACTTAGTAAATTCCCCTCACCTCTCTCTCTCTCTATCCACACACACACACACACACACACACACACACAATCTTCTCATTCTGTATATATATATCCTCTCTCTCTATATATATATATCCATATATATATGTGTGTGTGTGTGTGTGTGTGTGTGTGTGTGTGTGTGTGTGTGTGTATCCTTTTAGTTCTGTTCCTTTAAGAGGCATTGCTGAAAAGATACCTGAAAATATGAAAGTGACTTTGGAACTGGGTAACAGGCAGGGGTTGGAACAGTTTGAAGGGCTCAGAAGAAGACAGACAAATGTGGGAAAGTTTGTAACTTCTTGGAGACTCATTTTCTCCAAATGCTGATAGTGATATAAACAATAAAATTCAGGCTGAGGTGATCTCCAATAGAGATAAGGAACTTATTGGGAACTGGAGCAAAGGTGATTCTTGTTATGCTTTAGCAAAGAGACTGGCGGCATTTTGCCCCTGCCCTAGAGATTTTGGAACTTTGAACTGAGAGAGATGATTTAGGGTATCTGGCAGAAAAACTTTCTAAGCAGTGAAGCATTCAAGAGGTAACTTGGGTGTTGTAAAAAGCATTCAGTTTTATAACTGAAGCAGAGCATAAAAGCTTGGAAAATTTGCAGCCTGACTATGTGATAGAAAGGAAAAACCCATTTTCTGGGGAGAAATTCATACTGGCTGAAGAAATTTACATAAGTAGCAAGGATCCTAATGTTAATCCCCAACACCATGAGGAAAATGTCACCAGGTCATGTCAGAGAACTTCCTGGCAGCCCCTCCCATCACAGGCCTGGAGGCCCAGAAGAAAAAATGGTTTTATTGGCTGGTCCCAGGGTCCCCATGCTGTGTGCAGTCTAGAGACTTGGTGCCCTATGTCTCAGATGCTCCAACGGTGGCTGAAAATGGCCAGTGTACAGCTCAGGGTATGGCTTCAGAGGGTAAAAGCACCACACCTTGTCAGCTTCAACGTGGTGTTGAGCATGTGGCTGCACAAAAGTCAAGAATTGAGGTTTAAGAACCTCCTCCTAAATTTCAGAAGATGCATGGAAATACCTGGATGCCCAGGCAGATGTTTTCTACAGGGGTGGGGCCCTCATGGAGAACCTCTGCTAGGCAGTGCAGAAGGGAAATGTGTGGTCAGAGCCCCACACAGAGTCCCTCCTGGGGCACTACCTAGTGGAGATGAGAAGAGGGCTACCCTCCTCCAGACCCCAGAATTGTAGATCCACTGAAAGCTTTGAGTGTGCACCTGGAAAAGCCACAGACACCCAACACCAGCCCGTGAAAGCATCCAGGAGGGAGGCTGTACCCTGCAAAGCCACAGGAGTAGATATGCCCAAGACCATGGAAAGCCACCTCTTGCATCAGTGTGACCTGTACGTGAGACCAAGAGTCAAAGGGGATCATTTTAGCACTCTAAAATTTGACTGCCCTGTTGGATTTTGGACTTGCTTGGGCCCTGTAACCCCTTTGTTTTGGACAATTTCTCACATTTGGAATGGCTGTATTTTCCCAATATCTGTACTTCACTAGGAAGTAACTAGTTTGCTTTTGGTTTTACAGGCCCATACGCAGGAGGAACTTGCCTTGTCTCAGGTGATACTTTGGACTGTGGACTTTTGGGTTAATGCTGAAATGAGTTAAGACTTTGGGGGACAGTTGGGATGGCATGATTGGCTTTAAAATGTGAAGACATGAGATTTGGAGGGGCCGGGGCAGAATGATATGGTTTGGCTGTGTCTCCACCAAAATCCCCAGAATTCACATGTATTGTGGTAGAGCCCCAGGAGGTGGTAACCGGATTATAGGAGCTGGTCTTTCCCATGCTATTCTTGTGGTAGTGAGTAAGTCTCATGAGATCTGATGGTTTGATCAGGGGCTTTTGCTTTTGCTTCTTCCCATTTTCTCTTGCTGCAACCATGTAAGAAGAGCCTTTCACCTCTTGTCATGATTCTGAGGCCTCTACAGCCGTGTGGAACTGTGAGACTAATTATTTTTTTTTATTCTTAGTTTTGGGTATGTCTTTGTCAGCAGCATAAAAACATACTAAAACATCCTCTTAAAATGATATTCACAGAAAAAGTATTTTTAAATTTTGATGAATTCCAGTTTCTTGATTTTTCTTTTTATGGACTATGCTTTAAATATCAAGTCCTGAGAACTTTTTATATAGTCCTAGGCCCACAGAACTTTGTTCTGCATTCTTTTTCCTAAAGTCTTACAGTTTTTAATTTTACTTTTAAGTTCAAGATCCATTTTTAAACTTTAAGGCATGAAATTTAGGTCAACCTACTTTGTTTTTCTACTTGTGTTCAATTACTTCTGTACCATCTGATGAAAAGGCTATTGTTTTGTGCCTTTGTCAATAATCAATAAGCATGTATGTGTTCTATGGTTTTTCATTGATCTGTATCTCTATCCCTCTACTGATACCACACAATTTTGAGTATTGCAGCTATATAATGGCTTCTTTTACAAAATTATTTTAACTATTCTAGCTCCTTTGCCTTCCCATATAAATTGTAGAATATCTTGTTTATATATATAAATCATCTTACTGGAATGTTGATAGAAATTGCATTAATCTGCTTATCATTTGTGGTAGAATTGAGATCTTTACTATGGCGACTCAATCTGTGAATATAGTGTGTCTCTACCTTTATTTAGATCTTGTGTTGTTTTTTTTTTTCCTTTGGTAGCTTTCAGCACATGAGTCCTATATATAATTTATTAGATTGACACATAGATATTTCATTTTTGAGCAATATTAAAGGGTATTATATTTTTAATTCTGGTGCCCATAGGTTTGTTACTCTTATAAATAAATACATTTTATTTTTTCTCATTCTCTTGTTTCCTGTGACCTTCCTGAACATCTTACTGGGAATGTTGATGTGGGCAGCATGTTATCTACAAATAAGAACAATTTTACTTTTTCCTTTCTGATTTAGATATCTTTCATTTCTTTTTCTTGCCTTTTTCACTTGCTAGAAATTACAACATTATGTTAAATATAAGTGTTGAAAGGAGGCATCTTTGCATTGTTCCCATATGAGGAAGAAAACCATTTTTTTTATAGTTCAGTGTAATGTTACCTACATAATTTTCAGGTGCTCTTTATCATTTAAGAAAGTTTCCTTCTGTGTTATAAGAAATACATGTTTGGCCTCTGCCCTTGGTTCCTGAAAGAGCACTCCTAAAATTTTTATAATTTATTGTATGTTAGGAATGACAGTCATATCTTTTGCTATAATATTTGGTTTTGGTCCCTGGTTCCTGACACAAGAGTTCCTAAAACATTTAAATTTCTGGAATTATAAAATCTTTTTGTATGCTAACGAGATGACTCACAATTGGGGTCCTAGAGAACTTCAAAATCTGGGCTGATTGCCAGAAAGACCAAGGCACGACGAGAGAGCTTGTGGACTAGAACTTTTGGCATCAACCCTTGACCTTTTAGAAAAAAAGAGAGGCTGAAGATTGACTTAATCACCAATGGCCAATAATGTAATTACTGATGCTTAGGTAATAAAGCCTCCATAACGCTTCTAAATAATAAGATTTGGAGAGTTTCCATTTCCAAGGTTCTGGAAGAACAGCATACACAGAGAGGAGACAGAAGTACTATGCAGCCTCCCCTACCGGCCTGGCCCTGTGCGTTTCTTCTGCCTGGTTGTTCCTGGGTTGCATCCTTTCTAATAAACTGCTAATAGTAAAGTGTTTCCATGAGTTCTGTGAATAGGGAGAGCAAATTGTTTAATATGAAGAGAGAATTGTGGGAGCCTCCAAGTTATAGCTAAGTCAAACAGAAATGTGGGTAATCTGGGAACCCAATACTTATGATTCGTGTCTGAAGTAATGGGCAGTCTATGATACTAAACCATTTAACTTGTGGATTGGACATTAACTCCAGGTAGATAGCATCAGAATGGATTGACTTGTAGCACACCCAACAGCTGTCTACAGAGAATTGGAGAATATCTTGGTGTGGGGAAAAAATAAAACACATTTGATATCAGAAATGTTGTGTGAGTATAGACAAACAGGGTTTTCCATTTACTCTCTATTACCATTTTTCTGAAAGTTTTAATATGAATGTGTGTTGACTTTTATCAAATGCTTCTTCTCTACCAGTTGATATTCTCATGTGATATCTTTGGTTCTAGCCTGTATTTGATATTCATATAGTCACTCCTTTTGTTGTTGTTTTTTTTTTTTAATGTTGACATGATATATTCTTTTCCATCCTTTTATTTTTAACATACTGATATCATATTTAAAATGAGTTTCTTGTATATAGCATACAATTTTTTTAACATCCATTCTGCCAGTGTGTTTTTAAATTTGTGTACTTAAACCATTTTCATTTAATGTAATTATTACATTAGGGCTTATATCTGCCACTATATTTTTGGTTTTGTTTGTTCTGCTTTTGTTTCTCTGTTGTTCTTCATTCCTGCCTTATGATAGGTTACTTTAATATTTTCTCAGAATTCTATTTTTGTTTACATATGTGGTTTTTATATATGTTTTTCACATTCCTTTTAGTGGCTTCTCTAGGTATGACCTTACATGTCCAAATCATAATATTCCACTGATATGGTCATTTCACCAATTAGAGTGAAATGTAGAAAGCTAAACTTTTTTGTGTCCCTTTACTTGCCTCTATTTATAATTGCCTTAAATTTTCTCCTGTATACATTCAACATCACATTACACGTTGTTCTAATTTTTAAATTTCAACTATCAAATAACTCAGAAAATTCAAGGAGAGAAGGAAAGTCTATTGTATTTACCCGTATTTTTTATTTTGTGTTCTTTCCATTCTAATGTTGGAAAGTTCCTTCTTTTATCATTTCCTTTCCATTTAGACTATAACCTTTAGCCATTCTTTTAGGGTAGATTTGCTAACAACTAATTTGCTTAGTTGTCCTTCATCAAAAAATGACTTTATTTCCCTTTCATTCCTAAGTATATTTTTCCTCCCTAAATATAGAATCCTGGTTTATCCTTTCTTTTCTTTAAGCACTAAAGGAAAGTGCCACTTCCTTCTGGTACCACCTTGTTACTTCTAGGTAGGGACAGAAATCTAGGTCCCAAACTCTACCTCTGTTGACACCTGAAGGAAGGAGTGGTTCCTTACTACTGTTGGCCAGAGTGGGAGTTCATGCTTGCCACCAGGCTTCCACTGGCTGGGAGAGGTAATACTGCCTTGTTATTGTTCCTCAGGTTGCCTCTATTAACAGCACTAGAAGAAGAGTAGACACTTTATACTTGGCAATGGTGAAGGTCCAGTTCACTAGAATTCCTTGAACACCACCCCAGTGTGGAGAAGAAAGGATGCTTTATTACTGCCAGGTGGGAGGAAGTGCAGATTCTCCATATGGTGTCTGCTGAAACAAGCTCATTATTTCTGTGCAAAGGTGATAGTCTAGGTTCCCTACTTTGCCTCCACTACCATAATATCAGCAGATAAACTGGGTTGCCTCATTGCCTCATTACAACATGGTAAGTGTAGAGGTCTAGGCTCCTCTTTCACTCTTTGCTGGAATGGGTGTGTTGGGGGCCACAAATATTTTGTGTTTTGAATTGCAGCAGTTATTCTTGAAGAATACCAGACAACTACTTTCCTAGTCCTTTGATAAAAGAAAGCATGCTGTTATTGGGGCTTTAGTTTTTACTTTTTGGTGAGTGGTCTATGCTTGTTGCCATTTCCAGGTTATCTGCTTATTCATTTTCAAGTCTAGGGTATAGGAAGCAAAATTTACTATCTTGTTATTTCTTAGGTTTAAAGTCCTTAGAGAGGATGCTCTCTTTACCTTTCAGAGTTTTTCTAAATTTAAATTACATATAATGTCTAGGATATTTATTTTATTTAGCAGGAGGAATAGGGAAAAATATGTTCACTCTAGCTTCCAGAACAGGAACTCAAGCCAATTTTTATAACATTATATTAGAACACAAAAAATGTTCAAAGGTAATTTTACAGTATTTTGATTTTTTTCAAAGTAACTTTTCCCAAATGATTTCAAAAATGACAGAATGATTTGTTTAAAAAATAATATTTAAAAATTCCATATATTGCATTTGATTTATATCCCTGTTAAATCTCTCAATCTATTACAGCTCTCTTTATATTACTATACCTTGTATTCATTAAAGACACTCATTCTGTAAAAATTTTATATTGTTTGTGATGTCACTAAACATGTTTCTCTGTTCCTTGTTTCTTGCCATTTTATAGTTAGATCTAGAGGTGTCTGCAGGGATATCTCTTTCTAGAGTCTTTGAGGCAAGCATCAATTTCCCTACCTATGTCAGCTCTTCATTGTTGCATTCCTTAAAATTTCACATGGGAGAAGGATCCAGAAAAAAAACATGTATTTCAAAAAATAGCAGAAAAATAGCTTTTAAGGGACTGTATTTTTAAATATTTTCTGCAAAACAGAGAGAACCCCAGCACGTGTATAAATCTTTATCATCAACACAAGAACTGCTTTCTAAAGTATAAGAAACCCATCTTATATAAGTAGCATATATATAAAATAACAATAGAATTTTAATCAAACCAGCATAAAATATTTTAAGACAAAAGAATATAACAATGGACTAAATAAAATAGCTACAGATAATAAAAAACAACAAGAATATAGCCAAAATATAATATTAAAAACCAACTAAAGAAACTTAAAATTATAGACATTATAAAATGACGTACAATATAATTAACTAAGCTCAGAGATTAGATAGTTGGTTGAAAAACAGAGTTAATGAAAAGAGTGCAAAGTTGGTTCAACATACACAAATCTATAAATGTAATCAACCACATTAACAGAACCAAAGACAAAAAAGCCACATGATTATCTCCATAGATGCAGAGAAGGCCTTGGACAAAATTCAACAGCGCTTTATGCTAAAACCTCTTAATAAACTAGGTATCGATGGAATGTATCCCAAAATAGTAAAAGCTATTTATGACAAACTCACAGCCAATATCATACTTAACAGGCAAAAACTAGGAGCATTCCCTTTAAAAACTGGCACTAGACAAGGATGCCCTCTCTCACCACTCCTATTCAATATAGTATTGGAAGTTCTAGCCAGAGCAGTTAGGCAAAAAAAGGAATAAAGGGCATTTAATTAGGAAAAGAAGGAGTCAAATTGTCCCTATTTGCAGACAACACGATTGTATTTTTAGAAAACCCCATCATCTCGGCCCAAAACCTCCTTAAGATGATAAGCAACTTCAGCAAAGTCTCAGGATACAAAATCAGTGTACAGAAATCACAAGCATTCGTATTCACCAATAACAGACAAACAGAGAGCCAAATCATGAGAGAACTACCATTTACAATTGCTACAAAGAGAATAAAATACCTAGGAATACAACTAACAAAGGATGTAAAAGATCTCTTCAAGCAGAACTACAAACCACTGATCAAGGAAATAAGAGAGGATACAAACAGATGAGAATACATTCCATGCTCATGGTTAGGAAGAAACAATATTGTGAAAATGGCCATACTGCCCAAAGTAATTTATAGATTCAATGCTATCCCCATCAAGCTACCATTGACCTTCTTCACAGAACTGGAAAAAAACACTTTAAACTTCATATGGAGCCAAAAAAGAGCCCACATCGCTTAGACAATTCTAAGCAAAAAGAACAAAGCTGGAGGCATCACACTACCTGACTTCAAACGATATTACAAGGCTACAGTAATCAAAACAGCATGGTACAGCTACCAAAACAGAGATATAGACCAATGGAACAGAACAGAGGCCTCAGAAGCAACGCCACACATCTACAACCATCCAATCTTTGACAAACCTGATGAAAACAAGCAATGGGGCAAGGATTCCCTGTTAATAAATGGTGTTGGGAAAACTGGCTAGCCATATGCAGGAAGCTAAAACTGGATCCTTTTCTCACACCTTATACAAAAATTAACTCCAGACGGATTAAAGATTTAAATATAATAACATCATAAAAACTCTAGAAGAAAACCTAGGCAACACAATTCAAGACATAGGCACAGGCAAGGACTTCATGACTAAAACACCAAAAGCAATGGCAACAAAAGCCAAAATAGACAAATGGGATCTAATTAAACTTAAGAGCTTCTGCACAGCCAAAGAAACAATCATTAGAGTGAACTGGCAAACAACAGAATGGGAAAAAATTTTTGCAATCAACCCATTTGACAAAGGGCTAATATCCAGAATCTACAAAGAACTAAAGTAGATTTACAAGAAACAAAGTCATTCAAAAGTGGGTGAAGGATATGAACAGACACTTTTCAAAAGAAGCCATTTATGTGGCCAAGAAACATATGAAAAAATGCTTATCATCTTTGGTTATTAGAGAAATGCAAATCAAAACCATGTTGATGAGGTACCATCTCATGCCAGTTAGAATGGCCATCACTAAAAAATATGGAGACAACAGATGCTGGTGAGGATGTGGAGAAAAGGAACACTTTTATACTCTTGGTAGGAGTGTAAATTAGTGCAACCATTGTGGAAGACAATGTGGTAATTCCTCAATGATCTAGAAACAGAACTTCCATTTGACCCAGCAATCCCATTACTGGGAATATACCTAAAGGATTATAAATCATTCTATTATAAGGACACATGCACATGTATGTTCCTTGTGGCACTGTTTATGATAGCAAACACCTGGAATCAACCCAAATGCCCATCAATGATAGACTGGATAAACAAAATGTGGCACATATACACTATGGAATACTATGCAGCCATAAAAAACGAGTTGGTGTCCTTTGTAGAGACATGGATGAATCTAGAAACCATCATTTTCAGCAAACTGACACAAGAATAGAAAACCAAATACCACGTTTTCACTCACAGGTAGGTGATGAACAATGAGAACACTTGGGTACAGGGAAGGGAACAATACTCACTGGGCTAGGTGGGGGGATGGTGGGGAGGGGAAGGGAGGGACAGTGGGTGGTGGGGAGGATGGGAAGGGATAACACTGAGAAAAATTGTACATTTAAAAAAATAACTATCAATAAATACCTGTCCAGTTGTAAAAAAAAAAAAATAAAGGATGACAGCCCAGGGAAAATTGAAATAATATTTTTAAAAATCTGTTTCAGAAATACTAAATTGGTAAATTACAATACAACATTGATTTTAAAATACATCAAGCAGAAATTAAGAGAGAGCAACAAGACAGGCAAACTAACCTACACATTACAAGAATCCCTGGAGAATAAAGAGACAATGAACAGAACTAACTCTAGAAACTATATAAACACTAAAATTCCATAAATAAAAATTAACATGACTTAAGCTTATATATT
Organism: Sapajus apella; assembly: GCF_009761245.1. NCBI lineage: Eukaryota > Metazoa > Chordata > Mammalia > Primates > Cebidae > Sapajus > Sapajus apella. The sequence continues at coordinate 67,775,955 of NW_022436946.1, read as the reverse complement.
AAAATGGAATTGCTGTGTACATGATAAAATTAGGAAAGAGTAGAAAATAAAAACATTATATTTAATAAAACTAATGGATATAAAAGAAAAAAAAAATAAAACAAATACTTTGAGCCTGAAACCCAAAAGATTGAATCACTTAGAAGGGAAGCAAAATCACATTGAAAATGATTTTTGACAGATTATATGTAACATTTATCTCAAGGAAAAAATATGTGAGTTAAGTTTTAATATCCAGAGTAACTACATTTCAAACATAAAGGTCACAGACTGTAGTTATAAGCATGAATTCAGAGACGCTTCCTTTTATAGGTTCTGAGAAATATAAAAGAAAATGAGCCTTAGATTGGCAACATATGTACTGAGTAGCTACAATTTGAGGATTAGCAGTAAGTATTAAATGCTTTTAGAACAAGATTAAATGGTGAAAACAAAAGTTACTTAATAGTATGTATATAAGGTACTCTTTGAAGTGACACTTTTTGTGTCGTCTTCCACTTAGAGTGGGAAACCTCTCTTTACTCAAATGAGAGTGTTGGGGATTTGTTTCCCAGATCTTAGATCTGTTTGAAGCCCCTTTGTCTTTCCTGTGCTGTTCCCACACAGCTTTCTTTCCTGTACAGTTTTTCTTGTGACTTTTGGGTTAGACTTGTGTGCTTATACTATGAGGCCTATAGAAATTCTTTATCAACAACGTTTTCAAAGATTTTTTTTTTTTTTATCCTAGCTGTCCATCTCTTTTTAACAAAGGACTATAAAGGTTCAAAGATATGCTGTTGCTATCCTGGTTCCTTCCTTACTCATATTACATTTAAAAACAGCAATAATAAACATTCTAAAGTAACATAAAACATATTTACAATACAATTAAACAGTGCAATATAACAGTATAATTTGTTTTGTTCAACTGTTCCTCTAAAAGAGAACTACATAGAGAAGATTAGAAGCCGAAACTTTAAGCAGACCAGCAGAGCAATATCCTGGTGGTATAAGGCAGGTGAGCCCCAAGATTGGGGCTCAGCCAGAGAAAGTTCTTGGCTCTGCTCTAAAAAAATTTAAGTGTGAGCCAGCAGTGAAACAAAGCAGGTTTATGGAAGAGGCAGTGTACAGCAGAGTGGTTTCTCCTGGTGGAACAGGGCTAACCCACAGTCAGTGTGCCTAGAGTGCAGCATGTGGACTGTAGGCTAGCCGTATTATACCCACTTTAAATGACATGCAAATTAAGGGATAGTTTAATCTGAAAGCATTAGAAAAGGGGAAGCAACTTCTGAGTGTTGCTATGGCCTTCATAAACTGTCATGCATTGGTGGGAATGTCATAAGCTGACGAGCAGCAAGGGCAATTAGAGGCTTCGATGCCATTTACTGATTCTGGCTGGTTTCTTTATTTCAACCCGTCAAGACCAGGAAATAAGTCTTGCCAGTGTCCTAACTTGCCAGTGTTCTGTTGCTCAGAGATTATATACTTCTCTTTAATCTTAAGGGGGCCGTAGAAGGGTGGAGGTTTATTTATTTAGTAGGTTTTCCCTGCTGATTTTATGGGCATCACCCTGCCTAGCATTGGAAGAGTAAAAATTTCTGGATACCTGATCTAAGGAGCCCAAAGACACAATGCTTTTATTCTCCAGGTCAGAAAATGGGATGTGTTGGAAGCCTTGTGACAGCATCATTTTTACATGGAATTGTTGTAATCTAAAAGACACAAACTTCACAAGAAGGTTAAACAAGCAAGTGCCAAAATCGTTAGTAACAAGATCGCTATCAAAGATCCTAGGAAACATGGAAACTCGATGAGACTTGGAAGGGCACGCTTTATAGTCAACCACTTATAGATGAAATTAATATTCTGGTTATATCTATGTTAACTACATACTCGTTTATATATTTTTTAATATTAATCTCAACTTGTTCAGAGTTAATATATATGCAGCAGATCTTAATAACTGCATAGGTTCCACCTTGTTAATACATAATAGTCTGTTGTCAAGGACTACACTTGTTGGAGAGTCTAGGGACTCTTGAATGGCCACTAATGACTGATCTTTGTTGGTGGCCAATGACTCTAGGATTTGAGTTAAGTTCCTGGAGATTGACTCCTGGTAGGCAAAGTCACTCCATGGGGCTTCTAGACTTATTGCTGCCTCATTCCTTCCAGAATTTGGCCTATTGCTTATTTATTTTTGGTACCCCTGAGCCTCACAGAGTTACAGATGGTGGTATCTGCAGGGGCAATGGTGGCCTATATACAATCACCCATGTTCTGAGCTTTTGATATGAATGGGAAAACTACAACTAAAAGAGTAGATGGCTCCCCAGGGAGTCAGGAGAAGTTATGAGATGGAGTTTGTTCCTAGTCATGGCCATTAGCAAAAATTAGCACAGTTAGGGTACAAATTGAGGCCATATAGGGTGTAACACCTGTCGTCTGCTGGTAAGTTGTGTTTACAGAGAGTTTTTTCCAAACTCCAGTGGGGATGATTAAATAGCTCTTATTTTCCAGAACAGAGTAGTACATCCACCTTCCCAGTTCAGGTAGTGGTTTCTCCTTTGCATGTATTGGCCCTGAAGGAGGCACCATGTATGAGTTTGTGAATGCTGCCTTGGGAACTTGGCAACTAGGGTTGAATCATAGGGAAATTTTCGCTTTTGTGGCATTACCCAACCATGAGTGTAAAAGATAGCACCATTAGTGCACAGAAGGTATAGATACCCAATTTTCCAGATCCAGATAATAGTGGCAGAGGAAGTTAGGTAGAATCCATTAAGTAGGGTAGAGTTCCACCCAACAAGTTAGGGGTTTGCATGTTTAAGGGATCACTATGGTTAATTAGGAGGGATGGGGGGATGGCCATGAGATGTCTTGATATGTCAGATGGTGGAAATCTATCCCCGGTATGCTGATGACAGATCTAGCAACCATAAAGATGATTTCCTAATGCTGTAATTTTGGAAATATGTATCATAGAGTTTTGTTACCACCCACACTGAATTAGGTTAATTGGGAGAACAAACAGGATTAACAGAGGCTGAATGGTATCCAATTTGGACTTAGAGTGATCTCTCCCCCCAACAAGAACAAAAGAGGTGGTATCTTCCAGGAAGATGTGATTCAGAGGTGGCAGAAAAGAATTATGATCAAGAGGAAAAGAACAATTGATAACACATATACTCACACCGCAGCCATCACATCACTGCATTTGACTGAGCGTTGGTCTTTCATTTTTATTTTTGAGATGGAGTCTCACTCTGTCACCCAGGCTAGAGTGTACTGGTGTGATCTTGGCTCACTGCAATCTCCACCTACCAGGTTTAAGCAATTCTTCTGTCTCAACCTCCCAAGTAGCTGGGCTTACATCATGTGCCCCACTGCCTGGCTAATTTCTGTATTTTTCATAGAGACAAGGTTTTACCATGTTCGCCAGGCTGGGCTTGCACTACTGACCTCAGGTGATCTACCCACCTCTGCCTTCAAAAGCATTGGGATTACATGCAGAAGCCACTGTACCTAGCCAGTGTTGGTCCTTTTAAAAAGGTAGCAGGCATCTACCAGGGGCTTACAAGTATGGGTGATGTTGTTTGTGTCTACAGTCTGTGGGGAATCACAGGTTTAATCTTGGACAGTTGTACCAAGCAGCAATTTCCTGAAGTTTAACAACAGGGGGCTGCTTAACAACACCTGATAAAGGCCCTTTCATTTTGGTTATAATTGATCCTCAGAGGATACTTTTTTCAAAGATTTTAGTAGGACTTAATCTCCTGATTGAACTGGGAGCTAATCTTTTCCTTTGTGGAAAAGGGCAGTATCTATTGTCTTGGAGGGTCTTTTGAACTTGGCCTAAATATCAAAGATGAGAGACAGGTATATTGAGGCATGTCTAACCTCCTGTTTCCCAATACAGAAAATTCTAGTCCAGACAGAAATGGAGGTCTGTCTAGCCTAGAATGCCAACTCTCATTTGCCCTTAAAACCCCTTTCAAGCAGTTTAAAAGTCAAATACCAAAAGCCAAAAATAAAGTAACACTTCAAAATAAATAAATAAATAAAATTCAAGAGCATAGAATTAAGTTAAATGGGAAGAAAACATTGTTTTATAGATCTCTAAGTTAAAATATTCTAGCATTACATCATAACAATGGAACTAAAGGAGAAAAAATTATAGGAGGTGATGAAAAAGCTGAAGGAGACAGTTATCATCCTAGGGTTTCTCAAAGGGAGAAAAAGAACAAATCAATACCTTAAAAATATTTTTTAATATAGGAGACTATTCTTTAGAAAGGTTATTATAAACAATTCCATTTTAATTACAGCAAATTTAATTACACACAAAATTCTTCTATAAATTTTTCTGCATTAATCTTATCATGACTTACACAGACCATTAATAACATTCTTGAACTCTTTTGATTTGTCATATGCTATCTCTTTCTAAAACAACTAGTCATTTTATTCTAGAGCAAGAATTTACCACAATATCCTTTCTCAGATAAAATTACTCTTTGCTTTATAAGCTTTGTTACCAAAAATAAATCTTTATATCTGTAAATTTTGTTATACTTTTCTCCCATACTTACTGGTTCCCTTCTACCTTGTTTCATAAATAACTTTTTGAAAGGATTTTTGAAGTATATAATTAGAATTAACCTTTAGATAATTTTTCAATTGGACAAATTATTTTTTCTCAATAAGAACACATATTCTTTGGTGCATTTCAAATAAACCCAGGAAGTGAGAAATTCTGAACTGTTAATTAGTTATTAGTATTTTATAAAGCCATTTCACAATTTTTTAATAAACATGTTTCCTCATATCATATATCATAAGCTCTTAACTGGAAATGACCCAGATATCCAGTAAACATCTGATTTTAATATTTTAAATGATATAAAAAGTTTACTTACATGCATTTATTCCATCATATTTCCCTAATTATTTAACGGTTGACTGAGATTTTTTTTTTTTTTTTTTTGAGACAGAGTTTCACTCTTGTTACTCAGGCTGGAGTGCAATGGCGCGATCTCGGCTTACCGCAACCTCCGCCTCCTGGGTTCAGACAATTCTCCTGCCTCAACCTCCTGAATAGCTGGGATTACAGGCACGCACCACCATGCCCAGCTAATGTTTTGTATTTTTAGTAGAGACGGGGTTTGGGTTTCACCATGTTAACCAGGATGGTCTCGATCTCTTGACCTCGTGATCCACCCGCCTCGGCCTCCCAAAGTGCTGGGATTACAAGCTTGAGCCACCGCGCCCGGCAGTGAGATTTTCTACGAAAACTGAACTATTTCACAAAGATAATCATCATTCAATTTCCTTGTTAACCATTTTTTGAAGACTGATCATTAGGTAAATACCAAGTAAAAATATTAAAGTTAAACACACAGGCATTTTGCTGATTTAGCTGTCTTTATTGAACTAACAATCATTATTAACTAATATGTGGTAATCTTATTAGTCTTATTTGCACAATGTGGATATTATTTTTATTATTAATTTTATAACCAGTTTTGTTTCCCAAAGATTTAAGTGAACTTGAAAAGCACTTAGATTTACTTAATTTATGAGTACTCATTTACTTAAAATCCAATTTGTTAGCATGCCAGACACAAGACATAACATATAAACATACACATAAACATATCTAAACATGTATATACACAAAGACCCAGTGGCTTTTATCTCAGAATTCTAGTAATAAGTGAGCAACATAAATTCACCACTTTATAAAAAATAGCTGGATTTAAATTACGTCTGACAAAACTAAGACTTGTCCACATGGTTAAAAACTATAGATAGGTAATCTAAAGAAAGGCATAGACTAAACTTTGGGTAAAGCAGTTTTTCGTGGCAGTTTTGATCTTAAAAAAATCTGTTCTCTCTCATTTTTAATGGTAGAAGAGAGAGGAGGAGTTAATAGTATTGCTCAAGGGGTGGCCTTAGAGTCACCAAGCTGCCAGAGAACTCACCCAGCAGTAGAGACACCAAAGAAAGTGTTCAAGAGGCTGCTTGTCTGCCATTGTGGGGAGTTGTCAGTCAGATTAGAGGTCTGAGACCTCTGGAAAAATGGGCTCAGCAAGAGAGTAGCTTAAGTATGTAGGCTGGGGCTAGTTTGATAAGCGGCAGGGGGTTCTAGTGATCTTGTGATGGAATCCTGCAGTACAGAACTGGAGGGAACCCATCAGAATTGGGGAACTGAGGGGGTTTTCAGGGGGACATTGGCCCTCCAGGGAGTGCAACTAGGAGTGGGTTATCTAAGATATGTGGTTTGACTTCTTGGTGTCTGGAAGTAAAAAAGCCACACATATTTTACATTTGTCCCTTAAGTTGGGATCCTGGTAAAAGCCAAAAAAAGCCCAATGGACTCCTTGGTCCTTAATGCTTAGGCCTTAAGCATAAGGGCGTTCTCTCCATTTTCCTTCTTGTTTACAGAATAAGACTAATTAAAAGGAACAATTTCAGTCCAAATTTTTTGATGTCTCATTTTGTAATAAACCCACAAGATGCTTTATTCGAAAATGAGTTTCTTTCTCTTTAACCCATTTAATTGGAATTTGCTCCAATTGCCTAAAAGACACACTAGTAGCTGTCATTTAGGATGATTACTGTTTTCATTTCTGACAAGAATCTCTTCTAGACAAAGTTTTTAAAAGTCTACCGAGAGCCCAAGTATTTTCCCTTTTAAATTCCTATCTCTCTTTTCATGAAGAATGCTGAGTAGGCAATTGCTACCAATTCCTCCAAAGAGGGTTTAAGCACAGGCACAATGAAAAATAATTATGAGATATAAGTGAGCAGTGGAGTGATGACTGTATTCACCAGCAAATAGAACATGATGGAAGAGGTGCTTTTAGTAAGAAGAATATGAAAGAAGAGGTGGAAATAGAGTGACAGAATTAAGAACCCCTTAGGGTGGAACTGTAACCCACAATCCCAGAACGCCAACTAAGGAACCCCATAGGGTTGGGATTTAACCCACAATCCTAATGCTACATCAGGGATTCTAACCCACAATAATCATGATGAATTCTCCTAGAGTGGAACTCTAACCCACAATCTTAGAGGAAATAATGAGGCTCTAGCATCCCAGAGCTGGCACAGTAGGGGACCTTCCAAGACCAAAAAAAACCAACAAAAAAAAAGAATTTAAAACAAACAAGAAAAGCATAAACACAAGCCCAAATATAGTTAGCAAGGTGCCAAAGTGAAAGCTGCAAATGAAATGTACATTTCCAAGCAGAAAGTAAAATGGCTGCTGGAAAAATAAATGACATTAACAGAGAAAGGACTTAAAGAAAGGTGTAAACAAGCATTCAGTTATCAAGCATGCTTCTGCTTGGGCACCCAAATGGCAGGGGACTTCAAACTGACCACACAGCCAGAGGCCTAATTTCCTGGTTTATCCACCATCAAAGAAGATGCACAGGGAACACTCACCCAGCCAGAAAAGCCAAAATGGAGCTGACCAGTCTCCAACTTGGGGCCTATATGAAGGTCTTTCTCAGGATTTTCAAGCTTGAGTATATTCAGTTGCTACACGAGGACTAACAGGCAGACCAGCAACCTGCTGGTCTGAGTGGCGGGTCCCACACAAGTCAGTGGCACTGCAGCTGCTCTCTCAAGGCTTGGCTCCACCATCACTGCATATTAGGAAAGACAATGGCTCTAAAAAGAGCCTTTGGCTAGTGTGATAGCCCCTTGGTATCACAGCTCTTTAGTGTTACAGCTTGTCTGCTGCAGCTCTGCGTGTCAATCACTGACTGCTGCCTCACTGTCTCTTGCTGTCCTGCCATCTCACCACCTCTCTTTGCTATCTTGTCATCTTTTTCACCGTTTCACCACCACACTGTCTCACTGTCTCTCTCACCATCTTCGCAAGCCCCACATTGGGTGCCAGATAATTCAGGGCAGGTGAGCCCCAAATTGCACCCAGAAGTGTTCTTGGCTTCACTCAGGAAAAAAATTAAGTGTAAGCTGGTGGTAGAAGAAAGCAGGCTTATTAAAGTGGCAGCCTAAAGCAGAGTGGCTGCTCCTTGCAGAGCAGGGCTAACCCATAATCAGCGCACCTGGAGTAGCAGCATATGAGCTATTGGCTAGCTGTACTTATACCCACTTTTAATTACATACGAATTAAGAGAAAAGTACTCAGAAATCCCTAGAAGAGGGGTGCTAGCTTCCAGATGTTGTCATGGTATTTGTAAACTGTCATGGCACTGGTGTGAGTGTCTTACTTGCCCTTGCTTGCCCTGAACAGCAAGGGCAACTAGAGGTTGCCTTTGGTGCCATTTGCTGGTTCTGACTGGCTTCCTTATTTCATCTTGTTGGGACCAGGAAATAAATCTTGCCTGTATCCTACCTCCCTGTTTTCATTAGAGAAATTGAGTCATAGGCCAGATATGTATAATTCTGGAGGATAAACTGGGAGATAGTACCTTTCACTGAAGCTTTTAATTGAGTTATGTGTTAGAGTAGTAATGTAATTTGATATGAGCTTGAAGGATTAAAGACAGCCTAGAAATAAGGTAGGCACAATAGGAAAAGTGCTAAAATAGTAGATCCCTGTAAATCAAATTGCAGGATGCTGAAAATAGCCTATACATTTCAAATTTCACTGCCCAAATGACTGCCTAAATCAGTTGCTAATGTGTCAATTCTCTTTAGTCCCAAATTCTTGGCACATAATTCAAGTGATTGGACAATTTTACTGAAATATTCACAATGACTGGCTGCCCTTTTATTTCATAACCTTTTAAATTCAGTGACATTATATTGAAATGTTTTAGTCCATGGATTAAATATTGCTTAATATAATGGTACTATATAATGGTATAGGATAGTGTATATATCCTATATACACACTACTACTATATAATGGCATAGGAAGCAGAGATTCAACTTTAATGGAATAAATACCTATGTTGGATATAGATTTGCCTTCCTGCCTGTAATACTTCTGCAAGTACCACCATCCATGGACTCATAAAATGCCTTAATCACTCTCATGGAAGTTTCCATACAATTGTTCTTGATTGAGAAAAAACATATTTCACAACAAAGAAAGTTCAGAAATGGGTTCAGACCTGTGAAATTAACTCATCTTATCACATATGTTATCATTCAGAAGTTCCTGGAGTAACTGAAAGATGAAATTGCTTGCTGAATAATCAGTTACACTGCAAATACAGATAGGCTCTTATATGACACAGTATGCTGTGAATCAGAGATCATTTTAAAATTCTGTATCCCCCCAGCCAGTTCTTTTAAGTCTGGAAATCAAGAGCAGAAATGTGAATGTCTCCTCTTGTGATTACACCCAATAAGTTGAATAAAATCAGAATTTTTGTGAATATTAATAGGGACTTTTTAAATAATAAAATGTCTATTAATGAATGTAGTAGGAAAAATAGAATTAGAAAATCCACATTCGGTAACTATCACAGCAATAATTCAAACATAAAGTATCAATGGATATTATAACTAACAAAAGTTTGATGATAATGCATATTTGTATATATTCAAGTACCTCCTTTCAAAAAATACGTTAACTACAAATGGAGAAAGTATAACTTTATAGTCGGGAAAACCAGTATACAAGAATTTAACCAAATAAGCAAAATTAACAATATCAGTCATGGATAAATCAAATTCTTGTGCCACCTGATAGAATACAATGAGAAGAACAATATTATCACCTCTATAACATTTTGTCAAAAATGCTTAACAGAAAAACACTCATGAGATATCTTCTGACCAAAACAACTTAGAGGACATTCTATAAGATGCCAATGTCATGAAAGTCACAAAAAGACTAAAAAATTATTCTAGATTGAAGAAACTCAAAGAGACATGATAATTAACTGTGAAGTGTGATCCTGGGGGACAAGATCCCTTTGCTATAAAGGGCACTGGTAAAATTTGGAGGTATGTAATTATAGTAATGTTTCAGTGTTGAGTTCCCAATTTTCATTGTAGTGTTGTGTGTGGTCTTGTAGGAGTACAATCTTGTTGAAAGAACTACATGGTAACGTATCTAGGAATACTAAGGCATTATTTTTCCAACTTGTATTTGAGGAAAAAAATATTTTTTGTATCATTCCAACCTTTTGTAAGCTAAAAAATATTTCCAACTAAAGATTGTTTTCCATTTAAAAGCTGTAAAACTATACATTACTACTGAATTTCTTTGCAGTGAATTGAATTTTAAATCTTTGTTAAAATAGAAATTTCACATACAGGGTTTAGTTTGGATTTCTCTATTTGTGGAAAGAAAATTATCCATTGCCATATTAATATTTGGTGAGAGAAATAGTTATCCATAAATTAATATTAAGACAGGCTTTACCCAATTGTAAGTTAGTAGTGTGTAGATCTAGGGAAAGCAACAGGTAAGGGTAGAGAGTAAACATTACCTATTAAGCCAATTTCAGTTTGTTAGTCTGCAGTCAGATTACTGGTGTCACAACAGTCATCATCAAAATAAGTCACCACTACCTTCAAAACCAATTGCCAGATTATACAAATTTCTCTGTCAAGGGATTGGGTACATACCAATAATTTAGATTAATCTCTTCTATATTTATGATAGAAATCATAAAATGGGGCCAGGTGTGGTGGCTGATGCCTGTAATCCCAGCTCTTCTGGAGGCCAAGGCAGGCAGATCACCTGAGGTCAGGAGTTTGAGACCAGCCTGCTCAACACAGTGAAACCTCATCTCTACTAAAAAGGCAAAAATTAGCTGGAAATGGTGGTGCATGCCTGTAGTCCCAGCCACTCAGGAGGCTGAGGCAGGAGAACAGCTTGAGCCTGGGAGGTGCATGTTGTGGTGAGCCGAGATTGTACCACCGCGCTCCACACTCCAGGCTAGGTGACAGAGTGAGACTCCATCAAAAAAGAAACTAAAAAAAAGAAAAGAAAAAGAAAGGCAGAGAAAGAAAGAAATGGAAAATATTGCTGACCCTAGTGAGAAAGATTTAATTGAACAACAAACATTAATGTAAACATATTTAAAATAAATTGCATCTATATTTAAATGTAATCCATTCAACTCTTCCATTATATTCCTAATAGGTATGAAGATAAGTTTCTTCTTCCTATTTTATGGAAGCTTCTCAGCTTCTACTATTTTATGAAAGAGGAAAACAGGATGGGAAAAGAACAAGGAGAAGGCTTATTGACAATGGTAAAACCACCATCAATTGGCCAGTTATCACTCTATGTTATTAGGATATGATTTCAGATTAATAATTTAGCAAGCATATATATTAATTGTAACCATGTATGAGTCTATAAGCTTATCAACTAAAACTAATAAATGTATAAATAATGAAAATGAACAGACTTACATTCTACTTTCCTTCCATTACATCAGAGTGAGAAGGTGAGGATGCTACCAGTAATGGGGTGTTTGAAATCAGCAGGCATGTTTTTTTGTGATCTTGAAAAAGTCATTTATCTTTATGGTGCCTAATTTCTACATCTTTAAATTAAGCAAGAAGGCAATCAATAACAATTTTATTTCAAACTTCCTATGTACCAGGCAGTGTACTAAGTTGTTTACAATACATAATTAAAACTTACCACATAATTATGTGGATGGTATCACCCCCATTTTACAGATGAAGATATTAATATGAGAAATGGTAAGAAGAAAATTTACCAAGATAAAAAACAGAGTATATGGCAGAGCTAGGATTCAAGGCAAGGAGTGTATAACTCAGAGTACAAGCTCCCAACAACACTCTACCTTTTTGCTGACTTACTCAGGATCCCTTTCAGCTATATGATCTTTAAAATTTAAAATTTGCATTAAAAAGGGATGGGAAATAGAACTTAATTTTGTTATGTCACTTGGAATCAAGTAATTATTGCATCCAGTTTAAGTTTCTCGTTTTCTTCCTCAACATATTTTAAGTTCTATTTGTAGACCCCTGTCCTCCCTTGCTCCCAAACATTCAAAACTGGTTTTAATCTTTGTGCATGTGTTTTTGCTTCATTCTTTTGGCTATCTCTCCCGAAATCTGTAGTGGTACAATAGTGCCACAGCTCAGTTGACAGCTTTCTGTAGAAATTTCATGTTTGGCAGGCTTTAATCTAAAAAAGCCTGGAGGAAATTTGTCATCTGCCAAGTGAGGCCCTCACAGCTTCTCTTCTCCCACATTCTAGAAGTGACATATTTGTGACCTTGCCCACTCCTCCACTCTCGGGTGAGCAATTTCAAGGAGATGTGCACTGTACTTCCCCCAAGGGTTGTTGCTAATCTTAAAACTGTAAAACACTTTTCAGATTTATTTTTTTCTGTCTGTTATTTTTAATTTTTTTTTACACTGCATTCACATCTCTAAGGACTTGCCATGGGAACATCTGTGATTCATATATTTGAATGAATTTGGGATAAAACTGAGTCAAGCAGAGGGAGTCATATTTATCTGTCATGTTAAGACTTATATACTATTATTTTTACTCATGTATTAAGGTTCTTTATAAATAATCAATAGGATATAGATATAGATTATATAAAATCTGAGAGGAAATTAATTAGGGAAATTGATTCACACTGTTAGGGAGGGTAACAAGCCCCACAAAAGGCTGTCTGCAAACTGGAGACCCTGGGGTGACAATAGCTTGGCTCTACTCAAGTCTGAAAGCCTCAAAAGGCAGGAAAGTCAATGGTACGGTTTTCAGTCTGAAGTCAAAGGCTTGGAAAGGGAGTGGCAGGGTTAGAGAGGTGGGCTTGCTAGTGTAAGTCCTGGACTTTCAAGGCGGAGAGACTGGAGTTCCCATATCCAAGGGCAGAGGAAGAATGTTTCAGCTCCAGGAAAGATAGCAAAGAGTTTTTTTTCTCATTTTTTTGTTCAACCTGGGCCTCCAGCCAATGGATGGTACCTGCACACACTGAAGGAGGATGTTCCCCACCCACTTCACTGATTCACATGCCGATCTCCTCTGGAAACACCATCACAGACACAGCCAGAAGTAAAACATTATCTAAGTCTAGGTATCAGGCAAGCCAGTCAGAGTGACACCTAAAATTAACCATAACTCAAGTTTGTGTTTTTTTTTTAATGGAGCTTATCAGCCTTCACAATAAGACCAAGCAAAACAAAGCACTTTTTCTAGGAATTCTTTCTTTTTAATACTAGTTCACAGTTAATCGAAGATTAATCAAGATGCAATTAAACGATGCACCCCCTTATATTAACCTTGCAGAGTGAATCTTTATCTTTGCTCTTTCCCAATAAAAATGTATGAAAAGATTTACTAAAGAGAGGCCAAAATTGACTTATAACCCTTTAGAATTACAGAACATGTTATTGGAATAAAATAAATGTGTAAGTACACATATAAGTAAACAATAAATATGCAAATCCAAATAATGTAAAAAGACAAGATTATTAAAGTTCTGCTAAGACATTTCATTTAATTACATATGAATCCTAGTGGTGGGAATGAGTGTAGGAGGGGAAGAGATTGCAAGTTTGCTAATTTTGAAAGTATAATCCCGTATTCTAGTAGCAGACAGTATCTTGCTCTTGAATATTTGTAATTTTCAGGATTGCTAAATGTGCTGTAATCTGGGCCACAAAATGCCTACTATCATATTAACTTTTTATTGAGTCAGCAATAAATCCCCAGATTTTTAAAACTCAGGTCAAGCATTTTATTCCTGCTAAAAAATTTAGTTAACAAAAATGTCAACATCTTAGTTTTCCAAACCACAAACTACAGAAGCATTTCATTCATAATGAACTAACAGAGCTTCAAATATTTTCCTTTCCTGTTGTATTTCTATCAAACACATTTAAGATCTGAAATTTTTCAGTCACAATGTTTTTTCTATAAGCTATCATAAAGTCATCCAGAAACAATGATTATATTGAGTGTTAATTAAAACAGTTAACATATTAACACCTAACTTTTGAGGGCTCACTATGTACCAACAACTAGTTCGAAGGGCTTTACATGCATTTAATTCTCACAGTAACCCTATGACATAATGAGTATAATTTTTTAAAATTATACTTTAAGTTCTGGGGTACATGTACAGAACATGTAGTTTTGTTATATAGCTATACTCATGCCTTGGTGGCTTGCTGCATCCATCCCCCATCATCTACATTAGATATTTCTCCTAGTGTTACCCCTCCCTAATCTCCCCACCCCCTGCTATCCCTCCACTAGCCCCCCAACCTCCAACAGGTCCCTGTGTGTAATGTTCTCCTCCCTGTGTCCACATGTTTTCATTGTTAAACACCCACTTATGAGTGAGAAATGTGGGGTTTAGCTTTCTGTCATTGTGTCAGTTTGCTGAGAACGATGGTTTCCACCTTCATTCATGTCCCTGCAAAGGACATAAACTCATCCTTTTTTATGGCTGCATAGTATTCCATGGTGTGTATATGCCACATTTTCCTTATCCAGTCTATCTATCTTTAATGGGCATTTGGGTTGGTTCCAAGTCTTTGCTATTGTAAACAGTGCTGCAGTAAACATATGTGTGCATGTGTCTTTATAATAGAACAATTTATAATCCTTTGGGTATATACCCAGTAATGGGATTCCTGGGTCAAATGATATTTCTATTTCTAGATCCTTGAGGAATCACTACACTTTCTTCCACAATGGTTGAACTAATTTACACTCCCACCAACAGTGTAAAAAGCATTTCTGTTTCTCCACATCCTCTCCAGCATCTGTTGTCCCCTGATTTTTTAATGATCGCCATTCTAACTGGTATGAGATGGTATCTCAATGTGGTTTTGATTTGCATTTCTCTAATGACCAGTGATGAGCCTTTTTTCATATGTTTGTTGGCTGCATTCATTAAACTTAAGAACTTCTGCACAGCAAAAGAAAGTATTAGAGTGAATTGGCAACCAACAGAATGGGAAAAAATTTTTACAATCCACCCATCTGACAAAGGGCTAATAACCAGAATCTACAAAGAACTTAAACAAATTTACAAGAAGAAAACAACCCCATCAAAAAGTGGGCAAAGATATAAATACTTTTCAAAAGGAATTCTTTATTTCTTATGTAAGACTTCTGATCTTTTTTATATAAAAGTTTTAACAGTCAAGACTTTCTCATTTAAATGGATGTTTTTCATCACACCAGAAGTACCAAATATATAACCACAGTGACTATTTGTTATAAAGGCAATATGTTTGTTACATTTAATACCCTAAACATGTTCATTTTTTTTTCTGCTTGTTTTTTAAGTGATACAAACAGCTAATAACTGTATTTATGGGAAGAACATAAATGTCACAGAATTATTGGTATGCTAATTTTGTTTAGCTTTTGTGTGCAAGTACATGAAAACAGTACTGTTTCTTAATCTAGCATTGTATGATAAATGACGAAGGAAATATTAGTTTGAAATGTGTCTTGCTAGATCACAGTGACTTGTTCATAGTAATTTATTATTCAAATTGGAACATTTTTAGAGTAAAAGGGAATACTATCCTGAGGATGACAGGATAGCAGGTGTGCACTGGGAAGTGCTCAGGCCAGCTAGGATACGGGTTTCTCTAGATATCAGAGATAACTTACTGGTACACGCGAAAGATAAAACCATCAGTTTTTTTTTTGGCTCGTAAGCCTCTCTATGTATCCCCACCTGCCTCTCACTTTGTTGGGCACAGATGGAGTTTCTTCCTCTTGGCTATGCATTTGAGTCTCAATCATGTTTGTCATTGAACTGATATATGATAGAGTGAAACAAGCATTTCACATCCAGCAGTTAATTAAGCCATTTTCTATGTGGCCTGAACAGGGTAATTCTGAGCTTGTGAGGGAAGGAAAACAGCAAATACATAAGAGAAACCTACATGTGCTGGGATAGGTTCAGATCTTCTCCTATCTTTTTCTTTTAAATTTATTTTTAATTGACATATAAAACTCTGTGTTTATTATGTGCAATGTGATACTTCTAACTACATATACATTGTAGAATGGTTAAATCTAGCTAATTAATAAGTGCATTATATCACATAATTATCATTTCTGTGGTGAGAACACTTAACATCCACTACTTTGAAAGCATTACTCCTTTAACTATGAGTTATATATTTTTTAATGGTGTGGAGTAAGATATTTTACTCAGAACTGAGATATCTCTCAGTTCTAGAGAAGATAATACATAAATTCATTCAAACATATTTATGAATAAAGAAACAATTAGGAGAAAATAACAAAATCACTGTAACAAAGAGAAAATAAAAGCGAAAATTATAAAAATAGATTTATGACAAATGTACTATTTGCTAAGCATGTTCTAACTAATTTTGTAGGCTTGAGCTTCACAATAACTCTACGATATGATTGTAATAATATCCATTAGATAGATAATGAAAATAACAGATGAAAATTTTACAAAGTCATGTAGAAAATAAGTGGAGAGGCTGAGACTGAATCCAAGTAGACAGGCCTAGAACACATCAATAATAATATCTATATTTCAATGAGGGATAGGGCAATGGTGTTTTTAGAAACAACATAGTCCAATAAATTGGGCATGAAATGTTTTATTTTAGAGGAGGCTGGAATAATTTTAAGATATGGGGCAATGAATACTAATACTTGAAAAAATATTTTATAACAGTTTCAGATTTATAAGAAAGTAATGAAGATAGCACAGATTTCCAATTTACTTCACACCAATTCTCCTATTGTCAACATCTCTATTAGTATGATACATTTGTCAGAACAATTATAGATATATGATTATTAGCTAATCTATACTTTATTCATATTTCCTTTTAGTTTTTACTAATAAAGCTATTTTATGATTTTTTTATTTAAATGACTAATGTAAGAGGCAAATATTAATTTTAATGTAACACTGATTAATTACATATATATAAGATATATAATTTTCTGGTTTTTTAATCATGATTTTTGAAACTACTTATGTGAAGGAAATTTAGTATGACTAGATTTTTTTCCATCAAATATTGAAAATTGCTACACTGCATATGCTGCCCATAATATAATATACATTTATTTTTATGTTAGATCTCTATAGACAGAATAAACTATTAAAGTATAATTTCAAGTAAGAGGTTAAGAGTGGAGTAAGAATTTAAGTTGCATTGATTTATCTGAAGTAAAATAAATGTGTATTTTCTTATCTACTGATAAAAGGAAGCTTGGTGAAAAAAAAAAATACAGCTTCAAAACAGGTGTAATGCATCAACTGAGGAATGTCAGCAGAGCCACCCACAGAAATTCATGTTTCAAGGCATTGCTTAGTTCCATCTCGAAAACACTAAGCATCGTCAAATAACTATAAAAGTAAAATGTGTAATTCACTTACTTTTCTTTTAAATGTTACTAATTTCTCCCATTTTATGGTATGGTCTTTGGAGTTTTAAAGGACAGATAAAACTCCAGCTGCTCTCTTTACCGTTATTTTGAGTAAGTAAATCATTCTTTTTCTTATTGGCAGAACTAGGATAATCACATCGATCATGTTTGTTATCTGAATTAATATGTTAATTTCCTAGCAAAAATACCTGATATGTGGCAAATGTTGCTAACAACAAAACAATAGTAATCCTGATAGTAAGAGCTGACAATTATTGTGTCCTTACCCTAGACAAGTCATGAGAGACACTCAAGAATGTGTAAGTTTAAATTATTTTGCCTTCCTGCTTAGCTTGGACAAAAATCCACATACTTCCCATTTCCCTTTAAAATGCACAATTTATTCTTTTATAAAATATATTGTGCTATAGTCAGTATTATACCAGGTTATCATACTCATCATTGTATGGTGATAGCAGCTGGGAGTAAGAGCTGCTATTTACTGAAAAAATGCCAGATACTTCATGTCAATAATTTATTTAAAAATATTATTCAGTAGTTTGATTTTTTTCATCTGTTGTACATAGTTTTGTAATCCATTAATTCTATCTCCTCATCACTCTCCATTACCCCTTGATGGATAACTTGTTTTATGAACTGATTTGTGCCTTCAGCAGGAGCTTCGTGAATTGAAGCCCTAATCCTCAACGTGACTGTATGAGATAGGGGCTTTAAGGAGGTAATTAAGGTTAAATGAGACCATAAAAGTGGGACTACAATCTAATAGTACTAACATGCTAATAAAAAGAGGGAGAGATGCCTCTTTAGGTGCATACTGAGAAAAGGCCATGTGAGGACACAGTGAGAAGGCAGCCCTCTGAGAGCCAAGCAGACAGGCCTCATCAGGTGCCAGCCCCACCAGCACCTGTATCTTGGACTTCCCCTTAAATTGTCAGAAAATAAATTTATGTTTTTTTAAGCCAACATTTTATTCCATTTATTCTGTTATGGCAACCTGAACAGTCTAATACACCTTCTCTCTTCCTTATTCCACTTAGCATCCATAGTGAGTCATAATCATTTCATGGTAAATCTTCAATTTCCTTGCCCCTTTCCTGCTTCATTTTACTTGATGGGCCAACTTTATCTTTCTGTATGACCAACTTAATCTATCTTTCCCCCTGTTCCCCACCTACAAAGTGAAGGTGGCTAGAGTAAATGTTACAAACCATGCTGACTTTCAATTCATGAACATAAATATCAAGTGAGTTCATGGAGCTAACCAAAATTGCAGTTTCCATTACTGATTCATTCTCCTTTTCTTTTTAATATTATATATCTTTCTCATTAAAACTCAAGCATCTCTGCTACCCTTTCCATATCTGCTGTTGATTTTGCTTTCTAAACTACTAAGTGATCACAAGCAATTAGAAAAGGGCCTTCATAAACTTCCATCATTACATGTACTCACTTAACATATTTTATACCAGCAAATGCTGCCTCCCTCTTGAAACTATAAACAAACTGTTCATGTAGTTCACTTGGATGCTTAATTTCATCTTCTCTTACACACTCAAAGAGATAACTTCAACAACTCTCCTATTTTCAACATTATCCACTTCTCTCTCTACCCTGTGCTACTCCCCTCAGCATACACCTGTGCTGTTACTACCTCCTTCTCCAGAAAAAATCTCTGGACTTTACTTACACCTCCAGCTACAATCTCATTTTTATATAATCTATGCATAATTTCATATATAATTCACATATACTTAGAAAATACCTAGAAAATCATTTCACTAAACTTTGAAATGTAGCCATCACAGAGTAATGGCTTATCAGATAATCTATTTCTCAATCATACTTTCTGTAAGCCTTGATAACTGTCATGCATACATTTTCAGTTATGACTGCACACAATAATGTAACCATGTAACTGTAATATAAAATATGTAACCAGATAATTCTATAATTAAATAGAATCATTGCATATAAGTAAAATGCACAGAGAAAATGTGGCACATATACACCATGGAATATTATGCAGCCATCAAAAACGATGAGTTCGTGTCCTTTGTAGGGACACGGATGAACCTGGAAACCATCATTCTCAGCAAACTGACACAGGAACAGAAAATCAAACACTGTATATTCTCACTCATAGGCAGGTGTTGAACAATGAGAACACATGGACACAGGGAGGGGAGCATCACCCATTGGGGTCTGTAGGGGGGAAATATGGGAGGGATAGCAGGGGGTGGGGAGTTGGGGGGAGATAGCATGGGGAGGAATGCCAGATATAGGTGATGGGGAAGACGGCAGCAAATCACACTGCCATGTGTGTACCTATGCAACAATCTTGCATGTTCTTCACATGTACCCCAAAACCTAAAATGCAATTAAAAAAGAAAAAAAAGAAAGTATGACCATGTTTGTGGCATTGTAAATGGCACATCTACCTTGAAAAGCAATGTGGCAATCTCTGGCAGAATTACAAATGTGCATTCATAGGAATCCAACAATTTCATTTTTGAAAACACACTTCAGAGGAGAAGGGATACTTACATAAGGATTTACATGGGAGAAATAATTGCAATCATGGACAATTTGAAATAATCTAGATGTTAGTAGAGTGCTCAAAATGTTGGTACTGATCCATATAGGAAATACTGAAAATAATGGTATATGAAATGGAAAGATAGAGAATGATACATAGAACACATTACTGTGTACTATTTAAGAACAATATAAGATAATCATAGTAAATAGAATGGAAAGATTCTCATAAAAGTCAGATGGCTGTTGCCCCTGAAGAGTTTGAATAGGGATATTACTGAGGGTATTCATTAAAGAAGACTTAACTAAATCTCTGAAGTTTTATTTTATTGTTGAAATAAAATGAGAAGCAAATAAGACAAAATATAAGCAGTAGATATTCTAGGTGATGAAAATATGTTTATATTATATCTAAATGTAAATGTGTTTGTATATATCCCGTGTGTGTATCCCTTTATATAATTCTCTTTTAAAAGAAAAATAATTTTAAAAAGAGCAAGGAAAACAGATACACTAAGGTGAAAGTACATGGTCCATAAAAATTTGACTGCTAATAATCTTGACAGATCTCATTTACAGGTGCAGATGAGAAGACTTTCTATTTAATTGCTTCACAACATTACATACTGTTTCTTAAAAGATATGTGCAGAAAGGATTATTTTTTTGCAATTAAGATGATGAAAAAATAGGGTGTTGATAACTCCAAGAATAAGAACTATTCTGTGGGGGAGAAGGCTGAGCAAGATGGTCAAAGAGAAGCTTCTAGTGATCATACTCCACACTTCAGATACACAACATTGAGCAATTATCTACTCAAGAAAGTACCTTTATAAGTTCCAGTAAGCAGGTGAGAAATCATAGTACTTGGTTTTAATATTACATCAAGGAAAGAAGCACTGCAGAGGATAGAAAAAACAGTCTTAACTTCATGATGCCACCTCTTCCCAAGCTTTGGCAGCAGCTGCATGGCATGGAGAAAGAATATGTGTGCATGGAGAAGGGATAGTGCAATCATCGTGGGATTTTGCATTGAAACTCAATGCTTCCCTGTCACAGCAGAAAGTAACATGTGGTAGAATTCAGCTGGAGCTCACGGAAGGAGCATTTAGACAAGCCCTAGCCACAGGGAAATCCTCCATTGTGGTGGTTGGAACCCGAGTTCTGGCTAGCCCCACACCAGGGGTAAAGTACTCTGGATTGCTAAATCAACTTGAAAGGCAGTGTAGTCCATAAGGACTACAATTCTAGGGCATGTCTTGGTGCCATGCTGGGTTCAGAGCCAGTGGACTTGGATGCATGTGACTTGGTAAGACATTGGCAGGGGTGGTCAAGGGAGTGTTTGCATTACCCCTCCACTAACCCCAGGCAGCTTAACTCATAGCTCCAGGAGAGTCTCCTTCTTTCCACTTGAGAACAGGATAGGAGAGACCAAAGAGGACTTTTTCTTGCAACTTGGTTATCAGCTCAGCCACAGTAGAAAAGGGCACTGGGTAGTGTCCTAAGGCTCCCATTCCTGGACCTAGACCCTGGATGCTACTTCTAGACATAGCCTGGAACAGAAGGGAACCTGCTGCCTTGAAGAGCCCAGTTCTGGCAGGATTCATCACCTGCTGACTAAAAAGCGCTTATATAGGCATCAGTGGTAGGTTAGTTGTGCTTACCATGGGCCTTGAAGGAGACTCAGGGCTATGCGAGCTCCAGGTGTGACACAACACGTTCCCAACTATGGTGGCCACGGAGACAGACTCATTATGTTTGAAAAAAGCAGAGGGAAGAATGAAGGGCATTTCATCTTACAGTGTGGGTTCTAACCTGGCTGCAGTAGGGTATAGCACCAAGAGCGATCCTCGGGTCCCTTGGCTGATCTGGTATCCAACTTGCAAGACAAAGTCCTCTTTACTCTTCCCTGCCTTTTCCTCAAACAGAATGAAGGCACTCCTGGAGTTGTGGCATTTCTGTAACCTTTCTGAGACAGAGGGGAGCCTTCTGCTCTGAAGAAAGGGGCCCAGGCCTGGCAGCATTTACCACAAGCTAACTGAAGAGCCCATGGACCTTGACTGAACATTGTGACAGTACTCAGCAAGCACTTGCTACAGAACCGATGTGATGGTAGCCATGAAAAGAGATAACTTCTGCTTGAGTGTAAAAAGAACTTTGAGGAAAATAAAGGAAAGAGAACAAGAGTTTCTATCTTGTAATCCAGGGAATTCTGTCAGATGTTATCCAAGACTACAAAGGAAGGACCTCTACAAGTTCCACAGAAGTCACAGCATTACTGCACTTGGGATATTCCCAAATGCAAAAATGGCCCTGGTGATCAAAGGCTTAGGTTACAATACTCAATTCCCTTTGAATACTTGAAAAGCCTTCCCAAAAAGGACAGGGATAAACAACCCCAGGCTGTAAAGACCATAGTAAATACTTGACTCTTCAATGCCAGATGTCAATTAACATGCACAAACACCAAACATCTAGGAAAACATAACCTCACCAAACCAACTAAATAAGGCATCAGTGACCAAACCTGGAGTGATAGAGATATGTAATCGTTCATACAGAGAATTCAAAATAGCTATTGGGGTAGCTAAAAATAATTCAAGGTAAGAGGGAAGGAATTCAGAATTCTATTAGATAAATTTAACAAAGAGATTAAAATAATTTTTAAAATCAAGCAGAAATTCTGGAGTGAAAAAATTCAATTCACATTCTGAAGAATGCATCAGATCAAGTCTCTCAACACCGGACTTGATCTAGCAGAAGAAAGAATTAGTGAGCTTGAAGGCAGGGTTTCTGAAAACATACATGGTAGAGAAAAAAAAAGAATAAAGAATAAAATACACATACAAGATGTCCAAAAGAGCTTCCAAAGGACAAATCTAAAAGTTTTTGGCCTTAAGGAAGAAGCAGAGAACAAGATAAGGGTAGAAAGTTTATTTAAAGAGAAAATAACGGAGAATGTTTCAAACGTTGTCTGTTATTTTTTTATGACAGTTATCAATAGAAAGATACCAACCACCAAGCGTAATAAGGTTACATAACATCAAGCAGATTTAATCCAAAGACTACCTTAAGACACTTAATAATCACATTCTCAAAGGTCAAGGATAAAGAAAGCATCCCAAATCAAATCAGGAAAAGCAAAGAAACTGATAGCATACAAAGGAGCTCCAATACATCTGGCAGCAGACTTTTCAGTGGAAATCTTACAGGACAGGAGAGAGAGGCATGACATAATTAAAGTGCTGAAGGAAAAAAAAATTATACAATAGTATGACCAGTGAAAATATCCTTCAAACATGAGGAAGAAATAAAGATCTTTTGAGCAAACAAAAGCTGAGAGAATTAATGAACATCAGTCCCATTCTCCAATAAATGCTAACAAAATTTCTTCAGACTGGAAGAAAAGCAATAAAAAATAAGAAACAATCATCTGATGGTACAAAATTCATGGATAATATCAAGTACACAGAAATACACAGAATATTATAACACTGCAATTGTGTTGAATAAACTATTTATCCTGAATGGAAAGACTAAATGATGAACCAATCAACAATGAAAAACTTTAAGACAGAGTACAGTAAGATATAAATGAAAACACAAAAATTTAAAAGGATGAAGTTAATATGTATAGGTTAACATATTAGTTTTCTCTTTGCTTGTTTATTTAGTAATCAGTGTTGCTGTAATCAGCTTAAAATAATGGGTTATATTATCTGAAAGCCTCATAACCTTAAAACAAAAAACCTACAACATATACACAAAAATTAAAAATCAGTAAATTGAAATACATAACTATAGAAAGCCACCTTCACTAAGAAGAAGACGGGAAGGAAGGAAGAAAAGAAAAAGAAAGATCAGAAAACAACCAGAAAACAAATAACAAGTGTCAGAAGTCCTTAGTTATTTATAACATTGAATGTAAATGGGCTAAACTCTTCAATCAAAAGGTATAGACTGGCTGAATGGAAAAAAATAAAAAAGTAAAAATCTATCACCTACAAGAAACACAGTTCACCTATAAAGACACACATAGACTAAAAATAAAAAGATGCAAAAAGTTATTCTATGTCAATGGAAACCAAGAAAGAGCAGGAATAGCTATATTTATATTTGACAAGTAAATTTCAAGACAAAAAACAAATTTAAAGACAAAAACTTTCAAGACAGTAAATTTCAAGACAAAAAGGAGGTCATTATATAACGATGAAAAGGTTAATTCAGAATGAAAATATGACAACTGTAAATATATATGCACTTAACACTGAAGCATGCAGATACATAAAGCAAATATTAGAATAAAGAGAGACATATAGATACCCAGTACAATAGCTGGAGACTTCAACACCTTGATAGATCAAGAGTGAAAAATCAACAAAGAAACATTGGACTTAATCTGCACTATAGGCCAAATGGACTTAGTGGATATTTATATAACATTTCATCTAACAGCTGCAGAATACACATTCTTCTCTTCAACACATAGATTATTCTCAAGGATAGATCATATCACAGGCTATAAAACAAGTTTTTTAAAAAACATTGAAATCAAGTATCTTCTCTGACACAACAGAATAAAGCTAGAAATCAACAACAAAAGAAACTTTGAAAACAATGCACACACATAGATATTAAACAATATACTTCTGAATGACAAATGGGTCAATGAAGAAGAAGAAAATTAAAAATGTGTTGAAACAAATGAAAATGGCAACATAACATACCAACATCTATGAGATACAGTGAAAGCAGTGCTAAGAGGGAAGTTGATAGCAATAAACATGTACAACAAAAAAGGAGAAACTTCAAATAAACAACCTAAAAATACATCTTAAAGAATTAGAAAAGCTAGAGCAAATCAAACCCAAAATTAGTAGAGGAAAAAAGAAATAAATATCAGATGAGAAATAAAATTGAAATACAAAAAACAAAAATCCAATGAAATAAAAATTTATTTATTTTGAAAACTAAACAAAATCAACTAAACTTTATCCAGACTAACAAAGAAAAAAAAGGAGAAAACACTTAAGTAAAATCAGAGATGAAAAAGGATACATTACAAATGAAACCACAGAAATGTAAAAGGATCATTAGAGACTACTATAAGCAACTAAACACCAATAAGTTGGAAACCTAGCAGAAATAGATAAATTCCTAGATACACATAACCTACCAGAATTGAAACAAGAAGACATTCAAAACCTCTATAGACCAATGACAAGTAATGGGATTAAAGTATAACAAAAAGTCTTCCAGCAAAGACGACTTAGGGTTCAATGGCTATATTTTGTCAAACCTTTAAAGAATATCAATCCCACTGAAACAATTTCAAAAAGTACAGGAGGTGGATAGACTTCCAACCTAATCATATGAGGTCAGTATTACTCTAATATCAAAGCCAGACACATCAAAACAAAAAGAAAACTACACATTAATATTTCTGAAGAACATTGATGCAAATTCCTCAGCAAAATTCTAGCAAACCAAATTCAACAACACATCAAAAAATTATTCATCATGAACAAATGATATTTGTCTCAGGGATGCAAGCATGGTTCAACATACGTGCAAATGAGTCAATGTGATATATCATATCAACAGAATGGACAGAAACCACATGATTATTCCAAATGATGCTAAAAAGCATGTAATAAAAGTCAACATCCCTTCAAGATAAAAATTCTCTGGGTGTAGAGAGAACATACCTCCACATAATAAAAGCTGTATATGACAGACTCACACCTAACATTATACTGAACAGGAAAAATTTTAAGGCCTTTCCCTTAAGATCTGAAAATATTAAGGTTGCTCACTTTCACCACTTCTATTTAACATAGTACTGGAAATCCTATCCAGAACAATCAAGTAAGACAAATAAATAAAGAGCATCCAAATTGGAAATAAATAAATCAAATTATAATTGTCTACAGATGACATAATCTGAACATTGGAAAAACTTAAATGTGGGAACTGAAAAAAATATGAAAAAGAAATCAAACCAACTCATTTACAATAGCTACAAATAAGGAATTAACTTGGAGAAGTACATTGTACTTCTCCAGAAAGATCTCTACAATGTAAGCTATAAAACATTGATGAACTAAAACAAAAAATGGAAAGATATTCCATATGCATGGATTAGAAGAATCAGTATGGTTTAAATGTCCATACTATGCAAAGCAACCTAGACATTCAATGCAATCTTCATTAAAATACCAATAACATTCTTCACAGAAATGGAAAAATTAATCCTAAAATTAGTATGTAGGATAAAAAAACCTAGCACAGCAAAAGCCAACATGGGCAAAAAGAACAAAACTGGAGAAATCCCATACCTGACTTCATATTATATGGAACTTTAGTAATCAAAACAGTATTGTATTGGCATAATGTTAGACACACAGACCAATGAAACAAAAGAGAGAATTTAGAAACAAATATATACATCCATAGTAAACTTACTTTTGAGAAAGGTGCTGAGATCACATATTGTGGAAAGGGCATCTCTTTAATAACTAGCGCCAGAAAAACTGGCTATCCATAAGTAGAAGAATGAAACCAGAGCCCTATTTCTTGCCATATACAAACAATTAAATCAAAATGGATTAAAAACAGATCTAAGAACCGAAACCGAAACTGCTCTAAGAAAATTTTGGAGGATTTATCTGGGACTCGGGCTGAGCAAAGATTTCTTATGTAATACCCCAGAAGCACAGGCAATCAACGCAAAAATGGACAAATTGGATTACATCAATTAAAAAAATTCTGCACAGCAAAGAAAACAATCAAAGTGAAGAGACAACTCACAGAATGGGAGAAAATATTTGCAAACTATCTGATGAGGGAGTAATAACCAAATTACATAAGGATCTCAAAAATCTCTATAGGAAAAAATCTAATAATCTGATTTTAAGATGGGCAAAAGGTTTGAATAGACATTTCTCAAAAGAAGACATACAAGTGACAAACAGGTATGACAGAAGGTGCTCAACATTGTTAATTATCAGAGAAACACAAATCAAATCTACAATGAGATATTATCTGACTCCAGTTAAAATGCCTTTTGTCAAAAAGACAGGCAACAATGAATGCTGGAGAGGATGTGGAGAAAAGGGAACCCTCCTGCACTGTTACAGGGAATGTAAATTCATACAGCCTCTATGGAGAACAGTTAGGATCCAAATAAACAGTTCTCAAAACCTAATAATAGAGACATCACATGATCTAACAATTCCACTGCTAGGCATATACGCAAAAGAAAAGA
This sequence comes from Sapajus apella, assembly GCF_009761245.1. NCBI lineage: Eukaryota > Metazoa > Chordata > Mammalia > Primates > Cebidae > Sapajus > Sapajus apella. Next base: position 67,748,832 of record NW_022436946.1, on the reverse strand, counting down.
AAAGAAAAATGTCAAATATATATCTGTACTCACATATTTATTGCGGCAGAAGTCACAATAGCCAAGATTTGGAAGCAACCTAAGTGTCCATCAACAGATGAATCAATAAAGAAAATGTGATGACTATACATAATGGACTGCTATTCAGTCATGAGAACCTCTCATTTGCAACAACATGGAAGGAACTGGAGAATATTATATTAAGTGAAATAAGCCAGGCACAGTAGACAAACTTCACATGTTCTCATCATTTGTGGGTGCTAAAGTTTGAAACAATTGACATCATGGAGATAGGAAGTAGAATGATGGGCACCAGAGGTTGGGTAGTGTAATGAGGAAAGGGAAGTGGGCATGGTTAATAGATACAAAAATACAGTTGGACACTATGTATAAGATCTAGAATTTGATAGCACAACAGGGTGACTACAGTCAACAATAATGTATCATATATTTTAAAAACAGCTAAAAGTATGCATTTGGAATGTTTCTAACAAAGAAATGATAAATACTTGTGAAGTAATAGAGACCCCCTTTACCCTGATGTGATTATTTTGCATTCCAAGTCTGCATCAAAATATCTCATGTACCCCATAAATATAGATACCTATTGTGTACCCATAAAAATTAAAAATTAAATAACAAACAAAGCACAATCCCCCCAGAAAGAACTATTCTGTGGAAGGATACATTTTTTGGAAAGGTTAACATGGATATTGTTTCTCAATTATTACAATATTATCATCAAATGTGTATGGTTCATTTGTTTTGTGATCAGGGTCAATTTGTGATTTAAGTTAACTTAATCTAGTCTTACAATGTTATAAATCAACTTTGATTTGAGTCAGGTTTTACTAGCATTTGCTCTCAATTAAAAGTCCATAATTTTTATTTTACTTATTTTAAAACCTAGTTTTGAAAATATTGATACTTGATGAATAAAATTTGTATATTTTCAATGAGTACAATGTGATATTTGATATATGTATAAATTGAAATGATAAATGACCAAGCTAAGTAACTTATCCATAACTGTACATAGTTATAATTGTTTTGTGTGTTAAGAATACTATCACTTCTCTTAAAAAGTTTATGTATATAAAAGAGATTATTAACTATAGTCACCTACTCATTAGCTCCCTTATCACCTATCCTCCAGCCCATGGCAACCACCTTTCTACTTCTGCTTTTATGAGACAAACAATTTTAGATTCCACGAATACTTCAGAGACCATGCAGGATTTGACTTTCTGTATTCAGCTTATTGTACTTAGCATAATGTCTTTCAGGGTTATTCATGTTGCTGCAAATGGCAAGATTTACTTCTTACTTAAGGCTGAATAATATTTCATTATATATGTATATATTTGTAAATATGTATATATGATTGTATATATACTGATGTGTTTTTTATATATATACATATACACACACACACAAACACACACACACACACATATATATGTAACATTCTCTTGTTTCTTTCATCCATTGATGGATACTCATTGATGGAACAAGATAGGTTGTTTCATGTAGGTTGGCTATTGTGAATAAAGCTGAAATGAACACAGGAGTGCAGATATCTCTTTGACATGCTAATTTCATTTCCTTGGCTGTATATTCAAAAGTGATTTTCTCTGTGACCACAGCAGCGTTTTCTGGATCATATAAAAATTGTTTTTTATTTTTTATTTTGATTTAGTTTTTGAGGGACTTCCATATTGTTTTTCATAATGACTATCCCAGGTTACATACCTATGGGCAATGTACAAGCATTTTTCCCCTCCTCATTCTCATCCAACACTCGCTATCTTCTGTCTTTTTGATAATAGCCATTCTAACAGGCATAAGCTGATATCTCATTGAGGTTTCAATTTGCATGTCACAGGTGATTAGTAATGCTAAGCACCTTTTCCTATACCTATTGGACAGTTGTATGTTTTCTTTGAGAAAGTTATGTTCAGGTCCTCTGCCCATTTTTTAACTGGGTTATTTGGGTTTTTTTTTTTTTTTTTTTTTGGTTTGTTTTCGTGGGGTTTTTTTGCTATTGAGTTGTGTGAATCCGTTATGTATTTTGGACACTAAACACTTATTGCTCCCATTCCATAGTCACCTTTTCACTATGTTGATTGTTTTCTTTGATGTAGTGAGGCTTTTTAGTTTAATGACACCCCACTTGTGTATTTTTGCTTTTGTTGCCTTGTGTTTTGGTGTCATATCCAAAAGGCTTCATTGTCCAGACCAATGTCAAGAAGTTTTTGCCCTAGACTTTTATCTAGTAGTTTTATAGTTTCAGATCTTATATTTATATATTTTATCCATTTTAGCTCATTTTGTGTAAGGTATTATGTATGGTCTTCTTTCATTTTTCTGCCTGTGGATATCCAGCTTTCCCAAATTCATTTATTGAAGAGCCTGTCTTTCCCTATTGCATGTTCTTGGCAACACTGTTGAAGATCAGCTGATCAAAGAAATAAAGATTTATTTCTGCTCTCTATATTCTATTCCACATGTCTATATTTCTGGTTTTATTTTAATACTGTTTTGCTTACTATAGCCTTGTAGTATAATTTGAAATCCAAGCTATGATACCTCCAAATTTGTTCTTCTTCCTCAAGATTGCTGCTGCCATTCAGGGTCTCTTGCAGTTCTAGATAAACTTGTTTCTGTAAAGAATTCTATTTGGATTTTGATAGGAATTGCATTTAATCTGTAGATCACTTGGGGTAGTATGAACATTTAACAATATTAATTATTCAATTCCAGTAGCATAGGATGTATTTCCATCTATCTGTATCTTTAATTTTCTTCAATATTTCATAATTTTCAGTGTACAAGTATTTTGTCTCTCTGTTTGTTCCTATTTAATTCTATTTGTTGCTATTGTAGATGGTATTGTTCTCTGAATTTTACATCCTGTAACGTTACTGACTTTATTAGTTCTAACAGTGTTTCTGTTATCTTTAGGGTTTCCTTATATATGATCATGTCATATGCAGATAGAGATAATTTTATTTCCTTTTCTGATTTACTTGTATTTCCTTTTCTTGTCTAATTGCTCTGACCAGAACTTCCAGTGCTATATTGAATAGAAGTGGTGAAAGTGAGTATCTTTGGATTGTAGTGGCACTTGGAAGAAAACTCAATTTATGTTCATTAATTTTGTTAGCTGTGAGCTTTTTATATATAAATTTTATATTGTTAAGTTTATTTTATAATGATTTTGTTGAGTCTAAATCACAAGTGGATACTCATCTTTTTACATAACTTTTCTGCATCTATTGAGATGATTTTTTTTCTTTTTTTTTTTCTTAATGGACTATGCCACTTTGATTAATTTTTATTTGTTGAGTCATTTCAGCATCCCAGGGAAAAATTCCAACTGATCGTAGTGTGTCATATTTTTCACATGGAGTTGAATTTAGCTTGATAGTATTTTATTGAGGATTTTTCCATTTATGTTCATCAGATATTACATCTACCATTCTTTAAGTGATATAAATGATCGCAGATTATGTTGTGTTCTTAATTACACATTTGTGTTTGGTTTTGAATGTTTGCATCAATCTTTATTACTGGAAGTCCAATAACCTCAATGAATGTTACTACACACAATTTGTAAGTGTAAGACTTTCCCTGTCTAAACACTTTAGTAACACATCTTATGACTCAAAGCAGTAATCTTGACTTTATGTTTTCTTGACAATTTTAAGTGTTTACTTGCCTTTTTATTTCTCAAAAACAATCCAGAAACAGCTGCCTGTGTTGCATGATTCAAGTAACCAACATGCAGAAACAATTACCCTTATTCACAGTGAAAGTGAACTTTTATGGAGCCCTGCCTTGAAAGTAATCTGACTGTCATTTATGCAACCAAGACCTGCATATTAAGAGCAGTGAAGATTTATGACATTAGGGGAAATAAGTTTTTCAACTGTCTTGTTTTTAAGACTGTATCTAAATTTTATTTATTTATTTGAAAAAATAATCCAAGGCTATAAGAAATATATCTTGGAGAATATTTGGAATATTATAAAACAGGCGAGCATAGTTTTTAAGCTTTCTTTGTGTACTCAAATATGATCTACTAATACGATGATGTCAACATGATTAGAAGTATTACTAGTAAATAATTGTTAAACTGAACATTTTATAAAATTCTGAAGATTGTTTATCTGTGTGATATTTATTGCCTAACTAATTCCATGCCAAGGATTATTATAAACACAAAGATAATTTACATGTAAGTACCTCATGCACCCTGACAATGTGTGCTACCCCAAACAGCAATACTGGCTCTTAACACTTGCAATCTCACTGAAAACAAGTGGAATGCTAATGTTATATTGTAAACCTATACATACTAAAGTTTTATTAAATTCAAACTGCATTTTTGTCATTGTTTTTGCTGTTTTCTGGTCTACTGCACTCATAACATCCATAGAGTATTCCAAAGCATGCAACACTGGATGACAGTTTATTGCAAATAATTTTAATATATTTTTTCAGAAGACTTATTTTTCTATTAGACTAGCCAATGATGATTTATATTTAGAACAAAAATCTTACAGCTTGACAAAAATATGAAAAGAAAAAATACTGAAAGGGAATCCAACTTGATGCATTTCTAGAAGAATATAGTTGCTTTACCTGACATTAGTGAAATTTTATCTCCTTTAGTAGTACATACTTCAGAAATGTTATATAACAAATATGAAAGAATGCAACATATATTCAACTCTCATTTGGTGTGTTAAAAAATAAGTCCCAACAGGAAAGTTTCTAGCAATAAGCCCGAAAATCAAAAAGTAAAAAAACTCAAATAAACAGCCAGATTAATCCACGAGGAAATAGAAAAACAAGAACAATCTAAACCCAAAATAAGGAGAAGGAAAGAGATAATAAATATCAGAGCAGAAATAAACAATATAGAGACTATAACATATCAATAAAACAGAGAGCTGCTTCTTTAAAAAGAAAAATCAACAAAACTTTAGACTAAGCAAAAACAAAACTCAAAATCAGAGAGATGAAGAAAACATTATAACCGGTACCACAGAAATACAGAAAATCATAATAGCACAATGAACAATTACACACTAATAAATTAGAAAACTTAGAAGAAATAGATAAAGTCCTGGACTCATGAAACTTACCAACAATAATCATGAAGCAATAGGAATCCTGAACAGACCAGTAACAAGTAACAGAATCAAGCAGTAATAAAATGTCTCTTATCAAAGAAAAGCCTGATGGTTTCACCGCTAAATTCTCCCAAACATTTGAAAACAATTAATAGCAATTCACATCAAATCATTAAAAAAAAAAAAAAATTGAAGAGGTGGGACTTCCAAGCTCATTCTATGAGGCCAGCACCTAATACTAAAACCAGACAAGGACACACACAAATTACAGGCAGATATCCCTAATGAACATAGATGCAAAAATCCTCAACAAAATACTGGAAAACTAAATTCATTAACATTAAAATAATTTAAACAATTGCTCACCATAATCAAGTGGGATTCATCCCAAGAATGCAAGAATAGTTCACCATATGACTAACTCACAGCTAGCATCATAGGAAATCAGGAAAAGTTAAAAGCTTTTCCTCCAAGATCTGAAACACGACAAAGATGCCCACTTTCAGCACTTTTAAGCAACATAGTACTGCAAATTCTAGCCAAAGCAATTAGGCAAAATAAAGAAAAGGCACCTACATGGAAAAGATTGTTCCTGTTTGCAACTGAAATAATAAAATATATATGTATATATTTTATATGTTGTATATTTATAATAAATATTAGTATAATGACATTAGTGTAATGACCATAATATATATGGTTAGTCTAATAAAAACAGCTAATTAAAATTTTTATTGGCTAGTCTAAAATATAACAATTATTCAGAACAAAATACATTAAAATGTTTTCCAATAAACTATCATTCAATGTTACATGCTTTGGGATCCTCTATTTACATTATAAATGCAGTAGGCCAGAAATATACTTATATATTATGATCATTAAACAGTCATCAAACTAACATATTTTATAAACATATATAATTAAATATATATATATGTTTTTGTAGAGTCTGTAATGTTATATGTACATATATACTTAAGGTCATATGGCTATATGTTGAGTCTTTATGGTTATACATATATGTTTAAGGTTACACATATATATTTTTAAAAACCCTAAAAATATGTTATATATAACATTTATGTACATATACACATATGTATTTAAGGTTATATTTACATATAACTTTAAATATATATTTAGTTTAGATTATAAATATAATTAAGTTTATAAATATAAACTAAATTCTTATCTCTTACCATAAAAAATATCAAATCCAAATGGATTATTTATATATAACTTTAAATATATAAATGTAACCTTAAATACATATGTGTATATATACACGGTTATATTTGTTTTATATACTCTCTCACACACACACATACACACACAAATATAATCCTAAAGCCTTCACATAAGATTGTTAAAACTAATCAATAAAATTAGTAAAGTTGTATACAAACTCATAAGTAGTGTTTCTATATGCCAATATTGAACTACATGACAAAGGAGGCAAGAATGTGTCTGTTTACTGTAACTACAAAAAAATACTTAAGAATAAGATTGACAAAAGAGGTGAAAGATCTCTACAGCAAAAACTATAAAACATTGATGAAAGGAATTAAGGAGAACACAAGTGGAAAGATATTTTGTGTTAATGTACTGGAAAAATTAATATTGTTAAAATGTCTCTATTACCCAAAGCAATCTGTGGATTTGATGCAATCTCTATTAAAACACCAATAACGTTCTTCACAGGTATTTTTTAAAGTCTTAAAATTCATGTAGAAATAGAAAAGACCCTGTATAGCCAAAGCAAACTTGAATACGAAGGACAAACTGGAGGCATCTCACAACCCGACTTCAAAATACTCGGCAAAGCTACAGAAATCAAAGCACCATGGTACTGGAATAAAAATAGACACATAGACCAATGAAACAGAACAGAGGACATAGAAATAAATCTATATTTACAGCTTACTGATTTTTTGACAAAGGCATCATGTAGACACACTGGGGGAAAGGCAGTCTCTTTTATAAATGATTCTGGGAAAACAGATACCCATATGCACAATAATGAAACTAGAATCATCTCTTACCATATAAAAATATCAAATTCAAATGTATTACAGACTTACATGTAAAATGTGAAACTATGAAACTACTATAAAAACACAGTGGAAATGCATTGTGAAATTAGACTGGGAAAAAATATTTTTGAGTAAGACCTTAAAAACACAGGCAACAGAAGCAAAAATAAACAAATGAGATTACATCAAACTAAAAAATTAAATGTAAGACTACTTTTTGACCCAGCAATTTCATCATTAGATATATAACCAAAGAAAATTAATTCAGTATGTTGAAGAGATAGCTGTACTCCCACATTTATTGCAGTGATAATAAGAGTAGCTGAGCTATGAAATCAACCTACATGTATAACTATAGATCAATTGATAATGAAGTGTGATATATGCATACAATGAATACTATTTAGTCATAGAAAACAGAATAAAACCTTGTCATTTGTGACAACATGGATGAACCTGGAGGATATAAGGTCAACTGAAATAAGCTAGGCCCCCAAATTAAATACACATTATCTCACTCACATGCGGAATCAAAAAAGTTGATTTTAGAGAACTGAGAAAGAGTAGAAACTGATTACCTGAGGCTAGGGAATGCAGGGAAAATGGGGTACACAGAGAGGCTGGTCAGTGGGTACAGAGTTAAAATTAGGAAGAATACATTTTGTTGTTCTATTATACAGTAAGGTGACAACAGCAAATAACAGTGTAGTATATATTTCAAGATAGCTAGAAGAGAAAACTTCAAATGTTGCCATCACAAAGAAATGGCAAATTTAAAATGATGGCTATAGTAATTAACCTAATTTGAACATTATACTATATCTACATGCATTGAAACATCACACTATATACCATAAATATGTATAACTTTTATATGTCAAATATAAAAACCTTAAAAAGTAATCTCATTAAACCCTCATTCATAACTTTCAAATAGTATTTATGTATATGTAACATCCACAAGAGTTACGCCATCACATAAGGAAATTATGGTAAAATCAAATTAATCCATCTACATATACAACTTTCTGAGTTCTAGTTTGTATTTTACATCATTCAAAAAGGCATTGTACAGAAGGAGAAAGGAATAAACACATTTTAAAAGAAAGAATTCTCTAATGCATCTTGATATTTGATAACTTTCAAACTAATGAGACTAGTTTTAGTGTGGGATTTGACCTTTTGGCAGTGATCAACTAAAATAAAAAATATTTAAAGCAACACTGCTGTTAACAGTATCTCTAAAGCCATTATTGAGGTTAAACTTTGTCATATTTATTATGGAGAATAGCAGGTGAAAAACGTTTTGTTTTTGCATGTAAGTTCACCAAAACAACGTTTCACATGGGGAAAAAATCTTCATCATTATGTTTTATTAAGATACCAGTAAATGCAATCAAAATGCATTTCAAGCAGGCTTACTTTTAAAATGTTTTATCTCATCATTCTTAGTAAACTGACACAAGAACAGAAAACCAAACACCGCATGTTCTCACTCATAAATGGGAGTTGAACAATGAGAACGCATGGACACAGGGAGGGGAATATCACACACCGGGGCCTGTTTGGGAGTGGAGAGCTAGAGGAGAGATAGCATTAGAAGAAATACCTAATATAGATGACGGGGTGATGGATGCAGGAAACCACCATGGCACATGTATAACTATGTAACAAACCTTCACATTCTGCACATGTACCCCAGAACTTAAAGTATAATAAAAAGCATAGCTCCTTTTAGAGGTCTCTGAACAAAACCTGATGTACACAGATTATCATGAAAAAGGACTCATTCTAACAAATTGAGTCCCTACAGTAGAGCTCCATTTCAGTTAACATTTTATTTACTTTGCTTGTAAAATATCAGGGGGTGGGGGAGATTGGGAAGGAATAGCATTAGGAGAAATACCTAATGTAGATGACAGGGCGATGTATGCAGCAAACCATCACCATGGCACATGTATACCAATGTAACCTGCATGATCTGCACATGTACCCCAGAACTTATAATAATAAATAATAATAAATATAAGTATATGTAAGTATAATATAAATATAATATGTATATCATATATAATAAATAATAATAATAATTGTTGAACAACATTTAAAAAATGCTTTATTTGCTTTTGTAAGCTTTAGGCTACCAGATCCCTCTCCCCTTCTGATAACTGAAGAATCTGTTTTGAGAATATCATTTTATGGGGGAAATAATACCTTAGAAAGTGTTGAACTAAGTCCAAAACATTCAACCATTGCAAAACATAGCCTAAATCTGTCCACCTGGGTTTATTCTTTACTCCCACTGACCACTCATTCTTTCCCTCATAAGAAAGATATAAAGATGTCCTAACAAGTATTACAGCTCAAAAAGCACATTCTCTGAAAAAATTGCTGCACTGAATGGACTTGTAAACATCAGTGAAGTAATGTAATTCTGCATCTCTAATCAAAGAGTAAATTAAATGAAAAATTATTAAAAGGATAAAAACAAACAAGCAAGTGTACTTTTGTGGGAATATTCCAAACTGTGAAGCACATGAAAAACAGATCAAAGTTTTTAAATCAATGAGGACAAAACTTTACAATTTTAATTTCTTCAAAATTATTATCCAGATTGGCTGTTGTATAGGAGGAACCTGTGTTGTTTTCAAACTTACAGTATCTTCAATTATGCAACAGAAATTATCCCTGCGCTTTAGCTGTTTTTCAGTGACGTTCAAGCAACTAGAGGAAATATATGTGGATCATACCATATTTAAAATAATATAAGCTAATCAAAATAAAGTAAATTTGGACATTGCCATGAAATGAGGTGTTGTTATAAGAGAATGTTACAATAAACACATTTTATTTTCTATTTTGATAAACATTTTAAAGCTGCAATGCATTCTCCCTATAATAAATGGATTACAGAACACTTTGCACAGTTTTAAGTATTAGTGATGTCACTATAAGCATGTTTTTATTGTTTCTGCTGCCATACAGCGATGTCCTAAAGGGTGATTAAGCTTCCAGAACATCTTGTCTCTATAATTTAAAAATCTGATTGTATAATCATTTCCTATTTTTTTGTATTTGTATACTTCACAGTCTCTCTCATTGCTACATATTTTACTGGAACCTACTTTTATAATCTTCTCATCCATTAGCACCTTTTTAATATCCTTCTAATCTTCTAAAAGCTGGAAAACCTTTTGCTAGATAAATGGTCAAATAAAATATACATTGATTAAAAACAAAGGCTGCCTATAAACAAAGTAAGTGAATATTAGAACTTAATGCACATGCCATTTTTCTTGACTCTTCTCATGTCTCATTTTCTCATTTATGTTTCTCAACAGTATTTTCTATACTTGAAAATATATGAAAATTAAACTTTATTCAACAATTACTTAGGTCAAACTCTTTTTTTGGGAAAACAATTTGTAAGGCCCTATGAATGATGGAAATGTGACAAAAGCAATTTCATCAAGGTTTATAATAAGGATGAGATACAGGCTTTCTTTATAACAGAACATGGATTACACTATTATAATATGTAATGCCTTCTCTCAGAGGTCATAATCTAAAGATGGAAATGTCTCTCATCTACAACAGGAAAACATTATAATAGACATAAAACTCATTAATATGAGAAGGAGAGAGAAGGGGGAAGATATACAAGTAGGAATTCAAGCTATTAGCCATTTTTAAATTGAAAATGAAAAGTATAAATATTTTTACTTATGAATATGAGTGAGAAAGTTAAAAAAACTCTCTAATCAATGTACAACTGAATCTTTAAATGTGAGTATCTCATCTCTAAAATTTGGTCACTACTCTTCTACAAATGTTAGAATATTTAGTCTTTTTTTCCTTCAGGAAATAAATTTACTCATATTTATGATAATTATTTTATCTAACTTAATATTTTCTATTACATATTTCTTATTTTCTGTTTAACTTTTTGCATTTTGTTCAATTGATCAAGTTTCTTTTTATTACTCACCTTTCCACTAATTTGGAAGTTTCATCATGTACCCCCATTTGTCTACTACTATCAGTCTGTCTTTAAAGGGATATTAGATCTATATTTATCTACTGTGATATTAAAATTAAAGAATATCCCTTCATATGAGTTTTTAAAATCTGCTTTCTCATCTCTTCATTACTGAAATAAAACTTTTACAGTTTAATTTTCCAATGATGTTTAATTATAAAAAACTAAAATATGTTATAAGTTATTGTTTCTTCTCTTACCTGTGTTCATTTGTTTAATCTTTAATACATTTTAAATCAATTTCTAGTTGTATCATTATTATATTCATATATTAATCTATTATTAAAATATTTATTACCACTATTATAATCTTTTTCTATCTTGTAAATTTGTTCCAGTTTATTTTTAATTTAATTAGAGTAGTTTCCTAAACAATTTCTTCATACAGGTTACTCTGAATCCTTCTATGTTAAAAAATATATTTAGTTACATCAGACTAATACTTGTATGGCATTATTTTTCACATTAAGGTCCATCAGCTTTGGTCTTTTTTATTTTAATGTTGCAGATCATAAATTAAAACACTGATTTAATGTCCTTAATTAAAATATTATTTCTGCCTAAAAGGGTATTATTCATAATTAGGTTCAGCTTCAAGGTGCCCAATACTAAAAAATAGCTTAAACCATGTAGATTTTCATTTTTCTCTCATGTAAAAAAGACCAGAGATGAAGAATTTAGTATGGCTTTGAGGGATCCATATAATTGTCAGAGACTGGAGGTCCTTTATGTCTCCAGTATCTCCTAGGACATAGCTCTTGTCTGCATCGTCTGGTGTGTCTGCTTGAGTTCCAATGAACATATTCTAATTCTAAGCAAGGAATGGAAAAAGGAGAAGCAAATGAACCTTTTAAAAACAATTAATTTTATTAAGGTATAAATTTCATGTGATAAAATGCACCTATTGTTTTCAGGTCAGTGAATTTTGACATATGTATGTATTTGTGTTATGATAACCAAAAGCAAGATTTAGAACATTTACATCATTCCCAAAAGTTTTCTCATATAGGTTGCAAGACATATAAGTTGTTCTTAGTCGGTGCTATAATTACCCTCGAGGGCTTTTGACTCTAACAGCTGGCCTCCACAAAGCTACAGGAGTATTGCCTCACTCATGTTCCAAACATATTTTTACACACACCAGTTGATTCCTCCTTGCTACATTGATACAATGGGTTTGTCTATAAGCTTTGTCTCAGATTCCACTAGCAGTACAATACTTTTTCCCAAATATCTTTTTTTTTTCCTAGCTTCTATCTACTAAGGCATTTCTAATTTGAAAATCTCAGCCACAGTATATGCAAGCTTTCCTTCAGGATCCAACAACCAGCCATTATTGGATTAGTAGCAGGAAGGAGTAAGTGACAGGATATCAGGCTCTTGTTGAGGCTATTTTTCCAGGGCTTATAAATTAATAACTCCCAATCTGTTTTCTCATCTAGAAACTCTACCAAATGCAAATCATTAAAGTATTCTAAGCCACTGGGAATCACATTTTACCAAATATGAGGAGAAACTCTTATTCTGAAAATATCGACAGTACTAAAGATGCAGACCCTGGTAAGTATCTGTTATGCTGACAACATATCTGCACTTTTTTGCTATGTATTCTCAGCCACATTTATTGCCAATGACATCAAAGCCCTTCCTTTGCTAACGTAATTACACAGATCGTAAATACAATATACCACCTGTATAATACAATAATTAATTATTACAGCTTTTTCAATTTTATCCATTATGCTCCATCACTGGAAAGTTAGCTTTGGTATCAAGAATAGAAATCTATTTTCACTACGAAAAGAGTAGGTTACCTGAATCACTCCATTCTTTCACATGCCCAACATAGATTTACTTAAAGCAAACCAAAGCAAAATCTCTGAAAGTATAAATAACCTTCCAAAAACATCCCAAAAATATATAGCAATGCGCTGTACTACCTACTCACCAAAGTCACCCACAGTGAAAACAATTGAAAAACTGTTTTTTCCATTACTGAACAGAATTGGAGTTGTTTAAAAAAAATAAAGCCAAAACATTTTTTGAAAAGGAACATCCACTGGCATTAGAAAATCTGAATCTACTCTTGAAATTGAAAATCAAGCAAGTGAAAATAATAATCCAGATGAACTGGCAATAAAAATTAGGCAGTATATCTGTTTTTAACATTGACAACAACCAATATTCCCATATTTCTGCATAATTTATATCACGAATGTGCTAAAAACTGATTAAAATAAAAATGCCTTATACATAGAAAAATTAGGTTTCTGAAAAAACAGTTCTTTACGCTTCACACCTGGAGCAATACTTCAATAAAGCCAGAATACTAAATTCTGAACATCTGATATTTCGGTTTCTTTTCAATGATCTCAGAATAGCTGTTAGTTAAACTTTCATTTTTTAAACATGCATTTATTATAAAACAGCAACATATATTAATATAAGAGAGGCATTCTTTAATGTAACGGATTCTAGATTGACATTAGTATCACCTGGGGAACTTTTAAAAGCCCAATACCCATATTGTGCCTCACATTAATTAAATAAAAATGTGTGGAAGGCAACCCAGGTATGAGTAGTTTTTAAACATTGCCCAGGTGATTCAAATGTGCAGTAAGCTTTGGTGATCACTGCTGTAATATGTGTAATCACACAATAGTTTGAATAAATGCAGCTTTATTTTAGGTATGCATGACACTCTGTTTCAAGAAATTATGAATAAATTGTTTCAAAAAATTCTGAATATTTTTTGTTTTTGTTGTGAATGAATTGTTTCAAAAAATTCTGAATGATTTGTTTTCATTATAGCAAAAAAATATCAGTATTTTTTTACTTTCTCAGGTTAATTTTTTCAAAACTGCATTTAAAAACCACTGCCTTAACTGGTAGCTAAATGTTCAATAATCCTTAAAGCCTACTGGAATTACCAGATACAATTAAATGACCAGACAAAACTCATTTGTAGTTTGCAGTATTATTTTTGTATAACTAGTATACTAGATTATTTTCAAATAGTTGTTTCCTCAGTATAGTCTTCTGAAATCATATTAATATAATTAAAATACTTATAACATCTTCTGTTGGTAGTACAAAAATGCATTTCAAATTAACAAGATAAATTATCACAATTAAAAAAAGGGAAGATTGTACTGTGACACATGACAGATGTTTTTAATTGCTTACTGTGCTGTATTAATCCGTTTTCACGCTGCTGAAAAGAACTGTCCTAAGATAGGATAATTTATTTTAAAAAAAGATTTGACTCACAGTTCTGCTTGGCTCAGGAGGTCTCAGGAAACTGACAATCATGGAGGAAGGGAAAGCAGACACGCTCTTCACAAGATGGCAGGAGCAAGCAAGAGTGAGCGAAGGGGGAAGAACCCCTTAAAAAATCATCAGATCTTGTGAGAACTCACTCACTATCGCGAGAACAGCGTGAGGGAAACCACCTATTTCCATTCACATCCCATCAGTTCCTTCCCTCCACAATTACAATTCAAGATGAGATTCAGGTGGGGACACAGAGCCAAACCATATCATGTGTCTTTGGCTATTCAAGCACCTTTTACTGTCTGATGGAATTGAAAAGTTAATATCTAAATGGTGAGACAAGGCCCACTAGTCTCCAGTGAGGGTGGAATTTGATGAGTGTAAGTTTGAAGTTAGTTAACACCCTCAGTGAGTTTCCAGCTCATGACTAAAAATTCTACTAGATGATTGACCTTAGAATAGCACAAAAAATAAGTGCTTTTTTTTATACTGACAGTCTGGATATAACATCTAGAAATAGCTATCTTTATTCAAACCTATTTTCAATCAATGAATTTTGTCACATGAATATTTACAGAGCAATTTGAAATTATACATTATAAACAAACTGAAGTCCAAAATTAATCTGAGGGCACATTATCTAGTAGCAGAGCTGGGTCAGGGGCCTTGATTTTATGACATCCTACATGACAATATCTTCATAGCCCAGGCAATGGAAGACCACAAATATGGTGCAAGCTGATGAAAAACGTTGTTTTCTAAACTATGAATCACAGCCTTATAATGTGAAAAGACCTGAAAATTAGTCAAGAGCTGCCCTGAATATAGACAGAATGAATCAAAGAAACAGAAGTAAAAAAAAAAATGCTAAATTATAGTTGGGTTCCAACACATACAAACTTTGTACTCTTTAAGAGATAGTAGGAAACTTATTTTATTGTTATTGTGCTTCTAGGACCCAAATTACAGTAGAGAGCAATCACTTCAGGGCAGGGATAATATGCAACCAGAACACACCTGATTAAACACGTTGGTTTTTTTGTGTTAGCAATTGTTCTGATTACCATAGCATTTTAAAGACTGGGCAATGAATCCAGGGTGATTGCTTTGGTTCCATGACTTATCTATTTATTAGATACTTTGTATATTACTTCTGCTGACAACACTATTATTACACAGTTACAAAAATGCTCTACGAAGACAATTATTATATTAAATAAGAAAAAAAAAGCCATACCACAGAAGACTATTGTTAAATTGCAAGAATTTGCTAGGCTATATAGAAAATTTGTAGTAGTCAAGTTTAAAGAAGTAGGCTTTGACACATGTAAAATGTTTTAAGCTAAAAAGAAAAAGAAATTTCCAAGCTGCTTGCATCATTTTAATTACAGAGTTAAATGGTAATCTCATTTCAATATACACAATGCTAGAATACATAAAAGCTTTTTATTATCAACATACAATGTCAGTGGCTTCTGAAGATTTATAAAACATTATAAACTACATTTATGTCCCTGGAATATATTTTTTATTACAAAGTTAGTTCACTCTGCATATCACTTATAAATTTACTTTGACTTTATGGCCCTAAATATGTGATTGGTTATTCTGCATAACAGATGGTTTATGGAATATTCATAAGGTCAAGAAAATTTAAAATCAATTTAGTGTTGCTAAACCATATCCCAAGATAACTGAGAATAAATGGAAGCCCTCTAATTTGTCTTCTTTTTGTAATACTATAATATTATATGTCACAATATAATTATATGGCATTAGTCTGGTATTTAGGACATAGCAATATGCCAGTTGTACTGATAAGTATCTGCAGATGTTGACGATTAAAGAAACATCATTGTAGCCCAAAATGATATTTTTTTAGGTGTGGGGGTCTTGTGATGTAACTTAATTTTTCACCTTTATTCTTTTATTTATAGATCAATCTATATCTTAAAAGCATTACATAAAAACACAAAATTATTTGCTTTCAATACTTGGTGGAATTTAGGCTAAGGTAGTAAAAATGCACCCCATGAAACAAATTCTTTAACACTCTGGTGACTGAAGGAGCCTCCAGGCATCTGGCCTTCTATTCAGTGTTTATTAGATGGTTCATTCTTAATGCAGACTTTTATTTTTGAAGTATGATCTAATAAGTTAAACTAAAATGAAAATGAAATGATTCCCTTAGCAAGAATGCTCTAAATAAATACAGAAGTAATAATGCTGAGTGGCAAGATTAAAGAAAGATTGTCCCAGATCTGAATGAGATGTGTCAGTTCTCGCTGGAACTATTCAGTGTTGGATTTTTCAAAAGCAAAAGAATATTTCAGCAAATTTGTGACAAATTTCATCTGCTAATCAATCCAGCAAGATATTAGAGACAGATGATGTGATGGTGACAAACCAGGCTCTGAATGAGGCATGATTTTCCACTATTTTACCTCTAGTGAGCTCTTGTTTCAGATGAAAATGTGTCACTTTTAAAAAGAGAGAACTTAGACTGAACTACCTTGTTGGCAAACTAGAAAATTCATATTTGTTGCCAATCTGAAACACAAGAACTCAGTAACTCAGAATTTCTCCAAGTGATGTACTTCCCAACTTTTCAAACATCACCACACACTTCAAGATCTATGGTAGCATTCCGAGCAAGGTCAAGGTAGGATATTAACTGAAAGAGAAAAGGGAGAGATTCCATTTCCCCTAGAAGAAATGACACAAACTAAAGAGCAGATAGATGAAAGTAAAAAGTCCTTTTGGAAAATGAAGCCCAATTGAGTGTGCCCTAAAGGTATGGTTCATGGTTGGAAATAAAAATAGGAAAGCAGTTTTTATACTGATAGTCAAAGCCTTGTATGTGAGACTAAGGCATTTCATGTATATTTTCTGGGAAATATGTACTGAGTAAAGATTTCCCAATACAATGGGAAAGCAAGTCTCAACAAAGGAGGGGGGCTCTCTGGAAGATTAGATTGGCTTGTAGGTGCATGAAAGATTGAAGGAGAAATCCTGTATTTTACTTTTGTCATATTGTTGGTGAAAGCTTGAATTACTGACTGAAAATATAGCTAGAGCATTATCCCCAAATGAGAGAATATGGCTCATTTTTATTTAATCACTCAGATTTAGAATCACTAGACATAAGGGAACCCTGGAAAAGTGACTAAATAAAAAGGCTATATCATTACTAGAAGCTAGTTTTGATTTCTTGCTTGGTATCAATGCAGGATTAATTATAATATTGACACAATTGTGTTTTTTTAAACTTGTGACCCTAACAGAACTTAATGGATCTGTTACTAAGGCAACCTAATACATATATATATATATATATATATCTCCAATAATATACAGAGGCATTTCTAAATATGTCTTCTTCTTCCTTTTTCTGTAGAGAACATTGCCATTTTTGGAAGAAACAGAAAACAAACATCTTTGACCTTTAAAAGTTGATATAAATAATTCATATCACTAGAAAACCAAACAAACTTCACATTCATCAATTTTGCATTCAAATATACTTTTTATTGAAAGAACCTTAAGAATTTTCTAAAGAATAGTGAAGATGTTGAATACATCTTATCGGTATGGGCTTCTAGGGGTGAGTACTATTTCTATGACCTCTAAGTAACTGATAACTGAGAAGGGATCCTAAAAGGAAAATACTGTGGTAAGCCCACAGCATGCAAATATGGTGGTGGTATTATATTATTTCAAATAAAACAAGTCCCTAAGAGAAGTAAATTCTCAGCAACAGCGGCCTCTCTCAATAGGCAGTATGGTTTGGAATCTTAAGACTCCAAATCAAGATTGACACATTCATTAACAAAAGTTTCCTTCTAGGATAAATGATACTTAATATCCTACCTTTTCAACAATGTATTGAGAGGACTGAATACATTATTTAAAATAAAAGTAATATTTCAACTGTCGCACCTTTCAGGGTAAGCTTACACTATTCTATAAAATTTTTTAAGAAAATAAACTTGTTACTATTATTAATAGATATAACAATACATAAATCATAAGGTGAATGCTCAACCTAAGTCACTATCAGCTTAGAAAATATATATTATTGTTTATAATTCTCAAGGTAATCCTATCAGTTTGGTGTCATTATCCTCACCCATTTTAGAAATGAAGACTAGGAGATTTACAGAGATCACACAGCTTTCCCACGCCCATACCGTTAGTCAGGAGCAGGAAGTGGCTTCAGTCCCATGTCACTGTTTCCTTCTGCTGAGTGCAGCAGTAGTTCTTCTGGTATATGACCTGCAAAGATGCATAATGTCACTGTTTTTATTTTTAATTTAGAAGAAATATGATAAAATAATTATGTACATTATTAGAATAGTTGCTTGCCAGATTCATGTCTGGTTTCATATATGGGGAGGAGAGCTAGAATGTCAGTGTTAGGATACTAACAGTTCCTGCCAGATTGTAACAATGGGTTTCCTTAAAAA
The DNA here is from genome assembly GCF_009761245.1 of Sapajus apella. NCBI lineage: Eukaryota > Metazoa > Chordata > Mammalia > Primates > Cebidae > Sapajus > Sapajus apella. The sequence continues at coordinate 67,729,877 of NW_022436946.1, read as the reverse complement.
GATGGAGCCCATCAGGATTGTGTTGCTCTCCTGATCTAGGTGCTATATGCAATCATGCAATTAAGAAATTGGAAAACACCATTTAATTAAAAGTTGTGTTAACAGTAAATTCAATGGCAGAGAATTGCATATTGTACTGGCTACACCAGGATTATGCTTCTTAAAAATCTGTCTCCCACTGCTTAAATGCAATATTCTTTTCATTACGTTACTCAGAGTTCTTCATAATTTGACTCCAATTGCCTTTACAGCCTCATTGTCTTCCATATATCACCAGCCATCCTAAGTTGACACCACCACTCCTCAATCCCAGAATAGGTTAGGCCTTTTCATTTTACTTCCATTCCATTTGCTAGTCCCTTAGCTAAAAGAGTTTTTTTCTCTTCTTTACTTTAAAATATTTCTCAAGGCCAAACACAAAAGCTAGCTCTCTCTGCTGTGATTAATGCATGTTATTTGTGCCAATCATTTGCATCATTCTGCTTTTTAAAAGTAATTCATAATTTACAAACTCTATTTTCCTTCCCTCAATGCCACATTTAGAACTTTCCACTTTTCAGCATGTAATAACGTTTGTTGTACATCAGCAAATGTTTTCCAGAGCAAAGTGATGATCACACTCTGGTCAGATCAGGTCATGCCTGTGTATGCTTTGGGGTAGCACACGTTGAACCAAAGGCTGATATGAGACTCTTTCCCAAAGTAGGTAATGTGGAATAATCCAGGGACTCAGAAAAGTGTAAAAATATGTTGAAGGAGGTTGAAAATTGTTAGTCTAAAAATACAGAGAAAGAATAATTTGTCTTCTTCTATCTAATATCCAGAGTGCTGAGAAATAATCAATGAATCAAAATTTCAAAGTGGTAAAGAAAGGAAGGATATTCTAAAATAGTGTCTAATAATAAAACAGTGTCTAAAAATAAAATAGTGTCTAATAAAATAGTGTCTCATGCAGCTACAGGTAGTTTGGTGTATGTTGAAACACCTTAGGGAGCATGAATATATTTAGAAGACATTTTTGAGAGAGTGTTGGAAAGGTAACTATAGATTGCTCAAAGGTTTTTTGAAAGATGTTGCATTATAGCCTGCATGGGAAAACTTCAATACCATTCTTTCCTCAAATGCTCAAGCATAATGGTTTGTTTCAAGCAACATCAACACCAGTATCTAAACCCTTAGAACCTTGACATCAGACACTCCATGTTTATAGTTTCAAAGTTCATTTTAAAAACTTATTCACTGAATATATTATAAATTATTTTATTCAATTTATAGTTTTGTAGGAAAAACTGGGTTTCTAACACACAACTAGGAAAATTTAGGCACGTGATGTATTGTAGGGTGATTAGGGCAGGGTTTATGGAGTGAAAAAGAGAAGAGGAAAAAGAAACTCTCAGCAAAGCAAGAGAAAGTCACATTAGCAGGTCCCTTGCCTCACAGACTGCAATCCAGGTCACCGCTGAGGAACTCAAGAGGCCAGGCTCCTCCCCGCGGGAAAGGGCACAAACTTCCCAAGGCTTCACCTCGTCCTCCCAGTGCATAGGTAGGCATTATTTCAGCAGGGAAAGGGCCAGCTTCATCTATGACCAGCAGTCTGGTTTTTCACCCTTCAGTCTGTTTTAGGCTTGAAGGCAGGGTTTCACCGGGGACATTGGCTGTCTCCTGTCTCTATCATTCCTTGCTCTGAAGAAGTACATCTAACTGCCTTAGAATAAGGATTAGGTTAGAACAAGGATGAAGACTGATTTTAACTGCATCCTGCTGACAGGGGGCACTGTTTTGGGAAAACAGCAGTCAGACCTACTTTGGAGGCCTATCTAAGGGCTCCTGGGAAAAGGGGCCATTCTCTGAGGCTCTGGTTGCATGACCGTTTGGAGCCTGATGGCCTGAAGCTGAGAAGAGACAAACCAGGTTATTAGAAAACATGCATTAAGATAAAATAAGGTGGTGGGGAGTGAGGGGGTGGGGCGAGTAAGGACGGCTAGAAAACCCCAAGGCCCTTCTCCAGTTTGGCTGGCAAAAACAATCTTTTATACTTTTGCCAACATGTCAGGCTTTTGGGTTCCCTTGCCCCAAGCCCAATCCTAAGACAACCAGTTTAAGGTTTGGGAAATTAACTTTTTCCAGTTTGAAGAATGCATCCGAGAGAAGTGTCCCATAGTATAAAGACACAACTACTTATCAGTGAAGACAGCTGATATGGTTTTGCTGCATCCCCACCCAAATCTCATCTTGAATCATAACTCCCAGAATTCCCACATGTTGTGAGAGGGAGCCAGTGGGAGGTAATGAAATCGTTGGGGCAGGTTTTTTCATGTTATGATAGTGAACAAGTATCACGAAATCTGATAGTTTTATAATGGGGAGTTTCCCTGCACAGGTTCTCCTCTTTCTGCCGCCATGTGAGATGTGCCCTTCACCTTCTGCCATGATTGTGAGGCCTCCCCAGACACGTGGAGTTGTGAGTACCTTAAACATCTTTCCTTTTTAAATTGCCCCGTCTTGGATACGTCTTTATCAGCTGTGTGAGAACAGACTAATACAAGGGGACCGAGCAGGAAAAAGAATAAAAGAAGGTACTTTTTCAAAGGAGTCCTAGAGGTTAAGGATGACCCAAGAGGGATACAGGCAGAAGATGAATGGCTACTCATCTAGAAAGAGGGGAGCAGGCATCCCTGATTCCTTTCTCTTCCTAGCAAATACCTGAGGTGTGTGAAAAAGGGAAAGTGAGGTATTCCTCTTTTTTTCTTCCATCCTTGTATCGCTGAGTCCGAGTAACTACTAGATGCTACCCATGAGTGTCAAAGCAACTTTCACCCATGTTAACAAGGGAGCCTAGAGGGTGGCAGTATCCATTTTTACCCACGTATGCTCCATCTCCCCTGCTGTCAGTAGACAGTGCCCTGCTTCCCTAGACTGTATGCTTTATCTCCCCTGCTCCCCTAGACCTCATTTATGGCATGGCTACTAGTGAAATATTTATCCATGAAATAGAAATCTTGGCTTAATTAGCAGGAATCAGTCATGCTTACCTGTGCTGTGTCTTTTAACCTTAGTTTTCATCAGCTTCTGGATCCCTCAGATCTAGTTATCTTTCCTAGGGCTTTGACCTGAAGCTTAGAATTGAGTTTTAGACAAAAATTTGTCTTGGGCAGTTTGCATGGACTCCTTATCATAAACCGAATGTGAAGATGAAGCTGTGGAATTCAGTCTTTCTTCAACAAGGGAGAGAAAAAAGGATGTCTTGTGACATGCCCAGATAACTGGTGGCTATAGTTATGCTTGCTAAGATTTGAGTATCTAGAGTTTGGCTTTGATTAGCTCCCTTGGTTTTACTTTTCCAAAAAGGAAACTTCTGGGTGATGGGCACTCTATTTATTCCCATTACCTGACAGGATTTGCAGAATAATTGCTCAGAACTAGAGAATTGATCCATGTTTTTATATCACCCATCCATCTTGTTCTTTCTGAGCTGCAGCCAGAGATTGCTGGTTGGTTCACAGAAACAAGCAGGGATAGTCTAAAATGTAGGCAAAAACTTGAAAACAACAAATGAGTCTAGAATTTAATGATGAATGTATGATAAGTTCTGAAACATAATTTCTCTCACTCCAGTCCTCATTTTTGTTATAAAACAAATGATAATAAGACTGGGTTGTTTGCAAAATAGACTTTATTCTTATACTTTGCCTGGTTATTTGCATAAAGTACAGAAAGAATAATGATTTCTACCTAGGTCTTTTGGATTATCTTTGATGGAACTCTGTTCCATAAGGAAGTACCCTCAAATACCTGTGAGTTAGGTAATTCTCTTCTCTTAAGGTCTCAAGATAAATTTGAAGTGCCTGTGGACTTACCACATGTCAGGTACCCTGTTTAGGGACTGCTTAGGCAAGCGTATGTGGCCAGTTTTCCTAAGGGGCTTTTATCAGCTCTGCAAGTCAAGTATGAATCCTTAAAAGGAAGCACATCCTTCCAGTCAAAGCCTTGGTAAAACAACCAGTTTCTCCAATTGCACTCTGTCGCAAAAGAAAATGGATTCTTATCTCACTGATACAAACAACTATACTGCCACAAGTTAAGAATACTCACAAATAGTTTCCAAATTTTGTGGAAGCCAGGCAGAGAGAGAGCAAGACACATATGCTCCAAGTTTTGTTCATAGGTGTATAGGTTACTCAATTATTAAAGTTCATAAATAATTTAGAATAAGTTTCCTTGACTCTGAAAAATAAAACTAGGATCAGCAACATTCGAAGCAAGAGTCAAAAAGATTGATTCGGTTTTCTATGAGTTTAATCCATTTAGTTAACTCTTATTTTGCTTGATACTTGTGAACATTTCATCTCTTAATAAGTCCCATACATTTTTTCTTTATTCCAACATCACCATCTCCAAAGTTATTAGAAACCTGTATTTGAGACTACCTCTCAGAGTTCTATAGCAGATTATAAACGATATTATGAAAAGTTCTATAGCAGATTATAAACCATATTATGAAAACAAGACAATTGTATGTGATGAACAAAATGTCCAGGGTATTTACAGTTAGAAACACAATTGCCCAAAATGTTTGGTTATCTCTGTGGTTTATAATAAATTAATAATATAACATAACAACCTTAATTATGATTGATAGCATATATTTCAGACATTAGAATTTTAGAAATCCCATACAATTTTGGAACATATATTAGTATTGTTTACCAAAATATAACCTAAAAAAGATTGAACACCAAGTTGGCAATCTCAGGTAACCAAACATGTCAAATAATCTTGTTTATCTCTCTTTTGGATAGTCTAGGAGCCTTTCATACCATCCAAAAGCCAGGCATCAAGAAAGACAATTTTGAAACTGAAGTTTGATATTGGGAATACTGTCAAATGTTAGAGGTTTATAGCACTTGATGTTATGAAATAGAATTCCAGATTACCGTAAGTTATTTATTTTGCCAAAATGATGACACAGAAATTTAAAAAAGCTAAGGCCTTTTATAACCTTTTAGAATTTTGCTAAAGAGCAGATTAGTGCCTTAAGAATACCTTGAAATAAAGTTGAACTTTTTTTATTTTTTTTATTTTTTATTTTTTATTTTTTTTTCCCATTTATTTATTTTATTGCATTTTACATTTTGGGGTACATGTGAAGAACATGCAAAATTGTTGCATAGGAACACACGTGGCAGTGTGATTTGCTGCCTTCCTCCCCATCACCTACATCTGGCATTTCTCCCCTTGCTATCTCTCCCCAGCTTCCCACCCCCCCCCCCCCCTTCCCTATTTCCCCCCAACTGACCCCAGTGTGTAGTGCTCCCCTCCCTGTGTCCATGTGTTCTCATTGTTCAACACCCGCCTATGAGTGAGAACATGCGGTGTTTGATCTTCTGCTCTTCTGTCAGTTTGCTGAGAATGATGGTTTCCAGGTTCATCCATGTCCCTACAAAGGACCCAAACTCATCGTTTCTGATGGCTGCATAATATTCCATGGTGTATATGTGCCACATTTTCCCTGGAAAGTTGAACTTTTATTTCAACGCTCAATTGAGAGAAAAGCCATGTAATACCCTTTTGAATTTAGTTAATATGTTCACACATGGCATTTTTGCAAGATTAATTTTTACAAACCTTCCAATATTTATTTAGGCCTTTAGCTTCATCTTATTAAATTCAAGACAATCATCTAACCCTAGGCAAATCTTTACATTTTGGTGATATCTGCATTTTACCAATAATCTTTAAGGCTGCTTTTATTTCTCAAAGATTAAAGTCACATAAACTAAAAGGTACCACAGCTTTCATCATCCCTTTCAAAACATTTGATCCAATTGGTTATTTTTCTTTAGACCAATTATTATTATTACTATTTTCAGATGGAGTCTCACTCTGTCTCCTAGGCTAAAGTGTTGTAGCATGATTTCAACTCACTGCAACCTTCACCTCCCGAGTTCAAGCAATTCTCCCTCAGCCTCCCGAGAAGCTGGGATTACAGGTGCTTGTCACCATGCCCAGCTAATTTTTGTATTTTTAGTAGAGACAGGGTTTCATCATGTTGCCCAAGGTGGTCTTGAACTCCTGACCTCAAGTTACCTGCCTGCCTTGGCCTTCCAAAGTGCTGGGATTATAGGTGTGAGCCACCACAGCCAGCCTAGAGCTCTTTTTTATAGACATCATACACAACACATATATAACTACACAGACAGGCAGAAGAAAACCCAGCAGCCATACGACTTTTCATCTGCCAATTTCCTAATTTGATTATTGACCTCTCATGCATGCATTAAGAATGGCAAAACAAAATGGAGAAAAAGAATTCGTTGACTGAGAAAAAAAAACTTTTTCCAGGAAAACAAGATTGCAGAAGAGAAAAGCATAAAGGCCTTTTAAATATACCTATAACTTGGATATCCACTTTTAGTCAAGCTGAACACTCTTTAAGAAAATTCTTATAAATTTGCTATTACCTGAATTTACCTATGGCCAATGGCCAAGATTTCTGGCTTTCAAACCTTACTAAAAGTAACCTCACTAGTGAAACCAACAAACCTCAATTAAGTTTGATTTAACTACAAGTGTATGAAGTATTTTCTAAGGGGGTAAGCGGTTCTTACAAAATTTAGTACCTTTAAAGGTAACCCAGAGAAAGGAAGATTTAAGAAAAAGGCTAGAAGTTGTTCATGGAGGGGAACAGAATCAGCAAATGGCAAAAGTCACACAGATGTCAACTCAAAAGTACTCATACTCTAAGTCAGGATTGAACCCAGGTAGTATTGTGAACTGGTGAAGCCTTGAATAAAACATTGCCACATGGCTGCAGGACATGCTCCCAAGGGCAAAACACAAGACACAAGCTTGCAGCAAAGTTTGCTTCTGACCATACAGAAAGTCATACAAAGCACCCCAGATTGGCTACAGCTTAAGAGCAACCTCACAAATCTTTTTTCTTAATTAAAACTTTACAGAGAATAAAATCAGTGATCCTTATCCTTCTTGGCTTATAATATGTCTTCTAAAAGGAAAAAAAAAAAATCTCTTGCATAAGAGTTAACTGCTGACAAGGTAGAGAAAAGAAAAAAAAAAAAAAGGCTACAACGCAGGATTGGAAAGATGCCTGGGAAGGAAATTCTTATTCTTATGCAAATGGACTCCTCTCCCCTTGACTCAGACCTAATGGGAGTCTGGCCAGCCAGCTACAAAGGGCCTGGGCCCCAGCTGCCCTGCATGGTTGTTGATACCATACACACAAGCAGCAGACACAACCATGTGCTCTCACCAGGAAGCAAGAGGGGCAGGGAGCTGATGTTTGCCCAACTGTCCTGCACACACACACATACCTGTGGCCATTGGGGTAGGTGTTGACCACCTCCCATATTTTTTAAAAAAGATTCTATCTTTACTGCCATTACTGTCCTCCCAAGAAAGAAGAAAAATGCCATCAAAAATTAAAGTGAGAGGTTTTGGGTCCACATTTCACTCACCCTCTCTAAGGCCTTATATTTGGTGACAAAAATGTTGCAGAAAAAACCAGGTTCTTGTCTCATGACCAGGAAAATTTAGGCACATGGATGCACTGTAGGTGACTAGGATAGGATTTATTGGGTAAAAAAGAAAAAAGGAAAGAAGAACTCTCAGCAAAGCTAGAGAGAGTTGTGCTAGTAGGTCTCCCACCTCACAGATTAAACCCTAGGTCACCACCCAGGAAATGAAGAGGCCAGGCTCCTCCCTCCTGCAAATGACACAAACCTCCTGAGGCTCCATCCCATCATCCCAATGTACAGGTGGGCATTATTCAGAGAGAATCAGCTGGCAAAGGGTAGGCTTCATCCAGGACTAGCTGTCCAGTTTTTCAGGCTTCAGGCCGTTTTAGGCTTAAAGGCAGGGTTTTGTTAGGGACTCTTGGCTGTCTTTTGTTTCTATCAATAATATTTAATAATTTATTCAGAAACAAACATTTAAATAAAGTATCCACTGATTTCACCCTGAATGTAAGGCACCTTATAGTGAGCAAGTGAGACAAGGTAAAGAAAAACATTTCCTCTGCCTTCATCACAACCATTAATAAAGCTTAGAAAATGTCATGAGTTAAATAAAAAATAGTGGTAAACATTTTTAGATTCTTGCTTTGTAAGGTTTTAAGGACTTCACTAAAATCATTGAAAATTAAAAATAAATTCAGTTAGGAAATTCAGGGCAGGCCACGAAAAAACTTCAGTTAAGACTGTTTTACACAATTTAAATCACACATTCTGTCAGTTAGGATTACAACCAGAAACCCAAAGCTTAAATCAAGAATTAAGATTCCAACGTATTATATTTGTGATTATTAATACATTTTAACATTTCTGCAGATATAGATATAATTTCATGCTGGAGCTCAGTGATGCAATCTCAGCTCACTGCAATCTCCATCTTCCGGATTCAATCAATTCTCCTGCCTCAGCCTCATGAATAGCTGGGACTACAGGCATGGGCCACCACGCCCAGCTAATTTATGTATTTTTAGTAGAGACCAGGTTTCACCATGTTGGCCAGGATGGTCTCGACCTCTTAACCTTGTGATCCACCTGCCTCAGTCTCCGAAAGTGCTGAGATTACAGGCATGAGTCACTGCGCCTGGACTTGCATATATTTTTAATTACTGTGGTGAAGCTTTTATATGCCATTTCGAAAGTTTCTTAGGAAGAAGCTACTATTAAGCAAAATGCAATTATATATAATTACTAAATGTGTGATCTCCAGGTGTGTTTAAAAAGACAATGAAATTTATAAAAGTTCATAAAATTGAATTTGACAAACATCTGATTTTAATCTTTTTGTAATATGGGCAACTTTAATTTAAACTATAAAGAATGTCAATCACTGATATTTTCATGGACCAAGATATCATCTTGATACAAATACAGAAAAGTACATACAGTAAGTTCTTAAAACTGACAGCTGTATTTATAACTTGTTTCTATCAAATAAAAGTAAGAATATTTATAAATATGCTTAAATTATTATATCATACATCTTTTACATTTCTCTTATTAAAATTCATTTTGGAAGCATGCATAAAATAATTAACACAATTGAGTGAATAGTTTTTTCTGGGAGAATGTAAAGATGCTAATTTAATTATAGACTTGATATACATAAATCACATTAATTAAAAGACTAACTTTTGTATGACTAAAACCTTACTTTTTTAAAAAAAATTGATTGAAATACATCATATGGAGAATTTGAGGAAAAAAAAAAAAAAACACCATTTCTTAACACCCAGTCCCCATTTGCTTTGTAAAAATTAGGTCATTCAACTCAGTGATCTTTAAAGTGCCTTTAGGGAATTAACAAAACTAATATTTTTGAGCTTTCATATGAGGACTAACCCTTTACTAAGTACCTTAACACATCTGAGTTCATTCATAACTAATATTTAAGGAAAATTCAATTACACAAAAAATATAACTTATTTTTAACTGTGCACACAAAGGAGGAGCCAGACCTCTCGCCACTGTTTTTGACCCCTGACAGAAATTACCACTATTATATCATACTGTCTCAGTTTTGGAAACCTTGACAAATCTAATGAGGTAGAGGGGATATAGAGAAAAAAAATGAAATAAATTGTTGCAGGGATAGGAGTGAAGGTTTTTCAGGTGTTATGAAAAGTAGACTATGTTTTTCTTATACTTTTTCATTTATAAATTTCCTCTAATAGTGCAGATATAAGCAATTAGGTATTTTTCCTTTCCTTTCCTCTTTCCTCTCCCTTTTCTCACGTTTGTCATCACATACTCATTGTTTTTATTATTTTGCTTTAGTTATAATTTTTTAAAAAAGAAATATTTTGGATAAGAATCAGAGTTACAACTTTGATGCTTACTAGATATAAATAAAAACTACATTTCTACTACCTTATTAACTAACTGAAGTTTGTAAATTTTTGGACAAATGATAATCTCCCTTCTAATAGCATAACACTGTGTGTGCAAGCATATCAAATCTGTTAAATCAGAACCAGAAGTATCTAACTGTATCTTGTGATTATTCATAAGATAGTCAAAAGAAATCCCTTTACTGAGATTTAGTCAGGGAGTCACTGTGTATTTAGATCAGTGATGGTAAGTAGTCATTTTAAACTTACAACAATAAAAATTTAAAACTAATCTTTGTCTACCTACGTCCCGATAAACCATAGTGGAATTAGGCATTTACATAATTTCAGGACTGCCACACTGTATTATGTGCATTCAAAATAAGCTTACTTACCAAGAACCTTAGGGGACTGAACCTAATTGCCCTATTTAGAAGGCAGAACGCAGTTTAGGTCTTCTGTTCATAATGCATTAGGATTGTACATACCTGCTATAATTTAAAGTCATTATTGAAATCTTCATAGCATGAGATGACTCCTTTGCATCTTTGAGTGCCTTGGTATAGAGCTGCTTATGCCCAAGGACTATTCCACAATAACATAGTTTTTCAAATTATGTGTAGCACAGGAAAATGTTCCATTGTTATTGACCACTTAGTAACTAAATGACCAATTTTGGTATATATTAGACATGAGAACAGCTGAGTAAAATCTTAAAACTTAATAATAAATAGACATAAAATAAGCCTAATCTGGTAATAGTTTGTTGTACATCATAACAGTTTATGCCTTTAATGAAAGAGAACTTCATTATTATACAAAGCATGTTACCAAATTTCTTAATTACAGTTTACTAAATTTCTTGAACAGTATTTTTAATAACAGCTAGTGGAAACTCTCTCTGAAGCCACCCAACTGACATTTCCCAACCTGGTGCATGTGCTTTGAAAAGTTTATTAATTACATAATGGACAAATAACCTCTACTCTAGATAACACTGATCACTTATGTAGAACAGGCCACAGAATATTTCAGTTAAAACAATTTTATCTGACTTGAGTCACACATTCTCTCAGAGTTCCAACCTGAAGCAGGTGGTACACTCACACTAGGATAATTTGAAGAGTATTTGCAAAAGGATTTATTCAGAAATATGTAAAGTTTATAAAACATAAGAAGCACAGTAACCCAGTGCAATGTCATCTAGGCTCTTACCACTGTTAGGTCAAAGAGGAAAGGCAAGGGTGAAGCTTCTGGGACCCTGAAAAAGACAGTCATAGAAGCTGAGCAGCCTTGGGAGATGCAGCGGCCATCCGTAGACAGACACATCCAGCTCAATGCCAGTGATTAGGCAGGATGCGAAAGGCAAACATAGCCTCATCCTTCTCCCTCTTTTAATCTCCTGCTGGTCTTCCAGATATCAAGAGAAGCCAGTGTGTATGGGACATATTTTTATATAATCCACAATATATAATCCACAAAAGTACATCTTTGAAGGTATAGAACCAGGTGGAGGAGAGGGAAGTGAATATTTGGAAGGTCATATACAATGAGAAGAATATTATTTTTTATTAAAAAAACCTTTTTTTATTGTAGAAAATGAAACATTTGCTGTATAAAATTTGGAAAATGAATAAAATACAGTGTTGGTTTAAACTATATCTTTTTGGCTGTTATTACTCTGCTGATTAATGTAGAAAAATAATAGTCAAAATAGTAACAACAGAAAAAAAACAAACAAAAAGCACTTTAAGTGCAATTTTAAAATATTGGGGATTTATTGATATATGTAACAAGAAAGTCTAGAGTTAAGATAGTCTTTGGAGTTGGTTTGATTTTGACTCAGTTATGACTTCAAAGACCCAGTTTCTTTTTGTCTCTCTGCTCTTCCTGTTATGATATCAATGTTAACCTAAAGCTGGTACCTCATGGTGACAAAATGACTGCAGTACTTCCAGGCTTTGCATCTGCAGCATGCTACAACAATCAACAATGCAGATGAAGAAAGAAAAATTGGAAGAGAAAGTTGGTTCTTATCTTTTGTTGTTGTTGTTGTTGGGGCCAGAGCTTCCAGAAAAATTCCCCTTTTGTCTATTTGGCCTGGACTGAAGAACCTGAACTACTCTCTATGTTAGGAGAGAGTCACAGCAGATTAGTTTAGGATGAGGTTATCGAGCAGTAAGTCTAACTGGAATTACTAATATCATCCTTCAAACTGATAGCCGAGTCAACCTCATCTCCAAGAGCATGTTGGATATACTTAGTAACCAGGAAAGGTAATACTGGGAAGACAGGCTCATTGCCTCTTTGTCTTCTACATCCCCTTTATAAATGAGAAAACTGGGGCTTACTTTAAACAAGTTAAGAGCATTTTTGAATGTCATTTAACTACTAAGTAACAGGGCTGGAATTGTATCTTCAGTTTTCTATTTTAAAATTTTATATTTTCCAAATTATATAAATTGCTACAAGAAGTAATGATTTAGTGTATATAATTCCCATGGATTTCCAAGTAAGGGCTTTAAAAATACAAAGCATAGTATTCAAAGCATAGAGAGAACTGATCATTCAAATAAATCTACTTAAAAAATTAAATTAGAAGCATTAATTAATCAAATCTATCATAAAGGACTAAGGTTTACTAATACATCATTGAGAACAAAATCTTTAACAACCAGAGTAACTCAGAACAACTACTGTTACTCAATGAGTACAGAATATAAAATTTAATTATTCTAAACAGAAAATTAGAAATAACTATGAATTTGGTAAAATAGCCAAATTTAAAAAATATAGAGAGGGGAAGGGAAGAAATAGTTATTTGTCAACTACCATTTCTATAAGTAAAATATTGTTTTTAATATATATTAAAATTTGAATGTGTATTTTTGATTTGAAATCTATTAGTAGCCAATTTATAATTATCCTAAATTTTTGTATTTTTGTTTGTGCCTCTGAATTTTTGTATATGAGAGACAACAGTTTAATGTTTAAGAAAATGTATAAAATACTTAATTCTATAGATGTGTATCTTTTTCAATTTATATTCTGCTACTATTTGAACAGTTTATGAATCTGAGTGATCTTATTTGTTAATCAGAAGTCTCTAAGCCTTTTGAACTTTGTAAGTATCAAGTCCTAAGTGAAAGAACAAACTTCCATTCCTCAACATAACTGTTTCTTCTGCAAATAAGCAAAGACAAACTTGGAAATGAAAGGTCAGCTATTATATGTTCAGGGAAACATTTTCTGTCACATGGAGACCATTTTTATCCCTCTTTGGCATACACTGGACACCTCTAAATAAAGTTGAAGAAACATCACATTCGCATAGATGAAATGTTGGTTCCATATCATGCTCCCTGAGAGTGTTTAGTAAAGTCTTAGTCCTATTTCTAACTGAACAAAATATTGACTTATTGCAGAAACACAGAATAAATAAAATGGCTGAAGAAGTGAGGACCAACTTATTTTCATGTTAGATCTCCCTACAGGTGTCAATCAGACCTTTTCCAGTTTTGCTTTAGCTTATTTTTATATGAAATGGTCAAAGTTTTTATAATATAGCAGGATAATTCCTACATTTTTCAGCAGTGGAAAAAAGCTGATAGCACTTAAATTTGGACATTATAGCAGTGTGTGATATAACATAGGGAAGAAGCATGGTGTCATGGTCCCCCAAAATGTGAGTTACTATGGCCAGATTATAGTGACAAAGCACTTATTCTCACTTTTTGATGTTGCATTTCTAGGTTTCCTTATAACTATCAGGGAAATACTTTAACAGTGTTTTGACATAATGACATTAAATTTGCTATTTTACATACAGCATGACACAACCAAGAAATCCACTGAACTATGCTATATTAAAGAATATGATTTAAACTTCAAGTTAATAATGTATTTATATTCACTAAGCACGGAATATATACTATCTCTTTAATAATTCCTTTCTGAGTAGACAGAAGACAGCGCACATGTTAATAAGTTATATAAGACTACACACACTGAGTGTATCCCCCAGTTTGTGGGATGGATGTCTTATTAGGCTGTTGGGTTTCCCCCTTATCTGCTCTTTATTTAGACCAACAGTGCAGACTCTGTGCGTTGTGAGATAGGAACAATGGAAAAGCATTGGTAGTCAGTATCAGGATGAAGTTTCCCTTAAAGCTTCTGACTTAGTTGGCAACATGTTCCCTATGAAGTTAATCTTTGTGTTGCTTTCAGAGCATGCCAAAATGGACTTCCTTTGACTACATTTCTGACAAGTATCAGAGGAATTCCCAAAGTTTTGCTGCACAGACAGCTAAGGGGAAAACATAAAGGCATTAATCAGGAATATAAATATGGTCTGTCTCTGAGAACCTTAATAACAGGTGGAAAGTAGCTCTCTGGGATTGAAAAGTGCCAGATACATTTTGTCCTCAGGTTCACATCAAAGCTCACAGTGCCTTCTCAGAGGCATAGTGTTCTTTCTTTCATTCAGCTTATCTTTTAGCAGTATATCTTGTCAATTAAAGCAAGAAATCAAAATTTCATGACTTAAAGTTTCAGGCTTGCATTGTCTGTTAAGTCTTTAACGCCTTTTAATTATTTGCATAATTAAACAGGAAAAAAGGGTGAGTAAATTTACATTTGTTGAGCAACTATTTTTCCATGTTGACAAAAATATTAAGCATTTAAGTTAATGAAGAAAGTTCCTGAGGAGGGGATCAGAAAATTAATTATTACTTAACTCCATATGAATTCCTAGAAGGTAGAATAAAACATATTTGACAGAGAAAAATATACAACAAAATTAAAATTATACAAAATAATATACTGTTTCTTCAACATATTTAATAATAATGTAATAATAATTGTCTTACCAGGCACATAGTTACTTTATGTCTTGGCCTCCCTTAATTTTCCATTATATATTTCCATTTCTTCAAAGTTGCTCAACATTATACGTGCATACTTTCATTTCCATTTGCTTTAAGGAAAGATTAAAATACACAGGTTTACAAATTTTAATTGCTTACAAATTAGGTAGACTCCATTCTCAAGCAGTAAAGAAGGCTTTAGTATGTTCAAAAGTAGCTTGTCCCTCATGATTATTGGTTGGATTACTGCTAGGAATGTTTATTGTAAACTAATACGTTGTTTTCAGGAGTGTAGATTTGTGTTAAAGTATATTTCATGGGGTCAGTTTTCCGACTAAAGTTTGTTCCCAGAACTATCTGCCTGAATTATTTATTTCTTTAAACCATGGGATTTTTAAATTCTTTTT
Source organism: Sapajus apella (assembly GCF_009761245.1). NCBI lineage: Eukaryota > Metazoa > Chordata > Mammalia > Primates > Cebidae > Sapajus > Sapajus apella. The sequence goes on along the minus strand of NW_022436946.1, from coordinate 67,714,749 downwards.
GCACTTATTAACTAAGCTTCTACAAATTGATTACAATTATTTAATAATTTATTTTAATAAAGAACTATAAAAGAATAAGCTAAACCTTCTATTTTAATGTGGTCTTTTGTATTTAAAAACTCATATGTTTTGACTCTGTGTCCCCACCCAAATCACATCTTGAGTTGTGATCTCCACATGTCAAAGGAGGGACCTGGTGGGAGGTGATTAGATCATGTGGATGGTTTCCCTCACGCTGTTCTTGTGATGGTGAGTGTGTTCTCACGAAATCTGATGGTTTATAAGAGGGAGCTCTTCCCCTTTGCTTTTTACTCTCCTCTCTCCTGCTGCCATGTGAAGAAGGCCCTTGCTTCCCCTTCACCTTCCACCATGATGGTAAGTTTCTGAGGCCTCCCAAGCCATGCAGAACTGTGAGTCAATTAAACCTTTCTTCTTCATAAATTACCCAGTCTCGGGTAGTTCTTTAAAACACCATGAAAATGGACTAAGAAAAGCTATGTTTGACAAACTTAAAATTGAAAAAATCATAGCAAATATATTTAACATGGCTGGGTGTGGTGGGTCATGCCTATAATTCTGACAATTTGGAAGACTGAAGCAAGAAGATCACCTGAGGCCAGGAGTTCAAGACCAGCCTGGGCAATTTAGCAAGACCCTCATCTTTACAAAAAAAAAAAAAATTAGCCAGGTGTGGTGGCATGAGCCTGTAGTCCCAGCTACTCTGGAGGCTGAGGTGGAAGGATTGCTTGAGCCCAGGAGGTTGAGGCTGCAGTGAGCCGTGAAGGCAACCACTGCACTCCAGCAGCCTGAGTGACAGAGTGCAACCCTGTCTCAAATATATATTTACCGGAAATTTGAAAGAAACGACTCTGCATGTTAAATTGTTTTTGCTTGGAAATAAAAACACACAATAGGAAGACTTTTCAATGATTTTTAAAAAGATATTGAAACAAAAGTCAAATCATAGGTCACTTACATAACCCTTTAGAGGGTCTTTTCAATAGGTCTAGAGGTTTTAAGAGTTGAAATATATTTGGCTACCATGCTCATAAATTACTTTCTTCTTTTTATAATGACAGTTTATTTTAATAAAACCTACTATTTCTTAAGAAATATTACCATTTGATAAGATCTAGAGTTCTTAATACATTTCTACATTTTAAAGACTTTTCAATACTTTCCAGCTTTCCCTAGTCTCATTCTTATCCTAGTCTCTGAGATATCTCAACTTCCTATGCATCTTCAATTATCAAAGTTGAAAGCATAACTCAGAAAATCCTATTTTCTGCTCAGCTGTGTTCCCATGTTCTAGCTTCAACTTTTCAGGGGGAATCTGTACATGAGTGTCTTCCAGATACATCAAATGTGACTGTCCAAACCAATTTCTTTCTAATTCCTTCTTCTTTTAATTCCTAATTTTAGGAATGGTATATTTTACCCTTTCTAAGACAAGGAGCCTGAGGGCTAGTTTGGACTTTTCCCGCTACCTAACTCCTCTATACCCAATTGATCATAGGGTCCTGTTGACTGTACCTTCATGTCCATTATTATTAAAATTTTCTCTTTCTCAGATCCCCTGCCTACCATTTTGGCTCTCTCTAATCCATTCATTGTGTGCTGCTAGCATGAGCTTGAAATTAAAATACGGTCATGCCACTTTTCTGTTTCAAATGCCTTAAGGTGGCAAGATTATAAGTAGACTCGCATTTATGAGACTTTCAGCACCTGACTAGTAGTTTCCTCCTCAAACTGCTTTCTAGGTGATTTTCTTATCCCTGCCAAGCTACAGTCATTGGGACTCATTTTAGCTCTTCAGCTGTGCCAGGCTCTGTCTCACTGCTTGACTTCCAACAGACAGTGACTATGTATGCTTTGAATATTGTTTGCCTTCTCCTCTCCCTTCTCCCCAATCACTGACCTAACTTGAAATTGAGCATGTCTTAGTTTGTAGGTCAATGTCCTTACAAAACTTCTCATGGCTCCCCTTTACACCTCTCCTCTAGATTGGAGTAGGAGTCCCTTCAATGCACTTCCATTGCACACTGTATTTTTTTCTCATATTTTCCATCATATTTTACTGAATAAATATTTAGCCACTTACAAAGTTAATTATTATTTTATTATATATCTCTACCACTAGAATGTCATCCCCATTTGAGACTTTATTGATCTTTTCTTAAAGTGTGTCTCTTTTGCTCAGGGCAGTGATCAGGTATAGGTGCTCATGTTAATATTTATTGAACAAATTAATGCTTGAGTGTTGATAGGATCAGTTAATTTAAGTTTAATATGATTGCTAGAAACTGTTTATGTATCTTTTCTCTACTATAAGCAAAGTCTAATGACTTAAAATTTATTCAAAAATATATTTAACTATGGCATCAACACATTGCTATGATTGAAAGATTATATCTAGTATTTAGCTGAAATTTTTAAATTGGAAATTAGTTCAGAGCTGGGCGTGGTGGCTCACACCTATAATCTCAGCACTTTGGGAGTCTGAGGTGGGTGGATCACCTGAGGTCAGGAGTACAAGACCAGCCTGACCAACATGGTGAAACCCTGTCTCTACCAAAAATACAAGAAACTAGCTGGGCATGGTGGTGCGTGCCTGTAATCCCAGCTACTCAGGAGGCTGAGGCAGGAGAATTGCCTGAACCCAGAAGGCAGAGGTTGCGGTGAGCCGAGACCGTGCCATTGCACTCCAGCCTGGGTAACAAGAGCAAAACTCTGTCTCAGAAAAAAACAAACAAACAAACAAACAACAAAAAAAAAAACCAACCAAAAATTAGCCAGATGTGGTGGCCAGCACCTGTAATCCCAGCTACTCAGGAGGCTGAGGCAGGAGAATCACTACAAGCTGGGAGGAAGAGGTTGCATGAGCCAAGATCGTGCCATTGCACTCTAGCATGGGGAGAGAGTGAGACTCTGTCTCAAAAATAAAATAAAATAAAATAGAAAAAATTAGTTCAGCATAGTGAAATAATTCTTCCCTTTTTTTAAACTTAGGGCATATTTCTGGGTATCTTGCATGTTTTTCAAATATGATCATCCTTTTCATATTCAATTTTATTTAGGCAACACAGTCTTACCATTAATAGTATCATACACAGAAGGGCATTACATAATGGTAAAGAGATCAATGCAATAAGAAGAACTAGCTATCCTAAATATATATGCACCCAATACAGGAGCAACCAGATACATAATGCAAGTTATTAATGACCTACAAAGAGATTTAGACTCCCATACAATAATAGTGGGAGAATTTCACACCCTACTGTCAATATTAGACAGATCACTGAGAAAAAAAAATTAACAATGATATCCAGGACTTGAACTCAGATCTGGACCAAGCAGACGTAATAGACATCATCAGAAATCTCCACCCCAAATCCACAGAATATACATTCTTCTCAGCACCACTTCACACTTATTCTAAAATTGACCACATAATTAATAGTAAAACACTCCTCAGCAAATGCAAAAGAATTGGAATCATAACAAACAGTCACTCAGACCACAGTGCAATCAAGCTAGAACTCAGGATTAAGAAACCCACTCAAAACCGCACAACTACATGGAAACTGAACAACCTGCTCCTGAATGACTACTGGATAAAGAATGAAATTAAGGCAGAAATAAAGATGTTCTTTGAAACCAATGAGAAGGAAGACACAATGTACCAGAATCTCTAGGACATGTTTAAAGCAGTGTCTAGAGGAAAATTTACAGGACTAAATGCTTACAAGAGAAATGACAAAAGATCTAAAACTGATAACCTGATGTCACGATTAAAAGAACTAGATGTGCAAGATCAAACAAATTCAAAGGCTAGCAGAAGAAAAGAAATAACAAAGATCAGAGCAGAACTGAAAAAAAATAGAGAAACAAACAAAAAAAAAACTTTCAAAAAATCAGTGAATCCAGGAGCTTGGTTTTTGAAAAGATGAACAAAATAGACTGCTAGCCAGACTAATGAAGAAAACAGAGAAGAACCAAATAGATGCAATAAAAAATGATAAAGGGGATATCACCACTGATCCCACAGAAATACAAACTACCATCAAAGATTACTAAAAACACTTCCATGCAAATAAACCAGTAAATCTAGAAGAAACTGATAAATTTCTGGACACTTACACTCTCCCACAGCTAAACCAGGAAGAAGTTAAATCCCTGAATAGACCAATAACAAAGTCTGTAATTGAGGCAGCAATGAATAGCATACCAACCACAAAAAGTCCAGGACCAAATGGGCTCACAGCTGAATTCTACAAGAGACACAAAGAGGAGCGGGTGACATTACTTCTGAAATTATTCCAGAAAATACAAAAAGAGGGAATCCTTCCTAACTCATTTTATGAAACCAACACCATCCTGATACCAAAACCTAGCAGAGACACAACTAAAAAAGAAAATTTCAGGCCAATATCCATGATGAACATTGATGCAAAAATCTTCAATAAAATACTGGCAAACCGAATCCAACTGCATATTGAAAGCTTGTCCATTATGATCAAGTCAGTTTCATCCACAGGATGCAAGGCTGGTTCAACATAAGCAAATCTGTAAATGTAATCCAACATATAAACGGAACCAAAGACGAAAAAAACATGATTATCTCAATAGATGCAGAGAAGGCCTTCGAAAAATTTAAATAGCCCTTTATGCTAAAAACTCTCAAAAAATTACATATCAGTGGAACGTATATCAAAAAATAAAAGCTATTTATGAAAAACCCACAGCCAATACCATATTAAATGGGGAAAAAGTGGAAGCACTCCCTTTGAAAACTGGCACAAGACAAGGATGCCCTCTCTCACCGCTCCTATTCAACACAGTATTAGAAGTCCTGGTTAGGGTAATCAGGCAAGAAAAAGAAATAAAGTGTATTCAATTAGTAAAAGAGGAAGTCAAATTGTCTCTATTTACAGATGGCATGATTGTATATTTGGAAGAGCCCATTGCCTCAGCCCAAAATCTGCTTAAGATGATAAGCAACTTCAGCAAAGTCCCAGAATATAAAATCAATGTGCAAAAATCACAAGCATTACTGTATACCAATAACAGACAAACACAGAGCCAAGTCATGAGCGAACTCCCATTCATAATGGCTACAAAGAGAATAAAATACCTAGGAATACAACTAACAAGGGATGTGAAGGACCTCTTCAAGGAGAACTACAAAACCACTGCTCAAGGAAATGAAAGAGGACACAAACAGATGGAAAAGCATTCCATGCTCATGGTTAGGAAGAATCAATATCATGAAAATGGCCATACTGCCTAAAATAATTTATGGATTCAAGGCTATCCCCATCAAGCTAACACTGACTTTCTTCATAGAATTGGAAAGAAACACTTTAAACTTCATATGGAACCAAAAAGAATCCACACAGCCAAGACAATCCTAAGCAGAAAGGATGAAGCTGGAGGCATCATGCTACCTGAACTCAAACAATACTACAAGGCTACAGTATTCAAAACAGCTGGGTACTGGTACCAAAACAGAGATATGGATCAATGGAATAGAACAGAGGCCTGAGAAGTAATGCCATACATCTACGAACATCTGATCTTTGACAAACTAGAGGAAAACAAGCAAATGGGGAAAGGATTCCCTATTTAATAAGTGGTGGTGGGAAAACTGGCTAGCCATATGCAGAAAGATGAAACTGGGTATTTTCTTTACACCTTATATCAAAATTAACTCAAGATAGATTAAAAATTTACACATAAGACCTAATACCATAAAAAACCTAGTAAAAAACCTAGGCAAATATCATTCAGGACATAGGTTTGGGCAATGACATCATGACTAAAATACCAAAAGCAATGGCAACAAAAGCCAAAATTTACAAATAGGATCTTATTAAGCTAAAAAGTTTCTGCAAAGCAAAAGAAACCATCATTAGAGTGAACTAGCAACCAACAGAATAGGAAAAAATTTCTGCAAGCTAGCCATCTGACACAGGCCTAATATCCAAAATCTACAAAGAACTTGCACTAATTTACAAGAAAAAATGAACACCCCATCAAAAAGTGGGCAAAGGATATGAACCAACACTTCTCAAAAAAAGAGATTTATGCAAGCAACAAACATACGAAAAAATGTTCATCATTACTGCTTATTAGAAAAATACAAATCAAAACCACATTGAAATGCCATCTCATGCCAGTTAGAATGGTGATCATTAAAAAATCTGGAGATAACAGATGCTGGAGAGAATGTGGAGAAATAGGAACGCTTTTACATTGTTGGTGGGAGTGTAAATTAGTTCACCCATTGCAGAAGACAGTATGGTGATTCCTCAAGAATCTATAACTAGAAATACCATTTGACCCAGCAATCCCATTACTGGGTATATACCCAGAAAATTATAAATCATTTTATTATAAAGAAACATGCACACATATGTTTATTGCGGCACTGTTCACGAAAGCAAAGACTTACAACCAAATCAAATGCTCATCAGTGATACACTGGATAAAGAAAATGTGGCATATACACACCAAGGAATACTATGCAGCCATAAAAAAGGATGAGTTCATGTCCTTTGCAGGGACATAGGTAAAGCTAGAAACCATCATTCTTTGCAAACTGACACAAAAACAGAAAACCAAACACCGCATGTTCTCACTCATAAGTGGGTGTTGAACAATGAGAACGTAAGGACGAGGGGAACATCACACACTGAGGCCTGTCAGGAGTTGGGGAGCTAGAGAAGGGATAGCAGGGGGTGGGGAGAAGGGGGAGGGATAGTATTCGGAGAAATACCTAATGTAGATGATGGGGTGATGGATGCAGCAAACCATGGCACATGTATACCTATGTAACAACTCTACATGTTCTGCTATGTACCCCAGAACTTAAGGTACAATAATACAAAAACAATTCCAAATTAAAAAAAAAAATCAAATGTCACATGTTCTCACTCATTAATGGGAGCTAATATTACGTACACATGGACACAAAGAAGGGAACAACAGACACTGGAGCCTACTTGAGGGTGGAAGGTGGGAGGAGGTTGAGGATTGAAAAACTACTATTGGGTACTGTGCTTATCACCTGAGTGACAAAAAGTCTGTACACCAAAGCCCCATAGCATGCAGTTTACCTATGGAACACACCTGCAAATATACCCCTGAACATTAAAAAAAAAGTATCATATGCAAAGAAAGAAGCTATCTATTTGCCTATTTCATGAACCCATAATTATTAAAAATCATAGTTTCCTTTTGTTAAAAATATGTTTTCTTGATAAAGAATTTTCTTAGACTAACATTTTTCAGTGGGAAAATTCAAGCATATATCACTTACATCACTTCTTTTATTTTTGCAGATAAGAGAAAAGCTTCATTTTGGGAGAGATGTTTCTAAGAATATTTCGTCCATGTCCAACTTTATCTTAAATATGTATTAATCAATGCTCATAAAGCAAGTTCTAAGAAGGCAATGACAACTTGAACATGTTTTGTGGGAACTGTTTAAACGAAATTAGGCTTTTTGAGTTTTTGCAACTTTGCTAGAAAATGACAATATTTTATTGTTTAATTTTTGCACATGTGTAAGGATATTTTCAGCCAAGTCTTTTCATCATCACTGTTCACTAATGTATTTGTTATCAAGGCCTATTCATAAACTGGATTAGTAAACAACCAGTGCAAAAATTCACTGGAGGAATAGAGATATTTATTTTTGCTATGACATGAATAAGAAGGAATATACAAAGACAAATGCCTGGGGTTAGAATGACTTTGGCATTATGAAATGCCAAGCCCCAGCTCAACTCTGATGTTTACTTTGTTATGTTTATCATTGCATTTTGCTCTTTTTTTTTTCAAAATTCTTCCTTGATACTGATGATTATCAACTCACTGTTATAAATTGTCTAAACAACTAATCACCTTATTTATATCTATTGTATATGTCATTTATCCATTTTTTTTTTGTAAATGATATGGTCATTTAAATTGGAAACCCAGGAAAACCAACAAACTGTTAAAATTAATTATATATTAATAAAGTGAACAAAACACATTCAACATTTACCAAAAAAGTTTCTTTTACCTTAACAATAATAAACTAGAAAAGTAACAGAAGAAAAGATAAATATTGCAAGAGTCAAAAATAAGTCTAGTAAGTATTTGGTGTTCAGCAGTTACCAAAGAATGCCACCACTGCCATGGACAGTGTTTTAAAACTGTATTAAAATATAATAAAAGATCTGAATATAGGAAGAGTTTTATCATGGAAAACTTTTCTATCACAAAAGTTTTTATCATGGAAAAGTTTTCCATGAATGGAAAGACATTCACTCCCTTAAAATTATCTGTAAATTCAATGTAATTCCAAAAAAGTTCCAGTCATATTTTGCATAAATGTATTCCCGTATTTTTGCCAGCTAGCTTTCTTTTCTCTCTCTGTGTTTCTCCACAGTCTCACATATGTATATACATTTTGAAGCATTGTTGGTGCAGCCATTTGAAAAATAATACGGAAGCACATAGTAAAATTAAATGTTTGTTATCCAGCATTCTACTCTGAAAATGTAGCCCAGAGAATTGTTCATGGTAGTCTTCAAGGAGACATGCACGAGATTCTTCTAAGCTGAGTACTGTTTGTGAAAGCGAAGAACTAGAGATGGGCTAAACATTACTGAGATGAATTATATTTAATTAATTGTGAATCTTCAATATGCACTAAATGCATAGCAGTCAAAAGCAATGAACTATATGCATAAGAGCAACGTGACTAAATATAAAAAAGAAGACTCAAAATGTGAAAAAGAATATCTATAATATTACATGAGCTATTAAAACACCATAGACACAAATAATTTATCTGTTCTGGAATATGTAACTATGAAAACAAATAATCGAGAGACATAGACAAACTTCACTTACGTTGGTATCTGTTGAGGGAGGTTGATAAAACTGGGATTGAGAGATGAGAGGGAATATTCAGATTCAAGCAGAAGCCAATGACACCTGCATGGTATGGACTGAGTAACATCATCACTTGAGGCTTGGACTTAAAGATTTTAAATAAATGAATAATAAATTCAAAGTATGTTTTTAGAAGTTCATTCTGTAGATTGGAAAAGTTTTGATTTTTATTATTTGATAAGTATTTCTAGTATGAGATAGAGCAAATGACCACATTTGAGGAAAATCAAATATAAATATTTAATGCAATTAAATGAAAGATAAAAACCTATGCCAAGCTATACATTAATTCTGAACAAGCAATATATTCAGGTATCATTGGCTAAATAATATGCCCATAATAAATATATTAACTGCCTCTTTATTAAGTAACCTTAAAGAGTAAATACAATTATAAAACATTGAAAGTTTCAATTTATGGAATGATAACTGGAATGTACTAAATAAAGCCTCAAAATATATGGAGCAAAAATGTATATAAATTTTAGAGAAAATTTTGCAAATATACATGGTAGTGGGAAATTTTAACACACATCTCACAATTATTAATACAACAAACGAAATTAGCAAAGTTTTAAAAATATTTAAAACATGTATATAAAAGTTTGATTTATTGGAGGTTATATTTTTATAAAATATCAGTTAGCAAAACTGATCTAAGAAGAAATTACTACATAACACCTAGAAATAAAAACAGCGAAAACTTCAGAAATATAAAAATATAAAACTTTATTCAAGACATTATAGTAATGTCTTCAATGTCTAACAAGATTTCATACCATAAAGATGTCATTCTCTCCAAACTGATGAATAAATTTAATGTAATTCAAATGAGATTGTTTGATGACTAATGATAGTACAAGTACTTCTGAAAAAGAAAAATAGGAACTAGTTATAGAGCTAATTAAGTCCATCACATATTGGCACAGGAATAGAGAAGTACAAATGGAATGGAATCGAGATATAGGGACAGTTTTACATTTGACACATAAGAAAGATGGCTTTGAAGAACACTTGGGAGTGGATCAACCAGAAAACAAACAGTGCCAGGCCAATAGTATATCCATTACAAAATAAACAAATGGGCTTTCTAACTCACACCATACATCAAAATTACTTCTTCATATATTCAAAGCTTTAATGTTATGTTAAATTAGTAAATAAAAAAGAAGGGAGCAAATGAAATGAACTAGCACTTCATAGAAAAGGAAATAACTACCCATGCATATATGAAAGGTATTAAACTTTATTAGAAACCACTGAAATTGTAAAACATCCATATTATAATATTATTTAGTACACACTAAAGTTGTGCAAAATTAAAGGCATCTGATAGTTTTAAAAATCAAGTGGAGACTTTTATGCCATGCTGATGACAGTACATTTTGGTATCAAATTGGAAACAATTTGACACCCTGTTAAAATTGGGGATCGTCCCATTAACTATAGCAATTTTATTGTGAATCATATGCAAGAGATTCTGGAAGATGCATTAAGAAACCTACCCAAGAATGTTCATTGCACTATTGTTCACAATTGCAAAATCTGAAAATATCTCAAAGTTCCTTCAACAGGAGATGGATAAATAAAACTGCATCTTTTACAGAATAAAATGTTACAGAAGAGTGCAAGTAGGTATATATACCTATATTAAAACTCATAAAGAAAGAGAAGGAAGATAAGAAGTACTCAGAGAAAAAAAGAAAATTAAAAAAAAAAAAACAAGTTTAAATAGTGGTTATCTTTTGAAGGGAAGCAGGGGACAATGGAATAGGGAATGGGCGTGTAAATTTGATGATTTTGATGGTATTCTGTTCCTTGGATTGGATTGTAGGTTTTTATTTTGTTGTTAACTTCCTAGCCTATATACATACACACACATATACACACACACACACATACATATATATACACACATACATATTTTCTATGAATGTGTATGTATATAGGCTATGTGTATGTATGTGTATATATATGTATATACATACATATATGTATGTGTGTAACTTCATAGCCTATATACATGCGTGTGCACACACACACATATACATATATATGTATTTTATATATATACTGCATGCTTTTATATAAATTTATACCTTATGCCATGTAAACAATTTAAAAATCATGCAACATGTAATTTACTTTCATATTCCCCACTCTTAAGCAGTACCAGCACATAGTAGACTCTTCACACATATTTCATAAACAAAGGATGAACTATTAAATATTTACAGTGAAAAGAAAAAGACTTCACAATACTTGTAAAAAAAAAAAAAGGAAGGCAATATACTGTAGAACAATAAAGCATTTTGATTGAGAACAAAGCCCAAGTTAGGACACAAAAGAAAATACATGATTGATAGGCATCTCTTAAACCACTGAATCCATTTAGTCAGATGCCACTTCACTTCTAGAGAAAGACTGCTGTAGAGATCTTCATATTCATAATTTTAAATCTCCTTGCAAGGGCAAAAAGACTAAGTCCAAATAGAAATAAGCATCATTAAAATCTAAGATACAGGATTTATTCATAAAAGATGTAAGAGGAAATTCAATTTATAAAACAAAATTTTCAGACAAAAGGCCATAAGTCTTTAGATTCTTTATGAATTTTCAAATACTCTTTTAAGTTACTTAAGAAAAATGCTAAGCATGCTTTTAGGTAGAGGAGAATTCTGTGTACCAATATAACAGTTACCACATTTTTATTTTAGGTTCACAAAGGGAGGTTAAAATTAATTACTGGTTTGTGTGAATGCTACAACTTGTTGAAGCCTGTAAATAAATAATGTTCAACTGATAATTCAAACTTTTATCAAATTGATATATTTCTTTGGGTGGTTTGGCAAATGTGCGACTGTTTTGCTTGAAATTCATGGCCAGGTCACAGAATGAGCAATATTACAGTCTAAAAATATGCTTCTCACACAAACCACAGAACATGGCTAAGCTTTTCACACCACCCAGAAAAACTGTAGTACATAACTTATTGGTTAACAGCTCTTCTCCAAAGCCAGACTACATCACTCCAAATCCTCTTTCTGGAAGAACTAGCTGTATTCATTTGGGTGAGTTAATTAATTCTTTGTTGCCTTAGTTTCCTCATCTGAAAGTGGGAAATAACAGTAACACTTGATTCATAAAGTTATTGTGAAAATTGATATCCAATACATGGTAGAAAGTTTTTTAAAATTCTGCAAATATTTTAATGGTGCTGTTATAAACAGAAAGAATTTGCCAAAGACCATAAAATACTATCTTCTGAATCTCTATTAATATTCCCAGATACAATGCTTGGCAAATGGTGGACATGTGGTAAAGAATCATACACTGAACATATTTTTGGATATATATTCATCATCAATTTTCCAATGAAAGGTGGAAACCTACCAGCACTGATTGTAAAGAGCAAAACAACACTGACAGAGAGCTGGGACTGGGGACAGGGCAGGAGTGAGTTGAGATGCATAGCAGAAAAGTTGTAGGCATTCTCCCCTTTCTACCATAATGTCATCTCTACACTTCATGGTGATAAAAGCTAAGAGGCTATTGGGAAATTTGTTAATGCCTTGATTAATTCAAACAGCATTCACTCAGAAGGTTCTAGACAAGAGACACTGTTCTGTGGTCAGTAAAAAAATAATGTTTCTGTTCTCAAAGAGTTGTTGCAGAGACAGATAAACAGGCAATCAGAAAAGTATCATTTTTTTTTTTTACAATTTCCCTAAATAATACAATTGTTTTTAACCTGCCAGAAGTAAGGAAATAACTGAATGCCTTCTCTTCTATTATCCCATATCTGGGCAGAGAAACAAATTACTTTATCCTAAAATTTATTTGCACCATGGTGGTGTATGGTAGTGAGACAAAGGGGAAATCTTTCATTAGAGCTCTGAACAGCTCCCGAAAGAATACAGAAAAGTTGCTCTCACTACAGGCACTTAGGATTTTTCTGGTAGAGGATGTACTTCTTTATGTTTTCTCTTTTTTAAAAATTATGAATGATCAATTATTAGGGCCAGAGATACTAGTTCATACTACCTTTCTAGCTAATATGCTGTCACAAAGATTACTTAATGTTGGAATCTGGGTGAAAATTGGGTGACATAAACTCGTCATTTCTTCCACTTAGCACATAGCATATAGAAAATTTGTAAGATTAAAACCACATAGTATTAAAAACGTGTATGTGTATACATGTCCACATGATATTGGCTTACATGGTATATGCTGCTGGATTCAATTTTAGTGCAAAGTGAATTTAATAGCTGTGATTGCTTATACCATTTCCTGAGGTTGGGCCATTTCTTTTTAAAAAGATCTGACTACTGCAGATACTGAATTCAATGTTTGTTCACTTTTAATGGAGGTTCTATTTCACCGTCTTTAAAAAGCTATTCCACATGAAAATATAATTGATACCCTACTCCTTTTCTTCTCTGCAGCTACCAACCCAGAAATGGGGGACATGAAGCAGCTTCCAGAAAACATATACAAGATTAAAATGCTGAAAGCTGCCTTTGCTAATTTGTAGTATGCCATGAAATAATTATGTGTGTGCTAAATGGCACTTTTCACTTTTCGTGTGTGCTTCAACACTCAGTTTTCAGTAGATCATTTAGAGAGGATCAGCATTCTTCAGAAACTAAAAACACAACACAAATCAGGGCAGCATGGCCTGATGGGAAAAGAATGCAGCCCGCAAAGGTGGTCTTTGTAAGACCTGAGGACATGCCGGTGTCTGTTTCTGAATTGGCAGGCTCAATGCTTCCCCTAGTGTCTGCTCCTGAAATATTAAACTCATCTGTGTTGCAAAGCAGGACTCAAAGACACAAATAGTCTTTTAAGGCACCCAAATAAACTCCAGAACAAGAATTAATTTTACAGATTTCATAAAATCCATCCTGTAAAGAAGCTTGATGTTGTGCAGTCAGTTCTGGTGAAAGCCCATTCAGTTTGTTGGCCTTTTTATGGGGCTAATAACTCCTAAGTTTCAAAGTGATAAACAGAATAATGGAGACCTTGACATTTTCTAGAAATTTATTGACTTCCCTTATTGCACTCTGTTGAGTCGTGAGCTGTTTTATTAACAGAGGACAACTACAGCATTTTACACTTTTAGTGTTAATTTCTTCAGGCTAACTTTAAAAATAAGTTACTTTGAAGTCTCATAAACTACATTAAAAGTGACTTTGTTAGTATCTGAAAATATTTTCTACTTGACTAAAATCTTAAGGATTTACACCTTATCTAATTATCACACTGGATTCAATTTTTCATCTTTACCTTGTATAGTAGGCACCCTGCCAACTTTACCAGTGAACATTAAGTGATCTAAGCTGTCAGGTCCGATTTAAATAAGGGTCTAATTCCAATGGCTAGGTAACCTAGTGTTTTAGTTCCTTCTCTCTTTTTAAGTTCAATGCTTATGGTGTCATTTTAATTCCTTTGGTCATTTCCAAAAGTTCGTCCTCTCAATTTATAATTACCATATTCCTTAGCCATGTGGAATCTGCTGGAATCTTCAGTGTTAGAATGGTGAGGCAGCACCTTATTTTTGAGGCAATTCAAAATTTTTTTTTTTTTTTTTTTTTGAGACGGAGTTTCACTCTTGTTACCCAGGCTGGAGTGCAATGGCGCGATCTCGGCTTACCGCAACCTCCGCGTCCTGGGTTCAGGCAATTCTCCTGCCTCAGCCTCCTTAGTAGCTGGGATTACAGGCACGTGCCACCATGCACAGCTAATTTTTTGTATTTTTTTAGTAGAGACGGGGTTTCACCATGTTGACCAGGACGGTCTCTATGTCTTGACCTCGTGATCCACCCGTCTCGGCCTCCCACAGTGCTGGGATTACAGGCTTGAGCCACCGCGCCCGGCCCCAAAATATTTTAAAGCACTGAATTTTTCTGCTGCTACTATACTACATATTATTCTTATTTACTGGGAAAGAAGAATTAAGGTTTCTGTACCTGCACGTTTAATTGAAATTATGCATTCCTCTGCCCTGCAATTCCAGAGAGAACTTCGGCATTTTCTGAAGGAATTCCATTTCTTTTCTTTTTTCTTCTCTCTTTTTTTTTTTATCATGACATGTCTACTTTTTTCTTGTTTATTTTTAGATGTGTGTCTATACTATCACACTTATCATATGCTGTATTATCTTTTTAATGTTTCTGTAATAATGATGTGCTCTACAGACTATATATATATAATGTATATATTGTCTATATATGCTGACTGTAGGATATATCATCGTATAAATATAGACAATACATTTACTGCATCATTATATATGTATGTGTATATACATATACAGACTGTAAAGCACATCATATATATATGCATACATACACACATATATTACATGATACTATATATAGCACATATAATACATAGGTAGATAGATAGATAGATAGATAGATAGATAGATAGATAGAAAGACAGATAGATTTTGTACTAATGTGCTTTGAAGTTATTCTCACTTTTGTCCCTTACTTGCCCCCTAGGTGGTGAATGTCTTACCCAAGTTCATACCACTTTTACATGGCAGGATGGAAACAGAGTCAGGTCTCTACTTTTAAAGCCTCTGTCCTTTTCTCTTTTACAGATCCAGTTCATATTCAGTAACAGAGTATTACTTTTTATGCATGTGTTCTTTTCAGCTTTAAGAATGTAGTGCAAATTTCCAGTAGATGCCAGCTGATACCACTAGCTTTCCAAAATGTCCTTCACAGTGACACATTTGCCCATAAAGAACAAATTTTTCTGTTTTTAGGCATCAAGGCAATTGACTTGCAAAATTCACCTGCAACAGGTATACATCAACCTTGTGAAAGGAATATATTTTCATGCAGAATAAGGCAATTGGAAATCCTGAAGTGGACAAAAACCAATGTGAATGTCAGCTAATAACTGTGGATAGAAAAATTTTAACAGTAACTGAAATAAAATTAATTTCTTACTTTTAGCTTACTGGTGCTTGGTGTAGTAGATGAGAGAAATGAGGAAATACCATGTTGTAACTGATTAACAGTTGCTCTCTAATACTAACGTCCTTTTCCTTTATAGTTATATGGATAGACTCTATTCCTTTTTTTTTCTGTGATTTGTTTTCCACAATGAACAATAGAATGGAAATTTTTAAGTATAAATGAATAAGTTACTTATTATCATCATGGTTATTTAGAGACAGGATCTTCCTCTGTTACCCAGGCTGGAGTGCAGTGGTTATGTACTAGCTTACTGCAGCCTTGAAATCCTGAGCTCAAGCGATCTCTCCTCAGTCAGCCTCCAGAGTAGCTGGGACTACGGGCGCACACCACTACGCCCAGGTAATTTAAAAAATATTTGAAGAGCCGAGAATGTCACTATTTTGCCAAAACTGGTCTCAAACTCCTGGCCTTAAGTATCTCTAATTCTAATACGCTAATATTTCTATTTTCTAAACTATGTTTCACAGATACATTTGTGCTTAATTTCTTAAACACATTATGTACGTTTTATTAGGTATTCTATTTTTATTTATTATTATTTAATAAAGATTAGTTAATAGCAAGTGGTTACATTTAATTATTTTCATATTGAAACATTTTTTCACATTGTATTTTTTTCACATATTGTTTGCTAAATAAGTAGACTAAAAGCTAAATCTAACAAGTTCTCAGGAACTGGCACCTCACCATTGCTTTCTGTGGTTTATTTCTCCTTTGTTTGAATGTAGTTTGAAGGTGAAATAGATTTTGGTCATCTGTGGGAGACAATAGATTTCAGGTAGTGGGACCATATCATTTTTCCTTCCAATAGGGTACTATTGAGAGTAAAAGGAGACACTACAAGTAATTAATTCTGGGTAATAGATTTAATCTTTATTTATGAGGAAACGTGGGATATAAAGTCACTCTATTTTTAAATAAGTATTATGTTCTTTTATAATCTTTTCTATTAGCTTCTAGAAAGGCACTAGAGATCCTCTAGTTCACAGATGCCACACTCTTAGAACCATCAAAGAAGAGGTGCTGTCCACATGGTGAAGAGTATGCCAGATTTGGCTTTCAAATAAGCAGACATCAGTTTAAAGAAATGCAAAATACAAATTCCTTTGTAAAACTTTTAAATTCTTTTTTAAAAGTAAAAGTTAAAGCAATTATATAATAGGCATCAACTTTCACCGATTCTTTGGTTTGCATAATAGAAATCAGAAAGTTTGTCACTACTGATAACTGAGTGTTGAGATCAGAGACAACCTCAGAGGATTATCCACTTATTTGGATAGGGTTGAAACAGCAAGCAAACTCTGCAACAGCTGACCTTCAAAGATTTGTCTTTTTTAAATGGTAAGACACTTTCATAAGATGCAGCACGTACACATGAATATTCTAGAGAGGATAATGCTGGGAATTTTTCACATTACATACCACCATTACAACTGTGCAATATCTATGGTATTTCCTCCCAATTCCCTCCTGTGCTGTGGTGACTCTTTCACAGGATACAGCCTGGCAATGGAAGCATCTTTTATTCACAGCCATAGTTCATGAATGGGAAAAAAATTAAAGTTTGTTTCCTGAAAGAGAGTTCTACATTTAAGTGAGGAAAGTGAGTACAAAATGTGCCCCAGATTCAGAGAGGCAGGAAGTGGTTGGTAGCAGGAAACTGAGACAGAAGGGGTGGAGATAAAGTTTTCAAAGTATTGAAAAGCAGAGTGAACACTAGGAAGTTCAGATCAGACATTCAAAATGGTTTAAAACAAGGTAACAAATTCAGTCTACAACTCATGAGTGTATTCACATATGTTTCTAGGACCTGCCTACTTTGGCATGTTGGATCAATTTAAATGAATTGGAGCAAACGTGCAGTGACGGTGCCTAGAGAATTTAGGTAAGCCAGAATTTAGAAATATGGCAGAGGGTTAAAAAATGATTACATGAGCTTTTTTTCACATGTTTGTTGGCTGCATAAGTGTTTCCTTTAGAGAAGTGTCTGTTCACATCCTTCACCCACTTTTTGATGGAGTTTTTTTTTCCCTGTAAATTTGTTTAAGTTCTTTGTAGATTCTGGATATTAGTTCTTTGTCAGATGGGTAGATTGCAAAAATTTTCTCCCATTCTGTAGCTTGCCTGTTCACTCTAATGACCCAGCAATCCCATTAGTGCATATATACACAAATCATCATATTATAAACACACATGCACATGTATGTTTATTGTGGCACTGTTTGCAACAGCAAAAACTTGGAACCCATCAATGATAGACTAACTAAAGAAAATGTGGCACATATACACCATGGACTACTATGCAGCCATTAAAAGGATGAGTTCATGTCCTTTGCAGGGACTTGAATGAAACTGGAAACCATCATTCTCAGCAAACTAACACAAGAACAGAAAATCAAACACTGCATTTTCTCACTCATAAGTGGGAGTTGAACAATGAGAACTCATGGACAAAGAGGGAGGAACATCATACACCCAGGGCTGTCAAGGTTGAGGCGCTCAGGGAAGGATCGCTTTGGGAGAAATACCTATCATTGATGACAAGGTGATGGATGCAGCAAACCCCCATGGTGCATATATAACTACATAACAAACATGTACATTCTGCACAGGTACCACAGAACTTCAAGTATAATTAAAAATAAAAATAAAAAAGAATACGTGAATGAGAAATTAATATATTTTGCTTGTATAATAACAAATACAAATCGATTCATCAACTTTTAATTACTGTAAAGTAGAATTCAGATATTACATGACTGTTCTTCCTCACCAAAGAAATGGGGGTTACCTTTGTTCATTCTGGTGAAGAAAATTGAAAGCCCCCTCCTTCAAGTCTTTATTATAATGCACAATTACAGCATTTCCAGTCTATTAATTTGGTTTTGCAAAGTGATTTTTGAGAATACTCTAAGAACACTGGTATCATCAATTGCTTTTCTCCCATCCATGAACACTACTGATTTGCATCTACAGCAACTTAGTTTGCAGCTGTGGCTCTAAGATGGTTGCCACAGACAGTATGAGTTGCAGCCCCTAGGACCAACTCAATGCTCTTACACGCCTTAAACTAATTTCCTGCCTTTGTGTCTTAATCTCTACTTTACCAGCAGCTCTTTTTACTAAATTTGTAGTTATTAGGGACTCAATTATTCAAAAGGCCATCCTTAACCTATGATAGCCTGGGAGCCCCTCAACTCTGTTTTGAACCTCTGTCATTCCAATGTCATCTTCTTTTAGTCTTCCAGAAAGTTCTCAAAATGTTCAAATTGCTGATGGCATCTTTATTTCCTTAACACTATTATTGATTTTATTTTTTATATTTAAATATTGCAGATTGTTTTAAATAGCTTTTGGGTAGAAGGTAGTATCAAATTGTGGACTTTATTGAACAATCTGATATGGTAATTCTAAAATTTTACAGTATAAGATATTCCATTCCTTAGTGATTTGAAAGACTTTTCCTTTAAGGCAATCTGGTTGTGATGTTTATTTTGAGGGAAATTATTTGATAATTTTATTTTCACATTTAGCATTCCAGTGGTTTATTCAATTTCCAATTCTCAAGACAATCTTAATAATTTACATTTTTCTAAAAAATGTGTCAATTTCATATATATTTATAGAGGAACTGACCTAGAGCTGTACATAGTGTTCTCTTGCAATTTTAATCTTTTATTTGCAGGCATAGTTGTTTTTCATTGATAATTAGGTATGTTTATATTTTCCCCTCAAGTAGACTTATAAGAAATTTACAGGTTTTCCTAAAATATGAGAGCTGACAAAAAGAGTATTTTTCATTTTCTATCCACTCCTCAGATGTTTATTTTTAACTTTTTATTATGAAAAATTTAAATTAATGCAAAAGTAAAGAGATACTGTAATAAACCCCTTTACCTGTCACATAATATCAATAGTTATTAACTCGTGACAATCTTAATTCATCTCTATCCTCTTTTCTCTACACTGAATTTTGTGGGGAAAATACAAGACACTATATTACTTTATATATAAATATTTCAGAATTTATCTCCAAAAGATAAGGGCTTAAAAAAACCATCATCTATTAACATTATCACATCTGAAAAAAAATAACTGTTAATAACATTAAATATCCAGTAAGAGTCCACATTTATGAAATAGATTTTTCTTGTTTGCATATGTTGATTTTTACCCAATTCTTTTTGTTTGAAATTCTCCGATTGTATCCCCATGGGGTGATCCTGTCTCTTTGCACCTTGTATTTCTCTTGCATTGGGAGTTAGAGCTCAAAGTTTATCAGTTGTCAATCTTCTGTCTCTTAGTTCTAAACACACCTTTTATGACCTCGCTTGTGATCCTGGAACATTTTTCCCTCACAAGTTGACTCAGTGTAAGGCTCTATCAGTAAATGGTACAGTAGGGATCCTAGAGGAGGAAGGGATTTGCGTCCCAGTTCTGGTGTACTCTTTTGGCAGTCTTCTGTAATGCAAGGTGGCCAGCAGCACAGGGCACCTTCTTATGAAATGCTTCCCTGGCACACTCTTGGGCAGTTTTGCAGTAAGTTCCAGGGCAACGACACCTCTCCTTTGGCACTTTCTTCAGCTACCCAAGAATGTGATTTCCCAGTTAGTTCCTCTGGTGTGGAGTCTTCTCTTAGGCAGTTTCCTCTATACCCCAGAGGGCAGATTCTCAACAAATCCCTCAATATAGCACCTCTGCAAATTAACCATGTAGTGTACCTTGACTATGCCTTCTTCAACGAGGTCTGGCTCTCATGACAGTTGGAAGTTATCTTCCTGATTTGTGTATTTCTTGGGTGTCCTGTCACAGCCCTGAGGGCAGTAGTTGTTCCTGTCACTGCTGTGTTTTTTAGAATTCACTTTACCCCATTGTATTCAATCCTTCATTATACTAATCCTGTAGTATAGTTAATAATTTTTATATTAAACTCTTGTCCAAATTACTCTCTGGGTTTCTGTCTTATAATCGGCTCCAGCTTGAAGTAAACGACTTCATAAGAGTCAAGTTCAGTTTTTGGTTTTGTTTGCTTGTTTGATTTTTGCAAGGCAACTTCATAGGTGTTTGCATATGCTTCACAAGATACGTGATGCACATACAATGAGTCATCTCTCTGTAATATTAGCAGTCATCATTGATAATTACCCATTTTGTGAATTTGTTAAAGTTTGCAAAATGGTTATATTCTAATTTTATTATTTCTTTTCTACTAAGTAGCTCACAAAATTCTACAAAACAGGAATATCATTTTGTCAACTAGTTACTCTAATAGATGATATAAAAATGTACAATAAATGCAAAATTATTTTTGACTTTTCCCCTTGATTAACTTCAAATCATAGTTGATTTCACATTAAAAATAATGACTCTGTGGTTTGAATTTGCCAGTATAAATTTTTTCTTTTTTCTCTGTTTTGTATCTTTAGGAACTCATAAATATAAACACATGCAATATATTCAGTGTGTTACAATTATCTTTACTAATGTTCTAGTTGCCTCATCCTTGGACAGTTGGATCTTTTCAAGGTGGTTTCAGTGCTCTTACCTTTTAGTATGATGAAATATTCTATGTTTGTCTTATACATTTCCTCCTTTAAATCCAGAATTCACAATTTCTCCAATAAATAGTATTATATTTCGTATGGAATTATTTAAGATCTCCGAATCTAGGTGTTTAAAATGCTTATTGGGAGTAGGGTATCCATGGCTTCTAGAAACTTTCTGTGTTCAGAACTAGAAAATGGATATTTTTATGAGAAAACATATCTTTGGTTTATACTGATATTTCAAAAGGCAATTTTCAAATTCAATATTAAAGAGTTTTTATTTGTTTTGGTGGTACATGTCTTGATGATATATGATGATACACTAAAATTTTGAACCCTAAATAATATTGGCAAGTGCATTGTACTGTCTATAAACTCTCCCCATTCATTTCTATAAGAAAGCCTATTTGAAATGTATTACAGTTGTGTTGAATCTATATATTAATTTGTGAAGAATTGACATTTTAACAATATCGAGTTTTTGACTTGTAAATGAGATATGTTTCTCCATTCACATAGTTTTTTCCCTAATACTGCTCATCAGTATTGTGTAGTTTTCAATGTAAATATCTTGCACTTCTTTTGACAGATTTGTTTCTAAGTATTTTATATGTTTGATGCTTTTGAAATTACATTGTTTCATTTAGCTTAATTTGTGGTTTAGTTCTTACATAAAAATACATTATATAATGTATTTGATATACATTTAACACATTAAAATACATGTATTTTAATATGTTTTATATAATGGGTATACACACACACACACACACACACACACACAAACACACACACACAAACACACACACACACACATCCCGTCCTACAATCTGGCTAAACATTCTTAGAAGTTCTAGTAGATTTTTTTTTTTTTACAGATTGTGTCAGATTTTCTACATAGACGAGCATGTCCAGAACTATTTTGTATAAAGATGGTGAGAAAAGATAGCCTTGTCTTGTTCTTAGGAGAAAAAATATTCATTTATTCACTATTAAATATGATAGTAGTTCTAGATTTTGTATAGATGCCCTGTATCAAGTTGAGGAAGTTCCCTTTTATTCATAGTTTGCTGAGAGCTTGATCAGGAATAGATATTGGATTTTGCCAGATTTTTTTTTCTGTAACTATTGAAATACTTATTTGTTTTTTGTTTCTGAATTTGTCAATACGGTAAATTGCACTGACTGATTTTCAAATTGCTCACATATTTGTAGGAAAATAAATTATTGGACATGAAATTATATAAAATATAATTTCAGGTAACAGCAAATGCTTCATGAAAAAGTAAATTGATTTAAAAATAGTGGATAAAGCAAGCAAGAGGTTTGCGTGGATAGAGTTGTCTGGGAAGGCTTCTCTGAGGCAGTGATGTTTCAGCTGATACTAAATGAAGCACAGATCTGAAGACAGAACATTTCAGGCACAGGAAAGATCTAATATAAAAGTTGTGAGGTGAGGCTACGCTTGGCAAAAGTTCAGAGTGCCTGGAGTACAGAAACTAAATATAACTCATGCAACCCTTATGAGGTTGGTTCACATAAGCCTGGTGCTGAGATACAGATTATCTCAGAATGTACTGATCATATTGAGTTTCTAAATGATATAAGCAGATGACTAGACCTTAGTTAGTGATACTCAATTAAAATACTACCCCTAGAAAACCCTGTCTAAGAAGCCAGCCAAACATCTGTAAGCACATTTTTTTCCTTGAGTCCATTTCAAAAAATCTGACTTAAAAGCAACAATAATGTTTTGTGAATTGTAAACTGTACATATAGACATGTAGCCATGCTATAAAACATTAGGCCTGTTATATCCCAGAAAGTCCCTTGGAAAGAACTATTGGATCTATAATGTGAAGATAGTCTGGAGCCAAAATTATATAAGAATATTTTCTTTTTAGATTATAACTTGGCTCTGATTCCTTGTGATAAGTTGCCTGATCCTCAAGTGAAAAATTATTGGACATCTTCAACTTACTATCACACCCTCCAAGAATTAGTATTAATTCAAACCAAGTTGAAATCTATTTTTCAAATTCAGAACAGGGTAAAAAAATTAAAACAAAACTATATTTCGGTAAAGCTGCATTTAGAAGACAATTTGTCCATATTGTCCACTTTTTTCTCTTAATACCACACACAAACTCCCTTTCTCAAATATGTCAGTGATTGTTCCTGGATGGTCTTTCTTAGAAAAATTACTTTCATGTTTCAAAAAATAAATAATGCAAGTAATTAATTCCTTTCCTAGATCACCTATGAAAAGTATATTGTCAAAATTGGCAGACCTATTTTTCTTATCATTCATGAACTTTTTCCCTTGAACTATATGGATAAAGAGAAATAAAAGCATATATTCAATGGAAATCTCACTTTTATATCCCATATTAAAATTGCCTATATGAACAATCAAGGTAATTTGATGTGTAAAGTTAAATATAAATATGCACCAGTTTAATTAATTATATATAGGTATATTTTGGAAAATTTAATTCCTAGATTAGCACTTAAAACACAGAGAAAACAAATTATATTAATTCTGCCAAGACAAGTATATTTTATCAGTCTATAAAGACCAAAGAGATTAAAATGGAAATAGGAAGTAATTTAAGAACTTGAGAAGTGAATGAGAATTATTACTGCACTTATAAAAATTAAGATAATCTTTTCATTGCCAAAAGAATAATAGGTGAAATGTTATTTACAATATTTTGTGTAATGGTGAGATATATATAAATATATTTTATATACATATATATTTTTTCTTTCTCCATGACCTTCTCTGGTTCCTGATCATAAATTGTAATATGCAACAACTTTTTGAGGATGGAAAGACTTCAATGCTACTTTTTTCAAGTGCCCCTACTATAGAGATTTACAATTTAATACAGTTATTTATGAATCCCATCACTGTTTTGGCAAAAGTAAGTCAGAATGGACACAGAACACCTTCATTTCTGTCTCTTCATGATTTAGCACTTGATCCTGGAACAGAAGCTAATTTCGATAGATTTATTGAAGGAAAACTTAAAGGCTGAATATTCAATTGATCCGTGAGATAGTTCAGGCTAATAAATGTCTTTACACATATGTGGACTTGCTGATTTTTAACTCAGAATATTTTAATTACACATCAAAATTATATTTGTATTTCTTAGACCTAGAAAAACTGCACAGGGCCAGTCCCATGCCTCCCTTCATTTTCAATTCCTTTCCTCCCTATTTGTACTTCCAGAGGAACTGCTTGTTCCCATAAAATGAGTCAGACCAGATGGGAACAGTAATTTGTTTTTAATGAATATGTGTCAATCCAAAAATGAAAGGGTTCTGTCATTCTGGACAGCATAGATCCTAGTAGGCTTAATGTTTTGGCAGGAAGGTCTCTGCCCTCTGATACGTCTACTCCTAGTTTCTGACTTATTAAATTAATTTTTTAAGAAATCACCATCCTTCAATCCATCATTAGAAACAAAGAGTAATATCCAAATCTTCTTGGAGTAATTAACTTACTAGGTTTACATAATCGACATGACAAATAACCAAAATAACCCATGTGAATGCTTTCCTTTATCTTGCCATTTTCAAAAGGCATTCAGAATGTAATATACGCAGCCAAGATGCTAAACTAACATGAGGTGTTCCTCTTAGATATAATGTGCCTGAGATTTGCTCAAACCTGGCAAGGAAGGTACAGGCAAGGAAAAGTGAATTTTTCCCTCCTATATGCCCTAAATGGAGTCAGGCCACGAGGTTTCATTCAGGGTCAATGTTGATGAAGTTACATGGAAAAAGCATTGCACAGGGTGCTGGAAAGCCTCTATTTCAGATCCAGTTCCTCCAACCCTTTACCCTAATATCCTCGATAGCCACTTCAGCTTTCTGTTTCTCACCTATAAAATAAGTATCCATTCCAACCTTTGGATGTGCAAGCAGTAAAACAAGACAGGATTAAATTGCAGTTAGCATTTGAAACCGCACACAACTTGCTGCTTACCACACCTGTGAGACAATTTCAGTGAACTGTTTTATAGATGGAACATATCATACAAGTGCCCCATCTGCCAGACTGGAAGAAGAAAAAGGATGACCTCCATACACTTCTTTCTTAGAAGAAAAAGAGAAAGTACCAAGAATTTTTTTTATTTTTTCTTGCTTTGTTTTCCCCAATTGCCTTCTTGTGTTTCTCATGTAAAATATATTCTTCTAATTGACTTTTTCTTTAATTTCATCTAAGCATAAACTGTAATCCATGTACAAATCTGTCCCTTTGTGTGATAAATTAATGTGCACCAGATAGATATAATAAGAGAAACTTTGGATGAAATAATCATTTTTTAAAAATACAATAATTTAGACATATTAAACGCACAAGAGTGGTTGGAAAAATTTTCCCTTGGAAACATTCTGCAACACTCAGAGGTTAAACTTGGATTCATCTTGAAACACTGAATCCAAACTTTGTCCTGTGTACAGGATATAAAAAGTCCATCTGGCTACACTGAAGAAAATAAATAAATAAATAACCTAGTCTGGAAGAGAGTGAAGGAGAGGCTGGACTTTGGGCTCCAACATACATTGGAAAGACAGGGCCTTGACCTTTCCTTGGGGCCGTTGGCTTGCCAAGCAGTAATAATAAGGGAGAAAGCCAGACCGACTTAGACGTTGTTCACTTGGAAGCAGCTTGACTTATTTGTGTTAAAGAAAAGATGAGGGACATTCTGAACTGCTTCAGTCTGGATAAAGCTTTTGAAGTTTAATTAAGTATTTGTTGTTGATCTTAAATATATGAGGAGTTCTAGTAATGGAGTTTAAAATACAGGGAAATCCCAGTTTGGGAAGATAATATCAATAATTTTATATGGCTCAACCTTAAAAAAAAAACCTACCTTTAGAAAGTGGTTGGATCAATGTAGTGATTAAAAGCATCAGAGTGACGAGAGTTGCCCAGACACCAACAGAACTCCCGACACTGGGTTGTTTCTTGCATTTTTATCCAGACAGAGTCAAAGATGGTACTCTAACTCTCCATTAGAATGGGCAATAGATGGCATGTCTTTGTTTCATGACATCTAAAAGACTCTTACACAATCATCTAAAATAAATATAAAATCAGTAACATTGGCAGTCCCCACCACAATAAACAAAAGAATCACCCGATAAAGGAAAGAATATGCCACCTTTTGAAGATATACAATACCCTTTTTACGTCGAGAGCATGGTATAGGTATTTTAGACCTAGAAAGATTTTAAGAATCTAATCTGTAAAGAGTCCTAATAACTCAATTTATAATCTCTCAGCAGTTAAAGAGAAATTAAATATATAGGTAGTTTGCAATTTTCACAAGCAAAATTTATTTGAGAAATCCAAATTTTTCATGTGGAGACCACATGAGGACAATGTGAGGACTGTGGTGCTTTAACCAAAGTACCACAGTCATAACCTGTGAAACCACTGGGAGCAGTGATGCTGAGAAGGAAGAGGCTAGAGAAGTAAAAATGGGATTCAAGAGCAAAGGGTAATATCAGGAATCAAGGGGCAAACAGATTCCCATCCTAGATGTTATGGATGTTAGTGGAATCTTGAGAGAGAAGGGTGTGTGTCTTCAAGGCTCCATTAGTTACGTATATGATTTAGGGACAAAAATGCATTTTTGACTTTAATTATCAATACTTGCATCTGGGAAGTACCATGCTTTCAGCTTAATATAAGAAACACAGTTCATCATTCATCACTCTGCTGAAGTTATAATCCAAGTATGTATCCTTAGTCTTCTTTAGAGCACTTGAGATTTATTCCACAATATTAAAAATATTCTTGTCTCTTAAGTTATATAAAATAATGCTACCCTGGATCTCCATCTATTCCTTGCCCATTTCTTCTTCTTTCTTACAAATGCAAGGAATGCATTAGGCTCTGTCCTTGAACCAAGACATTATAAACTACTAGAGGGAAAATAAAAAATTTGATATTATAAATCTTAATTCAAGTTCCAGTTCTGTCACTTTTTATTCATAAAACTCTGGATAATTCCATTTTACAAGTCCTTCATGTGTAACAACTATCTCACAGGATTTCCACCCAAGTTTTACAGAGTACATTACAGCTTCAACCTCACCATTGTCAAAGTCAATTTACTCTGTCAAAGGTACAAGGGGGAAAGCCCTCCAGTTTTGGAGAGTGATCAGTTTCAGCTCTGAGTTGTGTTTCTGAATTCACTGCTACTGTTACAGTTTCCCTGTTTTACCAGCTCTCTTATACCAAAATTCAGCTTCTACTAGTGTATTCACCAATTGGAGGTTACATCTGGCTCACAGCAATATGTCTGCTCCTGACCACTCTCTCTTAGACTCTCTTTGCCACACTCTATGACCCATAGACCAATACCATCCCATTCTATACCTAGGTCTCCTTGAACCTGGTGTGGGTCTAAAACCCAGGGTTTCAAGTTGACTGTGAAAAGTCTGAATGGAAATACGAGAAATTAAATTAAATTATAAACATAAATTTTATTTGTAAACTTTAAAATACTGAAGTCATTTATTTATTTTAAATATATTTAGTCCTTAAAATATGCATTGTGCAAGTTACAGCATAAACAGATAATAATAAATACTGTGCTGTCATGAAGCATCAGGAACAAACAAAAGTATACAGATCGAATGACAAAATTCATATATATGTATACTATAATGGAATCACTTTGTAAGAAGTAATTTCAGCTTAGAAATACAAAGAGTCATAGAAAAAACTCTGGGACTGAGCATTGAAATACGTGCAGGTATTCACCAGAGAGAATGTGTAAGGATGGCTAGGGAAAAGTGTAATCAAAGCACAGAAACACAGTGCTGAGAAAAGCAGTAGGAGGCTGGAGTATGATGCTCAAAAGTAATAATGCTGGAGGAGTAAGCCATAGCAAATCATGGAGGGCCGTTAATGCCATTTTAGGGATTTTAAGAGAAGTTCATACCCCACAGGACTTACTTTTTTCAATGAAGTAAGTTTACTGGGAGGGGAAAGAAGTTCCCTAGAAAATGGCACATTCTCAAATGGCTGCTGTATGAATGCAAAAGGGTCCATACTGGGGAATGCTGTAAAGGATGCTAAGGACTGCAGCACAAGCGTGCATCAATTCAGTTTATCCTGTTATGCATCTTTCACCAGTGAGATGAGCAATTCTTGTCTGAATAAACACTATTCTTCTGGGGACTGAGGCCATTGCAATCATTCAGTTATTATCTACCTGTAGATTTTTCTTCAGTGTCTTGAACTGTACTTGCTTTGGCTGTTAATATTTTTACTGACATTTTTTCTCTCTTAAGTTTATTGGGGAATAGTAGACTGTATCTATTTAAAGTATATAATTCAACAAGTTTATATGTATATGCTCATGAGAGCATATGCAAATGACTTGGAATAGCAAGCAATTTTAAAACATAATAGAATCCTTCTGCTACTTCAGGTTATTACCTGTGATAATTCTAATACAAGATTATTTCCATCACCCTCAAAATATTCTATTTGCCCCTCTAAATTCCTTCCCCACATTCATCCCTGCTCAACACAGCTGATCTTCTTGTTGATATGAATTAATTTTCATATTACATAAATGGAATTAAACAGATTGTGTTCTTTTGTAGACACTGACTTCTTTCACCCAGCATGCTTAAGCATACTTACTTTAAGATTCATCCATGTTATTGGGTATATCAGTACTTCATTCCTTTGTGTTGCTGAATAGAATTCCATTATATGGATATATCAAATTATGTTTATACATTCATGTATTTATAGAGATTTGGGTTGTTTCCGAATTTGGGGTATAGTAAATAAAGACACTATGTACATTTATGTATAAGATTTTATGTGGATATATGTTTTCTTTTCTCTCAGAACAATACCTAAAAGGGTAATGGATAGATCAAATAGTATTTACATTGTTTAACTTTCTTAGGGAACTGACAGCTTTACAACCAACCAGCATTATACAAGAATTCTAATTGCTCCACATTCTTACTAGCACTAGCTTTATCAATCTTTTTAATTTGAGCCATTCTACCTCATTTGGATTGTCTAATGATGTTCAATATTTTTTAAAAAGATACTTACTGGATATTCACATATTCTTTGTAAGATAACTGTTCGGATGTATTGTCTATTTTTCATTTGGCCAGTTGACTTAATTCCGAACTGTAAAATTTGCTTATACATTTTGGATATAAATCCTCTATCAGATATATATATTTGCAAATAGTTTCTCTCATTCTATGACTTTCCTTATTGCTTTTGTATTAGTACCTTTAGAAACAGTTTGAAATTTTGATAAAGACCAACTGATCTTTTTATTTTACAGTTAATCTTTTTTGTTCCTATGCTGTGTCAAAGGCCTTGAAGAGTTTCTTGTAGAATTTTTATATTTGTTAGCTTTTAAATTTAGATTTTTTAATCATTTCAAATTATGTATTGTGTTTGCTGTGTACTAATGTTAGAGGTTCATTTTTTTTTCTTTATGGATATCTAGTTATTTTAGCAATTTCTTAAAGACTTTCTTCTTGCCACAGAAATGTCTGCACCCTTTTGCCAACCATCATTTAATCATATGTGTCTGCGTGTCTTCCTAGACTTTCTTCTATTTTGTTAATCTGTATGTCTATTATTCTACCTATATCACATTCCATTGATTATTGAAGCTGCATAGGAAGACTTGACTTCAGGTAGCAGAGGGATTCTATTATGTTGTAAAATTGCTTGCTATTCCAGGTTATTTGCATTTCTATGTAAATTTTAGAATTAGTTATTAGTTACCGGCATTTTAAAAAAACAGAATTTTACATAAAAACTAATATTTTGATTGAAATTGCATCATTTCTTAAAATAAATTCAGGGACAAATTAAATTTCTAAACATATTTAGTATTCTAATCTATAGCACTGCATAACTGCATTATTTGAGTCTGTAATTTTAGTCAGCAATGTTTTCAATATTGTGGTCTTGCATGTCTTTTATTCAGTTAGTTAAATTTATTCATAAGTACTTTGTGACTCTATTATAAATGGAATTTTCATAATTTAATTTCTAAATGTTTACTGCTATTATATAAAAAAGGCAGCTGACTTCTTAAATCTTAAACTCATCTTCTACAGCCTCAATAAATTCAATGTTACCACATCCTTTCTGATCAGTATATCAGATGTTTCTTTCCTTAATGCAAATGGCTAGGATCATTAAGAGCAATGTTTAATGTAGAGGTTATAATGCAGACACTCTTGCCTTTTCCCCAAGCTTAGGGGGAAAATTCACAACAGTTTAGATTTACATATGTTACTAGCCATATGTTTTGGTAGCAGTCCATTTCTAGATGGAAAAAGTTTGCTTCTATTCTCAGTTTTCTTAGCTATTTATTATAAATGAATGTTAAATTTTGCCAAAGGCTTTTTCTGCATCTATTGAGATGATCATATGAGTTTTATCCTTTATTTGTTAATACAGTGAATCAAATGGATTGATTTTGAATGACAAACTAACCTTGCATTACTGGAATAACTCTTATTTGTTACGATGTATTAAGGTTTGCTTGTTTTAATATATGCTAGATTGAATCAGCTCGTTTGTTAAGGATTGTTCTATGTTCAAAGAAGTATATTGGTTTATAATTTTGTTTTCTTATATGGCTTTGTCTGATTTTGGCATCACAGTAATGCATAAAATAATGAGTTAGGAAGTTTTCCTACCTCCTCTGTTTTCTGAAAGAGTTTGTTAATAGTATTATTTTCTCCTTAAATATTTGGTAGAGTTTACCAGTGAGGTCATCTCAGTCTGGAGTTTTTATTTGTGAGAAGGTTTTGTGAATGTTTATGTGTGTGTGCATTTATTATCTTTGTTATTAATTCAATTTATTTAATTACAAGTTAATTTAATTTTTAGTTATAGCTGTATTAAACAACAATCTTGCAGAATTCCTAAATATTTAACCATTAGGTCTGGTACACACTAAATGGTATAAACACACTCCTGATCATGGTAACCTTACTTGATTCTTTTACTTATTTAATACTTAAAGTTTTAAAAATTGATGTAATTAGAAATACAAAAATCTTGTGGTTTAAGAATTTGGCACTATATTAGGAAAGTGTCCTTCTATTGTATTATTAAAATGTTTGCATTTTCTTACAGCACTCTTAAAATACTATGTTTATACATCAAAATTTTTAATTTACCTGAAATTTATTTTTATATAAATTGTGAGGAAAGGATCTAAATGCTCTTCTCAAGTGTTAGTCTGTTGTCATAATTTTATTTATTTGAATAAACTGTCCTCTACAACACACTAAATTCTGATAAATACTTGAATTTGTTTTGTGAATTTCTGTTCTGTCCCATTGATTTTGCGGCATCTCAGACAGCGTTTGTTATATTTTAAAATAATGCTCATCGTAATGGCATATCAATGTAGTTTTGATTTGCATTTTCCTATTTCCCTAATGATAAGTGATGTTAAATATTTTTCATGGGCTTATTGGCCATTTATATATCTTCTTTGGAGAAATGTCAATTCATGTCCTTTGTTTACTTCTAATCTGATTGTTTTCTTGTTGTTGAGTTTTAGGAGTTCACTATGTATTCTAGATATTATCAGATAGATAATTTGCAGATGTTTTCTCTCAGTTCTTCAGATTTGCCTTTTTACTCAGTTTATAGTGTCCTTCAGTACACATTTTTTAAATGAAGTCCAATTTGTCTATTTTTTCTTCTTGTTGCCTGTGTCTTAGGTGTAATATCTAAGAAATTATCACCAAATACACTGTCATCATTGAAGTTTTGTACCATGTTAACTTACATTTGAGGCATGGATTCATTTTGAGTTAATTTTTGTGTATGGTATTATATAAGATACAACTTTATTGTTTTTGCATGTGGATAGTTTTCCTAGCACCGTTTGTTAAAAAGATATATTCCTTTTCCTATTGAATGGTCTTGGTATTCATCAACAATTATTTGACAAAATATACAAGGGCTTATTTCTCCTTTTCCCATTGAATGGTCTTGGTATTCATCAACAATTATTTGACAACATATACAAGAGTTTATTTCTGGGCTCTTTATTCTATTCACTGGTCTATATGCCTGTCTTTAATGCTAGTACCACTCTATTTTGGTTACTGCAGCTTTGTAATAAATTTTGGAGTCAGAAAGTATGAGTCCTACTACAGCTTTACTCGTTTCAAGACTGTTTTGGCTATTCAGGGTCCCTTAAGATTCCATATGAATTTGGGATGGGTATTTCTATTTATGCAAAAAACAATCATTGAGATTTTGATAGGAATTGCATTGACTCTGTAGATTATGGGTAATTATATCTTAAAAATATTAAGTCTTCTAATCTCTGAGCATGGGATGCATTTCTACTTATTTATGTGTTCTTTCTTTTCTTTCAGCAACGTTTAGTAGTTTTTGCTGTACAAGTTATTTACATCCCTGGTTAAGTTATTTTTTTTTTATTTTTTGAGATAAAGTCTTTCTCTGTTGCCAGGCTGGAGTGCAGAGGCACAATCTAGGCTCACTGCAACATCCACTTCCTGGGTTCAAGCTATTTCCCTGGCTCAGTTTCCTAAGTAGCAGGAACTACAGGGGTGTGCCACCACACCCAGCTAATTTTTTGGAATTTAGTAGAGATGGGGTTTCACAATGTTGCCAGGATGGTCTTGATCTAATGACCTCATGATCTGCCGCCTTGGCCTTCAAAGTGCCAGGATTACAGGCATGAGCCACCATGCCCAGCCAATTTTTAAGTAATTTTTACTTTTTGATGTTATTACTAGATTCAGTTATTCTTTTTTTTTTTTTGCAAACTTTTTAGATTTTTTACGTATAAGATTGTTATCAACTGCAACAGAAGATAATTTTACTCTTTTTTTCAAATTTGAATGCCTTTTATTATTATTATTTTTGACTGATTGCTCTAACTAGAACTTCCAAGGCTTGGTAGAAGTGGTAAGAGCATACATCTTTGCCTTGTTCCTGATCTTAGAGAAAAAAACTTTCAGCCTTTCACCACTGAGTATTAATTTGCTGATTTCGTATAAGTTATCTAATTTGTTGGCATACAATTGTTCATACTATTCTCTTATAGCCTTTTCTTTATTTCTGTGGAATCAGTAGTAATGCCTCCACTTTTTCTTTGTCTGATCTTACTAAGTCTTAGACAATGTAGCTAAAAGTCTGTCAGTTTCATTGATATTTTCAAAAAATCAACTTTTGATTTCACTGAATTTTTTATTGTCTATTTTATGTATCTGTTCTCTAAAGTTTGTCATTTCTTTCATTTGCTAACTTTGCATTTAGTTTATTCTTTATTTTCTAGTTCATTCAGTTGTAAAATTAGGTTGCTAAGATCTTTCTTTTTGTTGAATGTAAACTTTTATAACTGTACATTTCTTCATAATTATTGCTTTAGTTGTATTCTATAAATGTTGGTATGTTGTGTTTTATTTTAATTTCCCTGTTGGTATTTTATATTTCCCTTATAATTTTCTCTTTGACATATTCATTATCTAAAAGTGTGTATTTTCGATTTTCGCAGAATTTTGAAATTTCCAGTTTTTCTTTTGTTATTTACTTTTAACTTTATCCTACTGTGCTTTTAGGAGATACAAAATATCCCTATTTTTAATGCTCCAAATTGTTTATTATTATATTAAATATTCATTATCAATGGAATATAGATTATTAGTATAGCAAAGTGGTTAAATACTGTGTAGTTATTAAAATAATAAAAATCATATGCAAAAATGGTCCTGTATTCAATGAGTCAAAATAATAATACATATAAACATACAGTGGAGTTAGAGCTGCAAAAATTATAAATGCTTTTGGTAAATATTTATAAATTCACACACAAAAAAAGTTATACCATGGCAATAGAATTACATTTACTTTGTTTCTATTTTTCTGAACATTTAAACAATTATTTTGCAGTTTTATTTTACTACTAAAATTATATATAGTTACAGCATATAACTGATAACATTGTGAAATAACTTTGACATTAAGATAATTAGCATGTCCATCACCTTAGTTTTTCCTTTTCTTTTTTTCTTTTTGTAATGTCATGAGAACACTTAAGATCTACCTTTTTAGCCAATGGGCTGGGTACCTCACACCTGTAATCCCAGCACTTTGGGAACCCGAGGCAGGTGTTCAAGACCAGTCTGGCCAACATAGTGAAACCTCATCTCTACTAAAAATACAAAAAATTAGCCAGACAGTGGGGTGTGCACATGTGGTTCTAGCTGTTCAGGAGGCTGAGGCAGAAGAATTGCTTGAACTCAGGAGACGGAGGTTGCACTGAGCTGAGGTCATGCCACTGCACTACAGCATGGGCAACAGAGTAAGACTTAGACTCAAAAAAAATTTTTTTTTAACTTCTTAGCAAATTTCAAGCATATAATAACATATGGGTAACTATGGGTACTATGTTTTATATTAGGTGTCCAGGAAGCATTCATCTTGCATAACTAAAACTGTATACCCCTTGACCAACATCTCCCCATTTACTTTCCCTCCAGTTTCTGATATTTTTGATACTACTCTCTGCTATCTTTGCTATGAGTTTGACCCTTTTGTATTCCACATGAGAACATGCAGTATATGTTTATCCACATTTGATTTATTTCACTTAACATAATGTCCTCCATGTTCATCTATGTTATTGCAAATAGCAGAATTTCCTTTGTTTTTAAAGGTGAATAATTTTCCCTTGTGTATATGTATATTTTTGTTGCCCATGCATCTGTTCAAGAAAAATATTAATCTATTAAAATCTACTGAAATTTAATTTGTGGCCTAACATATGGTCTCATCCTGGAAAATGTTCCAGTGCACTTGAGAATAATGTGTATTTGGTTGTTGCTTGGAAGAATGTTCTGTACATATCTGTTAATTTTAGTTGGTTTATAATTGTCATTTCAGTGTTCTATTTCCTTAATTATTGTCTGGCTGGTAGTTCTATTTATTATTTGTTGTGGAGTATTGAAGTCTTCAACTATTATTGTATAACTCTCTATTTTGCCCTTTATTTCTGTCCATTTGGGACTTATATATTTTGATATTCTGTTAATATATATGTATATATTTTTGTTATTTCTTCATACATTGAACCATTTATTAATATACAGTGTCCTTCTTTGAATCTTTTAACTATTTTGTTTTAAAGCCTATTTTGCTTTGGGGACTACAAACGGTGGAAAAGTAGAAGAGGGATAGGGCTGAAAAACTATCCATTGTTTACAGTATTCACTATTCAGGTGATGAGTACACTAAAAGCCTAGACTTTACAATGATGCAATTTATGAGTGTTAGAAATCTAACACTCATAATCTACTTGTACCTACTTCATATAGAAAAAATTAAAAACTCTTTCAGCTTTGGTTTTTCTACTTTTAATATGAAAAAATGAAAATAAAAATAAATCTGTTTTATCTGATGTTAATATAGCTGCTCATACTTTCTTCTGTTTCTGTTTCCATTAACAGTCTTTTTCCATTGGTTATCTTGAATCTATTTGTGCCTTTGAATCCAAAGTGAGTCTTTTGTAGACATCATATAATGTAATCATTCTTTAAAAATCCTCTCTGCCAATCTCCTTAATTGGAAAGTTTAATCTATTTATATTTAAGGTAATTACTGATACAGAGGAGCTTATTTCAGTCATATTGTTAATTAGTTTCTTCATTCCTTACAGCTTCTTTTTTTCCCTAACTTTCTGCATTACTCTTTTCATTTGTGTTCAATTGATTTTTTTGGACTCAAACATTTACTTTCTCATTTGCTTTTGTGTTTATTACATATTACTTCTTTCTGTGATTATCATAGGGATTACACATGTCATTCATTCTAAAGTCATAATACTTGAATTTAAATTTATAACAGTTTAACTTCAATAACATACAAAAACCGTTCTTTTTGTATTTTTTGTTTGTTTGTTTACTAGACAAGGGGTTTCACCGGGTTAGCCAGGATGGTCTCGATCTCCTGACCTCATGATCTGCCCACCTCGGCCTCCCAAAGTGCTGGGATTACAGGCTTGAGCCACCATGCCCAGCCCTCAAAAACTACTCTTTCCTAGCTCCGTATCTACCTCTTTGGTTGTCTGAGTCTCCAGATTGCATCTTTGTACATTATGTGGCCCAAACACTAATAGCTCTTTTAAGCTCATTAGTTGCTTAAATTACTTTAAAAACAAAATATGAAGTTAAAAATTAATGTTATGGCTGGGTGCAGTGGCTCATGCCTGTAATCTCAGCACTTTGGGAGGCCGAATTGGGAAGATCACAAGGTCAGGAATTCAAGACCAGCCTGGCCAACATGGTGAAAACCCATCTCTACAAAAAATACAAAAATTAGCTGGGCATGGTGGTGTATGTCTGTAATCCCAGCTACTGGGGAGGCTGAGATAGGAGAATTGCTTGAACCTGGACTCAGGAGGCAGAGGGTGAAGTGAGCCAAAATGGTGCCACTGCACTGCAGCCTGGCCTACAGAGCAAGACGCCGTTTCAAAAAAAAAAAAAAAAGTTACAATAATGCTAGTGTTTTTTGAGTAATAATTTTGTTTGTTTAAAATTCATTAGCCTCTTAAATCAGGTTGAAAACAAAAGTATAGTTACAAACTTTTGTTAAAATAACATTAGCTTTGATAATTGCTTATTTGTTTACCTTCTTTGAAGTCTTTATTTCTATATACAGCTTCGAGTTACTGTCTAGTGCCCTTTCATTTCACCTTGCAGAATGCCTGGAACATTTCTTGTAAGTCAGGTCAAATGGTGATATACTCCCTCTGCTTTGACTTTTATGGAAATGTCTTAGTGTCCCCCTCTATTTTGAAGGGTACTTGCTGGATATAGAATTATTGGTTAATTTTTTTTTCTTTTAGCACTTTAAATATATCAGTGAAATGCAAATAAAAACTACAATGAGATACCATGTCACATCAGGCAGAATGGCCATTATTTAAAGTCTAAAAAATAAGAGTAGTTGATGAGGTTGTGGAGAAAAGGCAACACTTACACACTGTCAGTGGGAATGTAAATTGGTTCAACCACTTTGAAAAGCAGTTTGGAGATTTCTCAAAGAATGTAAAACATTACTACCATTTAACTTAGATAACCCATTCCTGGGTATACCCTCATAGGAAAATATATCATTCTACCAAAAGGACATATGTACTTGTACATTCATTGCAGCACAATTCACCATAAAGAAGACATGGAATCAATCTCAGTTCCCATTAATGATGGATTGGATAAAGAATGTGGTACTTACGTATCATGGAGTATTATGTAGCTGTGGTAATGAATGAAATCATGTCCTTTGTAGCAATATAGTGCAGCTGGAGGCCATTATCCTAAGTAAACTAATGCAGGAGCAGAAAACCAAATACTGCATATTTTCACTTATAAGTGGGTGCCAAACTGTGGATGCACAAGGACATAAAGATAAGTACAACAATCACTGAGAACTTCAAAAGCATTAATAAAGGGAAGAAAGTAAGGCTTCAAAAACTTTTCATTGGGTGCTGTGTTCACTATTTGGGTGACAGGATCTATGGAAGCTGAAACCTTAGCATCATGCTATATACCTATGTAAAAAACCTGCACATGTACAACTGGATCTAAAACTAAAATAAAAATAAACTTAAAGTTAGTTGAAAGCGATTTTTAAATTTTCTATGTCTGATATGGTTTGGCTCTGTCCCACTCAAATCTTGTTGAATTGTGATCTCTGGTATTGGAGAAGTGGCCTGGTGGGAGACGATTGGATCATGGGGCTGGTTTCTAATGGTTTAGCACCATCCTCGTAGTATGTCTTGCGATAGAGTTTCATGAAATCTGGTTGATTAAAAGTGTGTGGCATTAATCCCTTTACTCTGTCTCTCTTGCTCTGACATGTGAAGATGTGTTTGCTTCCCTGTCACCTTCTACCATGACTGTAAGTATTCTGAGGCCTCCCCAGCCATGCTTCCTCTATAGCCTGTGGAAC
The DNA here is from genome assembly GCF_009761245.1 of Sapajus apella. NCBI lineage: Eukaryota > Metazoa > Chordata > Mammalia > Primates > Cebidae > Sapajus > Sapajus apella. The sequence goes on along the minus strand of NW_022436946.1, from coordinate 67,676,221 downwards.
TGTGAGTCAAACCTCTTTTTTAAGACATAGATTACTCAGTCTTGGGTAGTTTTTTATAGCAGTGTGAGATGAAATAATATTAATACAATGTCTTTTTGCTTTTGTTGTGTTCTATAATTGCTGAGTGAAGGGTATTAACACCTACTTTTGTAATTGTGGAGTTTTCACTTTTAATTCTCTCAAGTTTTTAAGATTTATTTCAATGTTCTACAATTAGGTGCATACTTACGCATGTTTTATTTCATTGATACAATTTTCCCTTTTATCTTGGACATTTTTGATATTACATTGTGTGGACCCAGAAACCTGTTATATTGTTCCAAACAGTGTTGCAACTTTTTGTTTTTAGCAAAGGATTATAAATTGTTCTACTATAAAGACACATGCACACATATGTTTATTGCGGCAGCTGAAACTGGATCCTTTCCTTACACCGTACATAAAAATTAATTCCAGATGGACTAAAGATTTAAACATAAGACCTAACACCATAAAAACTTACACCACAGTGAGATACCATCTCACACCAGTTGCAATGGCAATCAATAAAAAATTAGGAGACAATAGATGCGAGAGAGGATGTGGAGAAATAGGAACATTTTTACACTGTTGGTGGAAGCGTAAATTAGCTCAACCATGGTGGAAGACAGTGTGGTGATTCCTCAAGGATCTAGAACTAGACATACCATTTGAGCCAGCAATCCCATTACTGGGTATATACCCAAAGGATTATAAATCATTCTATTATAAAGACACATGTGCATGTATGTTTACAGCGGCACTGTTCACGATAGCAAGGACTTGAAACCAGCCCAAATGCCCATCAGTGATGGACTGGATAAAGAAAATGTGGCACATACACACCATGGAATACTATGCAGCCATAAAAAGAGATGAGTTCAGGTCCTTAGGGGCATGGATAAAGCTGGAAACCATCATTCTCAGCAAATTGACACAAGAACAGAAAACCAAACACCACATGCTCTCACTCATCAGTGGGTGTTGAACAATGAGAACACATGGACACAGGGAGGGGAACATCACACACTGGAGCCTGTTATGGGGGTCGGAGGATAGGGGACGGATAACAGTGGGTGGGGACATAGGGGTGGGATAGCATTAGGAGAAAAATAAAATACTAAAATGAAATAAAACAACAAGTCTAGAAAAAAATGTCCTTCATGGATTTCTGAATCAAGGTGTTGGTAGGGCTATGTTCCTTTAGGGAGTATTTAGAAGAGAATCCTTTTAACGTGTCTTTCTGGCTTATACAAGCTATCTGTATTTCTTTTGATACATGGCCTCCTTGTTCCATCTTCAAAGCCATCTTTGACCCTGCTTTTATAGTCATGTATTTTTTTCGGACTCTCGTCTTCAAATTTCCTCTTTCACTTTGAAGGATACTTATAATTAAACTGGATCTATCTTGATAATCCAAAATTATCTCCTTATCAAAAGGTGAACTGATTATCAACCTTAATCTCATATGTAAATTTATTTCTCCTTTTCCATGTAACCTAATATATTCACAGGTTCTGAGAATTCAGACTTAGACATCTTTAGGGGAGCCATTTATTATTAGCCTAATACAGAGCTTATATGCAGAGCTTGATGAGATCTTAGGTCTCAAGTCTCCTGTATTAGGTCAATTGGGGATAGTGGTCTCAGAATTTACCCTCCTTTACTCATATTATGAGTAAAACACCTGAAGAAGGGTTCATCTACCGAAACATAATTATCTCCCATTACAATGGAGGAAAACTTGGGCTTCACTAACTCAGGGAAGATATCTTCACTGCTGAGAGAAACAATGAGCTATAATATTCACATGCTCACATTCATTGACCTCTCTCTGACGTATTTCTCCATATCACCGCTAGCCAGTGGAAGGAGCAATTAGATAATACCAGCACATTTTATCCCAGCTTATTGGTCTGCAGAGAACTTACTGGTGTCTCCCTCTCAGCTAGGAAATAATAGTATTTTGTGTAACATTTTACCATCTATGTTTATTGATGGGTATAATGGGCACTGGCAACATGATCATTCTCCTGAGCTATCCATAATCCCTTTTTAAATATGTATATTTCTCTGAAAAAAAAAAGAGACTGAAATTCTTGTAGAAAAACTTCTACTCACAATACACATTCTCAAATATGATTATTTTCAAGTTGGTATGTATTAGGGGAAATTTTAAGGATTTAACCTTTCACTTTTCCCTAAATACTACTAATTTTCTTACAATAATGAGGGATTTGGATTAGAAACTGTAAGAAAATAAGCTGAAATAGAATAAGTATCAAAGATTACAAAATTATATTGGGTCCTTTCCTTGTTTTAAGTATTACTATTAATAATTGCCTCATTGATCTTATCATGTTATTCATTCCATTGGGTTTTCAAGTGTTGAGCTTTTATCTTTTAGCTTTAGTCTACCTTCTGATGTTGAAAACGTTATATGCATATATATGCATGTATGTCAATACACAATACATGTGTTTAGTAAATGGGATATACATGCAAAAGATTCTACTTAGGGCCAACCACTTTAATATATTTAAAATAAAGGACTTTTTATTTATATTCTTATAAATTTGGTATTTTTTTGCATGTACATATTTTTACTTTAACAAAATTGTCATGTTGTATATTTCATATATTTCGCTATTATTACTCAAATGTTACATTTTAAATGGTACATCTATGTTTTCATGATTTTATAACTTTCATAATCACATTTAGTCCATTGATTCCAACAGCTTCATAATTCTACTGTCATAACCAAGACTCCTTTCTTACATAGCCCTCTGGTGATGGAAAGAAAATTGATTGCCTATATATACCTGAAGTCAACTATGATGCTGCTGTGAGCATTCTGACACATATCTTCTCAGTAACATGTTTGAGAATTTACTTGAGTCTGTCAGGAGCAGAATTTCTGAGTTAAAGGCTACATGTATACTTAATCTGACTATGTTCCAAAAGCTTGCTCTGCAGAATAGTTAATTAGATCTACATTCCCAGCATTGGATGAGGACTTATATATTCCACATCTCTGTAAACAGAGACATAGTTCTAGGAAATGTCTAAACAAAAGGTAACTACTTAAAAACACCAAGAGTATATGATTGCAAAATGTATATTGTGTTTCTTTAATTCACAGTCTTTAAAATTTATCATAATAAATACTTGAAAAATGTCTTACAAATGGAAAACTCAGAGTAAATGCAAGTTAACATATTAATTTCACAGAGTTAAAAATGCAGTATTTATTCTCAATATGGAAGGACAAACTTAATTGTTTATGTTTGAATGTTTGGTGTAGAGGAATGGAAAAATATGGTCAAGATGACATAGAAAATATCCTAGAAGTTTGAGAGTATGAGCAAAATCAAATATTTTATGATACTAACAATTATTTAAAGTTTCTCTGTTTAACTGCATTCCATTCTGTGCATCGAATTGCCTTATCTTAGACTTAAAAAATGTTATATTTTTTTGTGAATGTTTATAGCAACATTTGATAGTTATTTTTCTTTGGTCTCTTGGATAAATCAGTTTGTATCAGTCTATAATTTATTCTAGGAAATTACCTAATAAAACATAGAGGGGTTTTAAATAATAGTGACTATAATTCAAAAGTGTTTTGACAAAATGAAAAATAAGAGAAATACTTAGCATTTTAAGTAGTTTTGGGACAAACTGAACAATAATAGATTGATTGAAAACTTTTAAGTAGTTTTGGGACAAACTGAACAGTAATAAATTGATTGAAAGCATCAATCTGTAGAACAAATAGACCTTAACTTGATAAAATGGCCTTAACTTTAATAATTTTGATCCTAAAAAAAATCTGCTCTGGAAGTCTCTGGCTGTATAGTATCATGCTCTCAGAAAAGTTAAACCACAATTTTGTTCTGTGTACAAAATTCTGAATATGTGATATTTTTAAAAATATATTTTTCATATTTAAAAGCTCTTATTCTTTTGTAAAAGATTATTTTTCTGAGAGATGTTTTAAGTTCACAGCAAAATCAAAAAGAAAGCACAAATATTTCCTCTATATCCTCTCCCCGTACACATGCATAGCCTCCCATGCCATCAACATCTCCCACCAGAGTAATATATTTGTTAGCACTGATAAACCTAGAGTGACACTTTACAATCACCCAAAATCCATAGTTTACTTAGGGCTTGCGCTTGCTGTTTTATATTCTGTAAGTTTGCAGGAAAGTATAATGGAATTTTTTTCATCATTATAGGGTACATAGTATTTTCATTTTCCTAAAAATCTTCTCTGCTTCGCCTATTTGTATCTTCTCTTCACACTACCCCCTGGAAACCTCATCTTTTTACTTTCTCCATAGTTTTTCTAGACTATAATATGGATGGAATTATATGGTCTTTTCAGATTAGCTTTTTCATTTAGTAGTATTTACTTAATGATTCTCTATCTTTGTATTATTTTCCAGCTTATCTCTGTTTAGATTTGCCACTGTTTATTCTTCCATTTACCTACCAAAGGACATCTTGGTTGCATCCAAGATTTGACCATTTTAAATAAAGCTGCTATAAACAAATGTGCACAGGATTTTGTGTGGATGTAAGTTTTGAAATTCTTTGGGTAAATACCAAAATATGTGACAGTAAGAATGTATAATAGGAATAGGCTTTGTTTTGTAAGAAACTGAGAGTTTGTCTTTCAAAGTAGTTGTACCATTTTGTTGTTGTGTATTTATTTATATTTTATTGAGTTATAATTTACAATATTTTATATTTTGTTTCTATTTATTTTACAATTAGCTTTGTTATATTGTAAGTAGTATTGATTTTCCCTTGCTAGTACTAATATCAAGTTTTAAAAGATTTATTTTTTAAGTTTTATTTTATTTTTAATTGACATATAATAATGTACATATTGAGGAGAGCAGTGTGATGTTCTGATACATTTATGTATCATTTATGATAAATTTGGATAATTAGAATATTCATAGTCTCAAATATTTATCATTTATTTTTGGTAAGAATATTCAAAACCCTCTCTTCTAGTTATTTAAAAATATGTAGTATTTTATTATTAGCTATAGTCACCCCACTGTACAATATAAAATGAGAATTTATTCCTTTTCCTTAATGACAACTTTGTACCATTGGCAGTCAAAAATAAATGAGAATTCCTGTTGCTTCATATTCTCCCTTGCATTTAGTTATGTCGGTTTTCTGAATTTTGGCCATTCTAATAGTTGTGTAGTGGTAGCTCATTGTTTTAGTTTGCATTTCTCTAATGACATATGAGACATATGATATGTCTTTTCATATACTTATTTGTCATATGGGTTTATTATTTGTGAGGGGTCTGTTAAGGTCTTTGGCCCTCTTTTTTATTGGACTGTTTGTTTTCCTATTGTTCAGTTTTAATACCAAAGTCATATTTTATAAATATTTTCTTCCAGATGGTACCTTGTCTTATTCTTTTGACATTGTCTTTCACTGAGAATTTTTAATTTTCAATGAGTTAATCATTTTTTTAACAGATTGTGCCTTCGGTGCTGTATCTAATAAGTATCACAATACCCAAGGTCAACTAAGTTTTCTTCTATGATATCTTCTAGGATTTTAAAGTCTGGGCAATTTAGGTCTATGATCTATTTTGAGTTAATTTTGGGGGAAGGTGTAAGGTCTGTGTGTAGATTCATTTTTTACATGTATATCCAGTTGTTCCAGCATTGATTGTTGAAAAAAAAAAAAAAAAAACTACCTTTGCTTTATTATTTTGCCTATGCTTTTTTTTTTTTTTTTTTTTTAGCCTGTGCTTCTTTATAAAAGCTCAAATAACTATATTTATGAGGGTCTATCTATTGCTGAGTTATCTATTCTGTTCCATTGAACTATTTCTCTATTCTTTTGCCCATACCACATTGTCTGGATTATTGTAGCTTTATAGTAAGCTCTAATGAAATTGGCCATGTCACACCACAAATGGGCTTGAGTAAACCAAATGTAGAAAAAAATATGCTCCACTCTTGAGATATTCTGAAAACCTTGTTGTTTTCTCACCACGTTACATTTTTTTAATTTGAAATATTTTATTAATTTATATATTTATTTAACACACATTTCACAGCATGTTTCATGTGAAAAGTATTTGATAATGCTAACAATAGTAATAAAACCCATTCACTTTTAATTTTTAATTTATTTCCTATGTTTTCTAAAGAACTAGTTATAAAAAGAGGGTGGGAGTATTAAGTTTCAATGTTCATACTTTCATTTAGTAATTCTCATCTTTAAACTGTAATCTAAAACCACTGTGTACCTAATTTTGTTAGTTTTTTTCTTAGCTATACAACTTGAAAGTTCATGGTTATCTGTCATTATATTAATTGAAACACAATTCCAGGCAAACAGCAATTTCTTAATATAAAGGTTTAATAAATATTTTTCAAAAACTTTTTTCCTAAGCTATTCATAACTCCAAAATGCCTGAAAATATTAAATTTCTAATACAACCATACCCTTTGTTAAATTTTCCAGAATCACAAAAACCAATGTTCAGATAAAATTATATACAGTGAAAGGCACTGGTTTTAATAGTACAATTCAAAGAGTTTTGATAAATGTATAAAATCGTATAATTACTCCTTCAAACAATATATAGAAGAAATTCTTCATTCTCCCTTTTAGTTCTATAGGCAATCCTTTCTCTTATTTATATTACCATAGAGTAGTTTTGCCGGCTCTTAAAATTTACATAAATGGAATCATACAGTTCATACTATTTTGTGTCTGGATTCTTTGATGCAACATAACATATTTTTAAACTGACCCATGTTAGTGCTTGTTCAACTATTATTAATTCTTTTTTATTGCCGAATAATATGCCATTATGTGACTATACTACATTTTGTTCATTCATTCTCTTGTTGATAGATATTTGGGCTGTTTCAAATTCTGGACTCTTACAAATAAAAATACTGAGTGCATTCTTGTACAATTTATTTTATTAATATGTATCCATTATTCTTTGATAATTATCTAGTTGAGATATTGTTGAAGAGGTGGATATTTAACTTTTTAAGAAAATCCTAAGCTGTTTTCTAGAGAGGTGGTATATTTTATATTCACATCTAGATACAGGAGAGTTCCAGTTTTCCACATCCTTGACAACACTTGGTGGTGTCAGTCTTGCTAATTTTAACCATTCCAATGGGTGTAAAATGGTATTGCGTTGTGTTTTTAATTTTCTCTGATTTTCTTGTTGATCATTTGTACATGTTCTTTAAATAAATGTCTGTCCAAAACCTTTGCCCATTTGAAAGAATTATTTTTGGTGTCAATTGGTGTTTTTATTTTTGTTATTAATTGGTATGATTTTTTTCTATATTCCCCAATGGAAGTTCGAGTTAAATAATTCTCCCATAAATGAGAGTTTGGTTGTGCTGCCTAATCAGTATTTCAGAGCCGATTTCATCTTGTTTAAAAAGTCTAACCTTGATAGGTAAAAATAGCAACTATTGCTTTTCCCTTTATTACTTTTCTGAGAACACTTTTAGAAAGTTTCTATTATCCTACAAAGTTGTTTTTATTTGTCCAAACCATTGATATTATTTTGCATAATTTTATCTAAATACCTGGTCAAAATTTCAATTCAAATGACAGGTCATCCAGATACTTGAAGGGCACCAATGGTTATACCTGCTTTCTTAACAACAACCCACTCCTATTTTATTAAAATTGTTTTGGCTCAAGGATTTGGGAACCTGGAAGATTTATTATTTTATCTTATCAACTTACATTTTACATGTTAAAATTCTATTAATTATCTCCAAAAAGCACAAATAGATTTTTCTGTAGTGTATTTTCATATTAATCTTTAATCTTTCTGAAGTAATCTATACCACCTCTTGAAGCAAAAAGGTAATTTATGTGCTCAGTTCCCGGGTATTCCAAGAACACCTTGGCTATGGTCTTAGTCTAAGTTTCTATTTTCTGAATATCTTTATTTGTCCATAAGTTTGTATTACTTATAACCCACAAAAGTTTGGGTCAGCTTTTTAATAACATTGAATCTAGACTTAACCTAAGTTATATCCAATAAAATTTAAATCTGACTCAAACAAAATTAGAAGAAATTTACAATTTCTTTAAAATATCTTAAAAAATGTTAAAGTGGGTTTCATTCAAATGCACATTAAATCTTTTGGGAAAGTATTTTCTTGTTTTTTTATTAATAAAGGAAAGAGGTTTAACTGACTCACATTTATACATGGCTGGGGAGGCTTCATAATCATGGCTGAAGGCAGATGAAGAGAAAGGTCAAGTCTTACATGGTGACAGGCAAGAGAGAGCTTGTACAGGGTAACTCCTATTTATAAAACTATCAGATCTCATGAAAATTATTCACTATCATGAGAATAGTATGGGGAAAACTGCCCCCATGATTCAGTTATCTCCACCTGGCCCAACCCTTGACGTGTGGGGATTATTACAATTCAAGGTGAGATTTCGGTGGAGATACAGAGCCAACCATATCAGAGGTATAATTTGAAATCAATAAAATGCACATGCTTTAAGAGAATAATTCAATCCATTTATTCACCACCACAATTAGGATATAAAACATTTTCCTCATTCCTAAAGATTCCTTGGTGCCCATCCAAGTCAATCCCTACCCTCAACCCAAACCTAAACCCTGGAAACCATTGATCTGCTTTCTATCACTGTGTGTTAGATTGGTCATTCCTAGAATTAGTTATAAATAAAATCATACACTGAACTCTCTTTTGTCTGCTTTGTTTTGCTCAGCATAATGCTTTTGACATTCTTTCATGTTTTTTGATGTATCAGTAGCTTATTCCTTCAAGGGTAAGTAGGATTATATTTTACAGATACCCAACTTATTTTTCCTTTTACCTGTTGATAGAAAGTTGACTTGTTTCTAATTTGGGCTAATATGAACAAATCTTTTATGAACATTGTTGTGCATATATTTTAACTTAAGTAAACATCCTAAAGTATTGTGGGATCTTAAGTGTGTATTTAATTCCATAAGAAACTACCAAATGGTGTTCAAAAGTATTTTCAGTATTTTACATTTCTACCCACAATGTATGAATATTCTAGTTGTTCCATATCCTCATAAATAATATTCTCAATCTTTTAAATTTTAGGCATTCTGTGTATGCAGTTTAAATTTTTATTACCTAATAATTAATGATGATAATTTTTCATGTTTTTGTTCACCTTTCATACTTTATCTGTTCTGATCTCCTGTTTATTTTTAGGTTGACATATTCTAATGAGTTAATTGTAAAAACTGTATAATTAAATGCAACATCTTTGTTAGATATATATATTGCAAATTTCTCTCCTAGGCTCTTCCTTGCCTTTTTACTCCCTTATCGAAGTCTTTTCAAACAGTAGAAGTTTTAAATTTGATGAATTCCATTTTTAATTTTATTCTTTCACAGTTCATATTTTTTAAAATTCTATTTAAGAAAAACATTTTTTTTACAAAAACTGCAAATAGTTGCTCCTATATATCTTCCAGAAGTATTAAAGTTTACCTTTTACATACAGGTTGATGGTACATTTTGAGTTAATTTTTGTGCATGATATGAGGTAAGAACTGCTTTTTTAAAAGTAATACATAATAATTGTAGATATGTGTGGGGTATATGTAATATTTTTCCCATGGGAATATCCAGTTGATCCAGCACCGTATGTTGAAAGAATAAATCATCTTTCTTATGGAATTACCTTAGCTTCTTTGTCAAAAATCAATTGGCCCTATGTCTGTTGGTTTATATCTTGATTTCCCACACTTCCACTGCCTAATAACTCTAGCTCCACATTACAATTTAAATTTACCTTATTTACAGTTAAATAAATTTTGAAATTTAATTTCTTAGTCCCAGAAAACACATGCCAAGTCACACCTAGCTAATAAGCTAATTAGTACTTTATTAAACAGGATAAATATAGAATATTTGCCACATTACACAAAGTTCTGTTGAACAGGACTGCTGTCTGGTGTTTTATTATCACATATATATATATATATCCTTAAGCAAGTATCACATTGACTTAATTAGGGACGCATTTTCTTTTGTCTATTCTCTCACTAATAATAGCTGGCTCCAAAATCTTTCTCCACCTTTGATCTATCTCCTCTTAAACTATCTTCCACTTAGACACTCAAGCTATTTATGAGTCATGCATTGTTATAATAATGTTGCAAAACAACAACCACCAAACCTCAGGCATATAACAATAAATATGGTTTAGTTGACAAAGCTGAGGGCTTTATTAAATTTGGGCTGTGCTTCCCCATGCATCTGGGTTTGGCTACAAGTCAACTAGGTAGGTTGCTTTTCTGATCTTGGCTTCACCTATTGATTAATCTGGAAGTGATCTTGACTAGGATGGCTAAAGGAACTTGGGTCTGTTATACGTGACTCATTCTTCAGCAGTTTCACCCAGGCAGGCTTTTCTCACAGTGATGGCAAAAGCCAAGAACTATCAAACCAATTGCACATGGGCTTTTCAAGTTTCTGCTTTCATTACATGCAACATTTTATTGTCCAAAACATATCACATGGCAGAGCCAAATGTCAGAATCAAAGAGTTAAAAGCGATGAGCCGCATTGGAGAAAACTGGTAGGAGAAAGTGGGGCCATTAATTCAAGCAATCTGAAAAAGGATGTTTTATTTTTTTCACTAATTCTGCACATGTCAGCAGGGGGTGATGTGTTCTCTACTCAGTTCAGTCTCTCCTCTTCCAATACATTATCTACATAGCCTCTTAAGCTACCTCAATTTTTTTTCTTTCAATCTACTCCAGTCTGTATAGTTCAAACACAAAAGTAGTTAAGACAGAAGTAACATTAGTGAAGTTGCGCAAATTAGGAGAGTCATTAGAATGAACACTAAATAACACATGCTTTGGGGAGAGGAAGAGTGGAGGTAAATTTTTCATATATTAATGTTTTTAACTTGTTACCAAAAAATAATGTTCGAAAGAATGTATCTTAAAAGTGTATTCTTCCAATGCAGAAGCTACCTCCGGAGAAAAACATAAATTTTGCTATCAGCTATTAGGAATTCATTACCCCTTGGTCTGTTCATCTGAACACAATATTATTCAAAACCAGGTATTCCACGGGAGCAATACAGCGACCCAGATGGTCAAATTACATCTATTTTCCCGGTTTTCCAGGTGTAAATAATTTCTCTCATACTTATTGGTAAATAACTGTGGGATGAAAGTGCTATTATCAAGCATTCTAATAGATCCAAAGTTTTTCTTACAGGTACTTCAATGATTCACAGTTTTGTAAATGTGGGCTGTGGGCAATAAGTTAAGTCAAATTCTCAATTTTTAAAAGAAAATATAATTTTTGCTTCAAGATCACCTGATATTCCAACTAAGAGTCATAAGCCAGGGGCCACAGAATCAGAGAAAAATGGTTTTGATCCCAGTCCTTACCTCTTATTGATTCCATGGTTTTTAGAGCTTTAACTAACACTCTTGTCCAGTACTTTCTTCCTTAATATAATCAAGATAGTAAGATATATTTTTTCATAATTAAATATAATAAAATCAAAATACCTAATGCAATGCCTTGTAATATGAATAGCAGTACTCCTTACTCCTTGTTTTCTATCAAGAATCAAGCCAATACATACTCTGGAGAAAATGATGAGGAGGAATAATTTCTATTCTTTCAATTATGGCCATGGTTCTTAACCTTGGCTGCCTATTAAAATCACCTAGGGAGTTGAAAAACTCTGTATGGTTTCTACTATGGATCAATTAAGTCTGTATCCCTCAGAGTTTAGAGCCTAGGTATTGTCATCCAAGAGACCACCAGGATGGCCATATAGTAGAAAAAAGAGCTTTATTGTTGATACTGGTTTCCAAACTAGGAGGACAAACTCTCCAGTGTGGAATGAGGTATTCTCTCTTCAAAGAGAGGAAAGATACATTGGGTTTTATGCCTGGCAGAGCCAGTATCATACATATTCATCAGGTTTGGGGAGAGAGGCTATACAGAATTATGAGGGGAGCCAAGTGCATGCTCAGGCTCTTTATATCAAAATGTGAACTACAGGACACAAAGTCGGTGTGCAGCATCTTTAAGTTGGCTAAAGTCTGCAATAGGTTATCAGAAAAGAATGTTTATAAGGTTGGTCTTCTGTCGAATCAGAGTTGAAGTGGTCTGGGTTAAAATGAGAACTGATCACTCCTATTGTTAGGAAGTTTAGCCATTGGAATTTAGAAATTTTCCATGCCAACCAGTCCCTTAACTCGCAACCCACAGGTAAGTTAATTTTCTTAAATTTGGGTCCATCTTGGTTGATTAAGGGGCACCTGCCTTGGTCTCTCAGATCACAATATTCATGTCTAATTGTAAAATTCCCTTGGTGATTGTGATACACCATTGCTCTAGTCCAGTGTTCTCAGTGGAGCCCTCAGACCAACAGCACTGGCATCGTACAGCATTTGTCATAAATGCAAATTATTAGGCCCTTACCTAGACCTGCTAAATCAAAAACAGAGAGAGTGAAGAACATCAAGGTGAGTTTTAGCAAGCCCTCCATGTGATTCTGATGCACAGTAAAGTTTGAGAACCACTGATGGAGTCGGTGGTAATCAATCAAATTTAATGAATAAAAAAATCATTTGAAGGGCTTGTTTAACATGTATGTCAATTCTTACAGAACTTTTCACTAAAAATTTTAATTTTACTGTATGCAAATTATACTTAAGCTCCCCCAAAATGGCCAAGAAATAACAATTTGGGGGCTCTGCCATCAGAGATATTGAGTCAAAGTGTTTGGGTAGGGACTCAGCAAACCTCATTTCAAAACATGAATATTCTGTTTCAGTAAGCAACTAGACTGTACCTCTAGTGTGGGTAGTACTATCTTTTGCCTTATATCACTGCAGATCATGGATGAGAGAAGATATCAGTATCTTTGACAAATACCTCATTTCATAGAAGTCACCACATCCTCACAGAAGTGACTTATAAAAATTTGCTTTCATGCTACCTTTGCATTTGCAAGTGTCAAAATAAGAAATAGCTTCATAGCAAAATGTTCTTTATTAATGTTTTTGATGTGTAGTTGTCCTCTTTATGAAACCCATGTAATAATATACTTGTAGAATTCAGTCCCAAGTACATTTTCTTCTGTGCTGATATCCAAAACATTTATATTTCATTTTATTTCTGTAGCTGCTAAAAAATTTAGCACCACTTTTAATGCCAGTTGCAATAACCACACTTTTTGTACTTTTTGTTTTCATACTTATCCAGAGAAGAGGATGGGAATATCAAGTATGTTTTGAAACCATTTCATCCAAAGCTGGCTATATTTTTTTCACATAATATTTTATATATTAATAATTTTATTAAGTATATACTTTTTTGTCGCCTTAAACCCTTTACAAACAAAACAGTATGAGAAATCCTATAATAAATCCCATTATAAATAGTAACCATCAAGGTAAGTCAAGTCCCATTTAGAATATTCAGTTATCTTGAGATAGTGAATGTAATCCACTGATTCAAGAGATTCTAAGAAGAGGAAAACTAGTTACTGGGCAGTTTTTGAAAAGACAGCTATAAATCAGTTTTAATACACAAATACTGACATTTCTGTGTTTAGATAAATTCATAGCACATTCTTACAATGTACTATGTAAGGAAGCACATTGTAAGAATGTGCTTCTAATTTCTGATTTTCTTTGAGGAATAACAAATGTATTTTCTTGATTACGTAAATCTACATGGAAAAAATATATAATCTCATAATACAAATGCTTCTGAGCCTAATCTTGATGGCTCTGATAAACTCTCCAACTTTGCAAGACTCTTGTCCATTTCTCTGTCTTGACATACAATTATTCTCAATCTGTCTCTGTGGGTTACCAGTCAAAATCTAAAATTTCCATAGCAACATAAGTATCAGAATGTCTGCAGGTTTCCTCCAAAGAGTCTCTGAAGTGAGACAGGCTCACAGCCATAGTGTCCCCCCACCACCCAAAAAAGATTAACTTAGAATACAGGTATTGATCGACTTACAACCTATGCAACTTACGACCATTCGACTATACGACCACAATCGCTAGCCACGACTGCTCCGCGTCCGGCAGCGCAAACATTGCCCAGCTGGGCGTACGACAGTGCGGACCAGCTTCCGGCAGCACTACTATCTCTGCATGCACCATTTCAACTGTACATATAGCCTATTCAACTTACGATCAAATTGTGTTACGACCGGTCTGCCGGTCCCAATCATGGTCGTAAGTCGAGCGCTAGCTGTATATCAAACCATAGACCTATAGAATTTCATTTTGTTTTTAAAAGCAGTCAGGTTTATGAATGCTTCTTTAGATATGCTCTGAGAGACAGTAAACATATTTATATATTTCCACACCTCACTAAGCTTTTATTAAACCAGTGATTCCAATGGTATATATAAAAACTCATATTTCTATAGAAATCCATGGAATACTCTTTGCATGTATTATGATAAAAAAACTGCAAAAACAGATGTTTATGATTATCTTTTTCTAGAAAACACGTGCTTCTAAGAATGCCACATGTAGGGAGAATCTCAGCATACAAAGTGGCCCAATTTCTATGTCTTCTATGTCTAGGCAAGGATATTTTTTGAACCTTAGACATATTTTTCTTTAATTTAAAAAAGCAAATTTTTCTGAAAATTAATCATGTCTCATCAAAGAGACATTTTTGAAAGCTTAATGCTGTGAAATGTTGCTGAATTTATGGATGAACTAAGTTGTTATTATTATTACTATTATTTTGGAAGCAGGATCTCACTCTGTCACCCAGATTGGAATTCAGTGATGTTATCATGGCTCACTGCAACCTCAACCTCCCAGGCCCAAGTGATTCTCCCACCTCAGGCTCCCAAATAGTTGGAGTCACAGGTACACACCACTACTCCTTTTAATTTGTTGTGGAAATGGAGTCTAGGTATCTTTCGCAGGCTGGTCTTGAGCTCCCTGGTTCAAGAGACCTTCTTGCCTCAGTCTCCCAAACTGCAGGGATTATAGGTATAAGCCACCATATTTAGTCAATTAACCCATTTTTATGCATTTGCATATGCATTTTATATTTTTAAACTTTCTAGTGTAACACATAAATCACAAGACTCATAAATATATAGCTTAATAAATTAGCTGCATTGCCATTTTTAGAATAAAAAGCATGAAGTAAATAATTATTAGATAGCTGAAGGCTGTAGGGGTTCAGTAACACTTTATGAATGAATTTCTACGACCTCAGAAAACCAATCCAGGGGGTAGCTAGGTTTGGCACTGATGAAGAGAAATCCCTAGCCTGAAGGTTTGGAATAAAGGGTTTGATTCCATTTTTGACGTTTGACTGTCGACAGCTTTCAAGTACTGTTGCTTCCTGTTCCCTAACTACGCTACATCTGGGTAAGCCAATAAGGTAACCCAGGTGCTCCCTTCTTTGGCACCAGTGAGAAGTTAAAACCTCGTAGTAGCTGCCTATGTGGGAACCCATTCTATCCCCACCCCCTAACTACCAGGAAAGCCCCAAACAAATCACTCCTCCATTCATTTTTTAACCTGTGCTCATTTTTTGTGTAATAAGCCTTTTCTTACCCTCTTTGTGCATGTGTGATGTCATCAGTCTTCAGAGCAGAATCAAATTTGGGGATAGGGAAGTAGATCCCTCATCTGTGAAAGTAAGTAAAACAATGTTGAATCACACATCATATCACTAACTTGAAAACCTAATTTTATAACTTAGATTTAGCTTCCCTTCTCCTTTTATGAAAGAGAAAACTTATTCATAGCCAGCTTGGCCAGCATCACACATATGATTATGAAAGGGCTTAGTTAAGATAAATGTTCCATTATGGTGACATTTTTCTAACACATATACAAAACATTTTTCTAACTCATAACAGAGCACTTAAATGTGAACGCATAAATGCAGATCATATATAGGTAGCATTAACACTTTATAAAGAGAATTTAATTTGTATTCACATTTTAGTAGTATTATCTTCACCTATAAGTAGTTTCCACTCCTTTTGTGAACTTTAAATTTCTATTGTTCTATCAATTGGTATATTAAAGGTTATAGGCTACTTTCTTTAGCTAGTTCATTCTCCTTATTTCAAACTGTTACATTTATAGTTAATATCACAGATTTTCCTGCAATTATCCCTTCTTTTTAAGATACTAAGCCTATATTAATTCAGGACTCATTAGACTACATATTTCTTTGAAGGTAGTGATTCTTTTTTGGTTATTATTTTCAACGTCAAGAAAATAAAAGGGATTGAAACATATAAATATTTTATAAATATTTGAATGTATGAATGAATCCATACATGTAGCCTTCCTTATATATTCCTCACACATTCATGTAGCCTTCAGAAACTTGAAAACTCTCATATTTTACAGTAGGAACATCTACAAAAATGAGAGTAAAATTATTTGCTGCCTTTAATAATACCAATTACTTATTAAGCACTTAGTGTTTTCAGCATTGGGCTAACTGCTCTATATTCATTATCTAATTTAATATTTTCAAGAACCCAATAAGATAGTTTCCATTCCATAAGACCTAGTTCTTATGCAGGATAATTAACATGCCAAATATTGTCTCTCATTTCTTTCTCTTGTATATAGTTGTAGTACTGAACATCTCATATTTCAGGAATTCTCCCAGTCCCAAGTAAAAGCCAGGTTAGATTACTGCAATTGCATCATTAGAGTTTTTTTGTTTGTTTGTTTACTGTTATAACATTACTAAGTTATAGATATAAGCAATATTTTCCTATATTAGATTTTATCAGTAATAATGCCAATTTTAAGGTTTTTCATCTGCTTATTTGTCTTAACTTTCAATTAAATTTGAACTCAGGAATAGAAGACTAATGATATTTATTGGGATTTCCTAGTATCTCAATCAACAAGTTTACCATCAAAGCTTTTAATCCAGATGGTCTGTATTTCATCTGAGGAACTGCTCCCTCTCCTTTCATTCTTTTAAATCTTTGCTTATTCTTTTCTCACAGCAATTAGCCCACAAAAAAGGACCTGTTCAAATATCTTGAGTTCAATGATCATAAAGTCCGAGGTAAATTATGGCCGGGACCCTAGCTATCTTATTCACTATGATATGCCCAGAAATTAGTACTTTACATGGACTTTAATAACAAATGAATAAATATATCTTGAATATTAAATTGTCTTTTCTTGGGTCATCATCCTCTATCCACTTATTGTTATAAGTATCAGACTCATTTCTTACATTTACACATGAACTGTATTAAGTCATAGACAGGTATGAATCCCAGCTGAAATTCTAGGAGTTGAAAGAGAGGTGTGCTTATACCTATTTCTATTTTTAGTTACTTGTTCAACTTGTTTTCATCATGAGGATATTCAAGTGTTTGTCTTCTTCATATTTCTAAATCTCACACAAACAGTATATCTAAAAATGTTATTTAATTATCCAAATATTTGAATCATTCTTATGTTCACAATTATGTAGAATATTTGTAAGGCACGGAGATTTCTGACGGACCTCTGCCCATGCTATAATCATTTGCCTTTGTATACATTCTTCAGCAAGATCAACAATATAAAAAGCTACTATGAGATACTGAAGGCTATTGTTTCTGTGTGTTCACCACTGAAAATACCTCTTCTGAACTCCATTCCTGGAAATCTCACATAAAATAGTTAGACTGTGGTTTTACACTAACCTAAAAAAATTCTATTTTCATAAAAATCATACCTACATTGATATAGAGTTGAATATAGATTTTGTGTAGCTTATGTAAAACACAGCTCTTTGGTATATCAGTCATAAACTGTTTTTCAAGAAATTTCAACTTATTGCTATATAAATCACTAAATTATGCAACCAATATTTGATCAGCTCTCATGTGACAGATATTACACTGCTCTTCAGATGCTTAAATAATACAGAACCTGGGCCGGGCGCGGTGGCTCACGCCTGTAATCCCAGCACTTTGGGAGGCCGAGGTGGGTGGATCGCGAGGTCAACAGATGGAGACCATCCTGGTCAACATGGTGAAACCCCGTTCTCTACTAAAAATACCAAAAATTAGCTGGGCATTGTGGTGCGTGCCTGTAATCCCAGCTACTCAGGAGGCTGAGGCAGGAGAATTGCCTGAACCCAGGAGGCGGAGGTTGTGGTGAGCCGAGATCGTACCATTGCACTCCAGCCTGGGTAACAAGAGCAAAACTCCATATCAAAAAATAAATAAATAAAACAATAATAATAATACAGAACCTTTGGTCATCAAGCATGTATGGTCTAGTGGATAGGGCCAACACACAGATAATTATTTGGGAGTGTGGAGGGAGGAAAAATAAATATCCAGTATTTATCACATACACATATTGTAGAGACTTTTTAAAAAGAAATATCAATGCATTACATCAGAACTATTTTGTCTTCTAACAGATGAGGAGACTATGTCAATGAGGTCATCTCTTTGTTGAAAGTCAGAGTAGTCCAAGAACACATATTAAGGTTGGGTCAACTCTTGCCAGTTTACACTAATAATTATTTAGGTTTTTGATGGACTATCTATAAGAAAAACAAGTCAACAATTCCTTCTCTTCCTCTCAATTTTTAGCTTTAGTAGTTACCTTTTAAATTTATGACTTTCTATTGAAAGTAGAATGAACTTACATGTTGATGTTCATATTTTGAGAATGAAATCATGTGACATTCAAAATAGAATTAAAATCCTAACTTTAGGCTTGAAATTCCTGAATCTTCTTTCAGAATCTCCTACTATACCTTTGCTTTTACTTTTTGAAGAACTGTAAAGTTTAATTATTTTTAAAAGTAATGAGCTACTCTGTTTCTTGATCTTATCCATACCATTCCACTCTTTTTCACGGTCTGACATTTCTTTGCCATGCCTCACCCTCACTTTCAAGTTTGTTTTGTTTTTTCCATTTTGAAGGTGATCCTGTATAAATCTCTTAGGGCCCAGTAATGTCATTGTACATTATATATGTGTTGATTTGATTTTTAGATTCAGCCACAATGATTTGTCACTTATGTTCTTACACAATTCATTTACAAGTATCCCCCACTGAATAGTAACATAGTTTAAAACAATAAGTAGATATTCCTTCCTCTTAATCTGCCCATTTGGGATATGAGTTAAGTGTTAATATATTATGTAAATTATTTGAAATAAATGGCACTTCACGGATTTAAAATATTTTTTCTCTGATACTCTATTGTATTCTGAAACAGTGAAAAGAGAGAAATGGCTAGTTTATTCCTCCTTTCCAAACCCAGGCCAACCATGAATATTTTAGCTGTTTATATCAAGGAAAAAAACTCAAATAGAAAATTAGCAATATTGCTCCCACCTAAGAATGTTAAATTTGCCACCAGGAGTGAGATTACAAGTTTTATAAAAAGATGACTATAATTTTAATATGATTTTTTTAAATGCAGATTTGAAAAGCTGTCATGTATTAGACTGCTACGATTAGATTATTTTAGGATGATTTATAAAGCCATAAATTGCCTCATATCATGATATAAACAATGCAAATAATTACTTATCTATAATTTTGTTTTTGAGACAGAGTCTCTCTCTGTTCCCAGGCAACAAGTTGGAGTACAGTGGCACAATCTCTTCTCACTGCGACCTCCACCTCCCGGGTTCAAGCAATTCTCCTGTCTCAGCCTCCCAAGTAGCTGAGACTACAGGCACACACCACCACACCCAGCTAATTTTTGTATTTTTTAGTAGAGACAGGGTTTCACCATGTTGGTCAGGGTGGTCTCGATCTCCTGACTTCGTGATCCACCCACCTCAGCCTCCCAAAGTGCTGGGATTACAGGAGTGAGCCACTGCGCCCAGCCACTTATCTATAATTTTAAGTTAAAATTTTATTTTGAATTTATAGAACACAAAATATTTATGTGTATGGCAGTGTGTGTTTACAACACACACATAGAAATGAAAATATAATCTCAGAAACATTTAGAAAGATGTTCTCTTACAAAAGATGTATTAGAAAACTGTATAAAATATGCTAAGCAGTTGAAGTGTGGGTATTCTTGAGCTGCAATAGTGATTGTCTTCAGTGAAATCCTGAGGCAGCTGGATTTGGCATGCATGGTGTGAGAGAGTTGGAAGTAAAGGTGAGAGTAAATTAGCCTGTCCAGGGGACAATCAAATGGCCAATGCCCTGGTTCAGGTTTCCCATAGTCAAGGCTAAAATATTTAAGACAGCATGAGATGTAAATCAAGTCAGACTCTTTGAGGACAATGCAGAGGTTAAGAGCACATTTGGCGTTATAGTTGAGAGCTGGGGATTAGGGCACAGATAAGGAATACAGAGGATTATGAGCAATCATTGCAAGTGATGATTGTTCATTTGGAGCTGGTGTTTACATGGTTCTTAATTGGTTTGGAATGGTTGAAATGTAAATAGTACAACTCACATTGTCATAACATGTCACATTTGGATAAGCCCACCTAAATCTAGTTTTGCCCTGTGATACAATGAATCACTGGGTCCTCTGCCTGTTGCTAGGAGTCCAACTGAATACCCATTGCTCCCATATTGAAATGTAAGGAGTCCTGACAAAGAAGGCCACCTATACATGGTGTTCCACTGTAGCTGTCCCTTGGGATGATAAGCACTGCTTTTCTCTAATAAGTGTGTATAACCTCTAATTCATTAATAATGCCTGTTTGTGAAAGTTGATTACTGACCTTTGTCCTCTCATATAATGCTGTCAGCACAGAATTCATAGAGAAAACTGAGTGTAATTTGATATGCTTCTTAAACTGATAATTTTTTTCATGCATAATTAAAATCATTTTTTGTTTTCTTTGTCATGCTAGAAACCTCATATTCTTAACAATTTTATAAAAGTTTATTGTCATTAACCCCATGTTTAAATCCTAATATGGCTATAAAAGAAGTCCATTATGTTTCAAGGTAGAAATAAGATTAGAACTTTTCTGTTTTGTTCTTATTTACATCATGTGTCTAATAACAAAAGAAGAAGAAACACATACAATGTTAGGTAGCTTGTCTCAATGAAGTAAAATAAAATGGGAATCGTAGACAAAATTCTTATTAAGGGCCAAGATGATAAACTAGAAGCAGCTCATGTACATAGCTCTCATGGGGAGGAAATAAAAGGGCTAGTGAGCACTGATCCTGCAGGCCAATCATCTGAGAAACCTTGCAGGGATTCATTAAGGCAGCAGGGACACACAGAAAGCAGAGGGAAGTGAAGCTGGGCACCAGCCTATCTGTCTCAGTGTGGAGACAGGAGAACCTCTGCAACTTGGAAAAGGATGAGTGAGTGAGAGCCCCCTGGGGGATTCACACTCTCCGCAAGAAACTGTGGAAGACTGGGAATGGGAGAATCCTCCTGGCTCCCAACTCCTACCCTTCCCCACTGAGTTTCTAGACTGAGGCAGATGGCCATCTGGATGTTTTCTAGGGGCAACTCATGATTCCAAGGGGAACTTTACAAGCTTTGGGCTCTGGAGCAGACCAGCACTGATGCCATCCCAAAGAGAGGACACGGTGATAGTGCTTGGGAGCAGTAAGATTGCTCCAACCCCCTTGCCAGACAAGGCTCTGTGCCAGCTCCTGGCCCAACAGTCCTACTTCTGCTTGCTCAGCCAGCAGCTGCAGCCTCCTGTTGTCCTGGGAGGCACCCAAAAGGCAGGGTGTGTGATCCACCCTCCTTTATTACTGGTAGTAGGTAACACCTGCCAGAGCTCCTGCCCCAGTGGTACAACTTCTGTGAACTCAGCCAGAGGGTGCAGCCATCTGTTGTCCCAGGAAACACCAAAATGGCAGGGTCAGTGACCTTCCAGCTGAACAGTCCTACTTCTACCTGAATTTGTCAAGATGCACAGCATCCTATTGCAGTGGAAGCACCCAGATGGCAGGGCAGGAAACTTCACTCACCCCACCTCATATAGCCAGATGGGTCACACTGCTAATGCTTCCAGCCCAGTGGTTCCACTTCTGCCTAAACTCTGCAGGCAGGCACAACCCTATGTTTCCTTGGGAAGCATGTGGACAGCAGAATAGGGCAGACAAAGCCAGGTTAGGGCCTATCTGACAACTGTGGCCCCTGCCTGAGGCAGCACCATGGATCAGAGCATCCAAAAAAGGAAATGTAGGCATAGAGACCGTAATTGAAGGAGCCTCCTCCAAGACCTAGGAACAGTCTAGAATCAAAGCTGACTGAACCTACCTTGTAACACAATCAAAAACCCAGTGGATTCAATGAATATACAATTTGACCCAGCAATCCTGTTACTGTGTATATGCCCAAAGGATTATAATTCATTCTATTATAAAGACACATGCACACATATGTTTACTATGGCACTATTCACAATAGCAAAGACTTGGAATCAACCAAAATCCCCATCAATGATAGACTGGATAAAGAAAATGTGGCAAATATACACCATGGAATACAATGCAGCCATAGAAAAGGATGAATACATGTCCTTTGCAGGGAAATGGATGAAGTTGGAAATCATCATTCTCAGCAAACTGACACAAGAACAGAAAACCAAACACCGCATGTTTTTACTCATAAGTGGGTGTTGAACAATAAGAACACATGGACACAGGGAAGGGAACATCACACACCAGGGCCTGTTGGGGCTTGGGGGTCTAGGGGAGGGATAGCAGGGGGTAGGGGGTTGGGGAGGGATAGATAGCATTAGGAGAAATATCTAATGGAGATGATGGGTGATGGATACAGCATACCACCATGACACTTGTATAACTATGTAACAAACCTGTACAATCTGCACATGTACCCCGGACCTTAAAGTATAATAATAAAATAAAAATAAAAAAATAGAAAAAAACAAAAGACAACAACAACAACAAAACCATTCTAAAGACAACAAACTTAAAAACTGAAGGAACATCAGTCGCACAGATGAGACAAGCCAGCATAAGAACACTGGCGCTTAAAAAGGCCAGAGTGTCCGTTTAACTCACAAGATGGCTCTAGATCCTCAGCAATGGTTCTTAACCAGACTGGAATGGCTGAAATGTCAGAAATAGAATTCAGAATATGGATAGGAATGAAGATGATTGACATTAAGGAGAAAGTCGAAACCCATTTCAAGAAATTTAAGGAATACAATTACACAATAAAGGAGATTATAGATGAAATGGCCATTTAAGAAAAAGCCAGACTGAAATAAGATAGCTGAAAAACTCACTTCAAGAATTTCAGAGTAATCACAAGTATTAGCAGCAGATTCCACCAAGCTGAGGAAAGAATCTCTGAACTCTAAGACTGGTTGTCCAAAATCTCAGTCAGACAAAAAGAAAAAAAAAAGAAAGAAAATGTAGTAAAGAATAAACAAAACTTCTAAGAAATATGAGATTATGTAAAGTGACCAAATTCATAAACCACTGGTGCCTCTGAAAGAGCGGAAGAGAAAGCAAGAAACTTAGAAAACACATTTCAGGATAACATTCATGATACTTTCTCCAACCTCACAGGAGAGGCCGACATTCAAATCCAGAAAATGCAGAAAACCTCTGTGAGGTACTATATAAGATAGTCATCCCCAAGCACTTAGTCATTAGATTATCACAGATTTAAATGAAAGAAAAAATGATAAAGGCAGCTAGAAAGAAGGGTTAGGTCATTTTCAAAGGAAACCCCCTCAGGCTAACAGTGGACTTTTCCACAGAAATCATACAAGCCAGACGAGATTAGAGGCCTATATTCAGCATTTTTAAAGAGAAGGAATTCCAAAGAAGAATTCCACAATCAGCCAAACTAAGCTGCATATGAAAAGGATAAATAAGATCTTCTTCAGACAAGCAAATGCTAAGAGAAGTTGTTACCAGCAGCCCTGCCTTACAAGAGGTCCTTAAGAGTAGGCAAAATATGGAAAAAAAAACAAAAAAAAAACAAAAAAAAAACACCATTACTCGCCATCACAAAAACACGCTTAAGTAGTCCAATGACACTGTAAAGGAACTACACAATCACATCTGCGTTGTAACCAGCTAACAATGCGAAGATAGGATCAAACGGGCATATATCAATGTTAATCTTGAATATAAACAAGCTAAATGCCCCAGTTAAAAGCCACAGAGCGGTAAGTTGGATAAAGAAGCAAAACTAAACTCTATCCTATCTACAAAGACCCCTCGCAGATGTAATGACACCTATAGGCTCAAAGTAAAGAGATGGAAAAAATCTACCAAGCAAACAGAAAACAAAAAGATCAGCGGATGATATTCTAATTTCAGACAAAGTAGACTTTAAACCAACAATCATCAAAAGAAAAAGGGCATTACATAATGGTAAAGAGTTCAATTCAACAAGAAGATCTAACTGTCCTAAAACACATGTATCCAAAATAGGAGCACCCAGATTCATAAAGCAAGTTATTAGAGAAATATGAGGAGACTTAGATAACCAAACAGTAATAGTGGGAAACTTCAACACCCTAATGAGAGTATTAGACAGATAATCAAGGCAGAAAATTAAAACAAATAAATTAATAAGGTCTGAAGTCAGCATTTGACCAAATGGTCCTAACAGACATCTACAGAACTTCACTCAGAAACAATATACTCATCTACACATGACATATACACTAAATTTGACCAGGCAGTTGACCATAAAACAATCTTTAAAAAAATTATAAT
Source organism: Sapajus apella (assembly GCF_009761245.1). Lineage (NCBI taxonomy): Eukaryota > Metazoa > Chordata > Mammalia > Primates > Cebidae > Sapajus > Sapajus apella. The sequence goes on along the minus strand of NW_022436946.1, from coordinate 67,651,464 downwards.
TTAAAAAAATTATATCAAACACGCTAACAGACCACAGCACAATAAAAATAGAAATAGATCCTAAGAAAATTCCTGAAAGTCATATTGTTACATGGAAATTAAACAACTTGTTCCTCAATGGCTTTTTCCTAAACAATGAAATTAAGGCAGAAATGAAAAATTATATGAAACTAATGAGAACAAAGATACAACACACCAGTATTTGTGGGACACAGCTAAAGCAGTTTTTAGAAGGAAGTTGACAGTGCTAAGCACCCACATCAAAAAGAAAGATCACAAATTAAAAACCTGACTTCACACCTACAGAAACTAAAGCAAACCAACCCTAAAGCTAGCAGAAAACAAGAAATAACCAAAATCAGAGCTGAGCTTAAGGAAGCTCAGATGCAAAAAATAAAACAAAAGATCAAGAATTCCAGGAGTTGGTTATTTGAAAGAATAAGTAACATTGTTAAACTTCTCATGAGACTATTAAAGAAAAAAAGAGAGAGGATATAAATAAACACAATCCAAAATGACAAAGGGACATTACCACTAATCCCACAGCATTTTAAAACCGTCAGAGACTACTATGGACACCACTATGCACACAAACTAGAAAACTTAGAAGAAATAGATAAATTCCTGGAAATATAAAATCTCTCAAGATTGAACCAAGAAGAAATAGATTCCCTGAATAGACCAATAATGAGCTCCCAAACTGAATCAATAATAAAAAGCCTATGCCAGAAAAGGCCCATGGGCAGATGAACTCACAACTGAATTCCACCTGATATATAAAGAAGTATTGGTACCATTCCTACTGAATCAATTACAAAAAATTGAGAAGAGATTCCTCCATAACCCATTGAGATCAGCATCACCTTGGCATCAAAACCTGACAAAGATACAATTAAAAAAGAAATACCTTCAGGCCAATATTCTTGATGAACATTGAGGCAAAAAATTCTCAACAAAATACTAGCAAACTGAATCAGACTGAACATCAAAAAGCTAACTGACCATGATCAAGTAGGTTTTATGTGTGGGATGCATGGTTGGTTCAACATATGCAAATCGATAAATGTGATTTACCACATAAATAAAACTAAAACCAAAATGACATGATCATCTCAATAGATGCAGAAAAGTCTTTCAATAAAATTCAACATCTTTTTATGTTAAAAACCTTCAAAAAACTAGTAATTGAGGGAACATACCTCAAAATAATAAGAGCCATCTATGACAAATCCACAGCCCAAATCATTCCCAATGGGCAAATAATGGAAGCATTCCCCTGGAGAACCAGAACAAAATAGTGGTGCCTACTGTCACCACTCCTATTAAACATAGTAATTAAAGTCCTAGCCAAAGAAATCAAGAGGGAGAAAAAAAAATCCAAATATCAAGAAACAAAGTGAAAACATCTCTGTTTGCAAATAACATGATACTATACTTAAGAAAACACCATAGTCTCTGCCCAAATTGTTTATTCATCTGATAAACAATTTCAGCAAAGTGTCAGGATACAAAATTGATGTATAAAAATTGGTAGTATTTCTATATACCAACAACTTTCAAACTGAGAGCCAAATCAAGAATGCAATTCCATTCACAAGAGCCATAAAGAGAATAAAATACCTAGGGATATAGCTAATCAGAGAGGTAAGAACTCTCCACAATGAAAAGCACAAAACACTGTTCAAGGAAATCAGAGATGACACAAACAAATGGAAGAACATTCCATGCTCATGAATAGTAAGAATCAATATTGTGATAATAAATATATGGTCCAAAGTAACTTATAGATGTTATTTCTATCAAATTACCAATGGCATTCTTCACAAAATTAGGGAAAAAAAACAACAACTATTTTTCAATTCCTATGGAACATAAAAAGGGCCCCAATAGGCAAGGCAATCCTAAATAAAAAGAACAAAGGGGAGACATCAAGCTAGTCAACTTCAAACTATGTTATAAGGCTACAGTAACAAAAACAGCATGGTACTGTATAAAAACAGATGCATGAACCAATGGAAGAGAATAGAGAACCCAGAAATAAAGCTACACACCTACAACCAGCTGGTGTCCATCAAAGTTGACAAAAAGAAGCAATAGGAAAAGGATTCCCTATTCAATAAATAGTGCTGAGATAACTGGCTAGCCATATGCAGAAGATTGGATCTGGACCCCCTCCTTATAAAAATGATACAAAAATTAACTGAGGATGGATTAAAGACTTAAAAGTAAAACCTAAAATTATAAAAACCCTGGAAGACAACCTAGGAAATACCATTCTGGACATAGTTCCTGGCAACATCTACTGAGAGAGGAGAACACCAGTTCTGCTACTCTAATATTATCCAGCTCCAGTCCAAATAAAGGTCTGGAAATTGATAAGGAAGGGAGTAAGAGAGGCTTCCCTTGTTTGATTTTTCAGTCAAGAAGGAATGCTTAAAAGATATTTGATTGCCTCCTCATGGAAAAGGAAATGAAGAGTGGGACTCTCCCCTATTATACAAGCCCCAGTGTGGAGGTCCATAATCTCAAGTTCATTGTGGACCTGTACATAGTTTCTTTCAGAATTTGAGACTCACAGAGATTGATGCTTAAATCTCCTGAAGGATTCTAAAGGAAAAGATGCCTGGAACTGGCATTCTTTCAATGATAGAAAAGTGCTGAGAAAAGGTTTCATTCGAAGCAGTCTGCATTTTATGGTTTTGCAGGAAAAAAGTGCCAAGATTTCCTTGGCATGAAGTGGGCATCTTAGAAGGTAGAAAACTCTATAAACAGTACTTCCTTCTAGAGTATAAATAAAAGATTAATCTTTAAACAGATAATAAATAATTTTATTTCTCTACTTATTTGGAGGATAAGTAACCCAGGGCTGGAACAACATTCTTCAGTGTCAAATAGCCAAGCTTTGTCTATCTTGTTCCTATATCATTCATTTTCTTCCTTTTCAAGGAAACCTGTTGTCTAAGATACCTGCTTTCATTCATGTCCACCTATATACAAGACAGCAGAAGGAGAGAGAAAAATAAATTTTTTAATGGACACTTACCATAAATTACATATGCCATATAGGTATACTATTGGCTAGAGTCAAATCAAATCTTCAATATATTAATAGCTAGGTGATCGTTTTGTAAGAGATGTGGTATTGATTGTAAATGCAGGAGTCAGTCTGAATCTGGCACATGACACTCCAGGTTAAGTATAAGACGGGTAAAACTACATTATAGCTCACCTACATGTTAGATTTTATTTTAATCACGCAGCATTGGTGGGATACTTGCTACTGCCTTTGTGTTTGTGACTGGCTTTTTCTTTTAAGGCCACCATATTTTCTTTGCGTGCATTTGTATTCTGAGCAGCTATGTGCAAAACAATCTTGATTTTGTCTTAAGAATGAAAAAAAAAAACAATGCGGGAAATAGCTTGGTCAGAAATAGATTATTTGACTTACTGGACCACATGCTTATTCAGTGAGGCTGAATCTCAGATTAAGGTATCTGGCCTTGTTTTCTCTCCAAAAAATACAAGATTCTGACCTAAATTAAAGTTTTCAGGCTGCCAAACACAAAGCCTTTGAAAACTGATCACACAGGAACTATGTTGTCCACACTAAGATAAGCCTCCACTGAGTTACTGTAAGACAAATGGAATCCATCCATTCCTAAATTAGTCGCTGGCAGAAGTAATTTTTCCCTCCTTGCTTAAGGCTTATTACCAAGAATTCCAACCTACTAGTTGATATAGAATATTGATCTGGTAACAAAATAATACACTTAATTTCTTTTTGAGACAGACCTTTATAAAAAACTTAGAAACGGAAATAAGAGCAGTGAAACCACAAACTATCCACTATTCAGTCAATTAATTTGTTTATAGGATTTATACTCAGACTACATCCAAAAGGCATTGAGGTAGTTCAGTATTCAGAGCCTTATTGTACTACTGCCAAAGGTGGTTTCTGGCTTGGTATCAAGAATAGTTTCACATCTTAGAAAGAGTTCATTGTGGATAACCTGAAGGTATAACCCCAGTAATATGACTTCCTTGTATGTCAAAATAAAAACATCCCACCATTCCCATGACAACATTTGGGCCTTTCCAACCTACTAGCATACTAGGGAAAGTATAACCCATCAGCAAAGAGCCTCCTGATTTTGAAGAACACACAGGCATATTATGCACAAGTGCTGCATGCATGGGACAGTAAATGAATCCCTGTGGAGTATTTTTATAGTAAATGGCTGTATTTATTCCCCTTTAGCTTTTTGAGGTTAGGATATCTGTCTTATGTATTTTGCTATCTTGCCTAACATATAAACTTATCCAGTCATCTCCTACATTTTGATAGCCATAACTAACTATATATACTTCCTCTCTCCTGATCCAAATTTCCCTTTCTCACAAATCATTACATATGTTCTATGAAATAATTTTTCTCTGATAAACATACTTCTTAACATCCTCAATGTCTATGTCAAACACTCCATCTTTGCTTTATGTAGTATCACCTCTCTTAAGGATTTTACTGCTCCTCAACATCGTTTATTCTAACACAGCCAACTTATTGTCATTCAGCATGGAGAAAATCAGGAATGTCATTTACAGATCACCGTGCTCCCATCCTCCTTCAACATGTCCTGTTCCTCTCATCTCCAACGCATTCTAATCTTCATGCCTGGTATCACTTTCTTGCTCCCTTGTCATCTACTCTTGTGGTTTTGTAATCATGTTATATCATTCCCCGCTGTAAGCCAGCTGCCATCCTGCATGACCCTACTGTTAATGAAGGCCAACCTTCCTCTGGCTAAAGACTGAGATTAAGTCATAAAAATAGAAAAAATAGAATGTTTTCCCTTTTCCATATACCTTGCAACCACATCAACAAGTCTCCAGTGTAATAATAGTGAATTAGAGATGAAAGGACTGTAAGGATCACTCTCCATTTAAGAAGGTATTTTTTAGGAAAACCCAAATCAAGAAGGGAGACAAAAATAAAAAACACTAGAGAGATTTGAAAGCTTGGACACCTACAGTACAGCAAACATTAAACACAGATAACGAGGCAGATTAACATAAAACTTCACATTAAAGACCTGTTTAACTTAGGTCTTATTAGTCCACCCATCATGTCCAACTTTCAACAAAACATTTCAAGACATGATAAAAAACAAGAAAACACAGCCTACACAAACCAAGCAGCAACAAAAGATGACAGATAAGGCAGAAATGTTGGAATTACCAGACTAGGAATTTAAATAACTGTCATTAATATGTTAAGAGATCAAATGAAAAATGCAAATCAAATGAAACATGCAGACAACTTGCAAGGACAATTGGGGAATGTAAGCAGAGAGATGGAAATACTAAAAAAAGAACCAAGGAAATGTTACAAATTCAAGATATTTTAAGAAAAATGAAGAACGCTCCAATGGTCTTGAGAGCAGACTACTCACAGAGAAGAAAGAATAATTGGGCTTGAAGATATGTCAATGTAAACTTTCCAAACTGAAATGCAAAGTCAAAAAAGAAGGGAAAATAAAAAGAGCAGAATATCTAAGAATTGCAGAACAATTTCAAAAGGTGTAACATGCACTATTAAAACATCAGAAGGAGAATAAAGATATAAAAAAGCCAAATGAATATTTGGAGAAATAATTGTCAATAATTTTCCAAAACTTATGACAGACACTAAAATAGAGATCCTGAAAGTTCAGACAGCTCAAAACAAAATAACTGGATTCTGAGTTTTTTCTATTGGTTCCTGCATTGATTCATATGATTACATAATTTTTTTCTTTAGCCTGTTACTAAAGCAGATTTTATTTATTTATTCTCAAACACTATACCAATTTGCATCCATAGAATAAACCCATTTGGTCATGGTATTTTCTTCTTTTTTTACATTACTTAATTCAATTTCCTAAGCTTTTGTTAAGAAATTTTACATCTACATTTTTGAGGAATATGGTCTGCTACTTCCTTTTGTTGCAGTCTCTTTTTCCGATTTTGGTAGAAGGTTAATCACAGCTTCATAAAAGGTATTAGGAAGTGGTCTTTCCTTGGGAAAGTGGACCCTTCTTTTCTATTTTCTTGAACACATTTTATAGACTTGGTATTAATTCTGCTTTATTTGTTTGGTTGAATTCTCCAAGGAAAATATCTGGGCCAGTAGATTTTGCTTTTGGGAGTTTTAAAATTACTAATACAATTTTCTTAATAGTTATAAGGGCTATTCAAATTATCCCATAAAATATGAGTTATAGTAGTGTATATTTTTCAAGGAATTTTATTCATTTTATCCACAAGGTCTATGTTATTTAATTTACAAGTTGTCAAATGTATACGTAAGTGGACTTGTCTATCCTATTTCTTTATTATCCTTTTTTATATTGAAGGGATTTGTAATGATATGCCCTGTTTCTTTCCTGATATTGTTAACTTCTGATTATCTCTTTGTTTCTTTGGCAATCTTGTTAGTGGTCTACAAATCTTACTGATTTTTTTCAGAGAAACAGATCTTTGACTTATTAGTATACTCTATTTTTTAATATTTTCAATTAAATTGACTTCTGCTTTTATTTTTGCTCTTCTTTTCCTGGGTTCTTTAACTGGAAATTTAGATTATTGATTTGATACTTTTTAAAATGCATGCATCTAGTAGTATAAATTTCCCTCTCATCACTGTTTAGCTGTGTCACACAAATTTTGGTATGATTTTAATTTTAAGCAGTGCAATGTATTTTTTTTTTCCCTTGAAAGTTCCTCTTTGACTCATGAATTATTTAGAAGTGTTTTTTTCTCTTCTATGTTTTTTATTTTTTTCTTTTTTTTTCCTTTTTTTTTTTTTTTTTCTAATTTGATTTACTTGGAGTTAGAGGATACAGTCTGTATGATTATAATTTTTTTAATATGCAAAGATTTATTTTATGGCCCAGGACATGATCTGTATTGTTATACGTTCTATGGTTACTTGAAAAGAATAAGTGTTCGGCTGTCGCTGGATAGAGAGTTCTTAAAATGTTGATTAGATCTTGTTGGCAAATGGTGTTACTGATTTCTATATCCTTGCGAACATTTTTTGTCTATCTATCATTGAAAGGAGGGTGTTGAAGTCCTCAGCTATAATTGTAGATTTATCTATTTCCCTTCAGTCCTTTTGATTTTTGTGTCACATATATTGCAGCATTTATGATTGTCATATATTCTTTGTGGATTGATCCTTTTTCCAGCATATAATGTCCCTCTCTGTCTCTAGTAACTGTTTTGAAATCTACTTTGGGTGATATTGACATAGGCACTTATACATTCCTTAAATTAATGTTTGGATCATAGGCTCTTTCCATTTTTTTCTTTCAACTCACCTGCATGATATTTGAAGTGAGTTTCTTGCAGACAGTGTATAGTTGAGTCATGTTTTCTAAACCACCTGCCAATTTGTCTTTTGTTATACGTGAACTTATTCCATAAAACCTAGAAAAAAATAGGTGATCAACAAATTCATGTTGGATTCAGTCTCATCCTTAGTTTTTGTTTTCTACACACAGCTCTGTCCTGTGTGTGGTTTTTACCAAATATGAATGGATTAAATATCTCAAACTGCTTATTTCAGGAAGATGGCAGATAAGAGGCAGGGCTAACATGCATCTCCCACTTGGATGAACAGAGCAGTGTGTGGAGATTCACACTGAACTTCTGTTCCAAGAACCACCACAAAAACATACCAGGGAAACCAAAAGAATTCACAAATCCTTTGAAAGAAACAGTACACTGCTGCAAACTCCAGAAGACAGGCCAAAAATTCTGAGTTCCCAAAGTGTGAGAGGAAGAAAACCTGCCTCTAAATACACTTCTTTATTTAAGAATCTGAAAATCCAGATCATAGGAGAAGGATTTAACAGTGCCTAGAGCTGGAATAGATTTAGGTAGTCATGCAAAGTGTAAGTAGAAGCAGCAGTGAAAAGAGCCTCATAGGCACTTTCACTGGCCAGTTTGAGCCCAGGGAAGCCATCTCTGATTATGTTTCTCAGGGGCCCTTAGGAAAGAAGCCAATGTAATTAGGTAGGGGTTACAGGGTTAAAGACACTTCCAACTAAATGTTGTGATAGTAGCAAGTGGGCACAAATTTCCTTGAGGAGAATCTGGGGAGTGAGTGGCAACTGCTGCAGGTAAGAGCAGCACAGTCGCTGCTGACATTGTGGGCAGGTGGGGAGGCATGTGGCCTGAAAATTCTGCTTGCTTTCTTAGAGGGGAAGCTTATGACCTGGAGCAGGTCTGAGTTTTACACACAGACTGCCTGGATCTAAACTCGGTGCTTTTAGTAGGGCACTGTGGGAGTGAGACCGGCCTCACCAACTGCATGGGAACTGGGTAAGGTTTTTCACTACCAGCTATCCCTGACTTCCCTCATGAACTATACTACACAGCAGACACAGCCATAACCCCGTCTGAAACATAACCCCATTGGCCTGAGAACTACTCCCTGCCTCCCAGCAACGGTCATGGCAGTCTCCACCCAAGGAGAGTTTGAGCTCAGACCTCCCTAATCCTGTCCCAACATGACGACGTATCTCTATTTGCCCTGGAAGCTGAACACAAAAGAAAAACTCTTGAGAGCTTTACGGCTCCACCCATTGCCTGAGAAATCAGAATACTTCCCCTGGACAATATAAGGCAAGCTCAGATCCCACTGCTAATACTATAGCTGGTGCTCTCTTGAAAGCGCCACCTCCTGACTGGAGGCCAACCAACTCAGGCCATTACTGCAACTCATATCAGAATAACTCTGATGGCAGGAAGGGGAAGACAATACCTAACTCCATTTCCTGCAACATCCTGGCTAACTGGAGATGCTGTGTGTGACCACATGACAACTTCCCTGCTAGCACAAACACAATGAGAGAAAGCTGGCATACTAAACCTATCTACAACCAAAGATTCTCACAAAGTCTATATCACTCCCCTGCCACTTCTACCAGAGCAGGTGCTGGTATCCATGGTTAACAGACCTGATCACATCACAAGATACTTTGCAGACATTCCTCAGCACCAGCCCAGAGGCTGGTACTTGCACTGGGTTGCTAGACTGGAAGAGCAATGACAATCACTGCAATCCAGCTTTCAGGAAGTCCCATCCCTAGGTGAAGGGGAAGAGTATGACATCAGGATCACCCTACGGGACAAAAGAATCTGGATAGCAGGCCTTGAGTTCCATGTCTTTCCACCAGTGGGTAGTTTCTCACAGCAGAGAGACCATTGCAGTGCTGAGTGCAGTAAAGAAAGTGTATAACCCAAGAGGCAGGCACCCTCTGTGATGATAAATAACCTGGGATAAGGGGTCCCTTTTTCCCACAGTACTCCACTGCATATACAGATGAAACTTACTCCACAGGAACACACTGTGCAGGCACCTATAGACAGTCTTTCTGGAACCATCAAGGGTGATTGTAGCCCTATGGGAGAAGCACACCCCAGATTCAGGCCTACATGAAAGGCAGTCAAAATTCCTCTATACTTGCAATGTCAACATTTATTTGTATGAAAACTGGTGCCTGTAGGATCTGAAGAGCTGAAACACTAGGATAGAAGTGACACTGTGAGGTGAATAGCTTTGTTGTTGACCTCACAGAGGAGCTAAAGTGGCTCCCACTCTTCACCCTGATAAAACTTCAGCACATCTAATTGAGAGCTCCCCTGGCTTCTCTCATCAAGGCTGATACATTGGCCCACAATTAGGTACTACAGCTACTACTCCACCTTAGCAACAACCAGTGCCTACCCAGTGATACTTTCCCTATTGACCCGAAGTCTGAATTATCAACACAGTAATAAGACATTTGGAAAAAAATTAATAAATAAGGTGTACACCATGAGAATATGAGATTAACTTCAAGAGACCCCTGACATTCCAAATCTGTAAAAGACAGTGAACTCACCCACACACCAGGAATGGAACTGCTACAACCAGCTTTGGGGAAAGCAAGTGCACAAAGACTTTCTATAACTAAGAATCTCATAGAGTCTTTACCCCTACAAGCACCAAATAACAAATTAGGATAAAATAAACATTAAGTCTGATCTTTATGAGAAAAAAAGGAAAATTACATTAAAAATAATACACAACAAACAAAAATGAATTTGAGAACATTGTTAGGTAATAGTCCACCCAAATGAGAAGAAAACAGAAAAGTGATTCTAGTAACATGAGAAACAGCGTTCTATAACACCCTCAAAAGAACACACTAGCTCCCCAGCAATGGATCCAAATAAAAAAGAGTCTCTGAATTGGCAGATAAAGAATGCAGAAGGTTGATTACTAAGCTACTCAAGGATATACTAGAGAAAGGATACAAAGAAATAGAAAATATAGATGAAAAATTTTCTACATTTATATATCATTATAAAAAACAGTCACAACTTCTGGAAATGAAAGAAACACATAGGGAAATAAAAAATGCACTTGAAAGTTTTAACCATAGACTAGAACAAGTGGAAGAAAGAACATCAGAGCTCAAAATCTAGGCTTTCAAATTAATCCAATCAAAGAAAAATAAATAAATAAAATAAACAAAGCCCCAAAGATGTTTGTGATTATCTCTTTTTTTGAGACAAAGTTTCACTCTTGCTTTCCAGGCTGGAGTGCAATGACATGATCTTGGCCCACTGCAAACTCTGCCTCCTGGGTTCAAGTGATTCCCCAGTCTCAGCCTCCTGAGTAGCTGGAGTGACAGGTGCCTACCACCAAGTCCAGCTAATTTTTTTGTATTTTTAGTAGAGATGGGGTTTCACCATGTTGGCCAGGCTGGTCTTAAACTCCTAACCTCAGGTAATCCACCTACCTTGGCCTCCCAAAGTGCTGGGATTACAGGTGTGGGCCACCACACCTGGCCTGTGATTATCTTAAGTGGCCAAACCTAAGAATAATTTGTATTCTTAAGGAAGAAGAGAAATCTGAAAGTTTGAAAAAAATGACTGAGGAAATAATTGAGGAAAATGTCCCTGGCTCTGCCAGAGATCTAGACATCCCAATATAAGAAGCTCAAAGAACTCCTGGAAAATTCATCAGAGAAAGATGTAGTGTATTTTTCTGTTTACATAGTGCCTTAAAGAACTGCCTGAGACTGGGTAATTTATAATAGAAAGAGTTTTAATTGTTTTTATAAAGGAAAGAGTTCAGCATGGCTGGTATAGCCTCAGCAAACTTACAATCATGGTGGAATGTGAGGGGGAAGGAAGGCATCTTCTTTGCAAGGTAGGAGGAAGGAGAAGTGCCAAGTGAAGGGGGAAGAGGTCCTTATAAAACCATCAGATCTCTTGAGAACTCACTATCATAAGAATAGCATGGGGAAACTACCCCCATGATACAATTACCCTCCACCTAGTCTTTCTGTTGACATGTGGGGATTATGGGGATTATAATCCAAGAGGAGATTTGTGTGGGGACACAAAGCCTAACTATATCACCTCGGCATATAGTCATCAGGTTAGTCTCTGCATAAGGTCAAGACAAAGGAAAGAATCTTAAGAGCTGTGAGACTAAAGTGTTAGGTTAATTTATACAGAAAAACCTATCAGATTAACAGTTCATTTCTGAGAAGAAACCTGAGAAGCCAGAAGAAGCTGAGGTCCTATCTATAGCCTCCTTAAACAAAACAATTGTCAGCCAAGATTATTGTTATCGAGTAGTACTGTGCTTCAAAGCTTCATTAATCAAGATGAAATAAAGTATTTTTTAGACAAACATATGCTGAGAGAATTTGCTACTACTAAACCAGCAGTAGAAGAAATACCTAAAGGAATTCTAAATCTTAAAAACTAAAATCTTAAAATGCACCAAAATGTAACCTCCTTCAATTAGTACATTTTCACACTGCTGATAGACATATCCAACAATGGGCAGTTTACGAAGGAGAGAGGTTTATTGGACTTACAATTCCATGTGGCAGGGGAGGCCCCACAATCATGGAAGGTGAAAGGCATGTTTCACATGGTGGCAGAGAAGAGAAGAGAGCAGGTGCAGGGAACTCCCCTTTTTAAAACCATCAGATCTCCTAAGGCTTATTCATTATCATAAGAACAGCAAAGGAAAGACCTGCCCCCATAATTCAGTTACCTTCCACTGGGTCGCATCTACAGCATGTAGGAATTAAAGATGAGATATGGGTGGGAACACAGTCAAACCATATCATTCTTCCCCTGGCCCCTTCCAAATCTCATGTACTCACATTTCAAAAACCAGAATGCCTTCCAAAAAATCTTGCAAAGTCTTAACTCATTTTAGCATTAACTCAAATTTCCACAGTTTAAAGTCTCATCTGAGACAAGGCAAGTCTCTTCCACCTATGAGCCTGGAAAATCAAAAGCAATTTAGTTACTTCCTAGATACAATGGCAGTGCAGGCATTGGGTAATAGAGCCATTACAAATGAAAGAAATTGGTCAAAATGAAGCAGCTACAGGCCCCATGCAAGTCCAAAATCCAGTAAGGCAATCAAATCTTAAAGCTCCAAAATGATCTCCTTTGACTCCATGTCTCACATCCTGGTCACACTGATGCAAGAGGTGGGTTCCCATGGTTTTGGACAGCTCCACCCTTGTGGATTTGCAGGTTATAGCCTTTCACCTGCCTGCTTTTACAGGCTGGCACTGAATGTCTGTGGCTGTGCAAGCCACACAGTGCAAGCTAAGTTGTCAGTGGATCTACCATTCCAGGGTCTGGAGGATGATGGCCCTCTTCTCACAGCTCCACTAGGCAGTGCCCCAGTAGGGACTCTGTGTGGGGGCTCTCATCCCACATTTCCCTTACGTACTACCCTAGCAGAGGTTCTCCATGAGAGCTCTCCCCTTGCAGCAAACTTCTGCTTGAGCATTCATGCATTTCCATACAACTACTAAAATCTAGTTGGAGGTTCCCAAACCTCAATTCTTGACTTCTCTGCACTCCCACACTCAACATGTGAAAGCCATTAAGACATGGGGCCTCCACCCTCTGAAGCAACAGCCTGAGCTGGACCTTGGCCCCTTTTTTTCCTAGCTGGAGCAGCTGGGAGGCAGGGCACCAAGTACCTAGACAACATACAGCAGAGGGACCCTGGTCCCAGCCCACAAAACCATTATTTCCTCCTAAACCTCTGGGGCTGTAACAGGAGCAGCTGTGTGAAGACCTCTGCCATGCCTTGGAGACATTTTCTCTGCCGTCATGTGGACGAACATTTGGTTCCTCATTACTTATGCACATTTCTGCAGCAGCCTTGAATTTCTCCTCAGAAAATTGAGTTTTCTTTTGTTTCACATTGTCATGCTGAAAATTTTCTGAACTTTTATGCTCTACTTCCTTTATAAAACTGAATGCCTTTAACAGCACCCAAGTCACTTCTTGAATGCTTTGCTGCTTAGAAATTTATTCCACCAGATACGCTAAATCATTTCTTCCAAAATCAAAGTTTCACAGATCTCTAGGGTAAGGACAAATTTCTGCCATTCACTTTGCTAAAACAGAACAAGAATCACTTTTGCTCCAGTTCCCAACAAGTTACTCATCTCTATCTGAGACCACCTCAGCCTGGATTTCATTGTCCATATCATTATCAGCATTTTGGTCAAAGCCATTCAACAAGTCCACATGGAGCTCCAGAATTTCCAGCATATTCCCATCTTCTTCTGAGCCCTCCAAACCATTCCAACCTCTAACTGTTATCCTGTTCTGAAGTATCTTCCAATTTTCAGTTATCTTTGCAGCAGCAATCCATTCTTCTGGTACCAATTTACCTCATTAGTCTATTTTCATGCTGCTGATAAAAACATACCTGAAACTGTGCAATTTACAAAGAAAGAAGTTTATTGGACTTACAATTCCATGTGTCTGGGAGGCCTGACCACCATAGTGATAGTTGAAAGGCACATCTCACATGGCAGCAGACAAAAGGGCTTGTTGAGAGGAAACTCCCAATTTTAAAACCATCGGATCTTTATGCAGCCAACAAATATGTGAAAAAAAGCTCATAATCACTAGTAATTAAAGAAATGCAAATCAAAACCACATTGAGATACCACCTCACGCCAGTTAGAATGGCAATCATTAAAAAATCAGGAGACAACAGATGCTGGAGAGGATGTGGAGAAACAGGAATGCTTTTACACTGTTGGTGGGAGTGTAAATTAGTTCAACCATTGTGGAAGACAGTGTGGCAATTCCTCAAGGATATAGAAATAGAAATTCCATTTGACAAAAATCCCATTACTCAGTATATACTCAAAGGATTATAAATTGTTCTATTATAAAGACACATGTACACTTATGTTCACTGAGGCACTGTTTATAACAGCAAAGATTTGGAACCAACCCAAATGCCCATTAAAGATAGACTGGATAAAGAAAATGCAGCACATATCCACCATGGAATACTATGCAGCCATAAAAAATGATGAGTTCATACCCTTAGTAGGGACATGGATGAAGCTGGAAACCATCATTCTTAGCAAACTGACACAAGAATGGAAAAACAAACACTGCATGTTCTCACTTATAAGTAGGTGTTGAACAATTAGAACATATGGACACAGGGAGGGAAACATCATACACTGAGGCCTAGATGGTGGGGGGGTTAGAGGAGGAATAGCAGGGCCTGCAGGTATTGGGGAGGAATAGCATTAGGAGAAATACCTAATGTAAATTACGGGGTGATGGATGCAGCAAACCACCACCATGTCATATATATACCTATGTAACAAACCTGCATGATCTGCACATGTACCCCAGAACTTTAAGTATAATAAACAAATTGAAACAAAAAATATGCAGAGGATAAACGACAGAAAGCTGTTTCTTTGAAACGACAAATGAATTTGATAGACTATTAGTGAGGTTAACCAAGAAAAAAGGGAGAAGATCCAAATAAACTCAATGAGAATTGAAACGGGAGGTATCACAACCAATATTACAGAAATACAAAAGATAATTCAACGTTACTATGAACAGCATTATGTGAAAAAACTGGAAAATTTAGGGGAGATGGATAAATTTGTGGAAATATACAGCCCTCCTAGATCAAATCAGAAAAAAAAAAGGAAACTCTGAACAGACGAATAACAAGTAGGAAGATTAAAATAGTCATTACTTAAATTACCAACAATGAAAGTCTGGGACCAGATGGATTCCCAGCTGAATTCTATCAGACATTCAAAGAATTGGTACATTTCCTACTGAAACTATTCCAAAAGATAAAGAAAGAGGAAATTCTTCCTAAATGATTCTATGAAGTCAGTATCACTCTAATACCAAACCAGGAAAGAACATAACAAAAAAAGAAAACTACAGACCAATGTCCCCGATGAACATAGACGAAAAAAGCCCTCAACCAAATACTGGCTATCTGAATTCAACAGCATCTCAAAAAGATAATACATCATGATCAAATGGGTTTCACACCAGGGATGCAGGGATGGTTTAACATATGCAAGTCAGTAAATATGACATATCACATAAATAGAATGAAAAACAAAATCACATAACCATCTCAATAGACACAGAAAAAACATGTGACAAATCGATCATCCCTTTATGATAAAAAACCCTCAGCAAAATTGGTAAAGAAAGGATATACTTCAAGGTAATAAAAGACATCTCTGAAAAACCCACAGCTAACATCATACTGAATGGGAAAATGTTGAAGGCATTCCCTCTGAGAACTGGAATAAGACATGGATGCCTACTTTCACCATTTCCATTCAACATAGTGCTGGATGCCCTAGCCAGAACAATCAGACAAGACAGAGAAATAATTTCAGCACCTAATCAGAAAAGAGAAAAGTCAAACTGTCAGTGGTTGGTGATGATATGATAATCTGTGTAGAAAACTCTGAAGATTCATTCAAAAAGATCTTAGATCTGATAAATAAATTCAGCAATGTTTCAGGATAAAAAAATCAATGTACATAAAACAATAGCATTGCTATACACCAACAACTACTAAGCTGAGAATCAAATCAAGAACTTGACCCCTTTTACTTACAACAGCAGCAAAAAAAAAACATTAATTCTTGAGAATATACCTAACCAAGTAGGTAAAATATCTCTACAAGGAAAACTACAAAACATTGCCGAAAGAAATCATAGACAACACAAACAAATGGAAACACATCCCATGCTTAAGAATGGGTAGAATTAATATTGTGAAAATGACCACACTGTCAAAAGCCATCTATAAATATTGTAATTTCCATCAAAATACCATTATTATTCTTCACAGAACCAGAAAAAACAATCTTAAAATTCATACAGGGCCAAAAAAGAGCTCACATAGCTAAAGTGATACTAAGCACAAGGAATATATCTGGAGGCATCACCTTACCTAACTCCAAACTATACTACTAGGCTATAATAGTTACCAAAATAGCATGGAAGTGGTATAGAAAAAGGCACATAGACCAATGGAAAGTAGAAATAACCCAGAAGAAAAGCCAAATACAGCCAACTGATCTTCGATAGAGCATACAAAAAGCATAAAGTAAGAAAAAAAAAAAAACACTTTATTCAACAAATGGTGCTGGGATAATTGGCAAACAACATGTGGAAGAATGAAACTGAATTCTCATCTCTCACCTTATACAAAAATCAACTCAAGATGGATTGAAGACTTAAATCTAAGGCATGAAACTATAAAAATTCTAGAACATAACATCAAAAAATTCTTCTGTTCAATGGCTTAGGCGAGGAATTCATGGCCAAGAACCCCAAAGCAAATGCAACAAAAATGTTTGCAAACTATGCATTTGGCAAAGGACTCACGTTCAGAATACATAAGGAACTCAAACAAATCAGATTAAAACCCCAAATAATCTCATCAAAAAGTGGGCAAAGGACATGAATAAACAATTCTCAAAAGAAGATAAACAAATTGCCAACAAACATGAAAATATGCCCAACATCACTAATAATCAGAGAAATGCAAATTAAAACCACAATGAGATACCACCTTACTTCTACAAGAATGGCCATAAGTAAAAAAACACACAAAAAAATAGATGTTGATGTAGATATGGGGAGAAGGGAACACTTTTCCACTGCTGGTGAGAATATAAACTAGTACAACCATTAGGTTAAATAGTATGGAGACTCCTTGAAGAACTGAAAGTAGAACTATGATTTGATCCAGCAATACCACTAGTGGGTTCTACCCAAAGGAAAATAAGTCATTATATGAAAAATATACTTGCACACATATATATATAGCAGCCCAATTCACAATTGTGAAAGTATGAAACCGCCTAAATGTCTATCAACCAACAAGTGGATAAAGAAAATGTGGCATTTTTACAGCATGGTTTACTACTGAGCTATAGAAAAAGAATGAAATCATGGCATTAGCAGCAACCTGGATGAAACTGGAGACTATTACTGTAAGCAAAGTAACTCAGGAATGAAAAACCAAATATCATGTGCTCTCACTTATAAGTGGGAGCTAAGCTATGAGGACATAAAGGCATAAGAATGATATAGAGTAATGGACTTTGGGGACAAAATACTACACGTTGGGTAGATTGTACACTGCTTAGGTGATGGGTGTACCAAAATCTCAGATATCACCACTAAAGAACTTATTCATGTAACCAAAGGCCACCTGTTCCCTAAAAACTATTGAAATAAAATTTTTAAAAAGTCTCAAACCATCTTTGTGGTGGGGATTTTTTACACTCCTCCATTTTCACTCCCTCCTTCTTCTATATTGTATAATTGTATAGTGCTACAAATTATTCACTTGTAGTTTATCTATGGTAAAAATGAATATTTATAAGTAGAAAGAATAAAGCCTGCAAAATTAGAAATTTGATTCTACTCTTAATATTTCAAAAATACAATCTTATCAATTTAATAAAAATCTTTTCTAGGATGCTAGTTTTCTGTCTTCAATATTTTTAGTATTATGTCTTTACAATGAGAATAATATTCCTGCATACTAAAGTTTGCGCAGCGACGTAGTGTATCTGATACAATAGTTTTACTCTGTTAAGATGTCTTAACCTCAAGCTATCTGTTAACAATTCATTTTGAGCCAAATACCTTAAGTACTATATTTATGCCATTAGATTCCCCTATTGTATGTTACCTGGCTTTTGTTGAATAGTTAAAAACCTACTAGTGTTCATTCCATACAAACATTTAAATATTATTTGAATGAAAGTCTTTCTACTTGTAAAATGGAGTAAAGCTTTCATTGCATGGAGGCATCCCCAAATTTTTTTTGAGGTCCAAACTTGCCAAGACTTTGGGTGCACTAGAGGATTTTTCATTATTTAACTCTAGAGAAGTTGCATTTCTTTTGGGATGAGTAATTTCTTCTGAACAAAAACACAGTAAATTTTTTATTAGTATCAAGCAGATGAGCCATGTTACAGATGATGCATTACAAAGAAGACTTGCTTTGGTCCACAGATTTATATCCCTGTTGATCCTCTTTGAATATGAAACACTTAACATTTTCCCAGGATTTTTCCTTAAAAGTTGTTTTGTAGGATAAGTTTACATCAACATAAACTATTTTTTTTCAAATCTGGCATTTAACTCAGTGAGTTTTATTCACATTTTGTTATATAATCATCTAGATTCTATCATTAAACCTTATTAAGTTTATTTTATCTACCACTTAATCATCTTCAAAGAGATTTTGAGTGAGACAAAGTTAGAAAAATTAAAGAAGTACTTATATTCAGGTGTTTAGGGTAATCTGATAGCAGGCAACATAAAAACTAATGGTTGTTTGTAGTGACAATTAGATCTTAGCTCTACATTTTTCAGAGACATGATTAAGAAGCTCCTTGCATTTTGCCCCTTCTCTGTGATTAAAAGAAAAATTATCCTTTGCTATCCAAAAAAGTATCTACTTTTTGTTTGAACACTTAGGATAAGTTAATACCTGTATAACTGTATCTAATCTCTCTCTCTCTCTCTCAATCACAGAACTTGCTTAATATTAAAAAACATGAAAGCATATATGAGCACTCTCACTTTACATATGAGAAAACAGAAATCTAAGACATAAGTTGGTTTTCTAACATCACATACTCAATAAGCGGTAGAGTTTGATTCTGGCCATATCAGTCTGGCTTGATAGTCTATGCCTTTCTATTATGCCAAATCTATTGCTTAGCCAGTGTTGAAAATACTTTGACAGTGGCCTAATGGTATCACATATATAAATAACTAAACATAATTTACAAAATAAAATAAACAGATGGAGAAATACTTCGGTTTTCAAGCAATTAGTTTTTGTGATTCGAAAAACAGAGACAATGATCCCCAAAGAAGGCTTGTTGTTGATTTTTTTTTTTTTTTTTTTTTTTTTTTTTTTGGCTGATGCTGTCTAATTTGCTTTCAGAGGCTTAGGAGACATCTCCAGTCCAACTTCATATATCTTATTGGTAGACTGGAGTAGCCTGAAGCAAAACTGTAGAGACTAGAAGCAGAAATGCTAGTAGGATGTGCAAATTCTAGTGAGGATAGATTTTCTTCCCAGTAGAGGAGTTTAAAAATATTGTTATAGGGAGCTACTTTGATGGCAGACATCAGAGATAAAATAAGATGTTGGGAGTTGCAAATATCAAGAAGTTTCAAGAATTAGGGAGAACAATTTGCAACTACATCTTAGAAGAAGCAATTCTTCTGGAAATTCAGCTGACTCTCATGTGCTGTGGATTATCTGACATGAACCGAGAAGTGATACTGTTAGGTAGATAAATAGTTTTAATTATTCTTCTTTAGTTTAAATATGTATTCAGGGTCTATAAACAAATAAGTTTCAACATGTCTATACATCATAAATATCTAAAGTAAATATGTTCCACATATATTGGAAGGTATATTTTTAACGTTTTTTTAAAAAATTCATCTGTCTTTCCAAAGAGTTTTGAGCTTCCACAGCAGTAATGACTGCATTTAAATCAACATATGATTTAAACTAGGATTAAAATATTATGCTTTATAATTTTTTATTATATTTTGTTAGACCTACTACTATTCTAAAATATAACATTTAATCATTTTACATACATATTTATTTCATAAATGGGCTAAGTGATAAAGATGAAAATTACTTTATACATAACAGGATTATTTATCTTCCAAATAAGAGAACAGGTCAAATTATATTCTATGAAGAAACATAACAATAGGAAATCTCATTTATCAGGCGTTTTCCAAAATATTTTTCAAAATACATATAAGTTCAAATTCTATATAGATCAGGCACAATTAAGTGACAATACACATAAAATATTATCAAAATAAACAGCAGATTACAAATGAATCCCGATTATTCTATCAGCGTTTCACATGGAATTTCCTTTTGGGAAGTTAGTATAAGCAAGATGACAGGGGCATTTCTGAGAGATTTAGAATGGCTCAGTAGTGGAGTGTTTGTTCAATTTCTTTCTGAATGATACTTCTTTGTTCACATTTTCCCCTCCAATCATTTTACAAACCCATTTCTATGACTAGCTAATTCATACCATCAATTTGATTAGGAAATATTACTATATTATAAAATTAAATCTTTATTTTGAAGAAGTATATAATAACACCATCAGAGAAGTAAGAATAAAATCTAAAGATGATACAATAGATAAAATGGAGAAGAAAAGGAAACGTTAGATATTTTATTAGAGGAAGGGCAGAGGTATAGTATTGGAAGCATAAAAGTAAATAGGTAAATGCCATTTACTTTTTTTTGCACAAAATGATTAAACACAAACCGTTTACTAGCTATAAAATTGTGTATGTACTTTCCAAACAAAATGTAAATATGTATGAGCAGAAAAAAAATAAGATGATTTACTAGATTTTTGCCACCGTTTATTTCTATGTTTAAAGAAGATGCAGAGAAACAATCAATCACTTGCCTTCATCCGTAGAAGAGACCAGAAAGTTTAGAAATCAAGGAATTTGACACATAGAAAAAGTTGGAAAACAAACATTTTCACCATTGGGTTACCCACACTATGTCTTAAAAAAGATCACTGTATAGACAATGAGCCATGTATTCTTTATTTTCCCCCAATATGGAATGATGATTCGAAAATAAATATTTGTTGAATGTTGAGTGAATGAATGAAGTGTGAAAGAAAGGAGGTAAGTTCAAACTGAGAAGGCTCACTTTGCGTGTAATTTTCTTATTGATCATCCTGTTGTGTATTTGGTGTAACTGTCCAGAGACTCAAAAAACATGAAACTTAATTCATGTAGAGCTTAAAAAAATAAAAGAAAGAGTGTCGAATGAGGAATAGGTACATAGATTTTAGCATTTTCTCTGCAACTAAGTATCTGTGTGATCTTGACCAAACACTTTCACCCTCCTCAGTCTAATTTTACAATTTATAAAACTCAAGAAAAGTGATAAAAATGTATTGTTAGGTGTATGTTTAAATCTTTAATCCTTCTGGAGTTAATTTTTGTATAAAGTGTAAGGAAGGGGTCCAGTTTCAGCTTTCTGCACATGGCCAGCCAGTTTTTCCAACACCATTTATAAAGCAGGGAATCCTTCCCCCATTGCTTGTTTTTGTCAGGGTTATCAAAGATCAGATGGTTGTAGTTGTGTGGCATTACTTCCAAGGCCTCTGTTCTGTTCCATTAGTCTTTATCTCTCTTTGTTACCAGTACCATGCTGTTTTGATTACTGTAGCTTTGTAGTATAGTTTGAAGTCAGGTAGCATGATGCCTCCAGCTTTTCCTTTTTTTTTTTTTTTTTCCCTCTTAGGGTTGTCTTGGCTATGAAGGCTCTTTTTTGGATCCACATAAAGTTTAAAGTGTTTTTTTTGCCAGTTCTTTGAAGAAGGTCAATGGTAGCTTGATGGGGGTAGCATTGAATCTGTAAATTACTTTGGGCAGTATGGCCATTTTCACAATATTGATTCTTCCTAATCATGAGCATAAAATGTTTTTCCATCTGTTTATGTCCTCTCTTATTTCCTTGAGCAGTGGTTTGTAGTTCTCCTTGAAGAGGTCCTTGACGTCCCTTGTTAGTTGTATTGCTACATATTTTATTCTCTATGTAACAATTGTGAATGGGAGTTCACTCATAATTTGGCTGTTTGTCTGTTATTGGTATATAGGAATGCTTGTGATTTTTGCACATTGATTTTTTATCCTAAGACTTTGTTGAAGTTGCTTATCATCTTAAAAAGATTTCGGGCTGAGACAATGGGGTCTTTTAAATGTACCATCATGTCATCTGCAAATTGAGACAATTTGACTTCCTCTTTTCTTAATTGAATACCCTTTATTTCTTTTTCTTGCCTCACGGCTCTGGCTAGAACTTCCAATAATATGTTGAATAGGAGTGGTGAGACAGGGTACTCTCATATAGCACCAGTTTTCAAAAAGAATGCTTCCAGTTTTTGCCCACTCAGTATGGTATTGGCTGTGGGTCTGCCATAAATAGTTCTTAATATTTTGAGATCCGTTCCATCAATATCTAACTTATTGAGAGTTTTTAGCATGAAGGGTCGTTGTGTATTGTGGAAGCCATCTCTGCATCTGTTGAGAAAATCACGTAGTTTTTGTCTGTGGTTCTGTTTATGTGTATAGATTTTTGTGTGTTGAACCAGCCTTGCATCTCCGGGATGAAGTTGACTTGATTGTGATGGATAAGCTTTTTGATGTGCTGTTGGATTCACTTTGCCAGTGTTTTATTGAGTATTTTCATATAAAAACCCTAGAAAACCTAGGCAAAACCATTCAGGACATAGGTATAGGCAAGGATTTCATGACTAAAACACCAAAAGCAATGGCAACAAAAACAAAAATAGACAAATGGGATCTCATTAAACTTAAGAGCTTCTGCACAACAAAAGAAACAATAATTAGAGTGAACCTGCAACCAAAAGAATGGGAAAAAATTTTGCAAGCTACCCATCAAAGGGCCAATATCCAGAATCTACAAAGAACTTAAACAATTTTACAAGAAAAAACAACAACCGCATCAAAAAGTGAGCCAAGGATATGAACAGGCACTTTTCAAAAGAAGACATTTATGAGGCCAACAAATGTTATGAAAAAATGCTCATTACCGCTGGTCATTAGAGAAATGCAAATCAAAACGTCCATCTCATGCCAGTTAGAATGATGATCATTAAAAAATCTGGAGACAACAGATGCTGGAGAGGATGTGGAGAAATAGGAATGCTTTTACACTGTTGGTGGAAGTGTACAACAGTGCAAACATTGTGGATGACAGTGTGGCGATTCCTCAAGGATCTAGAACTAGAAACCCATTTGATCTAGCAATGGCATTACTGGGTATATACCAAAAGGATTATAAATCATTCTATTATAAAGACACATGCACACATAGGATCATTGTGGTGCTGTTTACAATAGCAAAGACTTGGAATCAACCCAAATGCCCATCAAGGATACCTTGGATAAAGAAAATGTGGCTCATATACACCATGGAATACCATGCAGCCATAAAAAAGCATGAGTTAATGTCCTTTGCAGAGACATGGATGAAGCTGGAAAGCATCATTCTCAGCAAACTGACACAAGAACAGAAAACCAAATACTGCATGTTCTCACTCATAAGTGGGTGTTGAACAATGAGAACACATGAACACGGAGAGGGAACATCACATACTGGGGCCTGTTCCAGGGGAGGGATAGCAGGGGTTGGGGGTATAGGGGAGGGATAACATTAAGAGAAATACCTTCTGTAGGTAATGGGGGGGATAGATGTAGCAAACCACCATGGCATGTGCGTACCTATGTAACAATTCTGTACAATCTGCATATGTACCCCAGAACTTTAAGTATAATTTTAAAAATATGTATTGTTTCTCCTAAGTTATCCGTTTCAGGATGCCCCAGTTCTAGTTATAACATTCTTGTAAATACTACATCATGATATATGTAAACAGTTAAAGCACAGATTAGAATAAAAATGTTTTTATCATTTTTTTAACTTCTCGTTCCTGTTAAGTCATTCTTATCACTATGATAAAATCCTTACATTGACTTTAGGATACTTTATAAATTATGTGGCATTACTATGAGCCACATGCATTTCCTCATGTGGAGGGACTGAATTTTTCTCACTGTTATTACTAAAATCTTCCATGATGGAAAAAGTTATATACCTTTGTGAACAAGAAAAACAAATAAGGGGCATTAACTTATCATTTTCTTCAGAATTTAAACAATAGCAAGAAGGGAGAAAGCAAAATAGAAACATTTATGGGCTAATCTTTAAATAATTTCAAATATATTATACATAAATATATATTCATTCTAAGACATAATAATGAAATGAACACTGATGCATCCACCACTTAGATTAAGAAATAGAATATTACCAGTTCTTGAGAGACCCCCAATATGCCCCTCCCAAAACACTTTCTCTCACCGCTACACAGGTAACTACAATCCTAAATTTTTCCTAACCATTTTCTTTGTTATTGTAGTAGTTGTACCTTATTTTACATGTACTCCTAAATAATATTTTATAGTTTTATTCTGAAATACAGTTAACATATAGCAAAATAAGTCTTAAGTGTACAATTTCATAAGATTGAATGACAGAGGCCAGGCACAGTGGCTTACGCCTATAGTCACATGACTTTGAGAGGCAATTGTGGGAGAATTGCTTCAGGCCAGGAATTCAAGACCAGCCTGGGCAACAAAGTGAGACCCCATCTCTGCAAAAATTTTTTTTAATTAGAGAGGGTGTGGTGGCATACACCTGGAGTCCCAGCTGGTTGTGACACAGGTGGGAAGATCGCTTCAGCGGAGGAGTTCGGGGCTGCAGTGAGCCCTGATGAGGCCACGTAATTCTGGCCTGAGTGTCAGAGCCAGACCTGTCTCAAAAAAAAAAAAAAAAAAAAAAAAAAAAAAAAGAGCATACATATATGTAACCCTTACCCAAAAAGATGTAGAGTATTTCAATATTTCAATCAACCCAGAAAATCCCCTTAAACCTGTTTTCACTCAATATCCCCACTACCAATTCTGAAGCAAACATTCTTTTCTGATCTTTCAGCATAAATGAATTTCACATTAAATTCACTTGTTCATATGAATTGCATTCTATGGTACATATTATTTTGAGAATGACTTATTAAACATGATAGCATCATGTTTATTATATATATGTTCAAATACTTAAACAATGTCATAATGAGTACACAAACCAGGGAAACCTAGCAGAGAAACTGAACTCCAAATAAACCTAAAGGGGATTCTAAAATTTTAAAGCACAATATATGATATGAAAAGTTGACTAGTAACAAGGAATCAATATACTTCTGTTGAGCACTTAAAATTCAGTGAGTACTGTAGCTGACCAAAGGCATAGATTCTTTCCCTATGAGTTGTTTATATACAGCTATGGAAACAAATCAAATTCTGAAAAATACTATAATAAAAATTATGGAAAAATTCAAGAAAACAGTGGTAGAGTTTTGACTATCCTTTGACTAACTGCAATGCATTAATAAAATGTTGGTTTTATTTTTTAGGGAATAATAAATTGACTTTAGGCTGTGGTAACAAAACTTTGTGGAAGAATTAAATGCAGAACTAAATATTGTATAATGTATAAGGTTTACATCAGTAGAGAGGAGAGTTAGAAAATTCTGTCCAAAAGTGAGGAGTGGAAAAGCTTAAAGTTATTTTAAAAGAGTACTAAGCAAAACAGGCTCTTAAAGTATCTTCTCAAGATAAGTCATTCATATCTGAATACCAAAATGATTCCAACTTCTTCTTTCCTCCACATCTATATCTAAGTTACTGCTGCAGACAAACCATAAAAATTAAAACAAAAAGCGAAGCTTTGAAGAAATGACACCTTGTTTTGAAAATCTAAATTTTAAATATTCATATAGGATGAAGGGAAATAGCAGTTAATTTGTGAATAAATGAGCCTTCTTTAAATGCTTTTCTTTAAATACATCACCAGGAAGTTATTAGGAGAAGCTTGTCTTAATTGAATGATGCACAAGTGAACGAAATGTGGTAGTAGCACAAGGAGGTCAAGAAGATATGTGACGCTAAGTAGCATTGAGAAATAAAGCATAAAAACAGGACTTGGCAAAAGATAAATGGGAAACTACAGTAACGCAGGAAGGTATAATATTTAGCAAAGCATCTTGTGAGAGAGGAGGAAAAAGAGCAAATGACATGGAATCCGTAGACTGAATTCCCTGTTTAGTAACTTACAAACTGTAACCTCAGCAAGCCATTTCTTTCTTCACTTTATTTTAGCCTCTGAACTTTTCTCACAGAGTTGGTATGGTGAACTAACTTAATGGTGACACAGGCAAATTTTCGTAAGTTTTGTACTTAGCAGATTTGACTAGAACTCAGATCATGAATATGAAATGATTTGCAAATGATATGAACACAATGATTGCCAATCAGCAATAAAATTCACAGATCTTGATTTTAATGAAAGTACATATATATAACTTTTAATAAAAGTACCTATCGAGATACACAGTTTTGTGTATGCGAAAGACTACTTTGGGAATCTAATAGAAATATCAAATGTCTTTACTGGATATTATAACTGTTACACATGTATATGTTATATATACATATATATAACACATATATATAACATATACATATATACAACATATATGTATATATATGTATATATAACATACATATATATAACATATACATGTGATGTGTGTATATATAAATTTATGTATATACAGACACATAAAATTTTCATAATTTCCATCTTCACAAAATCCTGAGAGCTCATCTAATGAGGAGGTTCAAGGATTCATGATGAAGAATTCCTGTAATATATAGGTCCTGGTGGTGGTTGTATCTTTCCATGAAGCAAAAGTACTTGCTACATTATTCTAGCACAATGGAAGTATAATTATTTACATCAATACTTTTGAACTGAAGATATAAGGCACTCACATTTCTATCCACACACAAAAATGTCATATCAAATATCTTTATAAGATTATCTTATTTCAAACTACATTGGAGTAAAAAGAAAATTCAGTGATTTGGAGATTCAGTGATTAGAGAATAGAGCAACAGGCATAGAGAAAGTTAAACTTAGAATTTTAGAACAATGATATGGTTTATTGAACCCCGGGTCAGAAATGAATGAATGTGTGAGTGAATGAATGAGTAAGTGAATGAAATGAAATGTGTCCTCAGAGCCAGCCAAAAAAAAAAAAAAAAAAAAAAAGCAATGGTAGTGAAGAGACAAGGTGGCTACTTTTTTTTTTTTTTTTTTATGTACAGGCAGCTATGAACCCAGAAACAAACACAGTGACATAAAAGTTATCAATCTTGTTGCTTCTAATATAAACTGAAAATGTCTGTACCTTTAGATTTTTTGCAGCTCAGGACACTTTATTATTTTCTAATAAAACATAACTTCTCAACAAACCAACAACCACACTCCATTTAACCTTCCCCTAGTGCTACCTTTCGAATCAGACCCAACCACTGAAGGATTTAAAACTTGGCCAGTCAAAAGGGGAAAAAGTCTCTCTTCTGTGAAACTGTGTCTGTAAACCCTGGCTTTTGCCCAAGCCACAGGAACTTTAAACAGTCTGCTAGCTCTGTCGGCACAGACAGGTTCAAGCACAGAGTGGGATGAAAGCTGCTACCAGGCTTTTAATCTTGCAGGTTGCAGAAACCCTTGATGTTTTATGTCTTATCCTCTCAAAGATGGTTTATAAATTTATGACAGTGAAGTAAAAATATTGTTAAAATTTATTTGTTATGTTATATCAAGAGGAAAAAGTAAAAGAAAAAATAGATAAATTATTCTGAATATGAGTACTTATTTCGATTCAGAAAATGATTCAGATGGTCAGACAGATTTACATTCACAACCTTGGTTTTAGATTTAATTCAACTCCAACGTTTTTCAAAAATAACGTTTATTTTCATTTTGACAGCATAAAATAAAAGGAGAGCAGCTCTGAACCCTAGCTTTGACAGTCAATGCCTTTGTGACATGGGAGAGTGACATGGGAGAGTTCCTACCTCGGTATCCTTATTTATAAAACAGGAATACATAATCATTACTTATGTTGACTAAATAAATAAATATGCAAATGTGTGAAAGAAGTTCCAAGAACACATAAAATTTCAATAATTAGTCAATTTTGTTAGTATTAATTACACTACATCATTTTAGTTGGCTTTTACACATACAGGCAATTGGATACTCTCCCTTTTAAAGTGTTCAGCTGAATATAGAACATGTAAGTCATATTAGAACTTAGAATCAATAGATAGGTTTGGAAAGTATTGACCTACATTTGCCACTTCGTTGAGATTTCTGGCTCAAACATTAATCAGCTAAACTACACCTAAAAATGTCCTAATCACTTTGGGAGTTAGTGTTTTTAGATATCTGTTGTCTCGGTGCTACAATTTTAAATAAAATAAATATTTTCCTTTATCTGGTAGCTTTACACAAGCTATGGGAGATGGCGGGACCTCCAATGTGACATTAGGGACCATAATTCATTCCAATAAACAAAGTACATGATCCTTGAAGAAAGCTTTCTTCACACATTCTTTCAAAACTTTTTCCCTCCCAAAATTACATTTTTCTTAAATGTATACTATTTATCACACATTTTTTCTCACTTTACCTCATCCCATTATTAACACAAAAAAAATAAATCAAATTACCTCCAAATTTTATGGATGTCTACTATACTCATTTTGTCCTAATGCTGCCCTGATAGGTTGACCCGTGGGGTATGTAAAGGACTTACCCTATTTTAATTCTAAAAATTTAAAGACTGAAACAAATTACAGAAATTATTTTTAACTGTAGATGAAATTATACAGAAGTAAAAGCTTTTTAGGAATGATACTACAATAAGTAATCCCTACATACTTTTTGAAGTGAACAATTAGATGACTTTATTCATATACAACATTTGAACATGAATAGACTGAACTGCTTCAAATTTACATGTGGGAAAAAAACTTGTCAGGAAGAAGTTTATAAAAATAAAGGTAGGTTAGACAGAGTTAAGAGACAATTTGTAAATTGTCCTCTGATATAACTAAGAGGCTTTTAATACCTGCACTTTTACTGCTTTAGCTCCCTTTCTAGCCCATTATCTTTAACTATTGGATTTGCATTTCCTTTTTGTATTACATCTGAAGATATTGATTATAAAGTACAATGACATATATTTCCTGAGGTTGCTTCAAGTAGCAGTGGGTGTCGGTAAAAGATATACTGAAAGACATTGCTAAGTTTAAACGGGGCCTATGAATATTTTATGAAATGAAATCTTTTGCAGATGTAGAGATCTTTAAGTCTGCATTGTCAAATTGTTTTCAGAAGTTGTACTGAACTTCTGTAATTGAATTACATTAACCTTATTTGTCTGCAGAAGTTGGAAAAGATGATCGTTTTAAAACAGTTATGTAGCCAGTTGCTATATTTATTGCTTAATGGTAAAGACATTTGTATTCTTCTCATTCAGTTAAATTTAATTCAACAGGTTCATGTGTCAGTTGACCAGACATGATACTAGCTATAGTCTAGCTCTTTAAAAAGCCCAATTTTATGTTATTTTTGTAATGTTTTGCCTCATTATTTTCCCTTACAACATCCTAGGAATGGTAACTAATAATAGAAAGGAGTCTGGCAAAAACATTTTCTTATCAATTTCTGATATGATCTCTTTCTCACACGACTGTTCTTGTTCTTCTATGCAAGATGTTCCTTTTTTCTCTGATTATGTTTTTGCCCAGCAGGCTGTAGTGGTTTGCAAGAGTGACTGAAAGTTTCAGAAGTGGAGTTGAAAACTCGTGAACCACATTGTTTACCAAAAGGAAAAGAAAGAAAAGTTGGCCACTGCTCACAATTATACAATTGCTTTTATGATGTCTTTAGAGCGGTAAAGTGATGCTCGCAGCTACGTTCCAGCTTGTGTGGGGTGGGTGGGAAAACGGAAGAGAGGAAAGCGGGGTGCTCCAGTGACCTAGATAAAGTTACTTGATTACAGCAATTTATTTTTGTATAAATTATCCTCAAGTGGAAAAAAATATATAAAAGTGGAATAATAGAACAAAGTTGTGGGAAAACATCACAGTTTGAGACTGTGTGTGACTGTTAAGTTTATTACAAACTTAAATTGAGAAAGGGATTTATCAGCTAAAAAGGGCTACTGATTCTTTTATTTTTTATTTTTTTAAATAAGATAAAAATAAGTGAGATTTGGAACACTTTTATTTGAATACTTCTTTAACAATTTTTGCTGCACACACCTTATTATATTATATGTGTGAAATTACTATTCTGAAATTTGACCTACAAAGGAACATCTAGTACATGAGATGATTCACTTTCTAGATGCAGAATAAACAACAACATTCAACACTAAAGTAGGAAGTAATTTACAGTAATAATCCCAGATCATTTGGAGAGGAGAAAAAAAAGAAAAATTAAAATTCAATCATTGTTTTTTCAAAATGTGGATTTTCTTTTCTTCTCTGATTTCTCCCTCTCATCATTGGGTGAGATTGGTGTCTACACAGGACAACAACAACTAATAAGGAATTCTTTCTTCCTGAGGCAAAAGTTGGCTTTGTCTTAAAATATGCTTTCTCCAAATTGACTTTGTTGTATGAGCTAATGCAATGATAATAAGGGAAAGCAGTTAAGGTAGTAAAAAGTTGGAATTCAGAAAATGTGACAGGCTATAGGTTACTCACTACTTATAATATACTTGAAGGCCCGTCCTCCTGTAGAAATGAATAGTTCTATACATGATAAAATCAGGATTAGAGGTTGACTTTAAGTGTATACAATAAGTATAATAAGCTGTAATTGTAAACTGAATATAATAATTTATAACCTGAATACATATAAATTACTCAATTTCTTAAATATGTTAATATTAATATAAAACCACCTTACCTCATTTTTTCTAACATCTCAAAGTAGTTTCTCATAAATGATCTTACACATTTGAAAAGCTTCCTGTGGAGTAGAACAGTAGTTTTGATATTAGCTTAACCTTTAATAACTGAAGGATTACAAATTAATGCAAAAGTGTCCTAAAATTAAAGCTGCTATGTGGAAGAAATTAAATGGGGTATAATCTTCCTTTGGGCTTCAGACATGCAGAGGGGACAGTCTAATTTTTTTCCAAAATCAAATATTTCCTAATTTAGCTTTTACTTTCCTTTCTTAGTTATGTCTCTTTTATTCATGAGGTTCAAGTTAAAAAGAACAGTAATTAATTTGTTCCTTTCATTTACTTGTATAATAAAATAACCTAAAAAGTACTCTGTGCTCATACTCCTGTTTGACTTAGTTATAACAGACCAGTTCTTAGATGTTTTTACAGCTAGTCCCTAAGACCTTCCAAACCAAGTGAATAAATCCTCAATAAATTGTCTGACATTTTCAAGTACTAAAATAGTTCAAATAGTTTCCTATATCCTGTGCCCCTCCTCATTTTATTTCACATCTGTGTGTTTGCCACTAATTAAAACCATCTCCTTTTTATTATTCTTCAAATATGGAGGCTTTCAAAATATTTTTCTTTTAGGAAATATCTGTTATATAATTATATATTTTTACTGCTTTGCAGGTTAATTTGGCTTACGGAGGTGTTTCCCCCACCACCTCGAGTGAAAATATTTTAAGATCTTTCTTAGGGAAACTAGTATGAAGTAAAGCTGAGATTGTATTTATAGTAACCTCACAGGTATTTGTCCTATTCACTTAGATATAAATCAGATTTAGAAACAAATTTTAATTATACCTTTATTTTGAATTCTGTATGCATTTGACCCAAAATGCCTAATCAAAAAACAAGAAATAAATTTTAAGAATTACTTATTTTGTTTTCCACATTTTATGAGACTGATAATGCCACCACCAAGTCCTCCTTTGTCTTTTTCCCCCAGTAAAGTACTTCAATAGGGACTGCAAGGAAATGCAAAGAAAGTAACCCAGGTTACCAATGTTCTGTTGAGGGGTATGTGTGGATACGTATGTCACTTTTATTTTCAGTCATGCTGAAAGGCAATTATATTATAAATATTTATGATACTATTTATTCTTGTTTTTCTTACTATTTATTTTCACATGTATAATAAAGCTTGTTTATATAAGAGTCCCTATAAGGATTCTCTTCACTGCTATGTAATATTTTCTACATATAATATCACACACACAATATTCAGTTAAAAATTCCAAATTCATTGGTACCTATACAGCCCTAAAACGAGGCAGAGGATGGCTTACACTGGGAGTACTAAAGGTAAAGAGGTATCCCCACTAAAATATTGAATTGTATGAATCAAAGCTTCAGAAATGTAAAAAAAAAAAAACAAAAACAAAAACAAAGGTAGAAAAGAGTAGTAAATTTGGAAAGTTTGCTTTTATATTTACATGGTGTCTGCTTTTCAAATGCGTATGGGACTTAATAGAGCACAAAAGCAGTATCTATTTCTTCTGTTTTTCTTCTACCCTCAAACATTTTGAAAGTTCCAGTGAGCCAACAATTGAACATGAATGTCATGCAAGAATTGTAATAGTAATAGGAAAAAGAATATACATTTTTGCAAAACATTGCTTTTCATTCCAGCAGTAGAAAATATGCATGGCTGTTTATCTTGGTTTTGCTGCTCCTTTGCACTGTCCAACATGGGCTGGCTGGCTGGAAGTCTTTCCACAGTCGCTTACAAGAGCTTCACTATTCCTTAGAGCAATAAGGAGATGCTTTTGAGTGTGTTGAGTTAAAAGCTCCATTTAGTCTTTCAATCAATCTGCTTATGTAACTTAAATATTTTTAGTGCTCAGGAGTTCAAAGCAGCTAATGTGTTGTGTTTCAAAATGACAAATAGAACACACTAAAAACAGCATTAGAATGTTTTCCTAAGCAAGTTTCAGGGAAATATGTGGTGCTGTGAATGGAACTCCACATAGCATTTTGGCCATCTGAGCATTTCCTTCCCTGTGCTCAGGCTTGAATGAGTCATTGTGCCCGGCCTTCCCAGCTCCCAATAGGTCCGGGCCTGACCATGAACAAGCAGTAAGCAGAAGCGGATTTCATATGCAGCTCCCAAGTGACAGAAAGGAAATATTCCTTCTGGTAATTTATTGATGAGCTAAGTCCAGATATAGATGCCAGTTTCACTCAACAGAGCATCTTTGTGGCTTGGCCCTCATCTTGAGTTACCGAGAGAACAAACTCTTTCTTATTGAGGTATGAGATATTAATAAACTTTTAGATTAATTCATTTTAGAGAAACTATTAAGAGGCATTTTTACTATAGACTGACTGTTACCAGGAAACTGTTGAGATATTATAATAGCTCAATAGCATTTTAGCCTCCTTTCATTTCCAGAGGCATTTGATTTATAAAAACCTTATTAGTGGAAAATATCACAGTCTTGATTCACTTGCTGATCAAAATGTGACCCTAAAAGTATTCTCTGAAAAAAGAAAATATTTCTTATTAGGGCACCTCCTTCAGCAGACACTGCCTTAAAATTAAAAACTTTTTTAATGCACTAAATTTTATTTAAATATTATAATTAGAATAGAAATTCCAGAATAAAATTGCAAAAGCCATTTTTATCACCTCAAGTGCAAGGAATACACATAATTTAGTGGCTTTTAACATAAACTCTAGACCACGTGGAAGGTCCATTAAGAATGTCAGACTGTAGATAGAAAACTAAAAATTTCATTGATGGTCATGTTACAGAATATCTTTCTTACAATAATATCCTAAAATGTAGTTCTATGTGAAGATTCATTTTGATTACTTAAATATATGGCCATGTATTTTTTAATTCAAAAAGTTCCAGCTTGTAAGCAAATGTGTTTAGTTTGATTTAGTCAAACAATTGATGTATGCTAAGAAAACATGTTTATCCCACAAAAATATGTGACTGTAAAGTTGATAACGCTAATAGATTTTTGGAATATTTTGAAAGCATATTGCTCTCTTCAAGAAATATATGATCTCTGTATTTTAATTATTTAATACATTTAACTTTATTTTTATTTATTCCTTTTATCTTCTTTCTGCTTCTAAGGCTAGCTACATCAGACTTCTCCCAACTCCTCACACAAGGGGATTGGCCTGATGATGACTCATTATTCTACACAAGTTCAGGCCTACAAATTAACATACATAAAAGGGGTTATGGTCATTAATTACAAAATGGGGTTATTTTATACCATTTTCTTAATCTCATTTTCCAACAATGCATTGTGGCAATCCTTTCACATTAACCTATATAGATCTAATTTATACTTTTTAATAAATGCAAAATATCTTATGGAGTAGCTGTGCCTTAATTTATTATCCATTTATATAATGATTTATATTCAATTTTTGTTTCTTTCTATCTATGACAAGATAAGCAAACTTATGGAAAGGTTTTATACTCATAGGTGTTTTTGTTTCCCTGTGATGAACACCTAGGAATGGAATTTCTGGGTTAATGGGTAAATGTGTTTTGTATTTTAAGAAATATTGCCAGACTCTTTTCCAAAAAAGGTTGTAGCAATTTGCATTTCCATTAGCAATATGTGAAGTTGTCCTTTCTCCAGAAAAATAAGTATTATAGCTGTTTTAATTGTTGCTAATTTAGTGAATACAGAATGATATTGTACCATAACTTATCAACTACGAAAATGAAAATTGGAAAGTTGTTCATTTGGTTTGCCAATTTCTGGGTTAAAGGCTCTATGTATTTCTGACATTTTTAAAGAAATATTATTAACACTTTACACTCCATCAGCAATATGTCAAACTACCTTTCCTCTACCAAGAAAAGTATTGTAGTGCTTTCTATTTGTTACTAATTTAATAAGTACCAAATAATATATAATTCAATTGTATTACCAATTGACAACAAGTAAATTAGAATAACTATTAATATTTTGACCATTTAGATTTACCTTTCCTTCTTTTTTTGGCTTTTGGTTTATTATCAGTAGGTTATATTGACATATTTACTGCCAATTTTTACAAAGTTTTATTTTCTAGAAACTCCTCTATTCTAGATAAAATCTCTTTATTTCATTTAACAGTATTTTTCCCAAATCTCTGTTTTTTTTATTGAAGTTGCATACAGTATGTTTTACTCTAAAGGCTTTAATTTATATTAAATTATTGAATGTGGAATTTTTGAAAACCTTTTTGGTTTCCAGTTTGGTTTAAAAATTCCATAATATTCTAAATTTTACATGAGATCTCACTCCCTGATTCATTTGCAAAACTTTATTGTTGAAATGTGAAATCCTTAGTCTGTCTGGAATAGATTTTTGTCAGTGAGTCAGGCCTGCTCCATGCATGATTGTGCATGGTTTGTACTGCATAACACTATGAGGCACCATTCACAAAACAGGTATAATTATCTTGACAATTTCTAGTAGATGGAAACAAAGTTGAGCAAGGCAGTTAGCAGCTAATACTAGTTTACTGTCATAAATTATTTTAAAGCTTTTCATTTGTGCTCATAAATAAAATTTCTGTACAGTTTTCTCTATTTTATTGGGTTTATTGTGGTATTAGAAAATATACAGGACACTTTCCCATCATATCCCACATCTGAAATTCTTTGAGTAGTATTGGATCTTTTTTTACATGTCAGATAAAGTATGGCCATGACCTAATCTGAGTCCTTTGGTATTACTGAATTTTAATCAGTTTTCTAAATTTTCTATTATTCAAGTATTCAAATTTCCACTTGATCTTGGATCAATTTTAGTAATTTGTATTTTCTAGAACAATCTTATGTTTTCCAAAGGTTTTCAAATCTGTTGCTATAGAATTCTGTATATTAGTCTCTCAAAAACTGTGTAAGCTTTCTTGTGGTTTTAGCCACATCTTCTTTCTTCAAAGTAGTTTTAATGAAGCTGGAAACCATCATTCTCAGCTAACTGACACAATAACAGAAAACCAAACACCCCATGTTCTCACTCATAAGTGGGTGTTGAACAATGAGAACAAATGGACACAGGGAGGGGAATATCACACAAGGGTCTCTTGGGAGGAGGGGGAGTAGGGGATGGATAACAGGGGGTGGGGAGACTGTGGAGGGATAACATTAGGAGAAATATCTAATGTAGGTGATGGGGTGGATGGATACGGCAAATCACCACGACATGTGTATACCTATGTAACAGTCCTGCACGATCTGCACATTTTCCCCAGAACTGTGCAGAAATATAAAGTATAATAAAAAAATAAAATAAATAAAATGAAAAGAGGCATAACATTGTAAATTTATGCAACAAATTCCCCCATAGGGTTTTACAAAAGGATTGGATATGCCATGATTTGTAGATCATATTAAGTTAACTTTCTTTGACTAACTTCCAGGCTGTTCTCAGGGTCAAGTTATAAATTACCTTTTCTTCGGAGCTATATTATCAAATATGGCAGGCCCTAAATTTTTTATTTCCTGCATCTCTCTATAAATGTAAACATCGCAAGTTTAGAGTTATAAAGAGTGAAAATGTTACTTCAGATAGAATAGTGGAAAGAAAGAGAATAAATGCTGCGGGGTGTAAAAAAAAAAAGAAAGAGAAAAAAGAAAGAAAAATAATAAGACAAAGAAAAGCATTCCTTTTTCTCCACATCCTCTCCAGCATCTGTTGTCTCTAGATTTTTTAATGATCGCCATTCTCACTGGTGTGAGATGGTATCTCAATGTTGTTTTGATTTGCATTTCTCTAATGACCAGTGATGATGAGTATTTTTCCATATGTTTGTTGGTCTCATATAAGTCTTTTTGTGAAAAGTGTCTGTTCATATTCTTCACCCACTTTTGAATAGGTTTGTTTTTTCTTATAAATTGTCTTTAGTTCTTTGTAGATACTGCATATTAGCCTTTTGTCAGGTGGTGCAAAAACTTTTTCCCATTCTGTTGGTTGCTGGTTTGCTCTAATGATTGTTTCTTTTGCTGTACAGAAGCTCTGAAGTTTAATTGGATCTCATTTGTCTATTTTGGCTTTTGTTGCCCTTGCTTTTGGTGTTTTAGTCATCAAGTCTTTGCCTATGCCTATGTCCTGAATGGTTTTGCCTATTTTTTCTTCTAGAGTTTTTATGATGTTAGGTCTTATGTTTAGATCTTTAATCCATCTGGAGTTAATTTTAGTGTAAGGTGTAAGGAAGGGGTCCAGTTTTAACTTTCTGCACATGGCTAGCCAGTTTTCCCAAAACCATTTAATAAACAGGGAATCCTTTCCCCATTGCTTGTTTTTGTCAAGTTTGTCAAAAACCAGATGGTTGTAGAGGTGTGATGTTGCTTCGGAGGCCTCTGTTCTGTTCCATTGGTCTATATCTCTATTTTGGTACCAGTACCATGCTGTTTTGATTACTGTAGCCTTGAAGTACAGTTTGAAGTCAGGTAGCCTGATGCCTCCAGCTTTGTTCTTTTTGCTTAGGATTGTCTTGGCTATACTGGTTCCTTTTTGGTTCTATATGAAGTTTAAAGTGGTTTTTTACAGTTCTGTGAAGAAGGTCATTGGTAGCCTGATGGAGATAGCGTTGATGGGAGTGTAAATTAGTTCAACCATTGTGGAGTATGGTGATTCCACAAGGATCTAGAAATAGGAATGCCATTTGAGACAGCAATCCCATTACTGGGTATATACCTAAAGGACTAGAAATCATTCTATTATAAAGACACATGCACACTTAAGTTCATTGTGGCACTGTTTACTATAGCAAACACTTGGAACCAACCCAAATGCACATCAATGATAGACTGGACAAGAAAATGTGGCACATATACACCACAGAATGCTATGCAGCCATAAAAAATGATGAGTTTGTGTCCTTTGTAGGGACATAGATGAATCTGGAAACCATCATTCTCAACAAACTGACACAAGAACAGAAAATCAAACAGCACATGTTCTCACTCAACTGACACAAGAACAGAAAATCAAACAGCACATGTTCTCACTCATACACAGGTTTTAAACAATGAGAACACATGGACACAGGGAGGGGAGCATCACACACTGGGGTCTGCTGCTGGCAGGGGGTGGGGGTGGCAGCTAGGTCAGGGACAGCAGGAGGTGGGGAGTGTTGGGAGGATAACATGGAGAAAAATGCCAAATACAGATGATGGGTAGATGGAGGCAGCAAACCACCTTGCCACATATGTACCTATGCAACAATCCTGCATTATCTGCACATGTACCCCAGAACCTAAAGTACAATTTAAAAAAAAAAGTTTTTCTTTACTTAGTGTTGTTTTCTTCATTTTCCTTAATTAGGCATATGAAGTGTTCCTTTTAGTAGTCTTTGTGTAGAATCAGCACTTGGATTTATTTATCTATTCCAACTTTTCAGGGATACTAAATTTATTAATTTTATTTTTAAGTTTAATTAGTCTGATCTTTTTTTATTTTTTGTTTTGAATTTTTAATTACTCGATACCTTAAAATTTTTTCTTTTATCATAATGAAAGCATTTAAGTTTTACACTTTTCTTCCTTTAAATACTGAGTTATGTATAATCATTAGATTTTAATATAAATTGTTCTCATTTGTATTGCTCTCTGTGTTGTATACGATTTTTTTCTCTTAATTTCCTAAATGTTTCAAGGGTTGTTTAGTGTTGTGTTTCTTAATTTTACATATAATATACTCCAATCAAACCCACATATTTTTCTAATAATATTAGATGATAATAAATAATGTGTGCTGCAACACCTCCATTACTTAGTGCCTTTTTAAGTTTTGTTTTTTCAAGTAACTACTTGAATTTGTGTAAATATTCACTGGCCTAAAAAATGTTTATTTTCATTTGAAAGGCAATGCTTTAAACAAATATAAATTATTTAATTGATTATTTGCCTCTGTATATCCACACTTGTATTTTAGCTTCCAGATGTATCAAATGTAGAGAAGTGAAATCGTCCTACATAACTTTTTGTGTATTTTCTTTGTATTCTTAAGAGTTTTCACTTTTTACATTTAGGTGAAACTTTCATGTTACAGATTTTTTACTACGATTTCTTTCAGAGAATCACATAACTATATAAGGAAATGTTGTTTAAGTTCTACTTTATTTGATATTACTATAACTGCTATTTCACTTTAAGGGCACTTCCTGATTTATTTTTTTTTACCAATTACTTTATCATTTTTTAAATCACATTAATATTAATGTTTCTGTAGATGGCACAAATAATCATTTCTAATCTAATCTTGCCATTTCTTTCTTTTAATATTACTATTCATTTACATTTGATATAAAAATATTTAAATTTAGTTTTTTCTTTTACTATATTATTTTTACATTATGACTTGCTTAAATATCCCAACTGTTCTATTGATAATTTTAACATTTATTTACTTTTCCTTCCTTGCAACCTGTAATAAAAATAGTTTATATCAAAACAAGATATAAATTTTTTCTTTGCCTACTACTAAGGGCTCTTACTTCTTTTCTACACATCTAATAAGATGAAATCTTTAGAATTACCTTGATTTTACATCTTCCTTCCCTTCTTTCACCCATTGGATAAGATTTAGAAAAACGTTTATTAATATCACTTTTCCCAGCTCTACAGTATGAAATTTTCTTGTGTTTTATTTCTTCTATAGCAACAATATTTCACGTTACATATCATGTTAACAAGCTAACATTATCCATTTTATTTAACCATATGTTATAGAAACTGAATTAGATATACTATATAGAATCATGTATTCATCTATCAGATAATTTTGGAATGCTTATAATATGTGACTATTGTAGGCTCTGGAATCTAGCTATGAAAAAGCAAATGTTTTTGCTTTCATGGAGTCTGCATTCTAGTTAAGTTTTTCATCAGTCTACTCCTGGATTTCTCCATCTCAAATCCTCTGTTATGGCTGATTAGTACTATAGTATTTCCTCAAATATTTCTTTTGATAGAATTAGTGAATGCTAATTCACTAATTAGCGATTTGAATGTGCCCTCCAATGTTTATGTATTGGAAACCTAACCCCCAGTGTAAAAATGTTAAGTGGGATCTTTAAGAGGTGATTAGGTCATAAAGTTTCTGCCATCATGAATGGAGTAATGTTGTTATCATGAATGTAGTATTAGTTACTATGGGAGTGTGTTCCTAATAAAAGAGTGAGTTTGACCCTCTTTCTCTCTCATGTATGTGTGCTCTCTTGCCCTTCTGTCTTCCATCATGAGATGATGTGAAAAGAAGGTCCTCACTAGATGGAGCTCATTGATATTTGACTTCCCAGCATCTAGAACCATGAGCCAAATAAACTTCTACTGTATATAAATTACTCAGTCTCAGGTATTCTATTATAGCAGCACAAAGTGGACTAATCCAGTAAATAATAATTTTC
Source organism: Sapajus apella (assembly GCF_009761245.1). Taxonomy (NCBI): domain Eukaryota; kingdom Metazoa; phylum Chordata; class Mammalia; order Primates; family Cebidae; genus Sapajus; species Sapajus apella. The sequence goes on along the minus strand of NW_022436946.1, from coordinate 67,611,126 downwards.
TTGAAGTTTTTTCAATCTGTTTGCTGAATAATGTCTTTGGGCCGCCTTTTTTACTCTACTGTAATGTCCCCATGTTGCAAATGATAAATTAGATGTTAACCTTGCATTTTATCATTGGCAGATAACTTTGAGAAGGAGATGTATATGTATATATACTTATGTGTATATGTATATATACTTATGTGTATGTGTACTTGTGTGTGTGTGTATATGACGGAACTAAAAAAAAAAAATGTGGCTGTTAATTGGATAGTGATATAGTTTGGCTGTGTCCCCACCCAAATTTCACCTTGAATTGTAATAATCCCCATATGTCAAGGGTGAGGCCAGGCAGAGATAACTGAATCATGGTGGTGGTTCCCCTATGCTGTTCTCATGATAGTGAATAAGTCTCATGAAATCTGACGGATTTGTAAATGAGAGTTTCCCTGCACAAAATCTCTTTCCCGCCACCATGTAAGACGTCCCTTTGCTTTTCCTTCACCTTTCACCATGATTGTGAGGCCTCCTCAGCCATGTGGAACAGAGAGTCCATTAAGCCTCTTCCATTTATAAATTATCCAGTCTCAGGTATATCTTTATTAGTAGTGTGACAACAGGCTAATACAGATAAAAATGTGGAAGACATAAACAAAGGATCATACACATGTACTGAATATATATTTACTGCATGTGGCTTAAGAAAATTGTTGATGCTGGTAAAATTTAATGAGACAGGAACCACAACTAGGAGAACAAAATTAGGTATAGATGATGAATTCAAACCAGAATTCTGGGATCAAACCATGAGGAGACTGAAGTCACAAATAGGAGAATTTTCAAAGTTCTCTGTCACTGGTAATTATTTCAATTACTGTGAAGAGACAGAAAACGCTATGGAAATCTTGCTCCTCTAGCTCTTTCAATTTTGATAATAGGGTGTCGATTTTAGATATTTCCTTGCTTCTCATGTGGGCATTTATTGCTATAAATTTCCCTCTAGACACTGCTTTAAATGTGTCCCAGAGATTCTGGTACATTGTATATTTGTTCTCGTTGGTTTTGAAGAACATTTTTATTTCTGCTTCCATTTCACTGTTTATCCAGTCAACATTCAAGAGCCAGTTGTTAGCTTCCATGAAGTTGTGAGGTTCTGAGTGAGTTTCTTAATCCTGAATTCTAATTTGATTGCACTGTGGTCTGAGAGACTGTTATGATTTCCATTCTTTTGCATTTGCTGAGGAGTGATTACTTTCAATTATGTGGTCAATTTTAGACTAGGTGTGATGTGGTGCTGAGAAGAATGTATATTCTGTGGATTTGGGGTGGAGAGTTCTGTAGATGTCTACTAGGTCTGCTTAGTCCAGGTCTGAGTTCAAGTCTTTGATATCCTTGTTAATTTTCTGCCTTGTTGATCTGTCTAATATTGACAGTGGAATGTTAAAGTCTCCCACCATTATTGTGTGGGAATCTAAGTCTCTTTGTAGGTCATTAAGAACTTGCTTTATGTATCTGGGTGCTCCTGTATTGGGTGCATATATATTTAGGATCATTAACTCTTCTTGTTGTATTGATCCTTTTACCATTATGCAATGCCCTTCCTTGTCTCTTTTGATCTTTGTTGGTTTAAAGTCTATTTTATATCAATGATAGACTGGACAAGGAAAATGTGGCACATACACACCATAGAATACTATGCAGTCATAAAAAACGATGAGTTTGTGTCTTTTGTAGGGATATGGATGAATCTGGAAACCGTCATTCTCAGCAAGCTGACACAAGAACAGAAAATGAAACACTGCATGTTCTCACTCATAGGTGGGTGTTGAACAATGAGAACACATGGACACAGGGAGGGGAGAATCACATACTGGGGTCTGTTGGGGGGGACTAGGGGAGGGACAGCCGGGTCTAGGGAGGTTGGGGAGGGATAACATAGGGAGAAATGCCAGAAGCAGGTGACGGGGGGATGGAGACAGCAAACCACCTTGCCATGTATGTACCTACACAACAATCCTGCATGATCTGCACATGTACCCCAGAACCTAAAATACAATTAAAAAAAAGAAAACACACACACACACACACACACACACACACACACACACACACACACACACAAAGCATTATCAGAGATAAAGAGGAAAAAAACATAAAACAAAACACTATGGAGATACTTGATATTTTCTCTTTCCTAGAGAAGCCTAAGATATTAGAAAAGTAAGTAGTGACTGGGCAGGACCCCAAAGCAGTAATACAATGTTACATTTCTATGTATGCATAACTATGTCATTTTGAATCTTTTATGGTAGGTGAGATTCCTACAGTGCTTCCTTCATAGTATCTCTGCTAGTTATTACCCTATCACTTTTACCATGGTTCTGCAAATCCATGCTTATTTACTTATTTCATGACTCTTCCTAAAAACCGTAATTTGTATCTTTCTACACAAGTCATTTCTAATCCAGACACATTCTGTTGCTGAATTTTTCTTCATAAATCACTCTCCTATTTGTGTCATACAAAACTCCTTAACAGCTATTTGTTCTTAGTAACTATAGGTCCAAATATCTTAGTGATAATTTTAATATACCTTAAAAATTCTGCCTTCTAATTTCTTTCTTCATTTCCAATTTTATGCATATTATGGTTCTTGCAAGCTGATATAAAGGTGTACTTCTTACATATCTTTTTCTTCTAACACTTTAAATTAGTTCATTTGCTCACGTTGTTTTCTCTTCTCAGAATTTCTTCTCCTACATTTTCACAAGTCCAACTTGTACTTCTGCTCCAAGCTTCAAAGTAAATGTCACCTTCTCTATGAACCATGCCTTGATCTGTCAGCTGGAAGTTCTCTTTTGTTTCTGGAATACCACTTTATTTATGAAGAGCAAAAGGGAAGCCATTAATACTTGTTGAATCCCTAAGAGGTGTTAGAGGCTATCTCATTAAGAAATGAAATAAAGGGGATAATCATTTTCTCTCATTTCACACCTGAAGAAAGAGTCCGAGAGAAGTTAAGAATCCCATCCAAGTCTATAAATCTCATAAATTGTAGAAATGGCCAATCTTCCCAAACATCAGGATCTTTCATTCTTGTCTATTAAAATCAAGAGATGCATGTTGGTATAAGATTTATGAAGACTAGGAGAGATTTCTGAATGGTCCTTGGTGTGTTTAGACAAAAAGTTAATGTAGTTAAATATATGAAACAAAATGTGCAAAAGGTAAAAATAAATTCTGTGCTGAGTAATGAGAAGGATTGACAGAAGAGAGCCAATACATGAAAAGATCATTTACATTTCATATCTCTCATTCATAATTATTTTACCTTGGCAAATTAATTTCTAATGCTTTATCTTAGCTGATATGATCATTTATGATATAGTAGTTTTAATGCCTTTCAAATTTTAAGTTAATTTAAGTTTGAGGAAGCAGAATAAGACCATGGTTTAATAACCCAAAAATAAAAGTGAAAATCCATTTTCTATTTCATTTAGCCATCCCTTTTCCTCAAGCCTAGTTAAAGTGAACACTGATCCTCTCCTGCCTTTTTTGTTTGTTTGTTTAACCTCCATAGTTTCTTTATGGATGCACAGTGAAATGTAAACATATATTATTTTGCATCATTTTACTGAAAAACAGCCTATTATACACATTGTTTTGTATCTTGCTTTTCATTATCAAGATAGAAATATTAACACTGGATCTACATGTGGTTGTCCTAATTCTTTTGTATAGCTGTCTTTTTCTTGTTGTTTTTGCTGCAATTTGCTTAATCACCAAATGATGGACAGTTGGGTTATTTCCAAATTTTCCCATTACAAACAATACTGCAATGGATAAACGTGTATATGATCATTTCATAGTTTTGCAAATAAATCTATATATTAAATTCCAAGAATAGAATGGACTCTTTTCATTTTTTATTTCTATAGACCATAAACACATCGTCAATCTGTGTGCCTTAGATTTATGTAATGCTTTTATATGAAAAATATTAATGTACTACTCTATTAATATGATACTTTCCAAACTCTTCCAGATGGTCTTCAAGGAAGAATAGCTATGTGGCCTTGGAAAAGTTATGAAAATCTTTGTGATTCAGTTCCATCACAAGTTAAATGTAAGATAATAGTCATACCTATCCTATAGAGAAAAAGACCACATTAATCAATATGTATTACGTGTTCAAACATTTCCTAGGGACAAAGTGTTTGGTTTTGTGGTTTTAAATACCTTGCTTACTGCAGTTAATTTCTTTTCAACTTTCATCATATTATAGGACTGACAAATAGCTTTAGTAGTTTAGGGATTAAAAGTATCCTCTCTGCCATTTTCTGATTTTTTAAAATTGTACTTTAGTCTGATTTTATTTGTTTTTTCATGCTTACATTATGACTATAAACATCAATTCATCGTTTTCTGCAGTAATATTTTTCACGCCCTTTCCATCTGTATTATGTTTAGTTAATGATGTGTTGAAATATACTAAAGTGCATACTAAGAGGAATTGTCATTTAACATATACATTAACATACATGATTTGAGAACTTTAATTCTTTATCTGAGGATAGCAGTAAATGTAAGTAGAAGTTACAGTATTTTCCCTTGCACTGTGGTGACCAGTTTACTACACAGTTTACTGCACAGCTTCTGGGATTTGTCCATCCTAGTTGAGAGATCATTGGTCTAGTCAATTTCTTTAAAATGTTTTGCTATAAAGAAAATATGTTCATATTAATATTTTAAAATTTTGTTGAAAAATCAGAGAATGGAAATATTTTGATATAGAGTGGCCCAGTGATGTGAAGCATGAAGGAACTTGAACACATATATGGGTTCTATTTCTAGCTCAGCAAGTAACTCACAGGATATGCTCCAGGACTTCAATTAACCTCACTAGCCTGTTTGTTCATCTATAAAATAAGAGAATTCAACTGATGATCTTTACATTTACTTCATTGATTTTTGCATACAGCAATTACATTACTTTTCACACTGAAAGTTTTCAAAAGTTACAGTAAATTACAAATGTAGTTTGTGTAATCCTAACTTGCTATTTGGGAAAACTTGCTATTTGCCAAAACTTGACAAATCAGAAGCTATGTCAAAAATATTGAAGACAATATAAGGGAAAGCGTAAATTTTTTCATTTTCTTCCAGTAACCTTTGGATAATTTGTAAATAATTTACTCTTTTTCCCTATTGCTGTCTTTTTTCAGATTTGTAATGCAATATTTATTCACAAATTCCTATTTAATATCGGTTGGAGATGTCTCTGACTCCCACCTCAGTGTTATTTTTGTGTTTCGTTATAAGAATTAATATAAATTATTTCTCTAAGTGAGAAATTGATAGAATTTACAACGTTTAAAATTTTTTCCAGTTATATGATTAAGTTCTGAATTATTTGGTAGAATCATCACAACTAAATCATATGTTATGGACATGGAAAGTAAAAATAGTTTACATCTTCAATGAAATGTTCTTTTGTTGTAAAGTTCAATTAAAATGTACCATAAATAATGGACATAATTATTTCTAATAGGCTTCGGTCTATGTAATGTCACAAAAGTGTGCTATAAAAAATGAAAATTTAAATTAACAAATTATCTGGTTTTCAAAATGTGGTATAATTAATCTGATTAAGTTTCTTACAAAATCAAATGCACTGAATTGTTTGTTATGTTGATATCGTGCCAAAAGCTATGCATAAATGTTGGTAATGTTTACTTGTAGAGGAAGAGATGCAAGCAATAGTTTCACATTATTTATTCTATAAAAAGTAACACCTGTTTCATTCAGAAATTAAACAGCAAAATTTGGATTGTTATTATTCACAGGGATAATGAAAGCTATTTGCTAATTTCACTATGTTCTTAGTTACTAATTTGGACATTCACATTCAGGAGAGCTGGGATGAGAAAGAGTGGATGGAGAGTCTCTACTTCCTGTTAGAAAACAAAATTTACATCTCACGGAAAGAATAGAACCCACACTAAAACTTTCTAAATGTTTTTTTTTTTTTTCTTTTTTTTCCCCTCAGAGGTACAATCCTCTTAAGTTGGTGCCTAAATAGAATACAACTATATTATTCAAACCACCCCCACCCCCGGGCCATGGTAACAGTCTCAGAAGATGTGACTTAAAGACCGGACTATTAAAGCATGCTTTTAATTACGTTATGTGGTCCACTAAATGCGCATAAAACTTTAATTTTTATATGTGTGTATCATTATTAAATGATGAATAATGGAATAATATAAACCGTTGATTAAAATTTTGCATGTTGTTTCAGGAATAAATATTAATGTCATACTGACATGATTATGCACTTCTTTGTGAAACAGACTACATTACTCAGGTTAGGGTCATTTTCTTATACAATTGTCTTGACAACCAAATGAAGGTGTTGTTAGAATAACCATTTTATAATTGACTTTGAGGTTAAATAACTTGACAGCAATAACAGTTAGCAGCAAAACCAGCTCAAAGATCTAGACCAGTCTATAGACAAGCCATGTGCATTTACTGCCATCCTCTAACCTAGGACTAATCATGTCTCATACTTCTAGTCATTGAGTGTATTGCTTTTCACCAATACCTAGTTCAATACTTAACATAAAACAAGAATATGGTAAAGGCTAATGATTATGGAGATATTACCCCATGGGAAGCAATGAGCTATGGACTATTTGATTTAATGCTTACTAAAACTCTGTGAAAAAGAAATTATTATCTTTATTTTTAAAATGAGAGAGCCCACATTTTTTAATTTTATTGCATTTTAGGTTTTGGGTACATGTGAACAACATGCAAGATTGCTGCATAGGCACACAAGTGGCAGTGTGATCTGCTGCCTTCCTCCCCATCACTCACATCTAGCACTTCTCCCCATGCTATCTCTCCCCAACTCCCCTCCCTGTGCTGTCCCTCCCCTATTTCCCCCCAACAGACCCCAGTACGTAGTGCTCCCCTCCCTGTGTCCATGTGTTCTCATTGTTCAATACCCGCCTATGAGTGAGAACATGTGGTGTTTGATTTTCTGCTCTCGTCTCAGTTTGCTGAGAATGATAGTTTCCAGGTTCATCCATGTCCCTAAAAGGACACAAACTCATCGTTTTTTATGGCTGCATAATATTCCATGGTGTATATGTGCCACATTTTCCCTGTCCAGTCTATCATCAATGGGCATTTGGGTTGGTTCCAGGTCTTTGCTATTGTAAACAGTGCTGCAATGAACATTCGTGTGCACATGTCCTTATAGTAGAACAATTTATAATCCTTTGGATATATGCCCAGTAATGCGATTGCTGGGTCAAATGGAATTTCTATTTCTAGGTCCTTGAGGAATTGCCACACTGTCTTCCACAATGGTTGAACTAATTGACACTCCCACCGACAGTGTAAAAGTGTTCCTATTTCTCCACATCCTCTCCAGCATCTGTTGTCTCCAGATTTTTTAATGATCGCCATTCTATCTGGCGTCAGATGGTATCTCAATATAGTTTTAATTTGCATTTCTCTGATGACCAGTGATGATGAGCATTTTTTCATATGCTTGTTGGCCTCATGTATGTCTTCTTTTGTAAAGTATCTGTTCATATCGTTTGCCCACTTTTGAATGGGCTTGTTTTTTTCTTGTAAATCTGTTTTAGTTCTTTGTAAATTCTGGATATCAGCCCTTTGTCAGATGGGTAAACTGCAAAAATTTTTACACGTTCTGTTGGTTGCCGATTCACTCTAATGGCTGTTTCTTTTCCCGTGCAGAAGCTGTGGAGTTTGATTGGGTCCCATTTGTCTATTTTGGCTTTTGTTGCCAATGCTTTTGGTGTTTTCGTCATGAAGTCCTTGCCTATGCATATGTCCTGAATGGTTGTGCCTAGATTTTCTTCTAGGGTTTTTATGGTGTTAGGTCTTATGTTTATGTCTTTAATCCATCTGGAGTTAATTTTAGTGTAAGGTGTCTGGAAGGGGTCCAGTTTCCCTTTTCTGCACATGGCTAGCCAGTTTTCCCAACACCATTTATTAAACAGGGAATCCTTTCCCCATTCCTTGTTTTTTTCCGGTTTGTCAAAGATCAGGTGGTTGTAGATATGTTGTGTTGCCTCTGAGGCCTCTGTTCTGTTCCATTGGTCTATATCTCTGTTTTGGTACCAGTACCATGCTGTTTTGATTACTGTAGCCTTGTAGTATAGTTTGAAGTCTGGTAGTGTGATGCCTCCTGCTTTGTTCTTTTTGCTTAGAATTGACTTGGCTATGCAGAGCCCACACTTAACAAAAGTTAAATTCCTTGGCCTAAGCCACCAGGCCAGTACGAAATAAAGCTGAGAAAGGGGTCTAACCTCAGAGACTATGCTTTTTACTAGTATTTCTTTGTAAATATTCTATAAATTATTCAACAAACTTAAAAGATTTTAATTTATTATCAATTAAGAAGAATCCTTCTTAGGATGATTCAATCTTAATTCAATGAATATTTGCTGAGAACTATAATATCCAGAAGAAGAAAACTCTATTGAAAAACAATTAAGGCCCATCTGGAAGCCCAGAAGTGCAGGAAAAAAAGCTCTGAGGAAAACACCTGTTATATAACCTATTAATTTTATTTAAACTACCTTAGAGACATGAGTCCTTAGTATCACTGTAATAGACTTCAGTTTTTTAGTAAACTAAGTGTTTTGACTGGAAATTTTATTTTTCTTTAGTTTATAGACTGTAGTAAATCATAAAGGATTTTCTAAGCAGCTGAGTAGAGGTAAAATTAGAATTACAGCTATAAGTGTAGACAACAAAGGCAGGAGAAAAAGTATCAACTTAATGGTGATCTTTTATATATATTTATTCATAACACCCCATCCTACATGTCTCCACAGCACCTGAAATTTTATTCTTGCTATTGAGTAAATCAATTAGATTTGCTGAATGAAGATTATCGGCAATAGCTAAAAGAATACTCATTCAGTAAACATAATTCTCTTTAAGATTAAAAGTAAGTGGCACTGAATTCAGGAAGATTTCAAGCAAAAAATAACATGATTTTCAGCTACTTTTTACTTTACTAAAATAACTCATTTTTCAAAACAGATTATTGCATGTCTTATTAGATTAATTATCACTACCACACATGCCAGTAAATACATTGCTCATATATTAAAAGCTCATATTTATAGCCAGTTTATTTGAAACAAAGGCAAAATGAAAAATTTTAAAATCTATTGAATAGAAAAAATAGCTGAATCAAATATCTTATAGTAATTATGTTAATAAAATAAAGAGTTGTTGAATTAACTTGCAATTAAGGTAGCAGATAAAATGTGTACACTCATGTCATCTCCCTTATTGAGTCACATTTCAATGAGAAAAAAAAAAGTTGTAATTACCCAAGGATGAAAGCAGAAGAGAACAAATAATAAAGGACAAGACATGTCAATAATTTGAGGGCTACAGAAAGCTGGTGAATTTTTTTACCCAGTGTAGTGAATAGAGTTCTAAGCCACTACAACTGGGATATTAACAAGCAGTAGGTCTATTTATACTACAAAACTCTACAAAGATTTGTTTGCTGATAGTATGCTCTTATACCTGTCAACCCTAAATACTTCTCAAAAAAAAAAAACTCTTAGACATGGCAAATGAATTTAGTAATGTTTCAGGATACAAAATCATTGTACAAAATTCAGTGGCATTTCCATGTACCAATAACAATCAAGCTCAGAACCAAATCAGGCAATCCTATCTACAATAGCTACTAAATAAATAAATACATAAATAAAATACCTAGGCAGATATTTAACCAAGAAGGTGAAAGCTTTCTACAGGGGAATCTACAAAACACTGATAAAAGAAATTGTAGATGACACCAACAAATGGGAAAATATTCCATGTTCATTGATCAGAAGAATAAATTGCATTAAAATGACCACACTGTCCAACACAATTTACAGATTCAATGCATTTTTTTTCAAATTACCAATATCATTTTCACAGCATAAAAAAATACTAAAATCTATATGGAACCAAAAAAATGCCTAAATATCCAAAGTAATTCTAAGCCAAAGAACAAAGCTGGGGGCATGACATTTCCTGACCTGAAATTATTCAAGGCTATAGTAACCAAAACAGCATGGTACTGGAAGACAAAATAGGCACATACATCAGTGGAATAGAATGAACTAAGAAATAAAGCCACATATCTACAGCCAGTGGAGCTTTAACAAAAGCAACGAAAATATACAGTGGGGAAAGAATATCCTATTGAATAAACAGTGCTGAGAGAATTGGATTGCTACATGCAGAAGAATGAAACTGGATGCCTATCTCTCATCATATACAAAAATCAACACAAAATAGATCAGAGACTTAAATATAAAACCTGAAACTATTAAGATAGTAGAAAAAAACCTAGGAAAATACTTTTAGGCATTGGCCTAGGCAAAAAATTCATGACTAAGACCTTGAAGGCACAAGTAACAAAAATAAAAATAGACAAATATGACTTATTAAACTAAAAAAAATTCTGCATAGCAAGCAAAAAATAATCAACAGAGCCAACAGATAACCTGCAGAATGGAAAAACATTTTACAAACTATGACTCTCACATAGGGCATGACATCCAGAATTTCCAAGGAACTCAAACAACTTAATAATAGCAAGAACCAAAGCCACAAAATAACCCCATTAAAAAGTGGACAAATGACACGAAAATGCATTTCTAAAAAGAAGACATATGTATTAAAATATTCAACATCATTAATTATTATAAAAAGGCAAATTAAAATCACAATGAGCCATCATACAACAGGCAGAATATCTATTTTTAAAAAGACAAAAAAATGATTTTGACAAGGATGCAGAAAAAAAGGGAACACATATACACTTTTTGTGGGAATGTAACTTAGCATAACCTCTATAGAAAACAGCATGAAGATGTCTCAGAGAACTAAAAAAAAGAACTACCATTTGATCCAGTAATCCCATTACTGTATCTACCCAAAGGAAAACAAAATCACTATATCAAAAAGACATCTGTATTTGTATTTTTATTGCAACATTATTTATAGTAGCAAGGATATAGAATCAACCTGTCTATCAACATATGATGGGATAAAGAGAATTTGTAAATACACACACACAGACACACACACACACACACAGAATCCTATTGGGCCATAAAAAGGAATGCAGTTATGTCTTTTGCAGCAACATGGATGAAACTATAAGGAATTACCTTAAGTTAAACAACTCAAAGGGAATATGAAATACCATATGTTCTCACATATAAGTCGGAGCTAAATAATGTGTATACATAGACATAGAATGTGGAATAATAGCCATTGGGGACTCATAATAGTGGGATGATGGGAGGAGGGTGAGGGATAAGAAATTACTTAATGAATGCAAACATACATTATTCAGGTATGATGGTTACACTAAAATCCCAGACCACACAACTATGCAATATATCTGTGTCACCAAACCAAACATGTACCCTTTAAACATTTACAAATAGAATAATGATAATAGTAAGGCTGAGATCCTGTTTCCTAAAGAAAGGGTGACATGTGAGTTAGAAAGAAAGAGACTGGTAGAAAATTCTTTATAAGAAGACCATTATTATATTGTATCATTATGAAATACCCAGAAAGGGAGAAGAATGGGTGGAAAAACAGATTCTATACAGAAGATCATGCATCAGAATGCCATTACGGCTCTCAATAGTAACAGCTGAAATCTCAAGAACAGCTGGATTATATACCCAGCTAAACAATTAACCAAGGGTGAAGAGACTGTCTTTACAAGTATGTGAGCTACAAAATTATTTCTCTTATTCACCCTTTCCTGGGAAACCCCGTGAGAATATATCCCTGAAAAATGATGGAATAAGCAAGAATGAAAAATGTCTGATACAAATCACAGGCACCAAAAGAAAAAGGTTAATAAATTCTTAGCAAAAATGTGAAGGAAAATTTCAGGCCCTTATGACGATGAAACAAATCCAATCTGAGTAAGAGCTGAGGTGGGATGCTCTCTGAAGGGAAAAATTAAAGTGGTCAAAAATCTAAGCGATTTCACTACTGGTAAATTAAATCAAAGCCTATGAAAGATAACAGAAATACATTTCTCACTCTAGTTATTAATACAGCAAAGCAATTTTAAATGAGTAGGTAGTAACTCCATGAAGAACACACAAAAAATGAAGAATGGAAACATCATAACACAGTCCAAGGCCAACAATAAATAATATTTATATAATAAAAAATCAATAGATACTACTTAAATGTTTAAATTAAATATACTATTATAGGCATTTTATGTATGGGAGTGCTAGAAAGAAGAGCTAAAATATCATCATGTGTCACATTATGACATTTCAGTCAGTTATGAACCATCTATATGACAGTGGTCCCATATGATTATAGTACTATATTTTAACTGTATCTTTTGTGTGCTTAGCTGTGTTTAGATACACAAATATTTACAATTATTTAATAGCTGCCTACAGTATTCAGTACAATAACATGCTATACAGGTTTTTACACTAGGAGCAATACTGATTTTAATTACATAGTGATTTAATTATAATGATTTACTTATGTTGGGATTACAATTTCTGTGGCATATAAAAACTGTGTATTCAGTTTTTAAGAAACTGTCAAACGATTTTCCAAAATCTCTGTACCATTTAATATCTCTTTACCAAATGTATGAGACATGTACTTTCTCCAAAGCCACCATGACATTTGGTAATGTCACTGTATTTTATTTTAGCTCTTCTTATGTGTGTTAATGACACCTAATCATGATCTTAATTTGCATTTTTCTAGTGACTAATCATGTTGAACCATTTTCTTCTTTAATCCCTTTATAAATGAACTTTTAAAATTTAAAAGTTTCAGATTTACCAAAAAAGTTGTGATGGTAGTATAGAGATATTCTATAGAGCTACATCCAGTTTCCTCCATTTTAAAGTACTGTAATACCTTACATTAGTATGGTACATTTGTTACAACGAATGAACTAATATTGATGCATAGTAACTAAAGTGAACATTTATATATATATATATATAAATATATATATATACACACATATATATAAACATATATATGTGTATATATATATATATATACACATATATATATATACACATATATATATGTGTATATATACACATATATACACATATACACATATATATATACACATATATATATATATATATATATATATATATATATAAATATTTTTTTTTTAGTTTTCCCTAATGTCTTTTTCCTCTTGCAGGATCCCATCAAGGATCCTTCATCACACTTAATCATCATGTCTCCTTAGGATCCACTTGGCTGTGATAGTGTCCCATACTTTGTTTTTGATGATCTTCACACTTTTGAGGAAGACTGGTCACGTATTTCACAGAATTGCCCTTAACTGTCTCACAATTACAAGAAGGCTGTTAGGTTTTACAAGAAAGACATAAAGTATAGAGCTAATGTGCCACTCTCATCACATCATATCAAGGGATACACACTATCAACATGACATTACTGCTGATGTGGACCTTGACTCCTTGGCTGATGTAGTGTTTGCCAGGTTTCTCTACTGTCAAGTTACTCTTTATTCCACTTTCCATATTGTACTTTCTAAAAGTAAGTCAGTATATGCCGTCAATGCATATATGGAGTGCAGTTTCTAGGAGATCTTTTTTTTTCCCATTTATTTATTTTATTGCATTTTAGGTTTGGGGGTACATGTGAAGAACATGCAAAATTGTTGCATAGGTACACATGTGGCAGTGTGATTTGCTGCCTTCCTCCCCATCACCTACATCTGGCATTTCTCCCCTTGCTATCTCTCCCTAGCTCCCCACCCCCCACTGTCCCTCCCCTGTTTCCCCCCAACTGACCCCAGTGTGTAGTGCTCCCCTCCCTGTGTCCATGTGTTCTCATTGTTCAGCACCTGCCTATGAGTGAGAACATGCGGTGTTTGATCTTCTGCTCTTCTGTCAGCTTGCTGAGAATGATGGTTTCCAGGTTCATCCATGTCCCTACAAAGGACCCAAACTCATCGTTTTTTATGGCTGCATAATATTCCATGGTGTATATGTGCCACATTTTCCCTATCCAGTCTATCGTCGATGGGCATTTGGGTTGGTCTAGGAGATCTTACTGCTGTCAGGGAAACATTTCTTCGAGCCTTTCTAAGATGACAGAGCAAGGAAATAGATGCATTGTCTTGGTAAGCACAGGCTCCTATGAATACCATAAACTGGCTGACTTAATCAATAACAGAAATTTATTTTTCACAGTTTTGTAGACTAGTGTTCCAAGGTCATGGTACCACAATGGCTAGGTTCTAGTGAAAGCCCTCTTTCAGATTGCAGATGGCTGTTATCTGCATGTACTCTCAAACGGCAAAAAAGTAGAAACCTAGCTCTCTGACCTCTTCTTATAAGAGCACTAATCCCATTCATAAGTAAGGGGTCTACCTTTATGAGCTATACCACTTGACCTAATCACTTCCCCAAAGCCTCACTCCATACCATCACACTGGGGACTACATTTCAACATTCAGTCTATAATATGCATGTGTACTATGTATACATGTAGAAGTATTTTTATATGTTATCCTCTGTATCTATCTTATGCTAAATATGACTCTGTACTGATTTGTCTATCTCTATTCCATTAGCTGATCATTCAAGCCCTCTCCCCTTCTTATCTAAAACCCTCCAACATCAGTGAGAAGGCATAAGTTGTACAATCCCACATTCATTTACTTCATTGTTCAATTCTGGTATACATAGAGAGTGGTTTCAGAAATTGTTACGGGAAACAACCTTATCAAAAAGAGTAAAATGTTTATATAGGATTTTTCTGTCTTTATTCGTATAGTCCTGATTCATTTTCAAAGTTACTTAGGTTATTATTATCTTTCCCACACTCCTTTCAAAGAGGTTATCAAATATATTTTAATACAATTAGATTATATTGTGAGAGTCTGTATTCTATGCAGGAATTTCCTGACTTCTTAAATGTTTTTTCTTTGAATTTTGCATGCATTAAAGTTAACTTCATTCTATAAAGATGTATGAATTTTGACAAATACCTAGTGTTGTACATCACTATTATAGTACCATACAGAATATTTTCACAGTTCTAAAACAATCCCTTATACTTTACTTGTACAAGACTCCCGCTGCAACTGAACCCAAGGAAACCACTGATCTGTTTATTATCTCTAGCGTTTTACTTTTCACATTATGTATATAAATTGAGTTATATAATATGCAGCCTTTTCAGATTGGCTTCTTTCACTCAGCAATATCCATTTAATGTTCATTCACATTGCCGCATGGCTTGATGGTTCATTCTTTTCATCATTAAATAGTATTCCATTGTATGTATGTATCACAGCTTATTTATGTATTTCTCTATTGAAGGACATCTTTATTGCTCCCAGTTTTGGGCAATCATGAATAAAGCTGCAATACAATTTTCCATGTTGGATTTTATGTAAAGATACATTTTTCTGTTAATCGAGTAAATACCTAGGACAATGACTGCTGGAGAATAAGATTATGTTTATCTTTGTAAGAAATTTCTAACTATCCTCAAAAGTGGCTAAGCCAATTTGTATTCCCATGTGCATTAGATGAAGAGTGTTACTCTTCAACTTTGCTAGCAATTGGTAGTATTAGGTTTGCCCTTTTGGACATTCTAATAGGTATGTAGTGAAATCTCTTTTTGTTTGAATTTCTCATTTTCATAGTGAAAAATGATAATTTTTTGTCATATGCTTATTTTCCATCTGTCTATATATTTGTTTCTGAATGTGGTGTCTGTTCAGATTATTTGCCCATGTTTGTTTGTTATTATTTTAAAAGTTTTTTGTGTATTTTGAATGTAAGTCCACTTGGATGTATATTTTGCAAATATTTTTTCTCATTCTTTGTCTTGATTTTTCATTCTCTTACCAGTATCTTTCACAGTGCAAAAGCTTTTAAATTTACTAAAGTCCAACGTATTTTTTCCTGTCATGATTTATGCTTTAGTTTATATCTAAAACTCATCACCAAACCCTATATCATAAATATTTTTATATGTTCTTACCTAGAAGTTTTATAGTTTTGCATTTTGCATTTAGGTCTACAAATAATTTAAAAAGTTTTAACATTTGTCTTCAGATTTAATTTTTCACATTTGTATTTCCAGTCATTCCAGCACCAATGGTTTAAAATGATCTTTTCTCTATTGAATTATCTTTGTAATTAAAAAAAAAAGTTGACTGTATTTATGTGGGTCTATTTCTGAGCTCTCAATTTTGGTCCATAGATCTACAAGTCTATTATTTTACCAGGAACACACTAGCTTACTAACTGCAGCTACTTCAACTGTTTTTCCTTGCATAAGTTTTGGTAGTTTGTGTCTTTCAAGGAATTGATCCATTTTCATTTAATTTATCCAATTTGTAAGCCTACAGTTGTTCATAATATTCTTTTAGTACAATTTTACTGTCCATGTGATTTGTAATAACGACTTCTCTTTCATTTCTGACATTGGTAATTTTTGCTACCTCTCTCTCTCATTTTTGTTTTTTTGTTTTTTGGGGGGGTTAGCCTGGCTAGAGGTCTATCAATAATATTGATCTTTTCAAAAAACTAGCTTTTGATTTAGTGTATCGTTTTTTTTAGTATTGATTTCCTTGTTTTCTACTCTGTTTAATATTTATTTCTTGCATTAGGGTTAATTTGTTTTTCATTCTCTAGCTTCCTGAGGTGGAAGCTAGAGGTTATTAATATTAGAAATGTGTTCTTTTCTAAAGTATACACTCCATGTTATAAATTTCCCTTTAGGCATTGATTTCTCTGCATTCCACACATTTTGATAGTATTTTTATTTAGTCTAAAATATTCTAAAAATATCTCTTTCATCCCTATTTGTGACTTATGAGTTATTTAAAATGTGTTGTTTAATTTTCAAATATTTGGAGGTTCTCCAGCTACCTTTTTATTATAGAGTTCTAGCTTAAATTCCTAGAGGTCTAAGAACATACTTTGATTTCTATTATTTTAAAAATTATTATTTTTAGGTGCTTTGGTATGGCTCAGATGTAATTTTTCTTAGTGAATGTTCGATGTGACCTTAAGAACTAATATTTGGCTGTTGATGAAGTATCCTAAAAATATCAATTAGATAGAATTAATTGATAGTGCTGTTCAGGTTATCTTTGCCCTTACTGTTTTTAATCTGCTGATCCTATTAATTACTAACAGAGACGTTTGGAGGGCTCCAACTGTATTACTGGATTTGTCTGTTCTCCTTGCCATTCTCTCAGATTTTGCCTCATATAGGTTAATTGTGTAAAATATTATCAAATTATCAAAATATTAAAATATGTTAAAATATTTTAAAACCTATGTCTGTTAGCATCTTATAAGCAATATGTAAGTGCTCTGCTACTATAGTTGAAAATAGCAGTTTTAATTCATGTATTTTTTATATTAAAACCACAATAGGAAAATATAGTTTTGCTAAATTTATCTTGCAGATAAATACAAATTAGAAATCCAGTTGATATGTTTTTCTCGATTTTACAGTCTTCACATCCTTGTATATATTTAAAATTCAGAATATTTTTCTGCTGGAAATGGCATAGTCCATTAAAAAGTGACAGATATTTTAAGCAGGAGTTCTAAGATGACAGGCAACTACTTATACACAAGTTGTTTTCAGAATGAAATTCAATGTATATAGATATTCTGGAAGAACAAATTAATACTTCTTGTGTTGAAATATAATGACGGGAAATGTAAAATGACATGCTTATATGAAGTGAAAGATAATTGAAGTACTTAAAATTAAAACATAAACGTCAATCTGACCTTTTCTTTTCCATTTCTTTTCTTTTTTAGGTTTCTGAAGATGATTTTATTAAGCATCTTTTTTTTAAATCACCTACATAGGCAATATAGTTCACCAGTCCGAATGCAAACTTATCCCATGATCTGCTCTATGGCTTGAAAACATAATCTTCAAATATTACTGATCTTCTAAAGAGCAAGATAATAGAAAAAGAGACTACCATCAGAAAATACATTTTGAGGAAAACATTATTTGCTAGTATTTTTAAATGAAATGTCATGAATGTTAAATTCTAACTTTCAAAGATTACTGATTTATCATTGAAGAAAAGAACAAACCTTCTATAAAACTCCTGATAAATTTGTTGTTTGCACATTAGCAAAACAAATGTAAATATAAACTACCTGATAAAAATATCAAAAGCATGCTTTCTTCTCTTGATTAAATGAATAAATCTATACCCAGAAGATGATTCCTTGTACTGGTCTTTCAGCAATGTTGATTCTATTTTGCATCCTATTTTTTTTTTTTTTTTTTTTGAGACAAGAGTCTTGCTTTGTCGCCAGGAGCCAGGCTGGAGTGCAGTGGCACAATCTCGGCTCACTGCAACCTCTGCACATCCTAATTTTTTAAACCTAAGAAACTAGGATTGCATTTTTTTGTATGAAGCAGAAACATTAATAATATCTAAAATATATATGTTAAAATTATTTTATTATTAAAATTAATAATTTTTAAAATATTAAATCTACTTCTACTAAGAGTTACAATTCTGAAAATTTTCTACTGAACTAAAGTATAATCACTTAAATAACAATTTCCTAAACTAAAAATTAGTGATAATTCCCAATTAACTTTGAAGAAAGAAAAAAATCTTCCATGAGGTTTTCATTGCCTGTTTATACATCTGTTTTGATGGTCTGGATGTTCAGTAGTATGTTTGTTTGAGTGCTGAATCATTCCTGATGGTAACTATATTAGCTTGTTCTCACATTGCTATATGGAAATACCTGAGACGGGGTAATTTATAAAGGAACAAATTTTGATTGGCTCACAGTTACACATGGCTGGGAAGGCCTCAGGCATGGTGGAATGAAGGGGAAGAAAGACACCTTCTTCACAGGATGGCAGAATGAAGTGAGTGCCAGCAGGGGAAATGCCAGATATTTATAAAACCATCAGATCTCGTGAAACTCACTATCATGAGAATAGCCTGGGGAAAACTGCCCCCATGATCCAATTGCCTCCATCTAGTCCTGGCCTTGACACATGGGGATTATCAGGATTACAATTAAAGGTGAGATTAGGGTGGGAAAACACAGCCAGACTATATCAGTAACTTACTATCATGTTCATGCTATAGGGTTATGAGGTAAGAGAAAAATCTCTTGATTAATAATTTGTCACTCTTACTTTTGTGGGTTTCACAAAAATTTCTTCATAGACAAGTATTTATCAGGTCATTCATGTGTACTTTCTGATACTGCAAAATGAAAAAGAGATCCTTGTCTCACAAAATGTACCATTAGTTCCACTGAAGCCAACAGCCTCAAATTTAAGGAAGGGGTAGAGAAAAAGATCCTGAAAGCCACAATGAGAATATGATACTGGTGAAGGGTCACACAGGTGATGCTCTCTGCCAGTTGCTCTATTTTCAAAACTCACTTGTGATTTTGAATTCTGTTCTATTGGCTATCATTCTGTAATGCCTACCATCAATTAATCTAGTTCTGAAAGTTTAGATTTTTGTCATATATGGCTTTTTCTATAAAATCTATTTCACCTGGAAGTACATAGAAGTATTTCGTTTTTAACTATTTGCCCCTAGACATGCTTACCCTGATGGCTCCTTATAAGGCTGGCAACTTCTACGAATAATGCTCCGGGTCACAATGCTCCCTTTTAACATGGTTAAACATTTGAATGATTTTATATTTTATTTTAATTAGTATAGAATTTCATAGAAAACTGTTTTTTTTTAATTCCTCTCTATACTTATTTAGTAGTTAACTGAGTAAAAGACATTTTAAAAAATGACATTGCCAAAATATTACCTATGAAATCTGTAGTTACCATGATGAACAAAACTCATGACTTTTTTTTTCCAGATCTTTCTTTTTTTTTTTTTTTATTGCATTTTATGTTTTGGGGTACTCATGACTTTTTTTTACATATCATGGCCAGAATACTGTATAGCTTCTCCAGCAGAAACCCAAAGAAAAGCTTCAGAGTGACTCACAGCCCTTTTTTGACCCAGAAATCAACAACTAAGCTGTATCTAAATGCCTTGTCCAGGCCAAAATCCAAGCATATTTCCCAGAACTCAGTTTGCACCTCCCAATTAGAAAGGCCCACTAAAGAAGTATATCAAAGCAGAGGACAGAGGCATTAAATATTGGGTAGGCTACATTACTGCCCAGTAGCTTGTCATCTCTCTTATTTTTTTAATAAGGCAAAACTTAAAAATAAAATGTACTGATTAGCATTTATGATTCTTCTAGTTTTGAAAAATGCAAAATATCAAGTAACCACCATTAATAAAGACATAAAAAATCATCAACTACCTCTCAAATCCTCACACTGTCCATTGTAAACAACCCTTCCCCTGACTTGGAGCCCAGGACAAGCGCTAATCTGTTGTCTGTACCTATATATTTTGCCTTTTCAGAATGTCATATATAATGCAGAATTTAAAAATTTATCAAATATGTATTGTGGAAACATTTTCCCGTCTGGAATTTGTCTTTTCATTCCTTAAACTATATTTTGAAGAGCACTCTTAATTCTGATGAATTCCAATACAACACTTTTTAAATTTATTAATCATGCTTTTGGTGTTGTCTAAGAAATCTTTGCCCATCTTAAAGACACAATTTTTGTTTTCTCATGAAAGTTTTAGTTTGATGTCATATTTAGGTCTACAACCAATTTTGAGTTAATTTTTGTATACGGTAGAAATTATGGTTGAGGTTTGTTGTGTGTAAATCAAAGATCAATTGCTTCAACAAAATTTGTTGAAAAGACTATCCATGTTCCATTCATTTGTCTTTAGAAACACTGTCCGAAATGAAAAGTCAATAAATGTGTTGTTCTATTTCTGTATTCTCAATTCTGTTCCGTTGATTTTTGGCTTCTGTTTTTACCAGTACTACACTATCTTGATTCCTGTAGCATTACAGTAAGTCTCGAAATCAGGTAGTGGTAGCCCTTCAAGTGTTATATGACTTGGCTGTGTCTTTACCCAAATTTCATCTGAATTGTAGCTCCCATAATTCCGACATGTCATGGGAGGCACTCAGTGGGAGGTAATTGAATCATGGGGGCAGGAGTTTCCATGCTGTTCTTGTGATAGTGAAAAAGACTCATGAGATCTGATAGTTTTATAAAGAGCAGTTGCCTCTGAACACTCTCTTTTGCCTGCACCTTGTAAAATGTTCCTTTTATCCTCTTTTGCCTTCTGCCATAATTAGGAGGCCTTCCCAGCCATGTAAATTGTTAAGTACATTAAATTTCTTTTTCTTTATAAATTACCCAGTCTCGGGTCTTTCTTCATAGCAATATGAAAATGGACTAATATGGTAAATTAGTACCACAGAGAGTGGGGTGCTGCTGTAATGATACCTGAAAATATAGAACTGACTTTGGAACTGAGTAACAGGCAGATGTTGAAACAGTCCGGAGGGTTCAGAAGAAGACAGAAAAATGTGGGAATGTTTCCAACTTCCTAGAAACTTGGAAGGCTCGTGAGACAGGAAGATGTGACAAAGTTTGGATCATCCTAGAGACCTGTTGAATGGCTTTAATCAAAATGGTGATAGTGATATCGACAATAAGGTCCAAACTTAGGTGGTCTCAGATGGAGAGGAGGAACTGGCTGATAACTGGAGTAAATCTCACTCATGCTATGCAAAAAGAGTGAAAGCATTTTGCCCCTGCCCTAGAGTTTTGTGTAACTTTGAACTTGAGACAGATGATTTAGGGTATCTAGTGTGTAGGGTGCTGGATTAGCCCACCCACTCTGGAGGAACAGCAGCAAGGCTGCTGTGAACTTTGGTTGAACTTCAGAGAAGTGAAACCACAATAGGAAGATGTGTATGTATCGGAGATAACAGAGATGGGCTTAGAGAGAGATAACCAGCTTTCACTGACTTTGCTGCTGGATAGTTTTTAGCTGAAGTATGCCAAATGAAGTATGAGAATAACATCCACAGGCTGTTCTAAGTAACTGCACCCTCCCTCTGCTATGTGCTCTGTGAACATATAAAATAAAGTATACTGAGACAGGTCGGAGCTGGAAAGATTGACATTCTCATTCTCTCAGATTGCCTGACCCAGCTTTTTCTATGTTTGTTTCTGTGTTTTTCTCTATCCTCCACCATTCCCTCTTAGATCTTTGAACCCTTGTGCAACATGGGACATGGCAAACACCAGACTAGTGAAAGATATTTCTTTCTTTTTTTTTTTTTAAGACAGAGGCTTGCTTTGTTGCCAGGTGCCAGGCTGGAGTGCAGTGGCGTGATCTCGGCTCACTGATACCTCCTCCTCCCGGGTTCAAGCAATTCTCCTGCCTCAGCTTCCCGAGTAGCTGGGACCACAGGTGAGCACCACCACACCCAGTTAATTTTTGTATTTTTTAGTAGAGATGGAGTTTCACTATGGTCTTGATCTCTTGACCTCATGATCCACCTGCCTCAGCCTCCCAAAGTGCTGGGATTACAGGCGTGAGCCACCGTGCCCGGCCTGGAAGATATTTCTAAGTGCCAAAGCATTCAAGAGGAAGCAGAGCATAAAAGTTTACAAAATTTGCAGTCTGACAATGCAATAGAAAAGAAAACCCCATTTTCTGGGGAGAAATTCAAGCCAGTTCCAGAAATTTGTATCTGTAATATCATTTGGCTATGTCCCTACCCAAATCTCATCTTGAATTCCCAGGTGTTGTGGGAGGGACCTGGTGAGAGGTAATTGAATCATGGGGCAAGTCTTTCCCATGCTGTTCTCATGATAGTGAATAAGTCTCAAAAGATATAATGGTTTTGAAAAATGGGACTTTCCCTGAACAAGCTCCTTCCTCTTGTGTGCCACCATATGAGACATGCCTTTCACCTTCCACCATGATTTTGAGACTTCCCCAGCTACAAGGAACTGTAAGTTCAACAAACCTCCTTCTTTTGTAAATTGCTCATTTCTCAGGTATGTTTTTATTAGCCATGTGAAAACAAACTAATACAAGTAACAGGAAGTTCAATGTTAATCACCAATACAATGGGGAAAACGTCTCCAGGACACGTCAGAGACCGTTGCCCCTGCCCTAAAGATCTGTGGAAATTGAACTTGAGATAGATCATTTAGGATACCTGGTGGAAGAAATTTCTATTTGGCAAAGAGTTCAAGAAGAAGCAGAGCATAAAAGATTGAAAAATTTGCAGCCTGACAATGGAGTAAAAAACAAAAACCCAATTTCTGGGGAAAGTATCTCCAGGTCATGTCAGAGAACTTTGCAGCAGCCCCTTCTACCACAGTCTTGAAGGCCTAGGAGGAAAAACTGGTTTCCTGGACCAGATCCAGGGCCACCCTGCTGTGTGTAGGCTTGACACTTGGTGCCCTGCATCCCGTCAACTCCAGTCATGGCTAAAAGGGGCCAAAGTATAGGATGGACGAAAGCATAGGTGCAAGCCTCAAGCTTTGGCAACTTTCACATGGTGTTGGGCCTGCAGGTGCACAGAAGTCAAGAATTCAGGTTTTGGAACCTCTGCCTAGATTTCAGAGGATATAAGGAAACACCTGGGTATCCAGGCAGAAGTTTGCTGCAGGGGTTGAGTCCTTGTGGAGAGCCTCTGCTAGAGCAGTGTGGAAGGGAAATGTGGTATTAGAGGCCACACACAGAATCTCCACTTAGGCACTGCCTAGTGGAGCAGTGAAAAGAGGGCCACCATCCTCCAGAGGTCAGAATGGTAGATCCACTAACGGCTTGTGCCATGTGCCTGGAAAAGCTGCAGACACTCAAATCCAGGCCATGAAGGCAGCCAAAAGAAGGGCTATACCCTGCAAAGACACAGGGGTGGAGCTTCCCAAGACCATGGGAGCCCACCTCTTGCACCAGCGTGACCTGGATGTGAGACATGGAGTCAAAGGAGATCACTTTGGAGATTTAAGATTTGACTACCCTGCTGGAATTCAGACTTGCATGGGGCTCGTAACTTCTTCATTTTGGCCAATTTCTCTCATTTGGAATAGGTGTATTTACCCAATGCCTGTACCCTCATTACATCAAGGAACTAACCAACTTGCTTTTGAATTTATACACTCATAGGTGGAAGGGACATGCCTTGGTTCAGATGAGACTCTGTACTGTGGACTTCTGAGTTAATGCTGAAATGAGTTAAGACTTTGGGAGGCTTTTGGGAAGACATGATTGGTTTTGAAATGTGAGGATATGAGCTTTGGGAGGGGCCAGTGGTGGAATGATATCGTTTGGCTATGTCCCCACCCAAATCTTACACTGAATTGTAGTTCCCATAATTCCTATGTGTCACAGGAGGGACCCAGAGGGAGGCAATTGAATCATGGGGGTGAGTCCTTCCATTCTGTTCTTATGGTAGTAAATAAGTCTCATGACATCTTACGGTTTTATAAAGGGCAGTTCCCATGCACCTGCTATCTTGACTGCTGTGTAGCATGCCTTTGCCATGATTTTGAGGCCTCCCCAACCATATAGAACTGAGTCCATTAAATCTCTTATTCTTTATAAATTACCTAGTCTTGGGTATTTCTTCATAGCAGTAAGAAAAATGGACTAACACCTAATTGTTTTCCAAATTGTGTTGGTGATTCTAGTCTACATTAATATCAGAAATATCTTGACAGTTTATTCAAAAATTCTATATTTTGAATAAAATTGCATTATATTGTTGGTTCAGTTTGGTGATAATTGATCTCTTAACAATATTGAGTCTTTCCATGTTGAACATAATATATATTTATTTTTGTTTTTTTTTTTTTGAGTTTTGTAGTTTTCAGCATACAGACTTCATACGTATTTTGTACAACTATATCCAAGTATTTTGTCTACTCTGATGCTTTGTAAATGGTACTGATTTTAAAGTTTCAATGTGATATTTTTATGTGAAGAAAAATAATTAATATTTGTTTATCAATCTCGTATCCTGTGACTCTGATAGGAAGAGTATGGGATTTGGAGATCTGAGAAGAAGCTATTTCATGGGAGAATTCTGAGAATCTTCAACCCATAGATTTCCAGAATCTTTCTGATCAAGAGAGATAGCTTTCACTCCTTTCAAGAGAAGAGTAGCTTTCACTTGTCTAGACACTCTGTAAATATCTCACCTAAAGTATAATGCCTGCCTTCTTCAAAACCCACTTCTGCCACGCCTCAATGCCTCTGGGTCAGAAAACAGAGTCATATCTCAGTAGAGCCAAGTGTGGGACAACAAATAGATTACATATCAAGGGACTTTTGAAACTACCAAGTACTAGCTCATAGTGGTCCAGTGGGTCAGTAGATCTATCATATATATGTATCTATAGTATATATTTATATCTATATGTGTATGTATATAATAGATCATATATATGATCAGATCATATAGATATATAGATATATATATGATCAGATACATATAGATACATATATATGTATATGTATATATATAAAAGATCATATATATAATAGATCATTTATATAATAGATCATATGTATGTATATATAATAGATCATATATACATATATATAATATACACATGTATATATAATATATATCACATATATAATAGATCATATATATAATAGATCATATCTATATAATAGATCATATCTATATAATAGATCATACATATATATGTATCTATATGTGTATATATATCTATATGTGTATATATATATATAAAATAGACCATATATATATGAATTCATATATATATGAATTTCCCTGGTCCCCAAGTATGTACAGAAAAGTTATGTTTATTATATTCCTTTGTTATAAGAGCCCTCTCCCAACCCTGAATCAAGATAAAAAATTGCAGGAGGAATTACATAAATTAGTGTGAATACCAAAATCTTAAAGAATGCGGAGGAGATGATCTCCACAATTTCTTTGTTAAAGTCATCAACGTATCCTCTGTAGAAACCAGATTGGTCATGTGAATGATGGTAGACTAGTACAAACCAATATAGTGCTTTCACTAGTTGCGTTTGTTATAATAGATATTACATATTTACTGAAATGCTTCACATAGCTTGTGACACTTTGTGTAGTTATCATCTGGGAAATGAATTCTAAAAATATATCAATAATGAAAATCAAAAGCGTTCACTTTTAAATGGTAAGAACAGAAAAATACATTTACCGCCTGTGCACAAGACCATGTAAAATTTTCTCTCTCAAAATATAGTCAACCAGAATCTTTTTTATTTTGATGTTCTGCAGAGTGTTATAATGTACTACTATGCAGATCATACTATGTATAGGTGTAGGTGTATGAAATAAACAGTGAAATAACTAGGTATACTGTTAAGTATCATACCTTTCTCCTATGATGATGTATTTCAGAATAAATTCAGACATTCAAATGCAATCCAAGGATGATATATATTCAGTATAACTGAAATCTAGACTTCTCTTAAATATTTAGAAATTATTTATGGTTTCTTAAGTTGAAAATCAAATATATTAATAGTTTAAATTGGAAATTCTTCTGAAAAAGTAATTGCTTCATGGGCAGAGAGTAAATTTAACTTTTCCTTACTTAAACCAAATTTCTTTTTTTTTTAAACTGGAATGTGGCTAAATATTCTAACAAATAACATAAAATATTCTTTTTTTTTTTTTTCCAAACTGAATGATTTGTATGTCAAGGTCTATTACATTTAACAATTGGTTTGATAAAGATTGGGGAGGACTACTTGACATTAGCCTATATTTCTTAATAAATTAAAGTTTATCACTGATTACAATGAGCCTTCCATTTGTGAAGTCTGAATTGCATGGAATTTTAAGGTTTGCGTCACAACTATGACCTTTCTGTCATTTGGCAGAAGAAGACTGATTATTTTTAGCAGTTTTAAATATCAAGAGCTTCATGGTTTTTCTTTCAAATCCAAGTAACAATATCATACTTTCAAAAGAAACAAAAATGACATGTTTAATCAATAGAACAATAGATTCCTGCTCTGTATCTTTCAGTGTGTTAAGCCTTCTTTTTAAATGTATTATCTTAAACAAAGACAAGCAGTTACAGAATTTGTATTTGACACTCTGCCAGGAAGAACAAGTGGTCTATTTTGAGTTTCATCCTTTCAATTTCATACCATGTCAGTGAAAATTCCTTCTCTGGAGTCATCAAAAGCTCAGGAAACAAAGGGCTTTTAAAGGCGTACATGAGCTAAGCTGGCAGCTTCTTGCCCTTTGTTGACTTTCTCCACTAGAACACTCAGAGTTGAGCCATCTTTCCTGGAAGCCCTGAGAGACCTGTTTTCTTTCTTGATTGTAGATTTGTTTCCGTTTGTTTTCTACTCAGATATTTCTAGAGATCATTAACTGTACTATATCAATTGCATCTGCTCATAATTCAGTCTTTCAAATTAAGAGGGATTGATTCAATATGTTTAAAATTCCCTTACGAAGAAAAAAGTTTAATAGTTTATTAATTTATATCAGTTGTATCATCTTATCGCTGGTATTTGTTTGCCCCTATATATTTCTGGAAATGTCATGAAGTATTAAGGGAGGAGGCCTGGCTTTCAATACTGCTCTATTAATCATTTGCTCTGGGACTTTAGTTAGGTTACTTAAATATTTTATCCCTCCATTCACTCATTTGTAAAGTAGCGGTATTGATATTTATTATACAAGATTATTGTAAGAAATAAACCAAAGCAGTCTTGGTAGTTTTGCCTAGCATATTGTCATTTACCAATCCTCAAAAAGTACTAATTTCTATGATAATTATAATGATTATTAATATTTATTTATATATTGATTATGTATTAATATATATTACACATATTCATATATTTATATTAATAAACATTAATAATCATTATAATTATTACAGTATAGAACACTGAGCATGTTCTATACTAATCTATCCAATATAGATTTGAGTACTAAACTCTAAAAAAAAAAATCAAGTGATCTAAACAGAATCATGGAGGCACTTGTTCCTTCCTGGAATTGCTGAGATTTATTGTTGGGTAGCAGTAGTAGAAAGCATAAGGTCAAGGTGATCACAGATCTGAGTCTACCTGCCAGGGATCTCATAATCAATTCTAAATGAGAATTCACCATGCATTTTGCAGATGATCTGTTTTTAATATTGTAGAAATACACTTTAAGGAAGATGCATATGCCATTGATTTTAAGATGCATCATTATTTTATGTAACACATAGAAGGAAACATGAAAAACTACCAAATAAACTATGACACAGCACCAAGACATCATTTGTTTTATGGCCCATTTTAATTTCAGAGATGTTAAAATGTAAAAAACAAATGTGTCTCCCAATAGAGCAATTGCCATTGTTAATAAAGATTAGAATAGCTGTTATCATTTTCTTTCAAATGTTATCTTTTTTGAGATATTTGAGAATATGAATTAAGCCTAATAATTTTTTTAAAGAACCTCTAAAAACAGTGTTTGGTATACAAAAACATTGAGCAATTTGTTGACTTAATTAATTGATAGAAAAACAGAGAACATGTTGGAAGACAATTTGATATTGTTAATCCTTGAACCAACCATTTATAAGGTAAGCTTCTATCACAGGTGCTTTAAAAGTTAGGCCAGTTTGCATTAAAAGTTCTTTCCTTTTTCCTTTGTCAAAAACTCTTCATCACACACAGGAGAGACATTTTCACTAATTTGCCCTATTAAGTAAAGTCTGACTTGACCTTTTAATCAGTCTATTTATGCTTCAACTTTGCTTAGACTGTCAATACTAAATAAATAAATAAATAAATCTCTAGTCCTTTTATTATTTTATTTTGTGCTTACTAAAAATTTATAGAGATGATGTGGGTTCTACATACCTTCCAATCTAATTTTCTCCTTCTATTTAAAAATACAAAAGAAAATGAATATTCAAATCCTAAAAGACGTTAACATTTACCACGTTAATGACTTTTACCAGCTAACTGCAGAACTAGAATTGGAACATAAATCTTTCAAGTCTGATTATAATAATTTTTCTTCTGGATTATGCTGTATATTTTTTTCAGGGACATCTCAGCTGTCTCTTCTCCCAAGAAATATTAGTCTTATGGCTAGAGATTATGAGCTTCTTATCAATATTAACTGTATAAAAGGGTGGCTTATAAATGTAGAATTAGCTACCAATTCTATCTTTACTTGTTCCTTTATTTGAACAGCTGAAATTTGATCAATCTCATGTAAAACATTAAGAATAACATTTTTAGAAAATGGGTACTTTTTTACAATCTTTAACCTATTATTTAACCCATCAATGCTACTTCTCCCTTGGGCCTCTGCATGTACGCACTAACTTCCACAGGAGCATATCTCAGGACTCCTCCTTCTAGAAATTCTGCATTTGGACACTACATATGGACGTGTCACAACAAATTCTCACATGAACACTAATATCATTCCAACACATGATAAAATAAGAGTTCTCTTTGTAATGGTGAGAGACTCTGGTTAGATATTTGCTTTGGTTTTCAAGAATCATGTTGATAACTCAATAAACATTGATCAAAGGAACTCCCTCACTTCCAATCAATGAAGCTCTACCCCTAAACATGCTTATATGAATTATGAGATTCTTCATGGAAACATCTTTAAAAAAAAAAAAAAAAAACAACCTACAGAGAGAATTTTAGAAACTTGGCAAATGATGTACCTTGAAAAAAGTTCTTATTGGAAACAAGATTGCCAAAATATGAATGAAGTGTCAGGAAAACATTTTTTTTTATTTGTAGGAACATTTCATTTGTAGGTCCTTAATGGCAGATAGTTAAAAAAAAAAAAAAAAAAAAAAAGCTGCTTATAGTCAGCGTTTCAATGAATGAATCCACTACTGTTTGATTAACCTAGACTTTGGCTCAAATATCCTATTTTTATTAATCCTTTTTAAGCTTTCTCACCTTCAGAAAATTAGCAAATTTGCTAATCATAAATACCTTCATGGAGAAACTTTTCAGGATATTGTACTGGGAAAACATTTCTTGAGTAATAACCCCAAAGCACAGGCAACCAAAGCAAAAATAAACAAATGGAATCACATCAATTTAAAATGTTTCTGCACAGCAAAGGAAACAATCAACAGAGTAAAGAGACAACTAACAGAATGAGAAAAAGTATTTGCAAACTACCCATCTAAAAATGATTAATAACCAGAATCCATAAAAATCTGAAATACCTATAAAGGAAAAAAATCTAATGTTCTGATTTAAAAATAGGCAAAATATTTGAATAGACATTTCTCAAAAGGAGACATACAAATGACAAGCATATGAAAAGGTGCTCAATATCATTCATCATTGGAGAAATGCAAATCAAAACCACAATAAGATATCAGTTCACCCCAGCTAAAATGTTTTTTATCCAAAAGACAGGCAGTAACAAATGTTGAAGCAATGTATGGAGAAATGGGAACGCTTGTATACTGTTGGTGGAAATGTAAACTAGTCCAACCGCTATGGGCAACAGCTTAGAGGTTCCTCAAAAAGTGAAAACAGAGTTACCATATAATCCAGCAATCCCACTGCTAAATATCTACCCCAAAGAAGGAATATCAGCATGTGAAAGAGATGTCTGCACTGTCATGTTTGTTGCAGCACTGTTCACAATAACAAAATTTGGAAGCAACCTAAGTGTCTGTCAACAGATGAATGAGTAAAACAAAATGCAGTATATATTCATAATGGAGTACAATTCGGACATAAAAAATGATGAGATCCTGTTCATTTGTTACAACATGGATAGAACTAGTAGTTATGTGAAACAAGCTAGGCACAGAGAGACAAATATTTTTACATTGTTTGTGGAATGTAAAAATCTAAACAACTGAACAGATAGAAGGATGGTTTCCAGAGGCTGAGAAGGGTAGAAGGGGGTGGTAAGAGGTGAGGAAGGTTAATGGGTACAAAAAAATAGTTTGAAGGAATAAATAAGACGAAGTATTTGATAGCACAACAAGGTGAATATATATATATATATATATATATATATATATATATATATATATATTTTTTAATTGCACTTTAGGTTTTGGGGTACATGTGAAGATATGCAAGATTGTTGCAAAGGTACATACATGGCAGTGTGATTTGCTGCCTTCCTCCCCATCACCTATATCTGGCATTTCTCCCCATGCTATCTCTCCCCAACTCCCTGCCCCCTGCTGTCCCTCCCCTATTTCCCCCCGACAGACCCCAGTGTGTGATGCTTCCCTCCCTGTGTCCATGTTTTCTCATTTTCGACACCCGCCTATGAGTGAGAACATGCGGTGTTTGATTTTCTGTTCTTGCATCAGTTTGCTGAGAATGATGGTTTCCAGGTTCATCCACGTCCCTACAAAGGACATGAACTGATTGTTTTTGATGGCTGCATAGCATTCCATGGTGTATATGTGTCACACTTTCCCTGTCCAGTCTATCATCAATGGGCATTTGGGTTGGTTCCAGGTCTTTGCTATGGTAAACTGTGCTGCAATGAACATTCGTGTGCATGTGCCCTTATAGAAGAACAATTTATAATACTTTGGATATATACCCAGTAATGAGACTGTTGGGTCAAATGGAATTTCTATTTCTAGGTCTTTGAGGAATTGCCAAACTGTCTCCCACAATGGTTGAACTAATTTAGACTCCCACCAACAGTGTAAAAGTGTCCCTATTTCTCCACATCCTCTCCAGTATCTGTTGCCTCCAGATTTTTTAATGATTGCCATTCTAACTGGCATGACATTATATCTCAATGTAGTTTTGATTTGCATTTCTCTAATGACCAGTGATGATCATTTTTTCATATGCTTGTTGGCCTCATGTATGTCGTCTTTTGTAAAGTGTCTGTTTGTATCCTTCACCCACTTTTGAATGGGCTTGTTTTTTTCTTGTAAATCTGTTTTTGTTCTTTGTAGATTCTGGATATCAGCCCTTTGTCAGATGGGTAAATTGCAAAATTTTTTCCCATTCTGTTGGTTGCTGATTCACTACAATGACTGTTTCTTTTGCTGTGCAGAAGCTGTGGAGTTTGATTAGGTCCCATTTGTCTATTTTGGCTTTTGTTGCCAATGCTTTTGGTGTTTTGGTCATGAAGTCCTTGATTACGCATATGTCCTGAATGATTTTGCCTAGATTTTCTTCCAGGGTTTTTATGGTGTTAGGTCTTATGTTTAAGTCTTTAATCCATCTGCAGTTAATTTTAGTGTAAGGTGTCAGGAAGAGGTCCAGTTTCTTCTTTCTGCACATGGCTAGCCAGTTTTCCCAACACCATTTATTAAACAGGGAATCCTTTCCCCATTGCTTGTTTTTGTCAGGTTTGTCAAAGATCAGAAAGTTGTAAATGTGTGGTGTTGCCTCCAAGACCTCTGTTCTGTTCTATTGGTCTATATCTCTGTTTTGGTACCAGTATCATGCTGTTTTGATTACTGTAGCCTTGTAGTATAGTTTGAAGTCTGGTAGTGTGATGCCTCCAGTTTTGTTCTTTTTGCTTAGAATTGACTTGGCTATGTGGACTCTCTTTTGGTTCCATATGAAATTTAAGGTGGTTTTTTCCAGTTCTGTGAAGAAGGTCATTGGTAGCTATCCCCTTCATGGGGATAGCATTGAATCTGTAAATTACTTTGGGCAATATAGCCATTTTCACGATATCGATTCTTCCTAACCATGAGCATGGAATGTTTCTCCATCTGTCTGTGTCCTCTCTTATTTCGTTGAGCAGTGGTTTGTAGTTCTCCTTGAAGAGATCCTTTACGTTCCTTGTTAGTTGTATTCCTAGGTATTTTCTACCACATGATTATCTCAATTGATGCAGAGAAGGCCTTTAACAAAATTCCACAGCCCTTTATGCTAAAAACCCTCTATAAACTAGGTACTGATGGAACATATCTCAAAATAATAAAAGCTATTTATGACAAACCCACAGCCAATATTATACTGAATGGACAAAACCTGGAAGCATTCCCTTCGAAATCTGGCACTAGAGAAGGATGCCCTCTCTCGTCACTCCTATTCAACATAGTATTAGAAGTTCTAGCCAGAGCAATCAGGCAAGAAAAAGAAATAAAGCATATTCAATTAGGAAAGGAGGAAGTCAAATTGCCTCTATTTGCAGATGACATGATTGTATATTTAGAAGACCTCATCATCTCAGCCCAAAATCTCCTGAAACTGATAAGCAACATCAGCAAAGTCTCAGGATACAAAATCAATTGCAAAAATCACAGGCATTCCTATATACCAATAACAGACTTAAAGAGAGTCAAATCAAGAACAAACTGCCATTCACAATTGCTACAATCAACAATTATTTAATTGTACATTTAAAAATAACCACTACAAGAGTATACTTTGACTGTAATACAAAGGATAAATGGTTGAAGGGATGGATGCCCCATTTTCCATTATGTGATTATTAAGCATCATATACCTATATCAAAACATCTTATGTACCCCATAAATATATACGCCTACTATATACCAAAAAAATTTAAAAATTAATAAAAAATGCTCTCCTTCACCACCATATCCACAAGCTGTGAAGCAGTTTAAATTTAAACTTTTTAATATGGGTCTATTATTATCATGAATCAATTTCTTTTTAAAAGTTTAATATAGATAGTATCTCTGGTAGTTGCAAAGTATCTAGTATCAGATAATACTAATAACAGCTACAAACACAAAACATAAATAATCAACAATTGCTTGAAGCCACTAAATAAGAACAAAAGCAGCCAGAAAATGGCTGGAAAAGCCCATGAAAGAAGGAAACATAGTGGGTGAGATCCATGTGAAATCAGCTTTTATCTGATGACAGACTCAGTGTGTTCTTCCATGCAGAACAGACTCAAGTAGAAATCAGCAGTCTTATTTGGCTTAGAATTTAGAGGTGAGAGTTCAAAGGTGACTGCAAGACTAGCTGGAAATGGAGCAGGAGAGTAAAGTGGAGAGCTAAGAGAGACTGCCAAACTTTTTGCATGCAAAAATCCCATCAAATCCTTGGCTAATTTCTAAATTCAGAGGAGTGGAACACGTCTCCAAAGATTCAACTAAAAGTAATACTTAGGTTAAAAGATCTAAATTAGCTATTTCAGCAACTGAGCAATGTTGGGAAGAAAGAGTTCAAAATTCAGTTTCAATTGTTAGGGACTTAGTAAATACTTTAAACTTTCTACTGAAACTCAAGGCCACATTTGGAATCCCTAAAGATTATGAGAAAAAAACCGATACAGAAACAATAGCTAAAGAAATATTGGCAAAATTTTTTTAAACATCATTACACCAATAGCATACACTCTTGATTATTGTAATTTTAAATAAGTATTGGTGCTCCAATGTTTTTGTGTTTGGTAGTTTTTTCTTTTTTTCAGTTTTGAGGGCTCAAGTTCATTATATTTATACACAAATTTTATTATGTTGGTGCAAAAGTAATTGCGGTTTTTGCCATGACTTTTGAACCAACCTAATTAAATTAGTTTGCCAGTTTCTACCAAAAACACACCACAAGAAACATCAAAGCCTGCCAGGTTTTTGATTAGCATTGTATTACATCTATGGAAAAAATTAGAGAGAGTTGTCATTTTAACAATAGAGATGACAATACAATAAAATTGCATATCTCTCCATCTCTTAAGATATTCTTTAATTTGTGCAAATGGTTATGGTTTTTGGTACATGCCATGATTTTTAAAAAATAATCTCGAGTTATTTTATATTCTGGGTGTATTATAATGTTGTTATTTAAAAGTTTTAAATTCTGAATGTTTGTTTCTAGTATACAGAATTGGAATAAATTTTTGCCTATCAATTCTGTGCTATTCTGTACTTGGTAACTTTGCTAAACACATTTATGCCAGTAGTGTTTGAAGATATCCTACAATTTTTTATATACATGGTTATATTATTTGTAAATATATATATTTTGTTGAAACAATTGTTGAAGAAAAGTGGTTAACTAGACATCCATGCTTAGTTTTCCATTTTAGGGGAAAAATTACTTTTTCATCATTAAGTATAATGCTAGCTTGAGATTCTTTATAGATACTGTTTACCAGTTTGAAAAAATAAATTTTATCTTCTGTTTTATTTTTTGCATCTCTCAAATAATCCCCTTGGTTAGTCATCATGTCAGTTACACACACAATGTGAATATATATGTGTATTATACATATATGTTTATATGTTTGTACAAACACATTTATATTTATATATTATACCCATATAAATACAGACATACATATATATACACATACAGATACAGATAAAACTTAAGAATTTTTTTCATATTTTGATTTACATGTATGATTAACTATGCATAGATACATTTATATTTATATATACCTATACATATAATATATAGGTTATACATATAACTTGTTAAAGATTTTTTTCATGATATCTTCTTATATTATCTTTTTCTGGTTTTGGTAGGTGGGTGATTCTAGCCTCACAAGTATTTATACACAAAAATGATTGCAAGAATGTCTGTTTTCTCTTTGAGTCAATATTTTAACATATTGGTTCCAAAGTATTTTGATAACTAATGTTTTATGCTATGTTTTCATATATTTTAATACAAATTCTTACCAGCCATTTCAATATAGATGTAAGAGGTCAAAATAGCTTTCTTTGGTTATATATTTTATAAATAAAAATTATAAAAGTCTGTTTTATATGTAGTATAGACAATTGATTTTGGTAAGATATGTGCAGACCTTAAATACTCCAGTCTTAAAGATTAGCTTGTCTAAATTCTATAAAATGTGCGTAGAATTATGACACATTCAAGTAGTCAGTGAGGCAGCTTTTTGGAAATATTATAATCAGTCTGCAGAAATGAAGAAAATGAGTGAAAAGGAGTTACCACTAATCAATTAATTAAGTGATTTACCAAATACCTGCTATCAAACTTACATGCCCAAAGTGTCAAGGTACTCTTCTCCATAATTGGGGGGAAATGAAAACAGACAAAATGTCTTTCATTATCAAAATATAATCAAATTTTTTACTGTCTATATATCCACTTTTCCATTGCTGAAAAAATAAGAACCTACAAAGCAGAGTCATTCACAATCATGAGAACAGAACAGCAAAGACCCACCTCCATAATTCAATCACCTCCTACAGGTTCCTCCCATGATCTGTGGGAATTGTGAGAGTTAAATTCAATATGAGATTTGGGTGGAGACACAGCCAAACCATATCAGGTTCTCACTTGTTGCCTAGCCTAGAGTGTAGTAATGCTATTGCATTACTCATTGCAGCCTTGAACTCCTAGGCCCTAGTGATCTTCCTATCTAGCTTTCCAAGTAGCAGAGACTACAGGCATGTGCCATGATGCCTGGCTAATTAAATAAAATTTTTTTACAGATAAAATCTTGCTATGTTGACCAGGCTGGTTTCAAAATCCTAGCCTCAAGGGATCTTTCTGCATTTTGTACAATCAATTATAATCTAATGCTGCTTTCTATATTTATTTACTTTTTTGTTTTTATCACTGTCTATAGTGTTTCAGCTTTGAGAGTTGTGAGCTTATTCAGTTGGCTTCTGTGTCACTTGAACATACTCCCATCATTGTGGGCTTTTGTTTTGCTCTGTTTTGTTTTCGAATACTTTCTAATGTTTTGTCACTACAGGATGCTACAAAATAATTTTGTGTATTTCTTGTATCAGGCCTAGAGTCATCCATTTTTAACAGGGACACCTTGGTTCCTTTCTTTTAAAAATGGAATTAGAAACCAAGATCTAATGCTAAGTATATTTGTATATTTGTTGCTAAGAAAGTGATTGTTTCTTTTCTTTTTTTTTTTTTTTTTTTGAGACGGAGTTTCGCTCTTGTTACCCAGGCTGGAGTGCAATGGCGCGATCTTGGCTCACCGCAACCTCTGCCTCTTGGGTTCAGGCAATTCTCCTGCCTCAGCCTCCTGAGTAGCTGGGATTACAGGCACACGCCACCATGCCCAGCTGAATTTTTGTATTTTTAGTAGAGACGGGGTTTCACCATGTTGACCAGGATGGTCTTGATCTCTTGACCTAGTGATCCACC
The DNA here is from genome assembly GCF_009761245.1 of Sapajus apella. Taxonomy (NCBI): domain Eukaryota; kingdom Metazoa; phylum Chordata; class Mammalia; order Primates; family Cebidae; genus Sapajus; species Sapajus apella. The sequence continues at coordinate 67,574,035 of NW_022436946.1, read as the reverse complement.
CGCCTCGGCCTCCCAAAGTGCTGGGATTACAGGCTTGAGCCACCACGCCCGGCTAAATGTGATTGTTTCTAAGTCTTCTCAGCTGACACAGCAAATAGTTAAATGTGTGAATATTAAATGGTGTACGTTCACATATCTATAAATATATGCAATGAACTATATATATTAAGCTAAGCATATCTTCATATTATGTATCCAACTAAAATCCACTACCATATGGATAATCTAACCTCCTTGCTTTATATTTTTGCTTATCTGTTTAATGTCTGGTTTAATAGAAGAAAGCTGGATTATCAAAACTATTTTGTGTTCAATTCACTGAGATAATCACACAGCATGAGGTTTCTAAAAAAAATCACTCTACTTTTGAAAGACTAAAAGTAAAAAATATAAATACGATGTTAGTATTACTATGAAGACTTCATGAACTCTGAAAGGATTCTGTGGACCTCCACAGGTCCCTAGACCACACTTTGAGATTTGCTGCTGTTATGGGATCTTTGAGGTGTTGTGTTTCTGGCCGGAAACCTCTGTGGCCAATGGTACCTTTGCCAGAGTTCTTTCCTCTGTCCAGGAAGAATGAAGTACAAAGACAAGTGAAAGGTAAACATGATGAAGAGCTTTACTATTACAACAGCTCAGAGGAAGTCCAAATTGGGTAGCTCCTCTCTATAGTCAGATTGTCTCATGGAGTGTTCAGCTTAGCAGAGAGGAGGCCCTGGGGAGGGTGGCTCCTCCCTGCTGGCAGGTTGTCCAGTCATCTCCAGCTATCAGAAAAGAGGGTATCTCCTCCATAGGTCCTCCCTGCAGCTGATCATCCCATAGTTTGTCCTTTGCCCCGCTCTGACTCTTCTGCCCTGCTCTGGCTTAGCCTGTGACTTTTATGGACCTCAGAGGGGAGGAAGTGCCTGCTGTTTTGTCTATGGGTGGCCATGGACAGGTCCAGAGGAGGCACAAGTCCCCACTGAAGTCAGTACAGTGGGAGTGGCAGCCTGGTCCCCAGCCTTTAGGCCTTCCCTGGCCTGAAGGAGGGGTCTTACCAGCAACCACCTGGTTCCACCCAGGAATCTGTCTCCCACTGCCATTCATGGCTCTGAGGCTCGGCCTTAACCCCACTCAGAGATGTGAGCAGGTGCCAGGAGGGGAGAGAGGGCAGGCGGCAGGAGCAGACACCTCCAAGTCTACAGGGTTTGTGGGGGCTTCCCAGGCCCATAAAGATGCCTGGGTCCTGCACCTGGGAGGGCAGCTGCAGCTGCACTCAGGGACTTTCTGCTGCACCAACTCGGGCAGGGTAGGGCTCCTGCTTATCCCAGATTCCTACCTGCTCTTATCCCAGATTCCTGCCCACGTCTGCAGCCCCATCAGCGGCAGCTGCACCTGGGAGGTTTAAATGTATCTATATGTAGTTAAATAAACATATATGTAAACCAAACCTGCCTGCTTCTGCACCCCCAACCAAGAGCACAGGGAGGATCAGATCTGCAGGGGCAGTTTGGCCAGCTGTGGTCCAACGCAGAACAGGGCTCCTGCCTGCTCAATGGAAAGGGAAGCTTGGGTCTGCAGCCCAGTTTGGGAGGCAGCATTGGTGCCCAGGAAGCTCCTGCCCCAACTCAGAAAGGGCGGCAGCTCCATGGAATGTGCAGCCCCAGGTGTGACTCCCTGCTGCAGTTGGCATGATGTCAGCAGCCACTGCCATCACTCCCTTATTCTGTTTATCCCTTTATCATTCAGTTCAGGGTTGAACAAAATCTTTGCTTATTTTCTTCTTCTTTTTAAGTTATTTTTACTATTATACTTTAAGTTCTGGGGTACATATGCAGAATGTGCAGCTTTGTTACACAGGTATACACGTGCCATTGTGGTTTGCTGCATCCATCAGCTCGTCATCTACATTAGGTATTTCTCCTAATGCTATCCCTCCCCTATCCCCCAAGTCCCTGCTATCCCTCCCCTAGTCCTCCATACCCTGACAGGCCCTGGTGTGTGACGTTCCCTCCCTGTATCCATCTGTTCTCATTGTTCAATACCCCCTTATGAATGAGAACATGCAGTGTTTGGCTTTCTGTTCTTGTGTCAGTTTGCTGAGAATGATGTCCAGCTTCATCCATTTCCCTGCAAAAAACATGAACTCATCCTTTATTATGGCTGCATAGTATTCCATGGTGCATATGTGCCATACTTTCTTTATCCAATCTATCATTGATGGGCATTTGAGTTGGTTCCAAGTGTTTGCTATTGTGAACAGTGCCACAGTAAACATATGATTTATAATTCTTTGGTATATACCCAGTAATGGGATTGCTGGGCCAAATGGTATTTCTAGTTATAGATCCCTGAGGAATTGCCACACTGTCTTCCACAATGGATGAACTAATTTACACTCCCACCAACAGTGGTCAAAGGCAAAGGTGGATACAAATAGTGCTGGATACAAGATTTTCTGTCAATGAAATGGGATTTGTTTGTTACATGTTTGGGTCACCATGATTTCACTTACCTTCCAAAGGTCTATGCTATTTCAATTTTTCTATTGCCAAAATTCAAATTTTTTGAATTGGTAATTTGACATAGAAAACCCAAATTTGCTTAAAAATTTATTTACTTGACTACAGCACTTAACTGTAGTTAAGTAAACTCTATTATTTATAATGTTTTTTATAACAAAATTATAAACGCCATTGTTTATAATGTTTTTTATAATAAAATTTTCTCAGAAAATAAAAGAACACTTGATTGAAAAATAACAACATGCTCCTAAATGTGCTTCAGGCAAATCTCATCTTGAATTTCAACTCTCACAATTCCCACGTATTGTTGGGAGGTACCCAGTAGGGGGTGATTGAATTGTGGAGGTGGGTCTTTCCTGCGCTGTTCCTATGATTGTGAATGAGTCTCATGAGATCTTATGGTTGGATAAGGGGACACAATTTTGCTTGGCTCTCATTCTCCCTCTTGCCAGCTGTTATGTAAGACTTGCTTTACACCTTACACCATGATTTTGAGGTCTCCCAAGCAACTTGGAACAGTGAGTCGAATTAAACTTCTATCTTTTGTAAATTACCCGGTCTTAGGTGTGTCTTTATTAGCAGTGTGAAAACAAATTAATACAGTAAATTGATACCAGTAGAGTAGCGCATTGCTGAAAAGATGCCTGAAAATGTGGAAGTGACTTTGGAACTGGCCAGCAGGCATAGGTTGGAACAGTTTGATGGGCTCAGGAGAAGACAGAGAATGTTGAAAAGTTTGGAACTCCCTAGAGACTTGTTGAGTTGCTTTGCCCAAAAGCCTGATAGCAACATGGACAATAAGTTCTAGGCTGAGGTGGACTCAGATCGAGATGAAGAACTTGTTGGTAACTAGAGCAAAGGTGACTCTGGTTGTTTTAGCAAACAGACTGCTAGTATTTTGCCCCTGCCCTAGAGATTTATGGAACTTTGCACTTGAGAGAGATGATTTAGGGTACCTGGTGGAAGAAATTCCTAAGCTGCAAAGCATTCAATAAGTGACTTGGGTGCTGCTAAAGGTATCCAGTTTTATATGGGAAGTAGAGCATAAAAGTTGAGAAAATTTACAGCCTGATAATGTGATAAAAATAAAAACTCATTTTCTGAGAAGAATTTCAAGCCAGTTGCAGAAATTTGTCTAAGTAATGAGGAGCAGAATGTTAATCCCCAAGACAATAGAGAAAAGTGTCCAGAGCATGTCAGAGGTCTTCATAGCAACCCCTCCCATCATAGGCCCAGAGGCCTAAGAGGCAATGGCTTCATGGGCCAGGCTCAGGGTCCCTGTGCTGTGTGTAGCCTAGGGTCTTTGTGCCCTGCGTCCCAGCTGCTCCAGCCATGGCTGAAAGGGACCAATGTAGAGTTCGGGCCATGGCTTCAGGGGTTGCAAGCCCCAAGCCTGGGCAGCTTCTATGTGGTTTTGACCTTGCCAGTGAACAATAGTCAAAAATTGGGGTTTGGGTACGTCCACCTAGATTTCACAAGATGTATGGAAACGCCTGGAGGCCCAGGCAGAAATTTGCTGCAGGAGCAAGGCCTGCATGGAGAAGCTCCATTAAGGCAGTGTGATATGGAAATGTGGGGCGGGAGCCCCCCAACAGGAGCCCCACACAGAGTCCCCCTTCTGAATCACTGTCTAGAGGAGCTGTGAGAAGAGGACCACCATCCTCCAGACCCCAGAATAGTAGCTCCACCGACAGCTTGTACTGTGCACCTGGAAATGCCACAGATACTCAACACCAGCCCGTGAAAGCAGCTGGGAGGGAGTCTGTACCCTGCAGTGCCACTGGGTCAGTGCTGCTGAAGACACTGGGAACACACTTCTTGTATCAGCATTACCCAAAAGTGAGATATGGAGTCAAAGGACATCATTTTGGAGCTTTAAGATTTGACTGCCTTGCTGGATTTTGGACTTGCATGGGAGCTGTAGCCCCTTTGGCCAATTTCTCCCATGTGGAATGGCTGCATTTACACAGTTGCACCCCCATAGTATCTAGGATGTAACTAACTTTCTTTTAATTTTACAGGGTCATAGGAGGAAGAAACTTGCCTTATCTCAGATGAGACATTGGACTGTGGACTTTTGAGTTAATGCTGAATGAGTTAAACTTTGGGGGACGATTGGGAAGGCATGATTGGTTTTGAAATATGAGGACATGAGATTTGGGAGGAGCGAGGGGTGGAATGATATGGTTAGGCTGTGTCTTCATTCAAATCTCATCCTGAATTTTAAGTCCCACAATTCCCATGAATTGTGGGAGGAACCCAGTGGGAGGTGATTGAATTATGGGGGCAGAACTTTCCTGTGCTGTTCTGGTGATAGTAAATGAGTCTCATGAGATCTGACAGGTTGATAAGGGGAACCCGTTTCACATAGCTCTCGATCTCTCTTGCCTGCTGCAATGTTAGAGGTGCCTTTTGCATTCCGCCGTGATTGTGAGGCCTCCTCAGCCACATGGAACTGAGTCAAATTAAACCGCTTTCTTTCGTAAAACACCTGGTCTCAGGTATGTCTTTATCAGCAGAGTGAAAACAAACTAATACAGATCCTGTCTCTAAAGAAATAAATAACAAAATAAATATCCGTAAGTCCACATTGATATAAACAAACAATCAGTTAAGTAAGTGGGAAAAAAAGAGACAACTCACCCATGTATAAAGATTTCAAATGATTTATGTAGACCCTCCACTCTTAAGGAGGTAGAGCATGACTTCTCACTCCTTAAATGTGGGCTGTGCATAATGCCTTGAATGTGATTCTAGTCTACAAGAAAATTGATAAATTGTGGAAATAGACCTAAAAAACAGAGACGAATTTAATAAAAACAAATAAAAATGGTAGGATAAAAAAGAATTTTAAAAACTTGTCTCTTGGCTTTGGGATTAGAATATCCATGGAGGCTGGGAAAGCTTTGAAGTGACTGTTAAAAAAAGCCTGAAAGTATTTGAAGGGAATGTTAAAGGAAACCTACAGAGGCTGGAGGAGACTGATAGTGAGATATTAATGGAAAGAGAGGAAAACATTATCAGTATCAGCAGGAAAATGTGCCATTTTATGTGGAGGTGGAAACTTTGGCAATCCTATTTCTACAGAGGGCTACAGTAAGGTGGAAAGAAAGAAATGTAGCCAATCAACTCAATGAACAAGTTAGTAAGAATTCCTAGCACAGCAAAATATTGAAAGTGACATCTAATTTCTGTCTATGGTTAAAATGGGAGAGGGCAGAGATGAACTAAGTCATAAATTGTTAAATACGAATGAACAGGAAATTTCTGAGTTCAAAAATAAAACTCTCATTCTCAGCTACTTTATGACAATTGATATTCAAATTGCTTACAGAGTAAAGATCGAATCCAGAACTAGAATGTAAAATCCTTTGTTAAAACATCAGCAATTATTAGGGAATACCTCAGAGAAATTTTCAGACATACAAAAATTATTCTAAAAAGTTTCAATATGCCTCAGACATTCTCCTATTTAATAGTGAGATTTTTACAAATCCTAAGAATGTTGTTACACAGCAATTTCATAGGAAGCCCAAACATAGAAAAAAATTTAAGGATTTCTAAAGGAGTGAATTATACATTGATATCAAAAACCCTACTAGATTTTAAAATAATTATTTCAATTTAGACTGAATGGAACTAAGAGTACAAAATGAGGTCACTGAACCCCCAAATTCCGTGGGAACGAGGCATTCTCAGAAAGTTACTCAGCTGCAAATATTTACTTTGTATGGGAAAAGACAACCACAAGAGCAACAAGAACCCACAGGGCAAAGCCAAGTCTCATGAACAATTCCCAGCAAGCAAGACTGAGCTGTCTTCAAGAATGTAACAACATATGCCCTGGTGGATTTTAGAATTGCTATGGACCAGAGTTTGCTGTGTGCCTTTCTTTTCTTTGTTAAACTGGACATATGTACAGAAATTATTTGATCATTTTTGCACTGCCATATAAAGGGTGGATGGTATACAAATATCTTGTCTCTTTAGATTGTGGTCTTTAGATTGAGAAGCATGCTATTCCATAAGCTGTATCAGATAATTTTGATTATTAACTAAACCTGATTTAAAATATGAAATATTGGACTTTTAATGATGCCATTATATAATAAGTTTGATACACTCAAGAGAAAGAGAACTATATTTTTCATGGGAGAAGAATACAAATTATTGTGCCCAAAGAACAAACTGTGCGTTTCCAAAGGTATCCACAAAAGCATTATTTATCTCACATGGTCTTCTCATAATTTGACATTGATACTATCCCATAAAATGATGGGTCTGTGTCACCCCTCCTTGAGCCTGGCTGGGACTTAATTACTATGCAATAGAGTATGACAAAAATGACTTATATGACATCTGATGCTAGATCATAAAGATTTCATGTACTTCTGCTTTGCTCTTAAGATGTTTACTTTTGAATCTCAGATGCCGTTTTGTGAGGAAGCCCAAACATAGACTAGGACGAGGAAAAAACCTTCCTTTAGTCTATAGCATTGGTAGCTTCCAAATCAGCCATCAATACCAGTTTCCATCTGCTCGAATAAGTCTTGTTGGAGATAGATATTCCAGTCCCCAGTTAAGCCATTCGAGCAGAGACCACACAAGAGAAACACAAGCCACCCTCTGTTTTGCAAACTACATACTCATGAACAAAAGTTTGTGGTTGTTCAAAGTCACTAATTCAGAGGATAGATTGTTAGGCAGCAGTAGATAACTGAAACAGAAATAAATACCTCAAAATCCTCTGTAAAAATAAGTGATATGTAAATATGTAAGGCTTAAATTAAAACACTAAATTTGATTAGTAGTACCTTCCTGGATTAGCAACCTCTGTGCTTCTTTTATTTATTTATTATTTTTGAGATGGAGTTTTGCTTTTGTTGCCCAGGCTAGAGTGCAATGGCACTATTTCTGCTCACTGCAACCTCTGCCTCCCGGGTTCAAATGATTCTCCTGCCTCAGCCTTCTGAGTAGCTGGGATTACAGGTGCTCACCACCACGCCCAGTTAATTTTTATATTTTTAGTGGACTCAGCGTTTCACCATGTTGGCCAGGCTAGTCTCAAACTCCTGACCTCAAGTGATCCACCTGCTTTGGGCTCCCAAACTGCTGGGATTACAGGCGTCAGCCACCATGCCCAGCTTTGCTTCTTTAGTCAATGTGGTATTTCACCCCCCCACAAAAAAAATAACCAAAGATGTTTTTGCATTTCCTTGTTTTAGAGTATTTCTAGAAAAAAAAAAAAAAAAAAAAAAAAAAAAAAACTTCCAGCACTTACTGAAGAAGAAATTATCAAGACTTTCATTTTGTAATGCTTATGAGTTATTAGAAGGTATAATTGGAAAAGCCATCAAAATGAGTTCTGCATTAAGTTACAATAGAGTAATTGAACTGTATGATCTTGAAAAAAATAGAGTTCCTAATGCACTTGGGTCCTTATATGAAGGGCTTTTGTCAAGTCTTCAAGGTCTTATATAAGTAACTGTAAACACAATGGCTGTGCAACGGGGAAGGGGCCTGTGAGGAGCAGGAATCTTGAAGCTGAAAATACCTAGAGTCATTGGAATCCATTCTACTTGGCTGAATCATACAAATATATAGTACTGCTAGGATCTTTCCAGCTTTTGAAAGATTTCAAAATAAATGACACATATTTAGAAATACAACATGCATCATTTGTTTCTACAGGCAAAGTGGAAAACATAACAAAACCATAAAGGTATAACTATTTGAGCCTAGTCATTCAGAAACACTTGTTTGGATACATTCTAGCAAGAGAAAAATCAAGTATTTGAAGTAAAACACAGCCTGATACAGTGACTTGACATCTTATTATGTTTTCTGCAGAGAAAATGAAAAGACATCAGAGAAAATAAAATTTATCCTTCATTAGAGAACCATAGTGCTGAAAGGTTATCATTTTTCCATTCCAGATAAAGTTACATCTCTCAATCATATTAATCTAGTATCCAAATTGCTTTGAAAATTTTATTATTTTATATATTAAATATTATACCTTGTTAACACAGGGAATGCCAAAGTTAAATGGAGTCTTAAAGATGATGACAATTTTACTTATTCAACAAACAGTATGAGAGGCACTATGCTAGGTTAACAAAGCGTAGTCCCTATCTTCACAAGATCTTACCTCCTAATAGTTAAGTATTGATAAAATAATCCTAAGAAGCACAAGTAAAATTCTAAGTATGATAAAATCTTAGAGGAAAGGTAAACAGCAGCCCTTGGAAGGTCAAGGAAGACTTCCTAAGCTAAGTAAACGAAATAGCCTGAGATATGAAAGATGAGCAGGCATTCGAGTTACACAAAGTATTGTAGACAGGAGCAGCAGAGATGGGTAAAATAATTCTAGATAGTAAATAGGGCCTGAGAAAACACTGTGGCAAAGATACCATCACATATTTGAAGATCTGTATGGAGGTAAATGTGGCTGGAGTGCAGAGTTCAAGAGAAGCATGATGTGAGCAGAAAATGCGTCAGATCAAGGGGCTAGTAGACCATGACAAATAATTTTATCTCAATCCAAAGGCCAAAGGGAAGTGATAAAAGGGTGTAGGTATGAATAGGTTTCAGTTTTGGAAAGCTCATGTCAGTTACCTTGCAAAGAAATGATTGAGGGGGACAAGAGGGAGGTAAGAAGAATAAAAAGAAGGATTTTACACTAGCAATCATGACAGATCACAGGGGAAATTGCTAGGAAAGACTGTGAAAATGAAAAGAAAAATATGGCAGGGCACAGTGGCTCACACCTGTAATCCCAGCACTTTGGAAGGCCAAGGCCAGTGGATCACGAGGTCAGGAGTTCAAGACCAGCCTGGCCAACGCAGTGAAACTCTGTCTCCACAAAAGATACAAAAAATTAGCCAAGTGTGGTGGCATGAGCCTGTAATCCCAACTACTTGGGAGGCTGAGGTAGGAGAATAGCTTGAACCTGGAGGTGGAGGTTGCCGTGAGCCAAGATCGTGCCACTGCACTCCAGCCTGGGTGACCAAGTGAGACTCTGTTTCAAAAAAAAAAAAAAGGAAAAGAAAAATATTTGGGAAAAAATTATCATATGTAAGGCCTCAGTGGTGTACTGAATATAAAGCGCTCTTGCAAGGGATCTCTAGAATGAGACCAGGCAGAGTAGCTCACACCTGAAATGTCAACACTTTGGGAGACTGAGTGGGAGGATTGCTTGAGGCCAGGAGTTCAAGAACAGCCTGCCCAAAATAGTGAGACCCTATTTCTACAAAAAAATTGTAAAAATAAGCCAAGTGTGGTGATGGGTGCTTATTGGCCCAGCTACTCCAGGCGCTGAGGTGAGAGGATGCTTGAGTGCAAGAGTTCGAGGCTGCAGTGAATTATGATCAGGCAACTGTCTTTCATCCTGGGTGACAGAGTGAGACATTGTTTCTAAAATATAATAAGTAAATAAGTAAGAATAAACTCTGGTTTTCTGGCTAGAACATTTGAGTGATTCTCTGAGATATGAATCCTGGAATAGGAGCTAGTTTGCAAACTATAGGAAGTGACCCAATGGCAAAGATGTAGACACTGGGCTTGACTGGAAGGAGTGTTTGCCTGAGTCTTGATCTAATACGAGTCATTCACTGGTAATCAAACATGTCCATGAAATAATGAGCTCTGTTTTACAAACTAGTAACGGCACAACTACATGCACTATGGTAATTTCTACCCAGATAGAGAGTCTTCACTGTGCCATTCCACATTTTATTCCTAGTGCGTATGTTCTGTTTCTCCTTTTAAATGTTCCAGTTCTGGTTGTTATAATAAATACCATGCCAAACATGTATTTTGATAAATCTCAAAAAGTACAGTGTCTTAAGATAGTATAATGCAAATGTAGGGTAGGGACGTTTTTCATTCCTGTTTCATCATAAAGAACTTTCTGTTCCCATGTTTTATCCTAGAGGTTTTTCCTCCTCTGTCACTCTTTAACCCTTTGCTGAATTTTACTTACTTCAAGTAGCTTTTAACTATCTCAAGTTATCTCTACTTTCTGTATTCAATTTATTTATTGTTTGTCATTTCCCTAGGATTATAAACTCTTGTCACTTTCAGAAGACTCTATGAGGGCAGAAACTTTGTCATGTTTACTATCGTATCCCCAATCTTCAAATATTTGTTGAATATATAATTATAGTACATTCTCAGTAATTATTTCACAAATGAATTATAATGCAGATTTATATCCACATGTGTTTTCTGCATTAAGCCTGAAATTTAAAAAAAATATACAAAATGAAAATATTACAAATACACTTCAATAAAATATTTCCACCCTCATCCTTCATCACCTGCACTGACAACTCTTCAAGAACAGAAAATAGAGAAAATTGAGCAACTGAACTGGCAAGGATGGCTTTGTTTCCAAATTTATCCCTTAAATCCTGACTTCTGCTTTAGTTAATTATTTCTTTAAGGTTAGATATTAAAAGAAGACCTATATAACAGTAAAATTACCATCCATCACAAATTATGATAATCCTCATCTGTAAAAGTCTTATTCAATCTTTCTAGTTGGAAGCATAGTTCATTCTCTTCTGAGTTCTAATTTCCTATCTCTCCATATACCATTTCTGGCAAAAATTTCTACTTTCTAAAATTATATCTCTTTATGGTTATGTCTTTCTAGCCATACATCACTATATGCTCCTCAAGCACAGAAACTACATTTAAGGAATTTTGATATACCTGCTGCCTGCTAACACAGTAACTTACAATTTATAAGGCATTCAAAAACTACTTGCTTTGCTGTAAATGAGTGGATGTTGAATTGATGTTTATCAGCAAATAAAGTATCAATTTATTAGTTTGTAAAACTGATTTTTTTTGATAGAGAGGGACTTTGCAAAGAATAACTCATAGTATTGTTTAAAGTCAATCAACTCTCCAATGAGAATTGATTATTTATTATTTCCCATTTATTTATGTTTAAATGTGTTTGCTTTCCTGGGTTAATAACTATCAGAAAGCTAAAATAATGTCAAAAAAATTATTGATGTTTTTCTAAAATGTTTTGATGTTCACACTGATGTGCCCTGTTATGCTTTGTAGAATAATTAATATCCCTTAATAATCAATCAACAGATTTTTACCCCTAATGCTACATTTGTCCTAAGGCAACTGTCCTACACCTTAGCTAATATTTTCCTTGAAAATTGCTTCGACGGTTTAAACAAACGCAACTTTAATGTGTTAACACTTATACAGACTGTTGACAGTTTGTCTGCCCAGGAATCTTGCTTCTGATGTCAACAGCATCTCCTTCTGTTTGTTAATTATTTTTCTCTATCTGTTTAAGCCACAGCTTTTTAACCTAAAATTTGGATACAGAGGAAATAATCCGAGATTATCAATGCTTCTCTTGTGAAATGCCTAAATAAAGCTAAGGGGTAGGCCCTTTTCTACCCATGATCAAATTCTTGGCCACATGGAGATGCCAGGATAAATGAAATAGCTGAAACAGAGAAAAGTGGAAATAAAAGATTAAGAAGGAGAGTCCTGTTGCCATTTGAATTTCCGGTTTCCACATCCTCAAGATGAGCTCCTCTCTGTCTTGCAGTGGTTGGGTAAAATGAATGATGGTGAATTATCTTATTAATTATTTGTGTTATTTTAAATCATATTTCTAATTCTTGCAATCAAAGTTGAGTTAAATCTTAGAGGATTTTTATCTTGGATATTTTGGCTTTAGCTATAGAAAATGTAATGAAAACTGAATTGAAGATGACTGGCTGAATATTCCTTTTGAGAATTCATTTTTATAAATTCTCAAGTATTTATAAAAGCCAAGTATAAGAAGCCACTATACATGATTGCAAAGTGAAAAACTAACTGGAAACTCTCTTTTTTGTTCTACTGCCATAAAATGTCATAGAAACCAAAAGGAAGTAAACTGTTTTGTGGGGCAAAATGGATTAAAGGTTGTAGTACTTTAACAAAATGACAAATATTTGTAGAATTTTTCTGGAAATACCGAACAGACATTTTTAATCAAGCTACCTAAAAACGAGTGCAAATCAAGAAAACTGTTAGTCTGTTTTCATAAATTGTACATACTTATTTCTCGCTTCATGTAAATGTCATGGCATTTTAGATTACTTCCCCCTGTGGTATTCTGAGTGAGTAAGATAGCAGAGGTCATGACCACTGGTGGTCAATGAACAGCTCTGTTCCACCCTCTCCCAGAGTAAGAGGATTCAAGCTGGTTATTAATTCAGGTGGTCTGGCTAAAATCCATCTTCAGTAATTACATTTCTGTCTACGTGAAATCGATAATGTAGTTTCAGTGAGAGAATTTATTCATCTTTGTCATCAGTTTAGAAAAAAAAAGCAGAGACACAAAATCAACAGACACTGTATTATGCTCTAAGTAAAAAAGAACAAAGGTTTAATTTTTCTCTAATGTTGATGCTAGCTAAGACTAAAATAACTAGGCAGATAACATTTACTCTATGACATTATCTAGGAAACTTTAAGTTACAAAAAATTTCTCAAACCTTTAAATGCCCTATTCAGTAATTTATATAAAAGTATTTTAGAAGGTCAACTCTAATTCCTCTCTCTTTTAGCCACTTACTGTTCTACTAGCCATTCCTGCTCAGTTTTCACTTTCTCGTAGAATTCCTTAGTAGTCCACCTCACATCTGTTAAGCTAAATTAGGTACTCTTTACCATCATCATGGAACACCCCCATTATAACACATATTGTACTATCCCTGCTCCTGTTGGACTGTTATTTTTTATTCCTTCCAAATCTAGCACCATACTTTGTACATATTATATACATGTCTGTAATAAATATTTACTGAACACAAGAATATCACGTTCGCATTTTCTGCTCATTGAAATTGGGAGCTCGCCAGGCACGGCAGCTCACTCCTATAATCTCAGCACTTTGGGAGGCCGAAGAGGGTAGACCATTTTACATCAGAAGTTCAAGACCACATTGTCTACTAAAAACACAAAAAATTAGCTGGGTGTTGTGGTGTGTGCCTGTAATCACAGCTACTTGGGAGGCTGAGGCACCAGTACCCATATTTACAGTTTCAGGCAAGATCAGGAATAGGAAATCCTTAAGGGTTATAAAGTATCAGATACAGCATCCCACTGTGTCTTTACAGCAAATCACTCAACCAGTACCCTACTGATGGACATTCAGGCTACTCTGAGTATTTTTCTCTTACTGCAATTAGAAACTTACATACACTTCAAATATGTATATCTTTGCTTTAAATTCCTAGAAGGGAATTGATGGTCAAAGCATTAGCGCATTTATAATTCTGATACTTACTGCCATACTACCATCCACGGGATTTTAAGCACTTTATATTATTCTCCAATAATATGAGTGCTCTTTCATGTGTGTTTGTCAATCCACATTGTTATTTTTCTTTAGTATTTGCCAATCTGACAGATTAAAAATAGTTTTGCTACAGTTTTAATTTGTATTTCTCTTCTTGCATGGAATGTTTGCATCATTCTTATATTTAAGAGCTAATTGAATACCCTTTACTACCTGTTGCTCATTCATATCCATTGGCTATTTTTCCATTGGATATTTGGTCTTTCTCTTACTGATTTATAGGTACAATGTATTTATTAGGGACATTGACCCTTTGATGTGAGCTGCAAATATTTGTATACAATTTGTTATTTTCTTGAAACTTTACCAACTTTGGTTTTTGTTTTACAAAACATTTTTAGTTTTATATAAACAAATGTACACTATTTTCTAAAATTAAGTTTTTTCTATTGCTTAGAAAGGCTTTTCCCAATCCAAATTCACAAACATTTGCTTGAGTTCAAATTCTGCTGCTCCTCTTACTACCTGTGCTACCTGGACATGTCATTTAATCACCCTGGACCTTACCTTTCTCTATAAAATGGGATAACAATAACCTAATAATCAAAATTTAGAGATAATATTGATAATGTGTTCAGCATATTATATGCTAAAATGATTATAAAATAATAACAAAGAGTTGTTCTATTGTTACTGAATGAAATGTGTACTGAACTGATTACCCGTTTCAAGAAAGAACGCATCTTTTTTCTATTTCTTTCATTGGGAAAAGAAATCACTAGTGAACCAGTGTTTCTGTTTAAAAACTTAATCTCATCACTCCTCTTTTAAAAACCTTTACTAAATGTGAACAAAGTTGTAACTAAAAGGAAAGTTTAGGAGTTAACATAGGAAGTAAATATTACCCAGTAACTTACTCTGCTACTATAAATGAAGTATGCTGAGAATCAAATTCCTGATGTATGCTGAAACTCTCCAGATTCCGATGATCATATCTGCTTGAATGTGCAGCTGCTGTGTTGATTTCAGAGTAGTTGGATTTATTTTTGATTGCCATAGAAATGACTTGAAGATGCACTTTCCACCAAATACACTTAGCAACTCTGTGGATGTCTGTATATTCAATTTACCCATGGTTACCCTGGAGATTACTCAGAATTTGAATTCTCCTACCATTTCTTCAAGCTCCCAGTTGTAAACTAGCATCTTGGTCATTTTGTTTCCCTGCCAGCAAAAGAAGCTTTTTTCCATAGTTATATGTTTCTACCCCCGGAATAGATTGCAAAGCAAATGGTGAACTAAAATAAATGCAATAATTTAGAACCTTTTGTATTGTTATATTGTTTGCGGGAAATCAGTTTGTTTTATATGAAGTTGTATTATTTATTGAGAATTTCAGCATTTCAACATGTGCTGCATATACAAATTTCAGTATTCCCTTTTTTTCCTGCTTTTAAAATTGTTCATGAAGTTGTTCACCAAATATCGTAAAACCACATAAACTTATCACAATCAATAACTCAATGCAAATTATCATCAACATTATCAGCATCATCTTCCAATACACTAACTGTATCCCACCAAGATTTTAGTCTAAAAAAGTTTATTAAATTAATCTCTGGTCAAGTTATAATGGATTAATTTTCTGCACTAATGCTTGTTTGATAAACTGTTCCTCCACTGATGACCTACAAAGAGAGACAATGTTAAACTGTATAGCTCGTAAAGTCTTATTGTAGAGCATTAAAATGATAAAATACTCGACTTTGGGCCTTAAAAGTACTTTAAAAATAGTCTTTTCTTTATTTGAAAGGTTATTTAAGTAGGGTCACAAAGCTGGGTGGGAAGAGGTAGGTCTAGATTCAAGGGCAGTAACTGATAGTCAATAAACATTTATTTAACATCTATGATAAACCTAAGAAGTCTTAGGTCATGAGAACATAAAGATCTATATGAAATAGCAAGAAATTCACAATAAAGAAAAGTTCAGAATCTCTAGAGTCTCTGGTTTCTTCACTATTCTTCAGGTTGATCCAAGTACTTTATTTTCTAATTATCTAAATCACTAGTGAAACTCAGGTAATAAGTACATTAACAAGAGCATAAAAAACTCATTGAAGAGAAGAGTCTAAGTGAGCTATAACTACTGGATATATCTGACAGCAAGATCCCAGAGGGTAGGAGAGAAGACATCCTTGACCCTCAGGTCTTGAAATGAGAAGGTAGCAATTTTTCTTCTGTGGTCACAGAGGGAGAAAGAAAAGAAGATGAAGCTTTTGGTGAAGTTTGAGGTAGGTAGGAAGAAATGTAAGATTCTAACCTGAAATAGGGCTAGTATTCCTAGGAAATAAAAACAACAAAAAAGAAGCATAAATTATTTCAATTGGAGACTAAAAAATAACTTATCATAAGCATCCATTCAATAACTATTTAACATCAAATATGAGCATTTAAACTTAGAAATACTTAGAAAAAAACAGTCAGGCTTGATTCCATTTTCAAGTGCTTATTGAGTGGCTTTCTATGTCTCAAACATTCTGCTAAGTGTGGAATATGAAACTGAGTCTTATTCTCTATCAACTGAGCTAGCTGGGCAACTAGGATATAAGGTTAAACACACTTTGTGCAGCCCCAATCCCAGGAACTTTCTTTCTCAGAGGCTACAGATAACAGGCAATTCCACATTTTAATATCTCCTTTCATAGGGAAGTTTAATTTTCTGTGCATCACTGAGGAAAGTTTATTCCACACAGAAGACTAACTTATAAAGATTCATATGAAAGAATGCATTATGCACCTTAGACTTAAAAAAAAAACAAAAAACATTCATTATGGACTATAAAGAGAGGGTAATGAGAGAAGAAGCTGGTCCCATTGTCCAAATCACATAATTCATGGATTTGTAAATTCTGAAAAATTTTGAGGCTATATCAGAGATCAGTGGGAAAACACATAAGAGTTTCAATTCGAAGAGTAGCTTCAGAAGGAATATCTTGAGATGGATGACACTGAAGACACACAAATCAACCAACGTCTTAATTAATGATCCTTTTAGGAGATTACATTGACTTGTACTAATACATGGCTATAAGGATAAAGAGCATTTTCTTGACTGAATAACTGCATCAGGTGAGATACCATGACATGAAAGCAAAAAAAAAGAAAAATCAGCATTGCTTGAGCTGATATAAACTAAGTTTTGGATAGACTAAATCTGAAGTGTTCTTCCAAATGGAGGTATCTAGAAAGAAGTGTAATGTACAGTTTCTATTTAGGTTGAGGATTTGGAAAAAATCTGATTTGTGCATTTAACTAGTTTCTCCAATTCTGTAGGTTGTCCCGACTCTGTTGACTGCGTCTTTTTCTGTGCAAAAACTTTTTAGTTTGATATAATTCAATTTGTGTATTTTTGCTTTTGTTTTCTGTGTTTTTGAGGTCATATCCAAAAAATCATTGCTGAGAATAATATCTTGAGGGAATTCTAATAAGGCTATTAGTATGTTTCTCAGCATGAACTTTACAGGCCAAGAGAGAGTTGGGTGATACAGTCAAAATGCTGAATGAATATAACGGCCACCCAAAAACACATTATCTGTCAAGGCTGTTATTCAGAAGAAAATGGAGAGATAGTTTATCAGATAAAAGCTGAAGGAGTTCATCACCACTGAATCTGCCTTACAGAAAATGCCAAAGTGAGTTCTTCAAACTGAAATAAAGCGTGCTAATTTGTAATACATAACATATGAAAGTATAAAACTTATTGGTAAAGGTAAATACACAGCCTAATTTTAAATACTCTGATACTGGAGGATCCAAGATGGCTGAATAGGAACAGTTCTGGAGTGCAGTTCCCAGCAAGAACAATGCAGAGGGTGAGTGCTCACCACACTTCCAAGCAAGTTTTCACTGCCCACAGACCAAGAGATTCCTGGGCCGAAAAGCACCAAGAGTTTTCAGCATGGCTGGTGCCACGCATTGGCACACAGAAACTCACACAAATCTGGGTGGCCATTTCATCTGGCACGTGGAATGGAACACCTAGGAGACAGAGCCACCCATTCGACTGAAAGGGAGGGGGCTGAGACAGGGAGCCAGGCAATCTGGCTCAGCAGGTACCATGCCCACGAAACAAACAATCTGAAATGCTCTGGACTGAAAGTTTCACAGAAAGTGCAGCTGGACCTGGGACTGTCCAGCTTAGTGGGGGAAAGGGCATCCCCCACTACCAAGGCAGTCCACCACTACCAAGTCAGTTCACACTACAGCTGGGCAGAGCCTGCAGCAGCTCAGCAACACCTCTACTGGCAGACTGCGACCAGACTTCTCTGTGCAGAGCAAGGCATCACTGAAAAAAGGCAGCAACATATCAGGAACTTATAAATAAAGCCAATCTTCATGGGTCAGAGCTCCTGGGAAAAGAGGCGGTTATGAGTTCTGCTGAAGCAGACTTAAAGGTACCCGCCCAGCAGCTCTGCATGGAAAAACAGAGCTCCCAGCACAGCACTTGAACTCCTATAGGGGACAGATTGTCTCTTCAAGCAGCTCCCTGACCCCCATATACCCAAAGAGACAACTCATAAAAGAGAGCTCAGGCTGACATCTGGCAGGTACCCTCCTGGCATCAAGATAACAGAAGAAGAAACCAAAAGCAACCCTTACTGTTCTGCAGCCACTTTGGGTGATTCCCAGGCAAGCAGGATCTGGAGTGGACCTCCAGCAGTCCTGCAGCAGAGCAGCCTGACTGTTAGAAGGAAAACTAAGAAATGGAATGAAATAGCTTCCATATCAACAAAAATGACATCCACTCAGAGACCCCATCCAAAAGTCACCAACTACAAAGACCACAGGTAGATAAAGCCACTAAGATGGTAAGAAACCAGCACAAAAAGGATGAAAACACCAAAAACCAAAATGCCTCTCCTCCTCCAAAGGATCACAACTCCTCACCAGCTAGGGATCAAAGAGGATGGAGAATGAATCTGATGAATTGAAAGAAACAGGCTTCAGAAGGTGGATTAATAACAAACTTCTTAGAGCTAAAACATGTGCTAACCCAATGCAAAGAAACTAAGAACCTAGATAAAAGGTTAGATGAGATGCTAACTAGAATAAATAGCTTAGAGAAGAATATAAATGACTTGATGGAGTTGAAAAACGCAGCACAAGAACTTCGTTAAGCATACACAAATTTCAATAGTGAAATCAACCAAGCAGAAGAAAGGATATCAGAGACTGAAGATCAACTCAATAAAATAAAACAAGAAGGCAAGATTAGAGAAAAAAGATTGAAAAGAAATGAACAAAGCCTCTAAGAAATATGAGATTATGTGAAAAGACCTAATATAATCTGATTGATATACCTGAATGTGGCGGAGAGAATGAATCCAAGCTGGAAAACACTCTTCAGGATATTATCCAACAGAATTTCCCCAACCTGGCAAGACAGGCCATCATTCAAGTATGGGAAATACAGATACAACCAAAAAGATATTCCTCAAGAAGAGCATCCCCAAGGCACATAATCATCAGATTCACCAGGGTTGAAATGAAGGACAAAATGCTAAGGGCAGCCAGAGACAAATATTGGGTTATCCACAAAGGGAAGCCCATCAGACTCACAGTAGATCTCTTCGCAGAAACCTTACATGCCAAAGAGAGTGGGGTCCAATATTCAACATCCTTAAAGGAAAGAACTTTCAACCTAGAATTTCATATCCAGTCAAACTAAGCTTCATAGCGAAGGAGAAAGAAAATTGTTTATGGACAAGCAATTGCTGAGAGATTTCATCACCACCAGGCTTGCCTTACAAGAGCTCCTGAAAGAAGCACTAAACAAGGAAAGGAGCAACCAGTACCAGCCACTCCAAAAACATACCAAATGGTAAAGACCATTGACACAATGAAAAAAATGCATCAACTAATGGGCAAATTATCCAGCTAGCATCAAAATGGCAGGATCAAATTCACACATAACAATATTAACCTTAAATGTTAATGAGCTAAATGCCCCAATCAAAAGACACAGACTGGCATATTGGATAAAAAGTCAAGACCCATTGGTGTGCTGTATTCAGGAAACCCATCTCACATGCAAGGATATACATAGGCTCAAAATAAAGGGATGTAGGAAGATTTACCAAGCAAATGGAGAGCAAAAAAAAAAAAAAGCAGGAGTTGCAATCCTAGTCTCTGATAAAATGGACTTTAAACCAACAAAGATCAAAAGAGACAAAGAAGGGCATTAAATAATGGTAAAAGGATCAACACATCATGAAGAGCTAATGATATTAAATATATACACACCCAATACAGGAGCACTTGTGTACATAAAGCAAGTTCTTAATGACCTAAAAAGAGACTTAGACTCCCACACAATAATAATGGGAGAACTTAACACTCCACTATCAATATTAGACAGATTAACAAGACAGAAAATTAACATGGATATCCAGGACTTGAACTCAGATCTGGACCAAGTGGACCTAACAGACATCTACAGAACTCTCCACCCCAAATACACAGAATTACATTCTTCTCAGAACTGCATTGCACCTGTTCTAAAATTGACCACATAATTGGAAGTAAATCACTCCTCAGCAAATGCAAAAGAACACAAATCATAACAAACAGTCTCTCAGACAACAAGGTAATCAAATTAGAACTCAGGATTAAGAAACTAACTCAGAACTGCACAGCTTCATGGAAACTGAACAGCTGGCTCCTAAATGTAGACTGGATAAATGATGAAATGAAGGCAGAAATAAAGATGTTCTTTGAAACAAACAAGAACGAAGACACAACGTACCAGAATCTCTGGGACACATTTAAAGCAGTGTATAGAGGAAAATTTATAGCAATAAATGCCCACATAAGAAGCAAGGAAAGATCTAAAATTGACACCCTGTCATCAAAATTGAAACAGCTAGAGGAGCAAGATCAAAAAAACTCAAAAGCTAGCAGAAGACAAGAAATAACTAAGATCAGAGCAGAACTGAAGGAGATAGAGACATAAAAAACCCTTCAAACAATCAACAAATCTGTGAGTCAGTTTTTTTTTTAAAGATCAACAAAATAGACAGACCACTAGCCAGATTAATGAAAAAGAAAAGGGACAAGAATCAAACAGATGCAATAAAAAACAAAAAGGGGATATTATCACTGATTCCACAGAAATACAAACTACAATCAGAGATTACTGAAACAACTCTATGCACATAAACCAGTAAACCTGGAAGAAAAGGATAAATTCCTGGACACTTGCACCCTCCCAACCCTAAACCAGAAAGAAGTTGAAACATTGAATAGACCAATAAAAAGGGCCGAAGCCGAGGCAGCAATTAATAGCCTATCAACCAAAAAAAGCCCAGGTCCAGATGGGTTCACAGCTGAATTTTACCAGATGTACAAACAGGAGCTAGTACCATTCCTTCTGAAACTATTCGAAACAATACAAAAAGAGGGAATCCTTCCCAAATCATTTTATGAAATCAACATCATCCTGATACCAAAACCCGGCAGAGATTCAACAAAAAGAAAACTTCAGGCCAATATCAATGATAAACATAGTTGCAAAAATCTTCAACAAAATAGTGGCAAACCGACTGCAACAGCACATCATAAAGTTTATCCATCACAATCAAGTAGGCTTCATCCTGGGGATGCAAGGCTGGTTCAACATACACAAGTCTATAAATGTAATCCACCACATAAACAGATCCAAAGACAAAAACCACATGATTATCTCAATAGATGCAGAGAAGGCATTGAACAAAATTGAACAGCCCTTCACGCTAAAAACTGTCAGTAAATAAGGTATCAAAGGAACATATTTCAAAATAATAAAAGCTATTTATGACAAACCTACAGCAAATATCATACTGAGTGGGAAAAACTGGAAGCTTTCCCTTTGAAATCTGGCACTAGACAAGGATGCCCTCTTTGACCGTGCCTATTCGTATATTATTGGAAGTTCTAGCCAGAGCAATTAGGCAAGAAAAAAAAAAATAAAGGGTATTCAATTAGGAAAGGAGGAAATCAAATCATCTCTATCTGCAGATGACATGATTGTATATTTAGAAGGCCAAATCATTTCAGCCCAAAAACTCCTTAAGATGATACGCAACTTTACCAAAGTCTCAGGATACAAAATCAAAGTGCAGAAATCACAATCATTTCTATACACAAATAACAGACTAACAGAGAGCCAAATCATGAGTGAACTCCTACTCACAACTGCTACAAAGAGAATAAAATACCTAGGAATACAACTAACAAAGGATGTAAAAGATCTCTTCAAGGAGAACTATAAACCACTGCTCAAGGAAATAAGAGAGGACACAAACAGATAGAGGAGAAACATTCCATGTTCATGGTTAGGAAGAATCAATATGTCAAAAGGGCCATACTGCCCAAAGCAATTTATAGATTCAATGCTTTCCCCATTAAACTACCAATGACCTTCTTCAGAGAACTGGAAAAAACCACCTTAAATTTCATATGGAATCAAAAGAGAGCCCACAGAGCCAAAACAATCCTAAGTAAAAAGAACAAAGCCAGAGGCATCATGCTACCTGATTTCAAATTATACTGCAAGGCTACAGTAATCAAAGCAGCAAGGTACTGGTACCAAAACAGAGATATAGACCAATGGAACAGAACAGAGGCCTTGGAGGCAATGCCACACATCTACAATCATCTGATCTTTGACAAACCTGATGAAAACAAGCAATGGGGAAAGGATTTCCTGTTTAATAAATGGTGTTGAGAAAACTGTCTAGCAGTGTGTAGGAAAGCAGAACCTGGACCCCTTCCTGACCCCTTACACTAAAATTAATTCCAGATGGATTAAATACTTAAACATAAGACTTAACATCATAAAAACCCTAGAAGAAAGCCTAGAAAAAACCATTCAAGACATAGGCATAGTCAAGGACTTTATGACTAAAACACCAAAAGCAATGGCAACAAAAGCCCAAATAGACAAATGGGATCTAATTAAACTCCAGGGCTTCTGTACAGCAAAGGAAACAATCATTAGAGTGATCCAGCAACCAACAGAATGGGAAAAAATTTTTGCAATCTATCCATCTGACAAAGAGTTAATATCCAGGATCTACAAAAAGGTAAACAGATTTACAGAAAAAAAAAATCCAAAAGTGGTCGAAGAATATGAACAGATACTTTTCAAAAGAAGACATATATGAGGCCAAGAGGCATATGGAAAAATGCTCATCATCACTGGTCATTAGAGTAATGCAAATCAAAACCACATGGAGATACCATCTCATGCCAGTTAGAATGGTGATCATTAAAAAATCAGGAGACAATAGATGCTGGAGAGGATATGGAGAAGCAGGAACACTTTTACACTGTTGGTAGCAGTGTAAACTAGTTGAACCATTGTGGAAGACAGTGTGGAGCTTCCTTAAGGATCTAGAAATAGACATTCCACTTGACCTAGCAATCCCATTACTGTGTATATATCCAAAGGATTATAAATTGCTCTATTATAAAGACACATGCACATGTATGTTCATAGTGGCATTGTTTACAATAGCAAAGACCTGGAACCAACCCAAATGCCAATCGTCCATAGACTGGACAAGGAAAATGTGGCACATATACACCATGGAACACTATGCAGGCATAAAAATGATGAGTTTGTGTCCTTTGTAGGGACATGGATGAATCTGGAAACCATCAATCTCAGCAAACTGGCACAAGAACAGAAAATCAAACACCTCATGTTCTCGCTTATAGGCAGGTGTTGAACAATCACAACACATGGACATAGGGAGGGGAGCATCACACACTGGGGTCTGTTGGGGGGGTGCTGAGGGAGGGACAGCGGAGGGTAGGGAGGTTGGGGAGGAATAACATGGGGACAAATGCCAGATGTAGGTGACGGGGGGATGGAGGCAGCAAACCACATTGCCATGTGTGTATCTATGCAACAATCCTGCATGATCTGCACATGTACCCCAGATCCTAAAGTATAATTAAAAAATAAAAAATAAAGTATAATAAAATACTCTGATCCTGTAATGGTAGTATATAAATCACATATCTTTAGTATGAAGGTTAAAAGTCAAAATTATTAAAATAATAATAGCTACAATAATTTGTTAAGGCATATGCAATATAAAAAGATAAATTATGACATCAAAAACATAAAATGTTGGGAGGGAAATAAATATGTAGCGTTTTTATAAGCAATCAAAGTTGAAGTGTTATCAGCTCAAAATAACTGGCTATAATATGTTTTTTGTAAGCCTCATGGTAACCAGAAAACAAAAACCTATAGCAGATATGCAAAAGATAAAATGTGAGGAATCTAACCATACCACTAGGGAAAATTACTTAATCAGAAAGGAAGACAGCAGGAGAGAAAGGAACCAAAAATCTACAAAACAACCAGAAAACAATTAACAAAATATCCGTAGTAAGTCCTTACTTATGAATAATTACCTTGAATATAAATGGCTTAACTATTCTAAATAAAAGACATAAAGTCTGAATAGGTAAGAAACAAACACCAAGACCCAACTATATGTTGCCTATAGGAGACTCACTTCACATCTAAGGACACATATACTTTGAATGTGAAAGAATGAAGAAATGCTACTTTACATTTATGTGTATACAAAGTAGCTTTTATAAAGTTAAGTGTTCCTTATTTTGTAAGTTAGCTTTAATTGAAGTAAGCAACCACAAGTATCATATTGATACTTTGGTCACAGCTTGGTAATATATAAAGTCAGATTTTTCAGAAAATGTGTATTATAATTTCTATTGATAATGTATATGCAAAAACAAAAAATTCAACTTAAATATTGAATAATAAATATAAGAAATAAGTAAAAATTTGAAGCACAGATTAATTTACTGTAATATTATAATAGATTGAACCTAATCCTGGAAACATCCTGAGGCTTGTGCAGAGTTAGCAGACTAACTCTTCTGAGAGAGACAGCTTTCCTAGACAACCACTGCTATATGATCCCAATCCATGTTTTGATCTAGAATGTGAAGAACAACTTTCCTATTTCCTTATCAGCCACGTGGCTCTTCTTAAGCAGGTATAAAATGAAAAATTACATATTCTCCACATAACTATATAGTGTTTTTCAACTCTTCCCTATGAATATTACCCTTCTCTTCCCCAATCCCTGCAATATAGTCCTATTGATCTTCAGGTTACTTGGAGAATGCTTCTCAGAAAATGAAACACTTCAGTGGTAAGCATAATTTAAAGATGGAAAAGGAGATGGGGTTATGGGTGAAAGGACTCTGGCATTGAGCCAAGTCTTCTCAATTACATGAGCCAATAATATCTTTTTTTTTTTTAAATCACAAATATGAGTTTCACTTTTATACATGCTAAAAGAATGAATTTTAGTGAGTACATCTTCTCGACTTTCTTCACCACTTATAAATTTATATTTTAATTCTTTACATATCATCCTATATTAGAGTAAAACAGAAAGAAAAACAATTATAGAATTGAATGCTCATGCTGCTCTGTAAGTAAGCTCATTCTACACTGTTGTCCATTTCTAGGTTTTCCTGGTAGCTAACTTGGTTTGTCAGAATAAGTTGTTGAGCCATATATGAATTATAGATGCATTGACGTACTGATCCTTATACTTCCTGGGTATAGCTGGATGGAACCTGAAGCTTCTAGAGACACCATAGCCCTTTATCCAAGAGCACCTTATTAATACAATAATTTTCTGTTTTAAGTCGTGAAGAATCAGGCTAGACTTTGTGTCATTCCTAACTTAGAAGCCTGAATATATTTGACAGATTAAACACAAATTTCTGGAGATTTTGATTCAATATTTCTGAGGTTGGATAAAACAATCTGCGTTTTAAAAATATCCCTTAATGACTCTAATTATATTTTAGGTTAAGAAAAATTAAACTAAATAAAAATTTCAAATTATGAGATAAAATTATTTGAAGTCTGTTTTAAATTCTGTTATGGGGTTATATCATATGGGAACATTAAGTTTTAGAAATAATTGATTAAAATATCACAGAGTTGTTAAGAAGAAATGTCCATGGCAGATCCTCCTTAAATACCCACAGTGCAGCATCCCTGGTAGCTGTGCTGAAATCTGCCTTTTGGGCATGGCATTATACCTGCTGAAGATATGTGCCTGCATTACAGAAAGCATGAGGCAGTGAATATGTTCCTCAAATGGTCTTGCTTAATGCCTTTCCTGCCATGAAGTATATTATCAAATAGGATGGTGAAAATAAACAAAAAATTCTGGCAGTTGTTACTTATAAACCATAAGAAAAGGCATTTCATGTATGGTATTGGTTTTTCCTCAAAGCCTAAAGACAAAATTTATCATATTTTACTTACAATGAAGTCCTTTTTAGAAGTCCAGATTTTATTAAAAGGAAATAAATAGCTCTGAAAAAAGGAATTTTTGTTTTACGTAAAAACCTTTGTCCATCTCTGAGATTAAGAAAAAATGTATCAGAGTTGAGAAGGTGGATTCAGGTTGACACATAAAATGTGTAACAGCAGGCATTCTAAATAAAAGATAGCTATCTTGGCAATGGAATTAGTATGTTTCAAGATAAACACCAAAGCTTTTAAGGGTGTCTTCTTTTTTCTTTTTTTGGAAAAACTTCCTTTTCTCAAAATGGTGCACTCTAATTTTAATTAAACACTGGCAAACAAAGTCATTCAAGGCAGGCTGGTATTGGAATGAGGCTACAAATAATATTAAAATGCTATCTTTTATCAAATTTCCAGTTATCAGATTCAAATAAACATAATTTAGTTAGACAAAGTGCAGGTCAAAATATAACACTGATGAGAGATAACTGATTCCCCATGGAAAATACTTCACAAAATGCCAAAGTGTTTGTATTTGTAGTCTATAAAGAAGCCAATAATTCTTGGTATTTTCAATGACTATGTTAATTGGAAATGCACAGTTTAACATAATGTTATTTAGTAATTGTCCAGTGTTTATGCAATATTACTGTACACTGCTTACTTCATTATACACATTTTACATATCAAATTTATGAAAACATATTACTAGTAGGTTGTAAAGCCTAATATGTCATGGCTCTCACATGGTCTAGATGCTGCCCTCTTAGAGATGTTGGATTTTATTGAGTTAGTAGAAATAATAATGCTTCTCAAATGTATATCCTTGGAAGACACGTTTTCCACTGTAGTAGCAAGACCACATCAACTAAAGCCATGTAAAAACTACCAAAAAATCTTCTTTCAGAAGATAGACGCCTATAAATAATTAATTATAAACTACAGAATATAGCCATAGTCTGGAAAAGGAGGTGAAAGTTTTACAAGTTAGACTTGAGCTATAATGTATAATACTGAAGATGAAGTATTTTTATATGTAACCATGCTTCTAATTTTCAGATTTACAGAATATAAAAATTGAAATGTACCAACTATCTGAAATGATAGATATAATATGACAAACTTAAAATTCACATATTATTTAAATATGTAACAGGCTTTTATCACCCAGACATTAACTTAATCAAATGATCAACTTAACATCACCAACCATGCATTAAGTTAATATCACATCCTTCTTAAATTAAAGCACTGAGAAAAACACAGTATTACTTTACTGCTTTTCTGCCAAAAATGTTCAGCCTGATTCTAATCATGAGAAAATAATTAGACAAATCCTAACAGCAAAACAAGTGGTCTGGAGTCTTCAAAATGTTACTATCATAAAGCGTGAAGGACTTTTAAAAAGTAGAAATTTTACTAGATGCAAAAGAATGAAAACAAGGGAAAGCAAGAGGGAAAGAAAATGTAGCAAAATATTAGGAATTAATAACTTTTGGTGAAAGGAGATATATATTTCGTGTATACTTCTGGCAATTGTACTGCAAACTCCAAATTTTTCAAAATAAAAACTTCTTGAGGAAATAAGATATTTTCTGGCTTATCTAATTCATATATTCAACAAACCTGTATGGCTTAAAAGAGTTGATTAGAATATAACCTGAGCTGTAATAAATGAATGAGGATGAAGAGAGAAGTATAACCGTAGCTCTGGGATGAGGATCCCAGATTCAAATTCAAGATGACCAGCTGACAGGTTATAGTTAACCATTTAATATTTCTGGGCATCAGATTGTTCATCTATGACATGATAGATATGGACCAAGATGAGCTCAGAAGTCATATGTAATTTAGAGTCAATGATGTTCAGAAGCAGAAGGACAGGAAAGAGATAATCCTAATTTAAAAAACTTGAACACAATCAATAATCCACAGTGGATACTGGGAACTATACTTCTTTTGAAAATGCCAGAATCCAGGCAACAAGCAGGACTGTTTAGTGGTTAATATTCCAACAAACTTTAATGTTCTTACTCTTCACTATGATTCTTCAAGGAAAAGCAAATACTGGACTTGGAACGTCATCAACTGCATTAAATTATTACTGCTAGCATGTGGTAGAGTACCTCGTGGTGATATAATTTCTACAGAAATGTAAAAGCAAAAAAAAATGAGCAAATTGCCGAATGATTGATGTACTCAACAATTCACATATGGAAAGAGGAACACGTTTTATAGCCTTGAAAAAGCAGATCGGTTATACGTTTGCAAGGACAGATGAATGGTGCTGCTGTGCCTGGCATTGAGGTTTTTTTTTTTTAAATCTATTGTCAGAAAGATATTTAACACAGAGTAAACTATGTCCAACAGATCACAGATGAGTTACTGGCTGAAGATTCTTAATTGAATATAACGAAATTTCTTTGTTATGTTCATTATGTTTATCAAAGCAGTTTTTGGAAACATTGAAAAACCTGGTGTCTTAAGACATGCTGAAGTGCTATAATTACCAGGAGAAAAAGAGGACATGAAATCCAGAAAAAAAGGAGATATGCTGATTTATCATACAACACGGTGATCCCAATGAGGTTATTTTCATGGGAATAGCATCTCAATGCATATGAAGTCAAGGCCACATTTCTTTCCTGAGACTTGACATTCTTCCAGTTTAGTCTTATTCTTTATATAAAACATATACTTCTTATATCTGACACTACGAATCTGTTACACCATTAGCATTTCCTGGATAATTATTGCTTCCTCTCATATTTGCATCTTTGGAGAATTAGTAAGATTATAATACCATGTCCAAGGATCATTCCCCTAGGAGGCAGTATAGTGCAGTATTTAAGAGGATAGAGTCAGAAAAATCCGTTTTTGAGCTTTGAGTTGTAGGAGTTTCTTGTATAATCCCACTGAGCCTAGAGCTATTCATTAAAAGAATTGGCATAACAGTAGTTTTATAGCTTAAATTAATATGATTAAATGAAAGGATACACATACACAATTTGCACAGAGCCTACCCCAGAGCAAAAACACTCTTTCTCCACAATTCCCCTCCTACCATTATTTCCACTATTGCTTAAAATTTCTTAATATTTTAATTGATCTTTTGTGGCACCTATCACATTCTTACAAGAGCCATGCAGGCCTCATCATTAGTTTGCAAGTTTCTTGTGAACAGGTAAAGTATGTTGCCCATCTTTGTTTATCTACAGAGCAACAGCAACAAAAGTAGCATATTCCAAATAGGTTCTTAGTAAACGTTTATTTTAATGACTTGACTCATTGAAATTTCAACATAAATACTTTATCTTCTCTGTTGGTATTAACGTATAATCTACTGAATCTACTATATTAACACTGAATATTTGAAATAAAATATTCAGGTTTCAGCACACTGACATAAAAAATCAAGTTATTTTTGAGACCATTTAATGATTTCCCTACATTCTTGATATTCCATGTTGCTGTAGCTCAAATTACTACAAACTACAACTTCATTGGTTCTGGTGCTCCATAATTTGATTCACCTCACGACTGAAGAGCTATTTTTAAATTTCCTTTGACACATCCAGCCTTTCACTCATTCATCCATTCTATCAAAACTTTAAATTAAAAAAAAGAAAAGAACATCAAGAAAGCCCTGATTTCTCAGGACTTACTGATTTCTATGATTTATCTTGGAGATTCTGACCAATTGAATTAATTTTGTGAATCAGGCTGTGTATTCTGTGCCATGAAAATAAAACCCTAATGTTCCACAATTGACTCAGTTAAAAATGACAATCAACAGAAAAACCCATACTAAGTCACCTAAAAGTTCAGCTTAGTCATCAAACCATGTTTGCTGAGAGAAGATACAATTTAAATTTATTTTCCAACATGATTAATCCCAAATTTTGCAGTCTTTGGAAACAGAAATTTTCAACATAGTAAATATGATAAAGACAATATTTTTGCCTTTATGAACTGTTTCATTTTTTTTTTCCTTTTTTGGACAAAAAGTTTGTAAAACACACAATCTAGCCCTATCACATACATTGACTTACATAGTATCTCCCTCTACTTCCATCTATGGGCTCTCTACACTTAGGATTATTTACCCGTGTTGTATTCCCTAAACATTCTATTCTTTTTCCACTGCTCTAGTTTTGCTCAAACTGAATGCTCCATCTGAAAGTTGTTTCTTTATTTCACAATCCTCTTTCCACCAGTACATGTTCTTTAAGACCTAGCTGTGGTCCAAGTTGTTTCTCACTGTTCTCATCTTTCAGCTAATGTATTACTCATTATTAATGCTTCCTTATTTATATAAATATGTTCTGCTTCTACTGTAAGAATTATACGTAGGCTCAAATCATTAATGCTTTTCCTTCACAGACCTACCTGAGGAATATGAGCCAAGCTTAGGTAAAATGTATTTCTAGAGCAAGCACATAGAGTATCTATGCATAATGGAAACAAAAGTGTTTTGTAGATTCTGGTCAAGCTTAAAATAGAATGATAGGTTAGCATAGAATAGAATTATAGGTCCATAAGATTGTTGTCTTACAGAAATAAAACAATGTAGTGAAATTGAGAATTCTTTTGTTTGGCTTATCCTCTGCACATAGATTTTCTGATGATAATTTTCCTTTCTTTTAAGAGCATGGAAATGACAAGGCACGTTATAAATGATCAAACACCCTAGCTTTATATCAAGGGGCATAAATAATATCTGCATTAACAAAATACATAAAATACTCGAGACCAAAGATAATGGTATGAGGTGAATGGGTTATGCTTTATTGGTTGAAATACCCTCAAGAGTCTGGAAAAACTTTAACCTTTTTGTTAAGTTTAAAAAAAATTTTTTTTCTGCCATAATTAAATATTTAATTATCTGATGAAAAGGGAAACCATTGAAGCTCATTTGTAACACTGTTTGATTCTCCTTAATACTGTGTAAGTTATGCTTTTTGAATTCATTAGAGTTCTATTTTAGGTGCCATAATTTATTTAATAATTCATTTTCTATACATGAAAACTATATCTCTAAAATAAAATCCCTCCCAAACACCACATAAAGGAAAAACCAAATCTTAGTCATCTTGATTATAATTTTTTTCATGATTACTTATATGAGATATGCCTTGTAATTAGAGCTCATATTGCTATTCAAATAAATAAAGCAGTTAAAGTTTGTATGTATGCCAATTAATGATGCCAATGAATATAATCATAAAATTTATGCCTTTTATTTGAATGTTTTTTATCAGTTCTAAGATGAAATACTATGAATGATGCCTAGAAACTTGAGAGGATTCTGCTTTTGAAAGAAGAAAACTGTATAGGATGAACTCCAAATTTATAAAGTTTTTCTCCAGAGGACCAGCCGCAGTCCATGTAGCGCAGTTTGGTTAGCACTGGCAGAGACCCAGCCATGATTTTATGGCTTGAGCCATCAGAGAAGGATTTTAGGTCTCTCAGTAAAACCTGAATTGGTGAAGGAATATCCAGAAAAGGTGAGAGCCACAAAGTAGGAAAGCCCCATATCTGCATATTAACTCCCATGAAAGCTGGCTGCATTGAACACGTTTATGGTAGTGGAGGAAAAACTTCCAAGAACCCACTAATAAGCAGTTGAAAGAGTAAACAGGCAGTGTAAAGACTGGAGTTTGAAGTTTAAGTCCTGCATTTTTAGAGGGTCTTGATAAATACATATTACTTTCCATTTAAATTTAAGTATGACTATACTGTTGGAATAGAGACATGCCAGGACAGAGATTCATCCTACAACCAAGAGCAAAACCAAACGGATATCTTATTCAAAAGTTCAAAGTTATTAGACAGTAATTTCTCTGCTTTCTAGAAATGACATCAACACTCTTTAAGAAGATAATAAAATCCAAATAACTGTAAACATATTCTGAACATCTGTTATCTACAATAAAAATGATCACGTTTTTATTGAGAGAAAATAAAGAAAGAATGCATAAATTACCAGTGTCAAGAAAAAGAGAGAGGGTATACTGCTGATACTGACAATAAAAGTAAAATAAGGGAATATTATGAACCACCATATAAAAATCAATTTTTAACAATTTATAGAAAATAAAGTTCCTATAGAAATAAACCTTTAGAAGAGATACAGAAAATTTGTCTATATACTTATTTACCAAAATTAATGCAAATGACATAGAAAATCTGAATTTCTTTATCTGCCTATGATATAAATTGCATTCATCTTTAAAACCATCACACAAAGAAAGTTTACATCAAGAGGACTTAGTAAATTCTACAAATATTTAATCTTACATCAACTTAACATTTGCTTTTATGATGGGCTAGTATCAATTCTTTTACTTCTACATTTAGGTCTCCTTTGGGATTTCTTGTAGGGCCAGTCTAGTGGTGAAAAATTCCCTTAGTATTTATTTGTCTGGCAAAGGCCTTATTTCTGCTTCATTTATAAAGCTTGATTTGGCAGGATTTATTTTTTTCTTTAAGAAGGCTGAAAATAGGTCCTTAATGCTGTCAATAATCTGAAGAAAAAGGAATGCTTATCCACTGTTGTAAATGTAAATGGTACAACCTCTATGGAAAATAGTTTGGGATTTTCTCAAATAACTAAAAATAGAACTACCATTTGATCCAGCAATTCTATACTGAGTATCTACCCAAAGGAAAGAAATTGTTATATCATAAACACATCTGAACTTATAAGTTAACTGCAACACTGTTCACAATAGAAAAGTCATGGATTCAACCTAAACACTTGCCAACAGATGACTGGATAAAGAAAATGTGGGATATACACATCATAGACTACTACACTTCCACAAAATCAATGAAATCATGTCTTGTGCCACAACATGGATAGAGCTAGAGGCTACTATTCTTGGGTAAAATCCCTCAGAAACATAGATGATCTCACTTATAAGAGGGAGCTAAACAATGAGTACACATGGACATATGAAGGAATATAAAAGACAATGGAGACTCCAAAACGGTGAAGGTGGGAGAGAATTGAAGATTGAAAAATTAATTATTGGATACAATACTCATTACTCAAAAGATGGCTATAGTAGAAGTCCAAACCTCACCATTATGCAATCTGTCCATGTAACAAACTGGCACATGTATATGGGGTGTGTGTGTGTTTGATATATATATATCATATATATATATATTCTGGCATGTATAATATATATCATATACATATATATTCTGGTGTGTGTGTGTGTGTGTGTGTGTGTGTGTGTGTACATATGTGATACCAGAATACTATATATATACACAATACACCAGAATACTATATACCAGAATACTCCATATATGATATATAATATATAATATATGAGATATATATGTGTATGTTACAGATTTTTTATCCACTCGTTGATTGATGGGCATTTTGGCTGGTCCCACCTTTCTGCAATTGCGAACTGTGCTGCTATAAACGTGCATCTGCAAGTGTCTTTTTTTGTATAATGACTTCTTTTTCTCTGAGTATCTATCCAGTAGTGGGATTGCTGTATCAAATGGTTGGTCTACTTTTAGTTTTTTAAGGAATCTCCACACTGTTTTCCATAGTAGTTGTACTAGTTTACAATTCCACAGGAAATGCAGAAGAGTTCCCTTTGCAGTGATGCTTACATTGGTGTGTACTCTTGTCAAAACCCACCAAATAATATAGTTAAAACCCTTATGGCTGTGTAATTTGAAAAGTTGATCAACCACATGAAGTTGCTATGAAAAAAGGACACATGGCTGGTTAAGTTACCCATTTTTTATGTGCTAGACACTTATGGGCACCAGCTGTACCGAAATGTGAGGAGACCTGATCAAGTAATCGTCACAGCTGGTGCCCAAACAGGGACATCAATGTATCCAGTGCCACAGCTTAGATTGGCTTTGTGGAAATAGCCTCTCAATTCCCATCCCTCCCCTTTTTCAGGTTTATGATTTAGTAGAGAAATAGATCCCAAAAGTACAAGTATAGTAAAAGATCACAATAATTTTAATTTCCAAAATTAGGTGCTATAATAGTCCAGTTTTGTCACAAATAAAAGGATAATTTAATGTGTAGACTTTCTTAGAACAAGACTGGGATTTGCTCTTTGTTCTTGCAGCAAGTTTGAAAAAAAAAAAACATTGAAAATTTAAAAGGAATGAGCACACATATATCTTTGCTCTGTAAGCTGAGAGAGTGTACAAGCAATAATAACCACAATAGCAAAAAGCACACGTAGTGCCCATATCTTAGTTTCTAATATCATTCTCCAATAAAATGAATCAGGGCTTCTTGGAAAAATAGCTAATTTTAGGACTGGAGGAGGAAATACATGAGATGAACCAGGAACATTGTGCAGTACCAGAAAGTTAGAAAGTACTCAAGAGCAACAAAACAATCCACAATGATGGGGAAATGTCAAAGAGACAAAGGAACAAACAGAGAGAGATTTTGATTTCTGAAGCTACAAAAATTTGAGCAATAAATATAAACTAAATATCAATGAATTAATGCTTATGTAAATAAATGATTGAATAAATGAATGGAAAAGAAGATATGTCACCCATTCAGAAGAATTCCAAATAATTTATGTAGATATTCAGGGAGGCGGTACATAACAACCCACTCATTAAATGGAGACTGCACATAGTGACTTCCTTCTATTTTTGCCAGTTCAGTACATGAAGTGGCAAAAAAAAAAAAAATTAACTTTGCAATGAAAAAACCTGACCAACACTACTTCAGTCAGGTGTTCAATCTTAACATCAACAATGTTAAGTCATGACAGCACATACCTTTGATATTATGTGATAAAAATGGCACTTTTCCTCTTTTGTCTTCCTCCTGAAACCATGTAATATCAGTCTAATCATAATTTTAAAAATAGGAAAATCTCAAATGAATAACAGTTTTCAAACTAGTACTCCTCAAAACTCCAGATCATCAAAAACAGGGAACGTGTATGAAAGTGTAATAGCCAAGAGGAACCTGAGACATAACACTGTATGGAATATTGTATCCTGGGTGAGATCCTAGAATAGAAAAAGGATATTAGGCAAAAACTGAGGAAATCTGAATAAAGTATGAACTTCAATTAATAATCATGTGCCTATCTTGTTTCATTAATTATAACAGGGATACCATACTTATGCTCGATATTAATAATGGGGGAAAAAGCTGTGGGGTACATGGGAACTCTTTCTACTAGCTACTCAATTTCTCTGTAAATCTAAAACTGTTCTAAAAATATATATTTTTTTAAAAAACTGGAATGTACAAAGCCATAAATATATGAAATTTTAAATAGTTCCATATGACTGGAGAGTGTAGTATGCAAAAAAGAGTGAAAGGAAATGAAGTTAGAAGAGTAATCGTGGTGTTATTTCACTTGTTGGCTCCATATGCCATGATAAAGAATCTGGACTTGATCCTTTATAGGAATTAATTGAAAAATGACCTCACAGAAACAAAAATAAATAAGTTCATAATATTTCACCCCAAACTGTCCTTCAAAGGAAATTTGTGCCCTAATGTTGCCTTTCTACTTGTAAATTATTTAGCATAACTGGAAGGGTATAAAGGTTGTCAAAAATAAATATGAAGATAAAGAAATCTGGATCTATTCAATATACAACACCTAGTTTGTGTTACTTGTTTTATTTTGCTTTGTTATGTTTTGCTTGATTTTTATTGCCAATGATATTCCACACTAACACACTTATTTTAAGATACAGAAATGCTCTTAATGTTTATACTCTAGGTGTTATCACTTTTTAGTAAAAAATGAACGGGTTGGGCCAGGCTCAGTGGCTCATGCCTGTAATCCCAACACTTTGGGAGGATAAGGTAGGTGAATCACCTGAGGTCAGGAGTTCGAGACCAGCCTAACCAACATGGAGAAAACCCATCTCTACTAAAAATACAAAATTAGGCGTGGTGGCACATGCCTGTAATCTTGGCTACTCAGAAGACTGAGGCAGGAGAATTGCTTGAACCCAGGAGGCAGAGGTTGTGATGAGCTGAGATCATGCCATTGCACTCCAGCCTGGGCAACAAGAGCAAAACTCTGTCTCAAAAAAAAAAAAAAAAAAAAAAAAGGGTTAAATTCACAGCCTTTGTCTAATAATTATTACAACTATTTAGCATATACTTGAGTATCTATTATGTGCTGGGCCTTCATAAACTTTTTTTTTTAACCTTTCAACATTTTTTGATTATTATGACTATGTTTTTGACAATGAAAATCAGGCTCAGGAAAGTTGACCTACCCAAATTAAAAATGTAGTAAACAGGACTCTAAAAAAGAAAATTAAAAAGTCAGTATAGAATACTGTTCTGCAAGCACATGTGATGTGTTTCCAACATTCACTGTGTAGATAAAAGATGTCCTGAGTCTTAGCCAGCTCTGCACACATGCTGCACAGAGACTGAAGTAAACAGTAAATGTGAATATGGCTAATGTCTTAACTTTACACATTAACAACGTAAAGACTTCTTCTACTATTATTATTTTCAAAATTCTCACTGTGGAGAGAACCCTGCATTTTAATTTTTTTCTTTATAACTAATAACTTTGCATTGAGGATGTAAACACAAGCTGGGATCCAGTAATCAAATGTTAGCTGAACTTGCAAGCAAAGTAAGTCGTTTTGTTTCAAGGCTGATGTTCATTCAAGTGCAAAATCAGGCACATAGGCACAGTGTAGAAGAATCCCATTAATCTCACCATTGGTAACCAGAACCCTATCATTATATATAGTATATATTAACAAATTAAACATATAGAAAGCATGTCTAAGAATTAATAGGACTTTAGGCTTAATTACATACTCTTTGCTGAAGAATATAAAACATAAAGGTCATTATTCACTGTCTCCAATCAGAAATCCTCAAGAAATTATATATTACTCGGAATTGATCATGTAAGAGTGAATTCTTAGGAGAGCCTGAAAGGTGCTGAGTTCTGATGCGGGTAACTTTAGCATAAACACAGAAACAGCATATATGGATATAGGAGCTGTTGTAGAGCAGGAATCCTGGATTAAAATAAAAAGTAATCTTATAATAAGAACTGTTCTGAGCAGAGGTTGAAATATCAAGGAAAGGTTCATAGAACTGATGTTTTTAATGTAAAATGTTCTGTAATATATATTTTTGGCTTTCATGGACTTCCAGAATAATATTTTCTCTATGCACACCAAAAGCAGACATTTATAGTTAGATTTCTGTATTTCACATTTTATTTTCAAATCTGGATCTTGTTGAGAGCTTATATCTTAATTTCCTGTGATATTTTTCTTAACACCTGAAAATAAAAGCATTTGGGGCTTATTTTATATATTTTTTCCTAAATATGAAATAGACTTTGGGAATAAATTAAACTTAAACATATATACTAAGTTTTATCACAGGTTTCTTAGTATTTATCATTTATAGTAGGTTTCTTCTATTTATGGTTTAGAATGTTAGAGTTCTGGGTGAATTTATTAAATGCATTTGCAGTTTCTTTTGATATAATTTGCTGATTTTTTTCTTTAGTATTTAACAAAATTGTGGTGATGCATTTACAATAATGAATTACTCTTGAAGTACTGGAACATATATTACTGAAAAATTATTTAAACTACTCTTTGCTAGTATTTTATTTGTGAAGTTTTTCATTTTTCATTATAGAGTTTTCATGCAGTTTTATTTTTGTACTCTTGTCAGATATCAAGTTTTGATACTAAAATGACGTTGACTTCAAAAAATAAATGGAGAGTGTTTAAGTTAGTATAGATGAGCTCATTCTGCAGAAACAAACAGAAAACTTTGGCTCAAACAACACATCTGGAATACTGCTGGTCTTTGTGGAAGAAGGAATAGAAACATTGCAAAAAAAATGTGCTGAGTATTAGATGTGACTGGATATGAAACTTGTCACTTCTGCTCATATTTAATTAACTAAAGCAGGTCACATGTTCAGTTATGACTGAGCTCAATGAGATGGAACAACATGTTTCTCTCCCAAGAAGGCCATCAGATATAGTGAACATTAATTTATCTCAAAAATTTTCTATGGCCTAAAATGGTTATCTCTAAGAATAATCTTAACAACTCAGCTGTAATTCACTTCACTCCTGGTTCCTTTCATATATGCAGACAGATAATAGACAGAGATATGATAAATATAGGTATATGTGTAGATACAGAAATAGAATGTTGTATGTGTGTGGGATTCAAGCATCTTAATTTGATCTGTGAGCTCTCTGTTGGATACCCTCTGGGAGTTTGTCTCATTTTATACAGAAACATTTGTTTTTTATAAAGCATAATTGGAAATAACCTCCTTGCATGGAAAACTTGGCTTATCCATCTGGGAAAATAATAGCCACTAAATGAAGTTTTCTGCTAAAAAACAGTAACTTCATTTTTTCTTTTTATTACTTTATTTTTATTATACTTTAAGTTCTGGGATACATGTGCAGAACATGCAGGTTTGTTACATAGATATACATGTGCCATGGTGATTTGTAGAACCCATTACCCATCATCTACATTACATATTTCTTCTAATTCTATCCCTCCCCTAGCCCTCAACCCCCAACAGGCTCTGGTGTGTGATGTTCCTATCCCTGTGTCCATGTGTTTTCAATGTTCAACTCCCGTTTATGAGTAAGAACATGTGGTGTTTGGTGTAACACAAAGCTTTGTGTTACTTTGCTGAGAATGATGGTTTCCAGCTTCATCCATGTCCCTGCAAAGGATATGAACTCATCCTTTTTATGGCTGCATAGTATTCCATAGCATATATATCCCACATTTTCTTTATCAAGGCTATCACTGATGGGCATTTGGGTTGGTTCCAAGTCTTTGCTATTGTGAATAGTGTTACAATAAACACACATATGCATGTGTCTTTATAATAAAATGATTTATAATTCTTTGGGTATATACCCAGTAACGGGATTGCTGGGTTAAACGGTATTTCTGGTTCTAGATCCTTGAGGAATTGCCACACTGTCTTCTACAAAGGTTGAACTAATTTATACTCCCACCAACAGTATAAAAACATTCTCATTTCTGAACATCCTCTCCAGCATCTGTTGTTTCCTGACTTTTTAATGATCACCATTCTAACTGAAGTGAAATGGTATCTCACTGTAGTTTTGATTTGCATTCCTCTAATAACCATTGATGCTGGGTGGCTCTGGAACAAGTGGACCTAAAAGACTTCTGCAGAACTATTCACCCCAAATCAACAGAATATAGATTTTTCTCAGTACCATATCACATCTATTCTAAAATTGACCACATAATTGAAAATAAAACACTCCTCAGCAAATGGAAAAACAGAAATCACAACAGTCTCAGACCACGGTGCAATCAAATTAGAACTCAGGATTAAGAAACTAACTCAAATCCACAGAGGTACATGGCAACTGAACAACCTGCTTCTGAATGACTACTGGGTAAATAATGAAATCAAGGCAAAAATGAATAAGTTCTTTAAAACCAATGAGAACAAAGACACAATGTACCAGAATCTCTGGGACACAACTAAATCAGTGTTTAGAGGGAAATTTAAAGCATTAAATGCTCACAGGAGAAAGTGGGAAAGATTTAAAATCAACACCCTAACTTCACACCTAAAAGAACTAGAGAATGAAGAGCAAACAAATTCAAAAGCTAGCAGAAAAAATAACTGAGATCAAAGCAGACCAGAAAAAAATAGAGACAAGAAAAACCCTTCCAAACATCAACAAATACAGGAGCTGAATTTTTTGAAAAGATTAACAAAATAGAGCCCGCTAGGCAGACTAATAAAGAAGAAAAGAGAGAAGAATCAAATAGACACAATAAAAAATGATAAAGGGGAGATCACCACCATTGATCCCACAGAAACACAAACTACCATCAGACAATACTATAAACACCTCTACGCAAATAAGCTAGAGAATCTAGGAGAAATTGATAAATTCCTGGACACATACACCTACCCAAGACTAAACCAGGAAGAAATTGAATCCCTGAATAGATTAAAAACAAGTTCTGAAATTCAGGCAGTTATTAATAGCCTACCAACCAAAATAAGCCCAGGACCAGATAGATTCATATTCTAATTCTACCAGAAGTACAAAAAGGAGCTAGTACCATTCCTTCCAAAACTATTCCAAACCATAGAAAAAAAGGGACACCTCCTGAACTTATTTTATGAGACCAGCATCATCCTGATACCAAAACCTAGCAGAGACACAACAAAAAAAATTTCAGGGCAATATCCCTGATGAACATTGATACAAAAATTCTCAGCAAAATACTGGCAAACCAAATCCAGCAGCACATCAAAAATGTTATCTACCACGATCAAGTTGGCTTCATCCTGGGGATGCAAGACTGTTTTAAGATACAGAAATCAATAATCACATAAACAGAACAAATTACAAAAGCTATATAATTATCTCAATAGATGAAGAAAAGGCCTGCAATAAAATTCAACACCCTTTCATGCTAAAAACTCTCAATAAAGTAGGTATTAAAGGAAGGTATCTCAAAATAATAAGAGCTATTTATGACAAACCCACAGCCATTATCATACTGAATGGGCAAAAGCTGGAAGCATTCCCTCTGGAAACTGGCACAAGACAAGGATGCCCTCTCTTGCCACTCCTATTTGACATAGTACTGGAAGTTCTGGCCAGGGCAATCATACAAGAGAAAGAAATAAAGGACATTCAATAGGAAAAGAGGATATCAAATTGTCTCTGCAGGCGACCTGATTTTCCATTTAGAAAAACCCACCATCTCAGCCCAAAATCTCTCCAAGCTGATAAGCAACTTCAGCAAACTCTCAGGATACAAAAATCAATGTGCAAAAATCACAAGCATTCCTATATGCAAATAACAGACAAACAGAGAGCCAAGTCATGAGTGAACTCCCATTCACAACTGCTACAAAAAGAATAAAATACCTACGAATACAACTTACAAGGGATGTGAAGGACCTCTTCAAGGAGAACTACAAACCACTGCTCAAGGAAATAAAAGAGGAAAAAAAAAAACAAATAAAAAAATATTCCATACTTATGAATAGAAAAAATCAGTGTCGTGAATATGGCCATATTGCCAAAAGTAATTTATAGATTCAATGCTATCCCCATCAAGCTACCATTGACCTTCTTTACAGAACTGGAAAAAACTACTTTAAATTTCATGTAAAACCAAAAAAGAGCCTGTATAGCCAAGACAATCCTAAGCAAAAGGAACAAAGTGGGAGGCATCACACTACTTGACTTTGAACTATACTATAAGGCTACAGTAACCAAAACACCATGGTACTGGTACCAAAACAGACATATAGACCAATAGAACAGAACAGAGGCCTCAGAAATAATGTCATACATCTACCACCATCTAGCTGATCTTTGACAAACCTGACAAAAAGAAGCAATGGGGAAAGAATTTTCTATTTAATAAATGGTGTTGGGAAAACTGGTTAGCCATATGCAGAAAACTGAAACTGGACTCCTTCCTTACACCTTATACAAAAATTAACTTAAGATGAATTAAAGACTTAAACGTAAGACCTAAAACTATAAAAACTCTAGAGGAAAACCTGGGCAATACCATTCTGAACACAGGTATGGGCAAAGACTTCCTGACTAAAACACAAAAGCAATGGCAACAAAAACCAAAATTGACAAATGGGACCTAATTAAACTAAAGAGGATCTGCACAGCAAATAATCATTAGAGTGAACAGGCAACCTACAGAATAAGAAAAAAAAAATTGTAATCTATCTATCTGACAAGGGGCTAATATCCAGAATCTACAAGGAACATAAACAAATTTACAAGAAAAACAACTCCATTAAAAAGTGAGCAAAGGATATGAACAGACACTTCTCAAAAGAAGACATTTATGTGGCAACAAACATATGAAAAAAAGCTCATTAATTTACTTCTTAAATACTTAAAATCTCAAGCACATGATTTCCCTGTCAGTTAGTGAGGATAATGTGGCTATTTCATGAAGACTAAGCACTTGATAATATGTGATATTTATTTAAGATAATCTAACAGAGCCATGATTTTTATAAGA
This sequence comes from Sapajus apella, assembly GCF_009761245.1. Classification (NCBI taxonomy): domain Eukaryota; kingdom Metazoa; phylum Chordata; class Mammalia; order Primates; family Cebidae; genus Sapajus; species Sapajus apella. The sequence continues at coordinate 67,531,763 of NW_022436946.1, read as the reverse complement.
GAACGCTAGGCATAGCAATTATGTTTGAACTCTCATACTACACTGGCTGGGTACAATTCAGGCATCACAACCTATGAGCTGTGTGTTTTTGAGCAAGTCTTTTAGTGGGATTGATAATTCTAAAAATTGCAAAATGAGAATATAAATTTCTCAATTCTTTTTTTAATTAAAGTTATGGAGTACACATGCAGATCTTGCAGGATTGTTACATAGGTATACACATGCCACAATAGTTTGCTGCCTCCATTCCCCCATTACCAACATTAGATATTTCTCCTACTGTTATCCCTCCCCTCCTTCCCACAAGGTGCTATCCCTCCCCTAGCCTCCCACCCACAACAGACCCCACTGTGTGATGTTCTCCTCCCTGAGTCCATGTGCTCTCATTGTTCAACACCCACTTATGAGTAAGAAAATGCGGTGCTTAATTTTCTGTCCTTGTGTTAGTTTGCTGAGAATTATGGTTTCCAGCTTCATCCATGTCCCTGTAAAGGACATAGATGCATACTTTTTTATGGCTGCATAGTGTCCCCTGGGGTATATGAGCCACATTTTCTTCATCCAATCTATCCTTGATGGGCATCTGGGTTAGTTCCAAGTCTATGCTTTCATAAACAGTGCTGCAATGAATATATGTGTGCATGTGTCTTTATAACAGAATGATTTATAATTCTTTGGGTATATACCCAGTAATGGGATTCCTGGGTCAAATGGTAGTTCTAGTTCTAGATACTTGAGGAGTCACCACACTGTCTTCCACAATGGTTGCACAAATTTACACTCCCACCAACAGTAGAAAAGCATTCCTACTTCCTCACATTGTCTCCAGCATCTGTTGTCTCCACATTTTTTAATGATCACCATTCTAACTGCTGTGAGATGGTACCTCAATGTGGAATTGCATTTCTCTAATAAATGCAATGTGAGTTGCATTTCTCTAATGACCAGTGATGATGAGCATTTTTTCATGTTTGTTGGACGCATAAAAGTCTTCTTTTGAAAAGTGCCTGTTCATATCCTTTCCCCACATTTTGATGCGGTTGTTTTTTTCTTGTAAATTTGTTTAACTTCTTTGTAGATTTAGATTCTGGATATTAGCTCTTTGTCAGATGGGTTGCTCACAAAGTTTTTTTTCCATTCTGTTGGTTGCTGGTTCACTCTAATTATTGTTTCTTTTGCTGTGCCGAAGTTCTTTAGTTTAATTAGATCTCACTTGTTTATTTTTGCTTTTGTTGCCATTGCTTTTGGTGTTTTAGTCATAAAGTCATTGCCTATCTATGCCTATGTTCTGAATGGTATTGCTGAGTTTTCCTTCTAGGGTTTTTATGGTGTTAGGTATTATGTTTAAATCTTTAATCCATCTGCAGTTAATTTTTGTATAAGGTGTAAGGAAGGGGTCCAGGTTCAACATTCTGCACATGGTTAACCAGTTTTCCCAACACCATTTATTAAATAGGGAATCCCTTACCCATTGCTTATCTTTGTCAGATGTGTCAAATATCAGATGTTCGTAGGTGTGTGGCGTTACTTCCAAGGCCTCTGTTTTGTTCCATTGGTTTATATCTCTGTTCTGGTACCAGTACCATGCTGTTTTGATTACTATAGCCTTGTAATAGCTCTGAAGTTAGGTAGCATGATGCCTCCAGCTTTGCTATTTTTGCTTAGGATTGTCTTGGCTATGCGGGATCTTTTTTGGTTCCCTGTGAAATTTAAGGTGTTTTTTTCCAGTTCTTTGAAGAAGGTCAATGGTAGCTTGATGGGGATAGCATTGAATCTACAAATTACTTTGGGCAGTATGGCCATTTTCACAATATTGATTCTTCCCAACCAGGAGCATGGAATGTTTTTGCCATCTGTTTGTTCCTCTCTTATTCCCTTGAGCATTGATTGGTAGTTCTCCTTGAAGAGGTCCTTCGTGTCCTTTGTTAGTTGTATTTGTAGGTATTTTACTCTCTTTGTAGCAATTGTGAATGGGAGTTTGCTCATGATTTGGCTCTCTGTGAGTCCATTATTGGTGTACAGGAATGCTTGTGATTTTTGCACATTGATTTCATATGCTGAGACTTTGCTGAAGTTGCTTATCATCTTAAGGAGATTTTGGCCTGAGATGATGGGGTCTTCTAAATATACAATCATGTCATCTGCAAATAGAGACCATTTGACTTCCTCTTTTAGTAATTGAATACCCTTTCTTTGTTTTTCTTGCCTGATTGCTCTGGCTAGAAATTCTAATACTATGCTGAATAGGAACAGTGAGAGATGGCATCCTTGTCAAGTGCCAGTTTTCAAAGGGAATGCTTCCAATTTCTGTCCATTCAGTATGATATTGGATGTGGGTTTTTCATAGAAAGCTTTTATTATTTTGAGATACATTCCAATGACATCTAGTTTCCTAAGAGTTTTTAGCATAAAGGGCTGTTGAATTTTGTCCAAGGCCTTCTCTGCATCTACTGAGATGATCATGTGGTTTTTGTCTTTGGTTCTGTTTATGTAATAGATTACATTTATAGATTTGTGTATGTTGAACCAGCCTTGCAACCCCAGGATGAAACCCACTTGATTGTGATGGATAAGCTTTCTGATGTGTTGTTGCATTCAGTTTGCCAGTACTTTATTGAAGATTTTTGCATCAAAGTTCAACATGGATATTGGCCTGAAATTTTCTTTTTTAGTTGTGTCTCTGCCAGATTTTGGTATCAGGATGATGTTGGTCTCATAAAATGCATTAGGGAGGATTTCCTCTTTTTGTATTGTTTTCAATAGTTTCAGAAGGAATGGCCCCAGCTCCTCTTTGCACGTCTAGTAGAATTTGGCTATAAATCTGTCTTGACCTGAACTTTTTTTTGTTGTAGTCTATTAATTGCTGCTTCAACTTCAGACCATGTTATTAATCTATTCAGGGATTCAACTTCTTCCTGGTTTAGCCTTGAGAGGGTGTAAGTGTCCAGGAATTTAACCATTTCTTCCAGGTTTACTGGTTTATGTGCATAGAGATGCTTGCAGTAATCTTTGATGGTAGTCTGTATTTCTGTGCAATTAGTGATGATGTCTTCTTTATCATTTTTTATTGCATCTATTTGTTTCTTCTCTCTTTTCTTTTTTCTACCTCTGGCTAACAGTCTATCTATTTTCTTGATCTTTTAAAAAAAAAAAAAAAAAAAAAAGCTCCTGGATTCATTGTTTTGTTTTGTGTTGTTTTTTTTTAAGTGATTTTTGTGTTTCTATCTCCTTCAGTTCTGATCTTAGTTATTTCTTGTTTTCTGCTAGTTTTTGAATTTGTTTGATCTTGCTCCTCTAGTTATTTTAACTGTGACATTAGGGTGTCATATTTATATCTTTCCTCGTGTCTCATGTGGGCATTTAGAGCTTATATATTTCCATCTAGACACTGCTTTAATTGTGTCCCAGAGATTCTGGTATGTTGTGTCTTCATTCTTACTGGTTTCGAAGAACATCTTTATTTCTGCCTTCATTTCACTATTTATGCAGTTGTCATTCAGGAGCAAGTTGTTCAGTTTCCACGTAGTTGTGTAGTTTCTTAGTCCTGAGTTCTAATTTGATTGCACTGTGGTCTGAGAGAGAGGTTGTTACAATTTCCGTTTTTTGTATTTTTTTTTTTTTTGCATTTGCTAAGGAGTGATTTACTTCCAATTATGTGGTCAATTTTAGAGTAAGTGCAATGTGATGCTGAGAAGAATATATATTCTGTAGATTTGGGGTGGAGAGTTCTGTAAATGTCTATTAGGTCCACTTGGTCCAGATCTGAGTTCAAGTTTTAGATAACCCTGTTAATTTTCTGTCTTGTTGATCTGTCTAATATTGACTGTGGAGTGTTAACATCTCCTGCTATTATTGTGTGGAAGTCTAAGTCTCTTTGTAGGTTGTTAAGAACTTGCTTTATATATCTGGGTGCTTCTGTATTGGGTGCATATATATTTATGACAGTTAGTTCTTCTTTTTGCATTGATCCCTTTATCATTATGTAATGCCCTTCTTAGTCTCTTTGATCTTTGTTGGTTTAAAGTCTGTTTTATCAGAAACTAGGAATGCAACTCCTGCTTTTTTTTGCTCTCCATTTGCTTGGTAAATCTTACTCCATTCCTTTGAGTCTATGTGTGTCTTTGCACATGAGATGGGTCTCCTGAATATAGCACACCTATGGATCTTGACTCTTTATCCAATTTGCCAGTCTGTGGCTTTTTGATTAGGGCATTTAGCCCATTTACATTTAAAATTAATATTGTTATGTGTGAATTTGATCCTGCCATTTGGATACTAGCTGGTTGTTTTACACATTAGTTGACATAGTTTCTTCCTTGTGTTGATGGTCTTTACCATTTGGTATGTTTTTGCAGTGGCTGGTACTAGTTATTCCTTTCCATGTTAAGTGCTGCTTTCAGGAGCTCTTGTAAGGCAGGCCTGGTGGTGACAAACTCTCTCAGCAATTGCTTCTTCATAAAGGATTTTATTTCTCCTTCACTTAAGAAGCTTAGTTTTGGCTGGATGTGAAATTCTAGGTTGAAAGTTCGTTACTTTAAGGATGTTGAATATTGCCCCCCACTCTCTTCTGGCTTGTAGGGTTTCTGCTGATAGATCTGCTGTGAGTCTGATGGGCTTCCATTTGTGGGTAACCTGATCTTTCTCTCTGGCTGCCCTTAGCATATTTTCCTTCATTTTCAACCCTGGCGAATCTAATGATTATGTGCCTTATGTTTCTCTTCTTGAGAAATATTTTTGTGGTGTTCCCTGTATTTCCTGGATTTGAATGCTGGCCTGCCTTGCTACATTAGGGAACAATATACTGAATAGGGTTTTCCAGCTTGGATTCATTCTTCCCATCACATTCAGGTACACCAATCAGATATAGATTAGGTCTTTTCACATAATCCTATATTTCTTGGAGACTTCATTCACTTATTTTGACTCTTTTTTCTCTAATCTTGCCTTCTCATTTTAATTCATTGAGTTGATTTTCAGTCTCTTTCTTCTCTTGATCGATTTGGCTATTGAAGCTTGTGTATGCTTCACAAACTTCTTGTGCTGTGTTTTTCAGCTCCATCAAGTTGTTTATGTTCTTCTCTAAGCTGCTTATCCTATTTAGCATTGAGTCTAACCCTTTTTCAACGTTCTTGGTTTCTTTGCATTGGGTTAGAACATGTTCTTTTAGTTCAGAGAAGCTTGTTATTATCCACCTTCTGAAGCCTGCCTCTGTCAATTTGTCAAACTCATTCTCCATCCAGTTTTGTTCCCTTGCTGGTAAGGAGCTGTGATCCCTTGGAGGAAGAGAGGCATTCTGGTTTCTGGTGTTTTCATCTTTTTGCCCTGGTTTCTTCCCATCTTCATGGATTTATCTACCTTTGGGCTTTGAAGTTGGTGACTTTCATATGGGGTCTCTGAGTGGACGTCCTTTTTGTTGATGTTGAGGCTATGTCTTTTTGTTTTTTAGTCTTCCTTCTAACAGTCAGGCCCCTCTGCTGCAGGAATGCTGGAGGTCACTCCAGATCTTGCTCGCCTGGGAATCACCCTCACGGGCTGCAGAACAGCAAGAATTGCTGCCTGTTCCTTCCTGTGGAAGCTTCGCTCCAGAAGGGTATCCACCAGATGTCAGCCAGTCTCTCCTGTATGAGGTATCTCTTTGGAGAGATACAGGGGTCAGGGAGCCGCTTGAGGAGGCAGTCTGTCCCTTGTCAGAGGTCAAGTGTTGTGCTGGGGGCTCCATTGCTCCCTTCAGAGCTGCTAGGCAGGGATGTGTAAGTCTGCTGCAGCTGAACTCACAAACGCTCCTTTTCCCTGGTCCTCTGTCCTAGGAAGGTATGACTTTATTTGTAAGTCCCTGACAGACTGTTGCCTTTTTTTCAGAGATGCCTTGCCCAGCAAGGAGAGTGTCTAGTCACAGTCTGCCTGCAGAGGCATTGTTGAGCTGCCGCTGGCTGCCCCCTGCTGCTGTGAAAACTTCTTTGTGCTTTTGTTTACACAGGTATGGTTAGAGCTGCCTCAGTAATGGCGAACACCCCTCTCCCCAGGGTCAAGCTCAAACTACTCTGCTGGCTGCAAAAATCCCAAGCCAGTGGGATTTAGTCTCTGTGGGGGTGGGACCTGTGGAGCCAGATCACCTGGCTCCCCGCCTTCAGCCCCATTTCTCTCATGGATACGGGCAATTCTGTCTCACAGAAGCTGCAAGCGACAGTCAAAAGGGCTGCTCAGATTTGTGCTGGGAGCTTGCAGTGCCCGCTGAATCGGCTATCCAAATTTGCCCTGGAACCCCACAGCATCTATGGGCAGGCAATTCTGTGGGCTGCAAAAACCGCCGGAAAAGTGCAGCATCCAAACTGGAGCTCTGGAGTGGTCAGAAACATCCCCCATGGCTTCTGCTGGGTAGGAGGGAGGGCCCTCCGGATCGCTGCACTTCCTGGTGAGGCAGTGCCCCACCCTGCCTCAGTTTGCCCTCCTTGTGCTACATCCACTGTCCAACCAGTTTCATAAGTTGAACTTGGTACCTCTGTAAGAGATGTGGAGATCACTAGACTTCTGTGTCGCTCTCATTGGGAACTGCATTCCGGAGATATTCCTATTTGGACATCTTGGCAGAAGTCCTAAGTATCTCAATTCTATCATTACGAAAATAAGAATAAAACACATTCTTCATGCTTTAGGTCTAATAAAGCAGAAACATACCTGTTTTGTAAAATCTTTATAGTCTATAGCACATACAGGATAATAAATATTGTTGAAAACAGGTTTCTTTTCTTTTTCTAAGCTCTCACTCTCTCAGAGAAATCTCTTCCATATGTAAAAGTCACATTTTTTGGTTTACAGAGAAGATAATAGTTTGAGCATGAATTTATATATTCAAAAAACATATATTCAAAGTCTATTTACTACGTTTAAATCTAGTGTTCCTAGAAACTTAAAACACAGTTATTGAACACTCGTTTCATAATCACCAATGTAATATACTGTGTCTTATATTTAGTGGCCAAAAAAAATGAATGTCTCTTCAGATAAAAACACAATATAATTAAGTTCCACTTTTGCTTTTCTTCCAGAAAATTTGTAAGCAAATCCATGCTTATATGACTGAGTTAACTTATTCCAGTTACACAGTGACATACACAATTTTGCTTCTAATCATCTTATTTTCATTTTATTTTTGATTTTCCCATTTGGTTTTAATTTTGTATTGTATCATAATTATAAAAGTATGAAGGGTATTAGCAAAATAAATCAATAATGGAGTTCAGCTGCAGTGTAAGAATAACAGAGTTCGGTTCAAACATAAAATTGCTATTCTCAGTTAAAATGTGGAGTGGCATCAACATAAACACACAAGTCTATTTTGTACAAGTTGCCTCTGCTATTGATAAAATTCTTGATGTATATTTGGTGTCTTCCCTTTTCCTTAACTGCATGTGTCTAAGGATTTTTAAAAGTAAATACATTTTATAATCTTGTAAACAGAGGTATGATGGTAAATAAGTAACAACCATCTTTCAGGGGGCCAAATGCTACCTTCTTGGTAGCATTTGCTGATTTTAAGCTATCACAATGAAGTCACTAAAAGTGGTACTGACAAGAGATGCTCAGGAGCTCACTATAATACAGTGTTTCTACTTATACAAATGGAATAAATATAAATAACCTCGAGAATATAGGTAACACTGAAATGTATTGACATAATCAATACGTAACTTTTTTAGAATTTATTATTCTTAATGTATTTGTTAGTTTATATAATTTAATATTTAATCATGTGTATGTTCAACTACAAAGTTCCTGAAACCCAGGCAGTTATGAGCGAATTATAGCACACAATGGCTCACATGTATCAACATATGTGTTTTAAATGCCTTCCAACTGATTATGTTTATAGTTTTTCATATATTTGCCCAATTTTTAAAAAATGCCTTTCAATTCTCTTTCAGAATGACTATTTTAGATTTCAATTAGATGGAAACAATGACTTGGCACTCTCAAGGTATAAACCCCAGTTTTCCTTTGCTCTCTAAACTAATTTAGAGAAAGTAAATTAACTGTGGATAATTATTCAGCCTGACATCTTATATCTCTTTTAAACAAGCTGGTGTGATGCAATCCCTGCTTTCACACAGGTCTTGGAAAACACAGTGCATACAATAAAAGGAAACCCACCTCTAGAGCATTATATAATATAAAATATAAATAAAATTTTAAGTGCTCCCAATCACTTTCAGATAACATTACAGTTGGAAAAAAAAAAAAGAAAAGAACAAGATACTTTTAGGTACTGGGTAACAAATGATAACACTTTACTGTCAGCCTCTGAACTTGGAGAGGGAGCGGGAGGCAGTCACCAATGTCAAAGTTCTACCACTTATCTAAGTGTCCTCTATACTGACTTTACATGGTAGAAGAAGAAAAAGAAAGAAGAAAGAGAAGGAGGAGGAGGAGGAGGAGAAGAGGAGGAAGAAGGAGGAGAAGAACAAGAAGAAGGAGGAGGAGAGTAAGAAGAAGGAGGTGGCAGTGAAGAGGGAGGAGGAGGCGGAAAGAAGAAAAAAGAAGAGGAGGAAGAAAGAGAAGGAGGAGGAAAAAAGAAAGAGGAGGAGGAGGGAGAAGGAGGAGGAGGGAAGAAGATGAAGATAAGACAAGGAGGAGAAGAAAAATAAGGAAGAAGATGAAGGAAGAAGGAAAAATAAGGGGAAGGGGGGAGCAAAGAAGGAAAGAAGAAGAAGAGAGAGGAGAAGAAAAAAGAAAGAAGGAAGGAAGGAAAGATAAAAAAAGAAGAAGAGAAGGAGGAAGAAGGAGGAGGAGGCAAAGGAGGGGGAGGAAGAGGAGGAAAAAGAGGAGGAGAAAAAAAGGAACAAGAAGAAAAAGAGGAAGGAAGGAGGGAAAGTGTTGGAGATGGGTATGTGGTAGAGAAGTTAGTGGAGTCACGTTAAGAAAAGAAAGCTTCTAGTGTGACACTATTAGAGATGGCCTTTGAAGCTCAACCACATTAATAACTTCTTAAGGATGTGTTGAAAAATGGGAAACTTTCAAAACCAGACTTACAGTGTTTGGAAATATGCTGTAAGGAACTGTTCAAATTTAGAAAGGGAAACACCAAATGATCTAATCCTCCTTTGAATTCAATAACGCTACAATTTATGTATTTTGGCTCAATTACAGCAGGTCGCATAAGGATTTTAAATCCTATATTATTTTCCCTAGGTTAACATAATGTCTGCATTTAAGCATTAAATATTTTTAATGTGAAAGCTTTCAGCTCAAGAAAATGGCTACTATTTGGGGTTTGAAGCCTTCTCTCTACATATGTGACTTTTACTGACACTTTAAATGAAGATAATCCAGCTATAAGGTATGTCATTTCTGAATAACAGTACTTAAAAAATTATTGCTAAGAAATTTGGTTTTATAATATTTGTAACACTAGGCCTATCTACAACTAGTTGACTTAAAATTCATTGTATAAGAAAAATTCCCAATTTTTGTGGGGTTGTTTTATTTTGAAAATAAGCTACTTTATATAAGAATAATTATACATGAATGTCAGATACACAGAAGTGAAATAAAATGTAGAAATGAGGCAATAATAATATCGTTCCAAATGTACTTTTAATTATATTGTCACAGGATCCTTGGGGTGTCACTTCACCAGCTGGAAATGTCTGTGACCAGTGGTACCTTTGCCTGAGTTTTGCTTGTGTCCACTGCGCTCACTCTCTCCACTTGGCCTGACAGGCTGTGCTAGGCTGTGCTACAGGTCCAAATATCACACCTGTCAAGGGCAAACCAAGAGCAGAGCAGTGAAGAGTCTAGCCCCAATGCACAGAAAACAGGCATGCCAGCTGTAGCAGGGTGGGCAGCTGTAGGTGCTGGCACAGGTGTCAACTTCCTGCAGGGCTGGGGCTAGACCAGGCGTACTGCAAAAGAGAATGTCACAGTTCTGCCTTGAGGAGCTCCTAGGTCTGGGATCCCCAAAGGGCTGCAGCTCTTCTCTCCTTCTGTCTTCTCGGCTTCTCCTTGCTGGCAACTAGTGAGCACAAAGTCAGCGTGTTGTTTCAACCCTGTTTGTGTTACAGTTCTTTCAGGCCCACCATTCAGCAGGTCCCAGTTCTTGTTCCACATCCAGGAGGAAAGAGGTAGGCAGACAACTTGAGTGTGAGCAAGATGAAGAGATGCTTTAATGAGCAATGGTACAGCTCTTAGGAGACTCAAAGTAGGTAGCTCCTTACCACAGGCAGGTCATCCCAGCATCTGTGCAGCCTTCAGCAGAGAAAAGACTGACAGTGGGTAGCTCCTCTCCACAGGCAGGTCTTCCTTTCCTCTGTCTGAGTCTGACCAAATCCAAGGTCTTTATGGAAGAAGTGCGAGCTGATTGGTCCATGGGCATGCATGGGAATCCATAGGCAGGCCCAAGAAAAGCACAGTTAAGTTCTCAATCCAGTCTGCTGGAACTAGCAATCTGGCCTTGTGCTTTAGGCTGTCTCTGGCTTGAAGATGGAGCTTCATTAGGGGACCAGCCCTTTCTGCCCAGGGCCTGTCTGCCTCCTGCAGCCATTTGTGTTGTCCAGGCTGTTCAGGCTGAGGGATGCCTGAGCTGAGCTGCCATCAGCACCCCCTCAGTCTCCCTCCCTTGCTCTGTTGAGTCCAAGGTCCAGAAGGGGCTAAGATGCAGAGGACTGCTGTGTCAGCGCTGCCCTGAGCGCATCCACACTGGGCAGGGCTGGGACAGCTGCCAGGCTTGGCCTCAACTTTGCTCCAAAATTGGAATGAGTGCCAGAAGCAGGGAGAGGCGATGCAGGGGAGCAGACACTTTTAAGCCTATGGGGACAGAGGGACTTGCCAGGCCCCTAAGAGCACAGGGATGTCAGAGTCCAAAGCTGCAGCTGTGCTTGGGGAGTGAGGCTCCCACTCTGCCAACTCAGAAGGGGACAAAGCTTCCACCTGTTCCCAGCTCCCGCCAGCTCTGTGGAGCCTGCAGTCCTGGCCGCACCTCCCCCGCTACAGCCAGTGTCTTCACAGTGGCCACCCCAGACAGCCACTGCTGCCATTAACATTCCTTCAATATAGGGCTATATTAAAAAGTAATGGTACTGTAGTTCCATCTTATCTATGAATAACAACTTAAACCATATATTTTATATAGAATGCATAGCATTAGAACAACTTTTCAAATCTTGAAGAAAGAAATGGAGGAGAAAGGGAAAAAGAAGGAAGGAAAGAAGGGAGGAAGAAAAGAGAGAAGAAAATCCTAAATTATTATTACAGTTTCCATTCCCTCACATTGAGCAGGTGATGTCTGCTGGCATAGGCTTTAAAAGGAATAGCTAGAAAATCACAACTTACAAGCCCTCAGCTTCTTCTATAAAATGTGAAAAGCTAATTGGATGACCTCTAAGATCTTTTCCAAGCCTAAATTGTCATTACTCTACTAATATGGATAAACCAAATAACGCATCATAAACTTACCGAATTAATATTTTTCTTTTAAAAAATAACACAATGTTTTTTAGTTTTTCTTTTAATAGTCAGGCCCCTGTCTGCTGGTGGTCCACTCCAGACCCTGCTTGCCTGTGAATCAACCGTGGGGACTGCAGAACAGCAAGGATTGCTGCCTGTTCAAGAATATCCTGGACATGAACTCAGATCTGGACCAAGCAGAACTAATAGACATCTACAAAACTCTCCACCCCAAATCCACAGAAAATACATTCTTGTCAGCACTACCTCACACTTACTCTAAAATTGATCACATAATTGGAAGTAAATCACTCCTCAGCAAATGCAAAAGAAAGAAAATCACAACAACTGGTCTCTCGGACCACAGTGCAATCAAATTAGAACTCAGGATTAAGAAACTCACTCAAAACCGCACAACCATCTGGAAACTGAACAACCTACTCATGAATGACTACTGCATAAACAATGAAATGAAGTCAGAAATAAAGATGTTCTTCGAAACCAATGAGAATGAAGACACAACGTATCAGAATCTCTGGGACACATTTAAAGCAGTGTCTAGAGGCAAATTTATAGCACTAAATGCCCACATGAGAAGCAAGGAAAGATCTAAAATCCACACCCTAACATCACAATTAAAAGAACTACTATAGAGGAGCAAGATCAAAACAAATTCAAAAGCTAGCAGAAGACAAGAAATACCTATGATCAGAGCAGAACTGAAGTAGATAAAGACACAAAAATCCCTTTAAAAAATCAATGATGGGTGTTGAACAATGAGAACACATGGACACAAGGAGGGGAGCACTACACACTGCGGTCTGTAGGGGAGGGACGGGGGGGATGGTGAAGGAGATATAGGTGAAGGAGAGGAAGGCAGCAAATCACACTGCTATGTGTGTGTACCTATGCAACAATCTCGCATGTTCTTCACATGTACCCCAAAACCTAAAATGCAATTAAAAAAAAAAAAGAAACCAAAACTGCTGCTTTATTGTGTCAAGTGGAATGATAACATTAGTGTCCTTAAAAATGAAAAATATTTTAAATGCTTTCAAATAAAAACAATAACAAAGGAAAAAAAATCAATGAATCCAGGAGCTGGTGTTTTGAGAAGATCACCAAAATAGACTGCTAGCCAGACTAATAAAGAAGAAAAGGGAGAAGAATTGATTAAAGGCAATAAAAAATGATAAAGGGGATATCACCATCAAATCCACAAATACAAACTATCATGAGAGGTTACTACAAACACCTCTATGTACAAAAACAAATAAATCTAGAAGAAATGGATAAATTCCTGGACACCTACAACCTCCCAAGACTAAACCAGGAAGATGTTGAATCCCTGAGTAGACCAATAACAAGGTCTGAAGTTGAGGCAGCAGTTAATAGCCTACCAACCAAAGAAAGTCCACGACCAGAGGGGTTCACAGCTGAATTCTACCAGATGTACAAAGAGGAGCTGGTACCATTGCTTCTGAAATGATTCCAAACAGTACAAAAAAAGGGAATACTCCCTAACTCTTTTTATGAGACCAATATCATCCTGATACCAAAACCTGGCAGACACACAACTAAAAAAGGAAATTTCAGGCCAATATCCATGACAAACACTGATGTGAAAATCTTCAATAAAATACTGGCAAATCAAATCTAACAACACATCAAAAAGCTTGTCCACCACCATCAAGTTGGCTTCATCTGGGGATGCAAGTCTAGTACAACATATGCAAATCTATAAACATAATCCAACACATAAACAGAGCCAAAGACAAGAACCACGTGATTATCTCAATAGATGCAGAAAAGGCCTTTGACAAATTTCAACAGCCTTTATGCAAAAAACTCTCACTAAACTAGGTATCAATGAAATATATCAGAAAATAATAAAAGCTATTTATGACAAACCCACAGCCAATATCATGCTGAATGGGCAAAAACTGGAAGCATTCCCTTTGAAAACTGGCACAAGGGTACCCTCTCTCACCACTCATATTCAACAGAGAACTGAAAGTTCTGGCCAGAGTAACCAGGCAAGGAAAAGAAATAAAGAGCATTCAATTAGGAAAAGAGGAAGTCAAATTGTCTCTATTTGCAGATCATATGGTTGTATATTTAGAAGACCCCATCCTCTCAGCCCCAAATCTCCTTAAAATGATAAGCAACTTCAGAAGAGATTGAGGATACAAAATCAATATGCAAAAATCATAAGCATTCCTATACACCAATAACAGACAGAGAGCCAACTCATGAACGAACTCCCATTCACAATTGCTACAAAGAGAATAAAACACCTAAGAATACAAGTAACAAGGGATGTGAAGGACTTCTTCAAGGAGAACTACAAATCAACACTCAAGGAAATAAGACAGAACAAAAACATGGAGAAACATTCCATGCTCATTGTTAGGAAGAATCAATATTGTGAAAATGGCCATACTGCCTAAAGTAATTTATGGTTTCAATGCTATCCCCATCAAGCTACCATTGACCTTTTTCATAGAACTAGAAAAAACCACCTTAAACTTCACATGGAATCAAAAAAGAGCCCTCATAGCAAAGACAATTCTAAGCAAAGAAAAACAAAGCTGGAAGCATCAAACTACCTGACTTCAAACTATACTACAAGCCTACAGTAATCAAAACAGCAAGGTACAGGTACTGAAACAGAGATACAGACCAATGGAACAGAACACAGGTCTTGGAAGTAATGCCACACATCTACAACCATCTCATCTTTGGTAAAACTGACAAAAACAAGCAATGGGGAAAGGATTCCCTGTTTAATAAATGATGTTGGGAAAACTGGCTAGCCAGGTGCAGAAAGCCTAAGCTGGACCACTTCCTTACACCTTATACAAAAATTAACTCCAGATGGATTAAAGACTTAAATGTAAGACCTAACACCATAAAAACCCTAGAAGAAAGCCTAGGCGATACCATTAAGGACACAGGCATAGGCAAGGACTTCATGACTAAAACACCAAAAGCAATGGCAACAAAAGTAAAAATAGATAAGTGGGATCTAATTAAACTTAAGAGCTTCTGCACAGCAAAAGAAACTATCTTTAGTGTGAACCAGCAACCAACAGAATGGGAAAAAATTTTTGCAATCTACCCATCTAACAAAGAACTAATATCCAAAATCTACAAAGAACTTAAACAAATTTACAAAAAAGAAACAAACGACCCCATTATAATAAGGGCAAAGTATATGAACAGGCACTTTTCAAAAGAAGACATTTATGCAGCCAACAAACAAGAGAAAATGCTAATCATCACTGGTCATTAAAGGAATGCAAATCAATTTTTCATTGATCTACCACGTCATGCCAGTTAGAATGGGGATCATTAAAAAATCAGAAGACAACAGATGTTGGAGAGGATGTGGAGAAATAGGAATCCTTTTCCACTGTTGGTGGGAGTATAAATTAATTCAATCATTATGAAAGACAGTGTGGCGATTACTGAAGGATCTAGAAATAGAAATACCATTTGACCCAGCAATCCCATTACTAGGTATATACTCAAAGGATTATATACCATTCTATTACAACAACACATGCACACACACATATGTTCACTGTGGCACTGTTTACAATAGCAAAGACTTGGAACCAAGCCAAATGCCCATCAAGGATAGACTGGATAAAGAAAATGTGGTGTATATACACCATGGAATACTATGCAGCTATAAAAATGATGAGTTCATGTCCTTTGCAGGGACCTGGATGAAGCTGGAAACTATCATTCTCAGCAAATTGACACAAGAACAGACAACCAAACATGGCATGTTCTCACTCATAAGTTGCTGTTGAACAATGAGAACATATGGACATAGGCAGGGAAACATCACACACTGGGGCCTGTTGAGGGGTGGGAAAGCTAGAGGATGGAGCAGGTGGGTGAGGTAACTGGGGTGGGATAACATTAAGAGAAATACCTAATGTAGATGACGAGCTTATGGATGCAGCAAACCATCATAGCATGTGTATACCTATGTAACGATCCTGCACAATCTGCATATGTACTCCAGAACTTAAATTATTATAATAATAAACACGATGTGTTCTCTTATTTGAACTCCCAGCTATAAGTGAGAAGATGTGGTGCTTGGTTTTCTGTTATTTTGTTACTTTGCTGAGAATGGTGATTTCCGGCTTCATCCATGTCCCTGCAAATAACATGAACTCATCTTTTTTTATGGCTGTGAAGTATTCCATGGTGTATATGTCCCACATTTTCTTTATCCAGTCTATCATTGATGGGCATTTGGGTTGGTTCCAAGTCTTTGCTACTGTGAACAGTGCAATATTCTATCTTTATAATAGAATGATATATAATCCTTTGGATATATACCCAGTAATGGGATTGCTGGGTCAATTGGTATTTCTGGTTCTAGAGCCTTGAGGAATCACCACATTGTGTTCCACAGTGGTTGAACTAATTTACACTCCCACCAACAGCATTCCTATTTCTGCACATCTTCTCCAGCATCTGTTGTTTCCTGACTTTTTAAATGATCACCATTCTAACTGTTATGAGACAGTATCTCAATGTGGTTTTGATTTGCATTTCTCTAATGACCAGTTATGATGAGCTTTTTTTCACGTTTCGTTGGCTGCGTAATCATACAACAGGGCCTGTCTGAGGATGGGGGACTAGTAGAGGGACAGCATTAGGAGAAATACTTGATGTAGATGATGGGTTGATGGGGTGCAGCTAACCACCACAGCACGTGCATACCTATGTAACAAACCTGTACGTTCTGTACCTGTACCCCAGAACTTAAAGTATAATAAAATTTTAAAAACCATGATGATAATATAAGCACAGAACCTGAATCTTATATCTTCTCTAGCTTCTGCCATATTTTCTTTCTTTGCTTTAAATCAGGAACACAGAAAAGTTAAATACACGACTTTTTAAATATAAACCTACCACTAAATTATTATTTCACCACAACTTTCTTTCTGTCCCTACCATTCACTAAAGCTGCTCCTGCTAAAATTACCCACCATACTCTACTTCTCAAATCCAATGAACACTTCTAAATTTGGTCTTATTTCTTTGTATTATTTGATGCTGGTCTTGTCTAACCTTAAAATGGTTTCTCATCCTGACTTCCTTTTCAACTTTCTATCCCAAAAATGTAGCCCCATGCTTAGCAAAAAAGCTCTATGAAAACACTATTTTAGTAAATGAAGTGCAAAGTAATTTTAAAACAATCCATTCTCAATTTGGTTTTGGTCACATCATCCAAGATATGTTCTTCCTAAGTATTATGTTAATATTCAACAATGATACCCATCAACTAAAGAATAAGGGATACCAAAATGACCTTTCAGTTTTTGTTTTTTATAACTTGGAATTTTGGTGTATTTTTCCTACCCACTTGGGCTCCACCTTGGCTTTCCCTCTCTCCAGACTGTCCCAGAACTGGCACTGAGTGTGGCCGCTCAGCTTTCATCATTTGTTCTGGCCAGCAGAATGTTCCCTCAGATGCTTCCTACTTTCATTTTCACTACGGGTACAGCCATTCACCAGCTTCCACTGGAAACATTTTTCCAGACATTCCTTTAGGATTAGTGCCATTTCATAACTGGCCACTGAGTTCTGTCATTATTTTTTATGCTTCACTATTCTCAAATTTGTCTTTTTCAGCTTAATAATGACAGTGAAGAGGTTTTATTTTTTTGGATATTACTTTGTTTTTCTCCTTATGAAACGCATGCATTTTATTTACCTTTGTATAAAAAAGCAATTTTTGCTCAATGTAAATTTCTCATTTTTCTATTTTTTTCTTTCTCTTTGTATTTATTCTTCTAGAGATTCTTCATAAAGAAGTGTTTTTATTTGACAAAAGTCTTAATCATGGTCTTTAAATTTAAAAATATTTAGTTCTCAACTACAATGATAAGAAATTCTTTCTTTTCAACTTGAGATTAATTGTTAGCAATAATAAAAATGTATAGCTCTCTATGATAGCTATAAAATTTCTTCAGGTATTAAACCCTGATTATCTTCTTTTTTTGATTGAAATATGAGCTCAGTGTTTTCCTTTGATAAACTTCTCATCTTTTCCCACAATTTTCTTTTCACCTGGATTACAACTAGGTAGGAAATAAAGGTGGAGTCTCCCTCTCTTCCCCGTCCCATTTGAAGTATCTGTAACTCCCTAGCTCTGATTTGGAAATATATTAATTTTCCTCTAAATAAGTTATCTACTGAAGAATTCTTTAGAACATCAAAGTTAGCTTTCAGAAATTTGATTATTGCAGAAGAGTTTATAGGATGGTAAGATTTGCTGTGGTCTAGATGTCTTCTGTGTTCTTAATGTAATAAGTCATGACTCTACCTGCTTTCTTCTACGCTGCTTTTTGAACATGTAAGAGCTGAGGACTCTCTAATAAAGTAACAATGGAACATAGAGTTTTCTTTAAATATTTCATTTCTCTAGAGTTTTTGTAAGGGATTGAAGTTGTTATCTTAGAATAATATATAGTAACTATAAGAAGTTTTACATAAGCCCCATGGTGACCACACACACACACAAAATATTCTAGCAGATACATGAAAGATAAAGGGAACATAATCAAAGGATACCACTACAAAAATTCAACAAATCACAAAGGAAGACAGTAACACTGGAAGAAAGAAATTAAATAACTACAAACATGCAGTAAACAATTTACAAAACAGGAATAGTAAGTCCCTATATGTCAATAATTATGTGTAAATGGATTGGATTTTTCAATCAAAATATAGAAAATAATTTAATTGATAAAATGCCAAGATAAGGCAATATGTTGTCTATAAGATACTCACTTTAGCCTTAAGGACACAAAAATAGGCTGAAAATGGAGGGACAGAAACAATATCCCATGCAAATGATAACCAAAACAGTACAGAGAATGCTCTTCTAATTTCAGACAAAACAGAATTTCAGTCAAACTTTGTCCCAAGAGACAAGTAAGGTTACTACATAATGATAAGAGGATTAATTTATCAAGGAGATATAATAACTGTAAATAAATATGCACACAACACCAGTGTGCCTAAATATATAAAGCAAATTTTAACAGAATTAAGGGAGAAATAGATAGCAATACAATAATAGTAGTGGGCTTTAGTACCTTATGTTCAACAACGGATAGATCACCCAGGTAGAAAACCAGTAAGGAAAATCTGGACTTGAATAACACAATAATAAACCGAATGCTCCTAAAAGACATATATAGAACATTCCATCTAAGATCAGGAGAATACACATTTTTCTCTAGCACACAAATATCATTCACCTGGATAGATCACATGTTGGTGAACAAAATAAGTCTTGATAAATGAAGATTGGAATCATTTCAAGTAACTTTTCTTACCAAAATGGTATGAAACTAAAAAGGAGGAATTTTGGAAAATTAACAAATTATGTGGAAGTGAGATAACATACTTCTGAACAACCAATGAATTAAAAAGATACCGAAATGGAAGTTAAAAAGTATTTGAGACAAATGAAAATAGAAATACAACTTAGCAAAATTTATGCAATGCTGTGCTAAAAGGGAAGTCTATAGCAATTAATATCTACATAAATAACACAGAATTATCTCAAATAAACAATCTAACTCACACCTCAAGGAACTAGAAAAAGAAGAAAAAACTAAGCCCAACGTCAACAGAGTGAAGAAAATAAAAAAGTTTAGAGAAAAATTAAAGAGAGACTACATAGACAATAGAAAGGATCAAGAAAACTAGTTTAAACTAGTTTAAAAATTAGATTTTTAAAAGGATTGACAAAGTTACCAAAACCATACAAACACTAACCAAGAAATCACTCAGAGAGGACTCAAATAAATAAAATAATACATGAAAGAGGTGACATTGCAACTGATATAAATACAGGGGATCATAAGAGACTACTACCAACAATTGTATGTTAACAAACTGGATAACTTAGAAGAAATGAGCAAATTCCTAGAACGTAACCTACCAAGACAGAATCACAAAGAAACAGGAAATCTGAATAGACAAGTAATAAGAAGAATGCATTACTAATCAAAATATTCCTAACGAAGAAAGGCCCAGAATTAGAAAGCTTCACAGGTTAATTCTACCAAACATTTAAGGAAGAATTAACACAAATCTTTCTTAAATGCTTTCAAAAATTAGAAGATGAGGAAACACTACCAAACTTAACCAGGTAAGGATTACTCTCATAATAAAGCCAGATAAGGATACTACAAAAAAGGAAAATTACAGGCCAACATGTTGATAAATATAGACGCAACAATTCTCAATGAAATTTTAGAAACCCAAATTCAATAGCCCATTAAAAGAATCATTCACCATGAACAAGAGAGATTAATCGCAGGGATGTAAGGATAATTCAACACATACAAATCAATAAATGTGATGCACTACATCAATAGAACGAAGGATAAAAATTATATGATTTTCTCAATAGATGAAGAAAAAGCATTAACAAAATACAACGGCTGTTGAATTTTCATGTAAAAAATTTCACAACAAATTAAGTGAAGAAATAAATCTCAACATAATAAAAGCCACATAATGACAATCTCATGGCTAGCATTATATTCAACAGTAAAAGGCTGAAAGCTTTTCCTCTAAGATCAGGAACAAGACAAGGGTGCCCACTCTCTCCATTTCTATTCAACATAGTACTGAATGCCCTAGCCAGAGCAATTAGAGAACAAAAAGAAACAGATCATGCAAATTAGGAAAGAATAAAATTATTTGTCTGCAGATGACATATAAAAAGCACTAAAGACTCAACCGAAAAATTACAATTAATACACAAATTCAGTAAATTTGAAAGATACAGAATCAGCATACAAAAATTACTTGCATTTCTATACACTTAAAACAAACTGTCTGAAGAAGAAACTAAGTAAATGGTCCATTTATAATGGCATCAAAGAGAATGCAGGCTGGGCACAGTGGCTCACACCTGTAATTCCAGCCCATTGGAAAGTCAAGGCAGGCAGAGCACCCGAAGTCAGCAGTCCGAGACCAGCCTAGCCAACATGGCAAAATCCCATCTCTACTAAAAGTTAAAAAATTAGCCTGGCATGGTAGTGGGCACCTGTGATCCCAGCTACTTACAGGCTTAGGCAAGAGAATCACTTGGCCCCAAGAAGCAGAGGTTAGAGTGAGCTGAGATTGTGCCACTGCACTCCAGCCTGGTCAACAGACAAAGACTCTGTCTCAGAAAAACAAACAAACAAACAAAAAATGAATACAATACTTTGGAATGCATTTAGCCAAGGAGGTGAAGGATCTGTACACTGATAACTATAAGACATTGTTGAAAATAATTGAGGACAACAAAAATAAGTTGAATGATATTCCATGTACATGTGTTGGAAGAATTAATACTGTTTAAATGTCCATAGTTCCCAAAGTGATCTACGGATTCAGTACAATCCCTATCAAAATTCCAGTGGCATTATTCACAGAAAGATAAATTTCTAAAATTCAGGTAGAACCACAAAAGACCCTGAATAGCCAAAGAAATTTGAGAAAGAAAAAATCTGTAGGTGTCACATGCTTTGACTTCAATGTATACTTTAAAGCTATTACAATTAAAACTTAATACTACTGGCATAAAAACAGACACACAGACCAATAAAACAGAATAGAAAGCACAGTAACAAACCACCACGTATATGTCAACTAATCTTTGATAGGGATGCCAAGAAAAGACATGAATGAAAATCTCTTTAGTAAGATATATTAGTCAGGGTTCTCCAGAGAGACAGAACTAATAGGATAAATGCATATGAAAGAGAGCTTATAAGGGAGAATTGGCTCACACAATCACAAGGCAAAATTCCACAACACACCCTGTTTAAGCTGGGGAAGAAAGAAGCCAGTAGTACCTCAGTCTGTGGCTGAAGTCCTGAGAGCCCCCAGAAAACCACTGGTGTAAGTTTAAAACATCTATGCGGCTAACAAACATATGAAAAAATGCTCATCATCATTGGTCACTGAAGAAATGCAAATCGATTTTACATCGAGATCCCATCTCATGCCAGTTAGAATGGCGATCATTAAAAAATTTGGAGACAACAGATGATGGGGAGGATGTGGAGAAATAGGAACACTTTTACACAGTTGGTGGGAGTGTAGATTAGTACAACCATTGTGGAAGACAGTGTGGCAATTCCTTAAGAATCTAGAAATAGAAACACCATTTGACTCAGGAATCCCATTACTGGGTATATACACAAAGGATTATAAATCATTATATTATACAGACACATACACACCTATGTTCACTGCAGCACTGTTTACAATAGCAAAGACTTGGAACCAACCCAAATGCCCATCAAGGATAGACTGGATATACGGCCGGGTGCGGTGGCTCACGCCTGTAATCCCAGCACTTTGGGAGGCCGAGGCGGGTGGATCACGAGGTCAAGAGATCGAGACCATCCTGGTCAACATGGTGAAACCCCGTCTCTACTAAAACTACAAAAAATTAGCTGGGCGTGGTGGCGCGTGCCTGTAATCCCAGCTACTCAGGAGGCTGAGGCAGGAGAATTGCCTGAACCCAGGAGGCGGAGGTTGCGGTGAGCTGAGATCGTGCCATTGCACTCCAGCCTGGGTAGCATGAGTGAAACTCCCCCTCCTCAAAAAAAAAAAAAAAAAAAAAAAAATAGACTGGATAAAGAAAATGTGGCACATATACATGACATGAAATACTATGCATCCTTAAAAAAGAATGAGTTCATGTCTTTTGCAGGGACATGGATGAATCCGGAAACCATTGTTCTCAGCAAACTAACACAAAAACAAAAAGCCAAACACCACATGTTCTCACTTATAAGTGGGTGTTGAACAATGAGAACACATGGGCACAGGGAGGGGAACATCACACACTGGGGTCTGTTGGGAGGTGGTGGGCTAGGGGAGTGGTAGCAGGGGTAGGGAGGTTGGGGAGGGATAACATTAGGAGAAACATCTAATGTAGGTGATGGGGGGATGGAGGCAGCAGACCACCATGACATGTATATATCTATGTAACAATCTTGAAAGATCTGCACATGTACCCCAGAAATAAAGTATAATTTTTTAAAAAGAATCCAAAGGCCATAGAAGCCAGAGTCTGAAGTCCAAGGATGGGAGGAACAGAAGGAATCATCCAGCACTGCAGAAAGATGAAAGACAGAAAACTCAGCAAGCCAGTTTATCCCACCTACTTCCTCTTGCTTTGCTCTTGCTATGCTGGCAGAGATTAGATGATGCCTACCCACATTGTGGGTAAGTCTTTCTATCCTCATCAGAGAAATGCAAATCAAAATCACAATGAAATATCACCTTGAGGGAATACATTCTCTTCCCAGGTCCACAAGGGGGCGTGGTTTCAAAAGCAAGAACTTCCCAGCTACATGCCAGACCTGCCTTCTTCCACGTCTCCATCTGGGAGCTTAGAGGTCTTTAAATTTCAAGCAAGACAAAAAGATCAATCACTCTAGCGGAAGTTTAAAGGAACTCCTTCCATAGGACAGAAAACTTGAATGGGACAGGAACATCTCCCAGGTTAAACGTCCCCTTCCCCCACATTGGTGCAGACTCCATTTCTGGATCCCCTTCCATGACATCACCGGAGCTCCTTTTCTTTCTCCTTTTTCTCTCTCTCTGCCTAAATAAATCACTTTATGCAAAACTCGTTGGGTTCCAATATTTACTTAAAATGAGCACACCGTGCCCAGCAGGGTCCTATCCCCCATTCTTGGGTGAGTAAGAGACCGAGGGCCTGGAAGAATACATCCTGTCAAGGAGTGACCTGAGCCCATCGTCCACAGTTGGGTCACAACCTCATATCTGTTAGACTGGCTATTATCAAAGAAACAAAAGATAACAAGGGTTGATGAGGGAGTGGGGAAAAGGGAACCTTTGCACATTGTTAATGGCAATGTAAATGGGTACAGCCATATGGAAAACAGTATCAAGGTTTCTCAAAAAAGGAAAAGAGAACTACCATAGGACCCTACGATGCCATTCTGTATATATCCACAGGAAATTAAATCACTGTGTTGAAGAGGTATCTGCAACTCCATGTTCACACAGCATTTTTCATAATAGCCAAGATATAGAAACAACCTAAGCATGATTCACAAATGAATGGACAATGAAAAGGTGTTGTGTATGTGTGTGCATAAGTGTAATGGTATATTATTCAGCAATAAAAATAAAGGAAATTCTGCTATTTGTGGGAATGTGGATGGACCTGGAGAAAATATGTTAAGTGACATAACCAAGAAATAATAAATTTATACAAGCAGAGAGAAAAATGGTAGTTACCAAGGTCTGGAGGGTGAGGAAACAGGGAGATATTCATTAAAAGGTACAAACTTTTAGTCAAAAGATGAACAAGTTCTGGGTATTTAAGGTACAACATGGATAATGAGGGGTATATCAATTTGATAGTGTTAATCATTATACAATATATATGTGTATGAAATCATCACATTGTACATCCTCACTACATGCAATCTTATTTGGCACTTAACAATTTTTAAAATATATATTATTTCCCTCATGATATTCTGAGAGGAGGTTTCAATATCAAGACATTGAAAAATTATTATAACAATTTGGATGTGGCAGCTCATACTTGTAATTCCAATACTTCGGGAGGCCAAAGCAGGAGGATCACCTGGGGCCAGTTCAAGACCAGCCTGGGCAACATAGTGAGGCCCTGTCACCAAGAAAAAGTAAAAAGAAAAATTATCCAGTCATGGTGCCAAAGACATATAGTCCTAACTACTCAGGAGGCTGGGGCAGGAGGATTGTTTGAGTCTAAGAGTCAGAGGCTGCAGTGAGCTGTGTTTTTGCCACTGCACTCCAGCCAGGACAACAGAGAAAAAACCTGCTTCCTAGTAAGAAAATAATTATAATCATTATTATATATATATATATAGTTTTATAGATATTATATATATACTTTATAACAATTATATATAAATCATAAAATATATATATAGAAACATACATATTTATGAGGATATTACAAATCTTATAACTCAAAGAAATAATTGTGTTCAAACCAAATTGTTTTAAAATCATGGCTTCAAATTTCACTTTTACCTGTTCCTTTGTAGAATATTGTCTCAGAGAGTCTGAATGTTCCCTCAGTGTAAAAATTTCTTTTTATGCTATTTCCATAATGTCGATGAGGTAGTACCCAATTTATGAATTTTGGAGTATATTCTGACTAAAATCTGTTTATTTCATTTATTGTGCCCTACTAATGTAAATTACATTCTTAAAACTTTGTCCAATTCAATAATGTAATTATTTGGGGATGTTTTTCTTTGAAAATGGTACAATGTCTCAAATGACTTCTATGAGGGATTTAAATAGTACTATGAAAATGAGGTCAAAGAATTTGTTGAAAATTCCACTTAATGGTTTTATGTTTTTTCTTTATAAAAGTGTTACCTTATGAAGCTTCTTCTTGGCATCAGTAGAAACCATGACTCATATAATGAGTAGACATCAGCGTGTCATAAGGCAATGAAGTGGTCATGCTCAGTCAAATTAGCTAGGTGGGAAGAAAGGGAGCTGTTTGCTTGTGGAGAAAGTAAAAGAAGCTCCAGGTGGGCTGGGAGTGGGGGCTCACACCTATAATTCTTGCATTTTGGGAGTCAGAGGTGGGCAGATCACGAAGTCAGGAGTTCCAGACCATCCTGGCCAACATGGTGAAACCCCATCTCTATTAAAAATACACAAATTACTTGGGCGTGGTGGTGCATGCCTATAATCCCAGCTACTCAAGAGCCTGAGGCAGGAGAATTGCTTGAACCCGGGAGGCAGCTTGTGTCACTGATTTCGTCTCAAAAAAAAAAAAAAAAAGATAAAAATTTAAAAGAAACTTTGGGTATTTTTAAGTTTCAACTCTCTCATGCTAAAGCTTGGTTATATTTATTGTCTTCCTGTGAAAGACATTTGTCTGTTCACAAATTTTTTCCACAAAAAAATGGATAATTCCCTACAGAATTGCTGCTGCCAGAGGGTGACCATGGCAAGTTGACAGTCAAAGCCAGACTGAAAACGACTAAAGAGCATCAGTCTACAGAACATGTTCTATCCCAGAACATGGGTAAGTCTGGTTCAAAGACACTGTAAGTCCAGGACCTGAACATAGGCTGAGGATTTTAGCAGAAAATGACTATTAAATTATAGCTGATTCATCAGAGTTCTGCAGACTTAAATTGAGGTAACTGCTGCCCCACCTTTGGGGAACTGGTAAGTAGTGTAGTTTAGCAGTAATGAAAATAAAGTGACTCAAAATATAAGTAAAATGTGAAAATAAAGAGCTAATCATCTTAAATAATTCATAGTATAAACTTTTGGGAACTTATTAGCATTTGGAAAATAATGCCTATTCCATGACACCAACAGCAGTTAAGTTTTGTGGTGACTGCTGCAAATGGAAGACAATAGGCTTGCAAAGGTGAAGAGTGGGTCTAAAATTAGTATTGTGTTTGTATGAAATGAGCTCATTCCTCATGTTTATATTTCAGACTTTTCAAGATAATAATATTAGTATTGTCTTATAAAACTGTAAGACTGATCATTTACTACCACTTTCACATAAGTATTGCTATTTTCTGTATCTATCAATAGGGAAAACAATGCCAAGAAGGGTAAAAGCAGTTGTCTAAGATTGCACAGTCAAAATGTGCTAACAATTTCACTGAAATGAAGCTTCTTTTGGTTTCAAAGCTCTTATTGTTTCTACTGGCTACACTGACACTAGAACAGGCATAGTGTAAGACTTTCAAAATGCTGATAGGGCATCAATGTCTGCTCTTAATTTGATTAAAATTAAAAGCATACCAAGTATATATTTCCCTTACTTGGAAACAACTGAAGTAATTTTGTTTTTCCGCCCTTACTTGCCCTGAAGACAATTTACACTTGGTCAGACCACACAAGCAAAGTTTCAAGAAAAACAGGCATTTTAAATGAAAGATCTAAGTAACTGGCAGGCAGGGATGAGAATGGAAACTATTTTATAAAACAAGTATATCATTTACCCTTTGGTAATCTAGAATATACATACCCATATCAATCACATTTTACAGTTTGCAGGCTTAACAGAAATGCTTGTACAAACAATGTTGAGAATCCAAAGCAAGTTGACACATGAGAATAAGATAATATGTAAGTTCTACTTAAATATTTTCATTTTGCTACTGCCTTGCAAAATGTTGGCCCATAATTAAACTTATAACATAATGAAAAGTGCCATTCATTTTGTCTTGTGATTTTCTTACAGAACTGTGCAGCTTCTATAAGATGGTTTCAAATGACTATTAATTTAAAGTCCTAAATCAAGTATTTTCAATTATATATATGTATATATACTGTAATATGTTAAAATATATCAAGTATATTTATGAAGCTCTAAATAAAGTATATAATACAGATAGATATGGGAAAAACAAAAAATATACTAGCGTAAGGTATATTTTATCATCATAAAGCACATTATATGAGATGAAATGTACAGTGGATATATATTTTCAAACACTTTCACATACTTTTTATGCCCTCTTATTAAAGAGAAAATCATTCTTCTTGATTCATTACTTTATCATAGATATTCATTGAGAACTGGGTATGTGCCAGGCACTATTTCTAGGCACTTGGGACTAAGTTATGAATGTAGACAAGGTCTTTGTATGTGTGGTGTTTTTAATCCTAGATGAAAAAAGGCTTGTTAATAGCCTCTTCTCAGAAGTATTTATTCCAGTTGCATCTCTCTATAAAGATGTTTTTGAACATATAGATTTACATATAAAAGCCTTAAATTTATGCAAAATAATAAAAGTATAAAAAGAGAATATTGCCTGTACTCAAAACTTGCCTGAATGCTATGGAATGGTAGTTTACAATTTTTCTATCAAAATAGGTGTGAGCCAAACAAATACAAGACATTGGTAGAAAGTATACAGAATGATTTATCAAATTGCTTCCAAAGCTTATTTCCTTCTTGTATTTAATGAAAAAAAAAAAAAACCTACAAATTGACAGTGATTCATTTTGAGTTTTGTTATTTACATTTTTTTATTTTAGTAAAACATGCATTACATAAAATTTACCATTTTAACCATTTTAAAGTGCACAACTGAGTGGCATTAAGCACATTCACAGTATCATGTAACCATCACCAATATGTAGTTTTGGAACTTTTTCATCACTTTAAAAGAGAACATCACACTCAACTAGATAGTCACTCTCATTCCTCCATGTTGCCAGTCCCTAGCAACTTCTAATCTGCTTTTTATCACTATAAATTTACCTATTCTGGATATTTCATATAAATTGGATCATACAATATGTGTTCTTTTCTTGTGTCTTCTTTTACTTAGCATAATGTTTACAAGGCTTCTCCATGTTCTAACATGTATCAGTCCTTTATTCTTTTTTACAGTTGACTAATATTCCATTGCATGGTTATATCACATTTGCTTATCTATTCAGCTGTTAATGGACACTTAAATTATGTCTACTTTTTGGCTACTGTGAATAGCGCTGCTATGAACATTTGTGTACAAATAGTTGACTACCTGCTTGTGATTCTTCTAGGTATTCTAGAAGTGAAATTTCTGGGTGATATGATAAATCTATATTTAACATACTGAGAAATCATTGCTTGGGCTTTGATGTGATAACCAAGAGAATGGGAAATAAAATTTGCAATCAACCCATCTGACAAAGGGCTAATATCCAGAATCTACAAAGAACTAAAGCAGATCTACAAGAAAAAAAAAAACCCATTCAAAAGTGGGTGAAGGATATGAACAGACATTTTTCAAAAGAAGACATTTAGGAGGCCAACAAACATATGAAAAAATGCTCTCAACAACACAGGTCATTAGAGAAATTCAAATCAAAACCACATTGAGATACCATCTAATGCCAGTTACAATGGTGATCATTAAAAAATCTGCAGACAACAGATGCTGGAGAGGATGCGGAGAAATAGGAACACTTTTACAATGTTGGTGGGAATGTAAATTAGTTCAACCACTGTAGAATACAGTGTGGTGATTTCTCAAGAATCTAGAAATGGAAATTCCATTTGACCCAGCAATCCCATTACTGGGTATATACCCAAAGGATTATAAATCATTCTATTATAAAGACACATGCACACATATGTTCATTGAGACACTGTTTATGATAACAAAGACCTGGAACCAACCAAAATGCTCATCAATGATAGACTTAGTGAAGAAAATCTAGCACATATACACCATGGAATACTATGCAGCCATAAAAAAGGATGAGTTCATGTCCTTTGTAGGGATATGGATGAATCTGGAAACCATCATTCTCAGCAAACTGACACAAGAACAGAAAACCAAACACCACATGTTCTCACTCATAGGTGGCTGTTGAACAATGAGAACACATGGGCACAGGGAGAGCAATATCACGCACTGGGGTCTGTTTGGGGGTGGGGGTCGAGGGGAGGGACAATGCTGGGTGGGGAGGTTGGGGAGGGATATCACTGGGAGTAATGCCTGATGTAGGTCATGGGGATATGGAGGCAGCAGACCCCCATGGCATGTACCTATGAAACAATCCTGCAAGATCTGCGCATGTACCCCAGAACTTAAGTACAAACAAATTTAAGAAAAAAAGAAAAAAAAAAAAGAAACCACTGCCACTTCCAAGATACTGAATATTTGGTCTTTGGTATCAGGGTATTAGGGTAAAACCAGACCCATAAAACGAGACAGGAAATATTTCCTCCTCTTCCATTTTTTTGGAAGAGCTTGAAAATGACTGGTTCAATCTTTAAATGAATGCTGGGCCGAATTCCCCAGTGAATCCATCTGGTCCTGAACTTTTTGGGTTAAAGTTTTTGATTACGATTGTAATCTCTTTACTTATTGTAACTCTGTTCAGATTTTCTATTCATTCTTTAGTTGGTTTTGGTAGTTGATGTGTTTGTATAAAATTGTCTTTAATTAGGTTACTCAAATTGCTGGTGTAAAATTGTTCATAGTGTTCTCTTACAATCCTTTTTTAAAACTTCTGTAAGGTTAGTGGTAATTTGTCTCCATCTTGATTTCTGATTTTAGTTATTTTTGTCTCTTTTCTTTTTGTCTTAGCCTAATTACAAGTTTATCAATTTTGCTTTTCTTTTTGAATAACTAAATTTTGGTTTCCTTAAGTTAGCTCTCTTGTTTTACTTATTTCCTAAGTTTTATTGCTTTCTTTCTTCTACTATTTTTGGGTTTAGTTTGCTGTTTTCTGTCTACCTCCTTAAAATGTAAAGTTAAGCATTGATTTGAGATCTTTTACTCTTGTTTAATGTCTGCATTAACAACTTTTCATTTTTCTCCGAACACTGCTTTCTCTGCATTAAGTTTTGGTATGTTTAGTTTTGTTTTTATTTCTCTCAAAGTATTTTTAAATTTTCCTATGATCTTCTTTGATGCATTGGTTGTGTAAGAATATGTTGTTTTGTTTTCATATATCTGCATTTTTCAATGTTCTTTCTGTTATTGAGGCCTATTTCAGTTCCATGTAGGATGTACTTTGTATAATCTCAATTTTTAAAAACTTACTAAGACTTGTTTTTTTGCCTTAACGTATGGCCTATCCTAGAGAATATTCCATGTAGACTAAAGAAGAATGTGTATTCTGCTGTTGTTGAGTGAAAGGTTCTTATAATAATATGTGTTGTTCAAATCATGTATTTCCTTATTCATTTTTGTCTAATTTTGATATCAATTATTGAGAGTTGGGTACTGAAGTCTGTAACTATTATCATAGAGCTTTCTATTTATCTCAAATTCTGGTCAATTTTTATCCTTTTTGGGTCTGCCTTGTTATGTACAAATATGTTTATTTTCTTAATGGGTTTAACTTTTTATTAATATATAATATGCCTCTTTATCTCTTGCAAAAATGTTCATCTATCTTGACTCATATTTATACAGACTCCCCAGCTCTATTTTGTTTGATGTTTACATGAGGTATCTTTTTCTTCAGTCTTTTTGCTTTCAAACTCTTCATATTTTTGGATCTTAAGTAAATTGCTTGTAGATGCATATAGATGAGTCACTTTTTTATTTGGTTTTAATATATTATGCCAAACAACGCCTTTTAATTGGAGAGTTTAATGGATTTATATTTAATGTAATTATAGTGATTTGATAGGGAAGAACTTTATTCTGCCATTTTAGTTGTTTTCAAATGCAATATATCTTTTTTTTGTTCCTCATTTCCTCTATTACTGCTTTCTTTCCTCCTTAAGTAATTTTTATAGTATACTTTTCTTTGTTCTTTTATTTCCTTTTTGGTCTAGTTTTGTATTTTCTTTTATTTTTGGTTGAGATGTAATAATCTTACATATTTATGGAACACAGTGATTTTTGATGCATATATACAATGTGTTGAGTAAATTATGGTAGTTAGTATAGTTATTACCTCAAACTTTTATTGTTTCTTCATATTGAAGACATTCAAAATCCTCTTTTCTAGCTAAATGGGAAGGGGAAGAATATAGATTATAAGAGCAGAGTTTTTAAATACTACTTAAGCTAAAGTTAGTGATAATGCTAGTGCATATCACCTATGCAAGAGTAGAACTTCATCAAAATTACAAACATCTAGACTAATAGCTAAATATTTATATTTGCAATTTTTTAATGTGAAAAACACTAATACTTTGTGAGGTTACTTATTAATGGAATGTTCTCATCTAAAGCTTTTAGCTTACTTTCCTTTATTAATAACTACATATTATTCCTATGTAAGCTAAAAATGAATATAGCATTTCTGTGGCAATATTAAAATTTCCAGCATACAGGTTGGTGAGTTTTCAGGTAGGTAAGCCCTCCCCTGAATAACTATCACCAAGATCAAAGTATAGAGCATTTCCTGCACTCTTTTCTATGAACGAATTTTATTTCTATTATTAAAAAGACATGACACAAAAAGAAACTCACGACTGTTCATTCTGTCTATGGTCCCCTGTATTGTAATCTATGTTGTCATTTTTCATGAATATTGGAAAGCTTATGTGTGTCAGACAGTATTTGGTACGGTATTAAAACAAGAAGCTAAGATATCCACATCAGAAAATAGGGAATGTAAAGCTCACCAGGTGTTTTGGTGATTTCACCAAGTATTGGCTCTATTTTCCTATGACAGCATGTTTTTATAAGTGAGTAGTAACAGGTATTATGCTAAAATAAAGTTCTATCATCTAATAAGGCTGGGGAACCCTGTGTTGAACAAAATATAAAAGACTTATCAGAGTCTTCAATAAATTAATGTACACTGTAAATCAATTAATATACACTGTAAATAAGCATTTTAAAAGCTTATTTGATTATGAAAACTTCTTAGAAAATATATAGGGAAAAATTTGAAATATATTTTTAAAAACCTATTTTTTGTTTACATCGAAAATGTAATTTTACTATTTGCCTTTTGTTGTTATATCTTAACATAGTTTTCTCTATCATATATCAGCATTATATGCAAGTCAATAAATTAAAAAGATGTAAACTAAATTTAAATTTGAAAGATAAATATGATTTTAGAGCAGGTTTTGGTGGTACAACATAGTCCCCCCAAAAATTATAAGTGAAATCTCAAAATGTATAATAATAAAATGAAATTATCCTTTTTGGTCCTACCTTCTTCTCTCTGCAAATCCCACTAATTATCATTTTGAGATGCTTACTTCAAAACCTTGATTTCCATGTAAAAGTTTCAGAAAGCAGCTACTACATACCACCAGCTTAAAGAGTTGACATTCTGAGAGTAACCTGTGAACTCAAGGTTGAAAAGCAGGTTGACAGTAGTATGGAAAGGAGAATACAAAATCCTGCTTACAACTTCATTGCTCATTTCAGGATATCTAATTGGTGCACCATCTAATTTGAAATCCAGCTTATGTAAAACAGAATATAAAGCACATTCTTTAAAGAAAAGTGAATTGTTTTTATATGAGTAATTAAAAGTGAAATTTGACATTTTCTTAAGCCAATTAAATAGAAGTGCGTTTTTTTAAAGATGACTGATTTTGGTTATCACTTTACATCTGCTTCAATCTTTGTGATTACTAAAAGCTATTTTCTATTTCTTAAAGCCATGCATTGGATGGATTGGGCTTCTTTTAAACACAAAATTAATATAGTCAATGTGATAGTTTCAGTATTCATAATCAAAGTATTCTAAAAATATATTAAATGTCAGTAAAATAATGGCTGCAGTTTCTTACAGCTGTTTTTTCTACTTACAATGGGGCTGCAAATAATTTCATTTTAATCACTAATAAAACAAGGAGCAAATGCAGCATATATGACTTACTGATGGCCAAAAAACATTAAACACATTCTTTTTAGTTCATTTTTTGTATACTAGAACTATATATTGGTTCTTTTTAGGAGTAACACAAAACATTAAAACATACACTGATAACTTGTGAAAGATATTAATAATTTCAATTTGCAGCTGCTGTGCAAAAGAAATGTCAAGTTTAAAAGTATTTTTTTAACTTGAAGTCTATACAATTTTCTGTATGTTACTACTAGTTCATTGAGAAAACCCTAATAACTGACACACACAATTATATCAGATAAATAACTAAAAGTTCATTAAATCAGTTGTATTTCAAAGATTGCTATGGATATAAAACTATAATCCCTGTCTGCACTAGCTCTTACTTACAGACTTATATTACTAAACTATGGTTTTTAGCTTTTGAGTGTCATCTTTTCTGATTATTTTAAGGACAAATTCACTGATGAATTTATACTACTTTGTTGTAATTCAGAGGTATTTGAAGTACAACTCTTTAGCCAAAGTGTTTTGTGGTCTGAGGGCTCTGGGTCATGATCTTGAGTACCGTGGCCTGGCTTTTTAATGAATTATCTTTAAAATAGGGCAACTTGGTTCTGTACTTCAAATTTACATGCTTAATGTTTTTGTCTTTTTGAGATAATGCTCATAGTTAATTCTTTCTGCTTTCTTCTAACAATTCCATGTAATTGGATACGTTTTTCTCCCCACACCCATCCTTATTCTGGAGTGGAGTTCTTTTTCACGCCACTTTTGAAGTTCTGGTTGGTGTCAAGCCGGAATAATAGGTCCAAATCTTTAATATGATGAAAGAAAGCTAGTAAGATTCAATTAGCATAATAACACACAGAAATTATTCCATGAGAGCTATTCAATGTTAACAAGGAAGACATGCTCATTTCGTAAACATTTCACTTTGATGCCTGAAGAATTTAAAATATTACTAATTCTAACCCATTTCTACTTTCTGCCTCAACTTTTAGATCCGAAGTATTGCATTCCACTTTCAGTATTTACTGAAAATTAGAACCACAAGGAAAGAAGAGTAAAAGATCCTTAAGCCTCCATGGGAATGAGAAAAACAAGGGGAAGAGACAAAAGAGAAAGGATGATAACGGAAAGGGAGAACATAGGGATGATTTGCAAGTAGATAGGAAAACAAATATTACTATTACTCGGGACTACATTGATTGACTAGTAATAGACTGAACAATGATTGACTATCTGGTATGTACTGTCATGTTCAATTATGCTCATAACTCTCAGCCTTTACAGTAACCACTCCCAAGTTAAGGGTGATGCTCCCACTTGTAAGTGTGTTAATGTTGAATTGAATGTTAGAGAACAAGTATCTCTCTACTGAAATAATATATTAGGTAGCTAATTCATCCAAAACAATTTAGAACCATCTTCTTTCAAGAATATTATAATTCTGTTTACTTTGCTTATGAAACTTTCACGTTCATTGCAGTTCTATTCACAATAGCAAAGACATGACATCAAACTAAGTGAGGGAAAAAATGTGGTATATATACATCATGTAATAGTATGCAACCATAAAAAAGAATGAGATTGCGTCCTTTGCATGGATATGGATGGAGCTGGAGGCCATTATCCTCCCATCCAAGTACTAACCAGGCCCGACCCTGCTTAGCTTCTGAGATCATACGAGTTGGGCACGTTGAGGGTGGTATGGCCATAGACTGGAGGCCATTATCCTAAGCAAACTAAGGAACAGAAAACCAAATACCTCATGTCTTTACTTATAAGTGGAAGCTAAATGATGAGAACACATGAACACATAGAAGGAAACAACACACACTGGGTCCTTTCAGAGGATGAAGGTGGGAGGAGGGTGAGGATCAGAAAAAATAACTAATGGATACTAGGCTTAATACCTGGGTAATGAAATAATCTGTACAGCAAACCCCCATGACACAACTTTACATATGTAACAAATCTGTACTTGTACACCCTAAATTTTAAAAAGTAGTTAAAATAATAAAGAATATTATAATTCTAACAGCATCTTGTCATATTCCACAGAAATTTCTCCATTTTTGTCAGAAGTGGATATTGCATCCACCAAGTGCTCTCTCTCTCTCTAAAAATTTGACTATTTTTATAACCTTGTTCTTTCAGGGTATTTCTCTTAATTTCTTGCATTGCACACTTTCTCACCAAAAACAAACTCTCTAGTATTTTGGATCATACTTAGTTATCATCTCTCAATATGCAAAATAAATAATGGTCTTGAGTTTTTCAGCACTCAACTTCATGGAAATGACTATGCTCAATTTTTTTTCTAATAATGTTATATCAAGTTTATGGTGCCCAAGGAAAATTTTCATTAAATGAATAAACAAAATTACATGATTTACTATCCTATTTGGGTCAATGAAACACATTTCCATTTGATAACAAAATCCCACTGCAGTTTGCCTAGACGAATTTGCTTTGCTAAGGAAAGATAAGGGAATTAAATTTTTGTATGAGTGAGACAAGTGGCTGTCTAGAAACTCAGGTTTAGAAAAGCAGTCAATATTCTAAAGAAACAAATACATTGTCTGGAAAAAAAGATAAAAATGCTACAAGTTAAGCTGTAATATTTAAGATTTAAATCCATAACTATAATAAATTATCAAAATTTATACAGCTGATGAAATTTTGTGTCATATTAAACTCAATATAATAAAAATAGCAGTTACAAACTTACCACTGTTCAAAACACATGAAATAAGGTAAGATTACTTTGGATGGATATTCTTTTATATTATTAACACATATTCAGGTGAAATGTGACATTATCATTTATTGTAGGATATCAAATACTGAACTTTAGGTTATTTTTTTAAATTTTCTATGTATAGCTTTCTTAATTCTACACATAATCATCTTCTATGTATTAGGAAACTCTTTAAAGTGCAAAAGAAGGCCAGGTGCAGTGGCTCACACCTGTAATTCCAGCTCTTTGGGAGGCCGAGGCAGGCGGATCACGAGGTCAGGAGTTCGAGACCAGCCTGACCAACATGGTGAAACCCCATCTATACTAAAAATACAAAAATTAGCCAGGCATGGTGGCACGTATCTGTAATCCCAGCTACTCGGGAGGCTGAGGCAGGCTAATCACTTGAACCCGTGAGGCGGAGATTGCAGTGAGCTGAGATTGCAGCACCACTGCACTCCAGCCTGAGAGACAGAGCGAGACTCCATCTCAAATAAATAAATAAATAAACAAAAATGCAAAACGAACTTTAAATCCAGGGTCTGTTAGTCTAGAATCATGACTCTAAATCTAGACTAGATCTAAATGAACATTTAGTTGCATTCTTTTCACTTTAACTATGATCTTGCCTTCATATTGAGCTGAACTGGAGAGAAGACATTTCTTTCATTTAGTCAAAACATTTATCAATTATATTTTAGGTTCAACATACTGAAATAAATACAAAGGAAAAAAAGGCAGCATTCTTGACTCAATAAAAAAGAGCTGAGGCATGAGCACAGTCATTCTGATAAAGGGAAAAATAAAATATTTGATGTAGATGGGGCAGAAATGCAAACATCTCTAGGTGGTGCAGATTGTTTCTGGCTGAGAGCTTCTCTGGAGGAGATGAGGTTTCAGATGACATTAAAAGAAGTAGATGGGCCATTGTAAATGGAGAAAAAGTATAAAGCAGAGTCATATAAGCCAGCCACTTGGGAATGTTTAGAAAACAGCAAATATTTAGGTGTAAATAGTGTTTTAGCTTGTTCAAAGCAGGGGGCAGATTAGTGCAAGATTCTGAAGGTCCCTAAAGAATAGCATAGAAAGAATGAATTTTTTTACTTTTTTAGGCGGTAGGGAGTCACCCAAGGCTGGAGAAGAGTTTGGTTGATTGGAGCTGTGCTGTACTAAGATGACTCTGGCTGCCAATGTCACACCTAAGTCAGATTGTGCCAACCTTCTGACCTGAACCCTGCAGTGATCTTCCATCTCATTCACAGTTAAAGAAGAGTTGTCCAGGATCCTCCCACTCTTTTTACTCAGGAACCTCAGCCACTCTGGCATCTGTGCTAAACCAGATTCACAGCATTCTTTCTGGCTGTCCTCAGCCTGGGATGACCCTCTCTAACAGCCATATGTCTCACTCTGTCTACTCCTCTGAATTTTTTACTCCAATAACACCTTCTCAATGAGCAGATCTGGCTACTTTAGTAAAATGATAACACTCTCATCCACTGGGATCTCCACTATAAAAGGCCCCATATATCACAAACACACTAAATTTACTAAAATGTCCATGGGTGCCTCTGTCACTCAGTATCTAGCACCTAGGGCACATGATGACACACAACCCCAAATATCTACTCTTGTGACTAGCAGCATTCAGTCTAGTGACTGCCTGAATGACCGGAAACTTTGTGGGATGTGTCAGTCTAACTTCAAATACAGATACTGCTTCAGAGTAGGAAAAGAGCAGAGAACTCACATAAGAGAAAGGACGCATTTATTAACTTGTCAAGTTCCTTTTTATAGGTAATACTAATCCTATTTCTTGTATAATGTATAACTTTCTAGTAGTGGCAAGTAGCCACTTGGCTTTGTTTTGTTTTCAAATTTGTATTTCAGATATACTCACAAATGAGTATGATACATATAAAGAGAATTTGAGAAACAGTCTGCAATACTAATTTATATTACTTTAAAATTTTAAATATATATTTGTACAAATATGTATATACCTATATATAATCCAAACAATATATATGAAGTGTGATACTGATTATATGTGGTTAGCGATACTGCTTCAAGAACTTATAAAAATAACAATAAAATGATAGAAATGTGTAAGATAAAATTAAAATGTAATATTTTCTGCTTAATGACAATTTCTCATGTGACTTGATTACTGTGTTTGAACATGATATGTAAAGTTATTTGTTCATTTTAAATGTAAATATGGTTTTAAGAATTTCCTGAAATAGTTGTTACTGTCTTAAAACAGCAGTTTCTCCAAACTGAAATTCATCTTATAAGGAAGAAAAAGAAACTATCCAAAAACTTCAATGGGTCAGTAGTAAATGCCTAGTCAGGAATTACTATCAATAAAATATAAATTATGTGGACATTCTGATTTTATCAACATAATTAGCAATTTTGTTGAAATGACAAAATTTATGAAACAAATGCATATTATGTATATATTGTTAATTATTCATCCAAACAATGGCCTATCAATAAAACACCCAGACACGTGCAACAAAAATTCAGAAGTTTTGATATTTTGCTTATTTTTAATCACATAAAATCATTACTCAATATATTTAAAATTTTTATGATGATATTTTATCAAGGTGAGATGACAAATGTAATTCATATAATAGTTTGTCAGCTTGATTTATGAATTTTAAATACTTAGATGAAAGGCGTGAGAATTTCCACATGTACCTTTGCACTGGCACTGTAGAAGTGAAAGATGGGGCTTCAGATTTCCTAAAGAATTGCACTCCTTTCCTAAGAATCTCGGGTTGTGGATACATATGGGGTCATGAGAAAGAGTCATATAGGGGCCAATGATCAGATAGTCTTTGCCTCTGTTTTTCCTTTGAAGGGCAGGTAAGGTCACACACAATATTCTACCAGGACCTGACATTTTAAAAATGCAAATATCAGCACCACAAATGAGCAAATAACAACATAAATATTAACTAGGGAGATGGTAACTAATATTTTTTGTATATGCCAAGAAAAGCTCTGCTCTGAATTATTACATGACAGGAACAATTCTAGGCACAATACATGTTATACAATTTAACAACAAGAAAACACTGTGAAGTAGGAGTGCATTATTCTCACATTTTAAAAAGAGAACACTCTAGATAAAATGGTAAGTAATTTCTAAAATCCTATTTATCTCACTTGGGCCTTGTTATTCCTTGGTTTCTTTTCTATTTTTTTTTCTAATATTCCATGGGAATTGGGGACTCATCCCCCTCTCTCCTTTTCTATGTAAATGTCTCGATTACAAAAGATCTTTTTCTTCCAAGTCTCGCTGTGTTGAAATAGTAATATGCAGTATCTCTGACCCTCTTCTTTCCTATTGTTCCCTAAGTAAGAGAAAACATTCTTTTCATTTTAAGGGTTTAACTGTGAATTATTAGAGAGGTAAAAAGAAAGGTGATAACAAAATGAATAAACAGGCAGTCTATGAAATTTATGAAGACTTTTATTTTCATATTGTCATAGTGCCTGGTTCATAGTTCTTGATTTCCTATGAGCTACTAAATGTGAAACTTCTATCCTCGGGTTTTTTGTTTTTTGTTTTGAAGGTGAGCTTCAACATTTTTGTTCCTTCCATACTATTCCTTCAAAGTTAAATCACTGCCTTTAGAAAAAGGCCACTTAAAAAATCTTCCCTGTGGTGGACCTTCTCCCTAGTGTGCATTTAATCAGAAGAGAACATAACAATCAATTATGGGAATATAACTGGTGTTCGTATCGTTTCACGTGGGCTACTTGCATCTCGATGAACCTCTGGACTAGGGGACTCCAAGTTTACTGTGCCTCGGTCTAGTTTAGGAAGGATTCCTCCAGGTCACTTTTTCATGGCCACAAAGCAAATTGGTAAAGTAAAAGCTATATTTATCACCCCCAAGGCTGTTCTCTTTCTTCCACATCCCGAGTCTCTTCTGTATTGACTCTCAAGCCCTACAGGCTGTGTTAGAGTCCATGACCCAAGCAACTGACTGCTGCTGACAGTTTGTTGAGTGTCCTTCAGCTCTTGGGCCTATGGCAGGACACGCGCCAGCATGGAGGAGGCCTCACGGGGGTGCTTGGGATTATTCCCAAGCAAAGGATAGGGATCACCCATGAAAACTTCTAGGTCCCCATTTAGAAGGCTACATCCTAAGTACACAGAAAGCATAAAGGCTGATAGAGAGCAATGGGAAAAATATCTTTTTGAGCATTCTAGGTTTCCAGCATGTATATGCCGGAGTGCTGTTGCAAAGTGAATATGAAGGCTGAAGAGCTCCAACTGAGCTGCAGCTGCAGGGAGAATTCTTTGCATGGTGGTGTAGGCAGGAGTCAAGCCAGAAAAGTATGACCCTCTGTTCCTACCTTCTACTTGGGCTCAGCCAGGGAATTTGGAAGTATTCAAGTAACATTTTCTAAAACTCTGCTTTAATTTTTGAGATTTCTCTGAGTATATAATTTGAATATTCACTTGAATATCCAGTGTTTCAACTTTGTTAGGAAAACTTGAAGAATAATTTTAACTGTCAATTTTTCTTCCTTTTAGAAGCTCATAGGATATTTATTTCAGTGTATTGTTCAATAATAAAACACCTATTAATATAGTAAAAAAAAATAGTATATCCACTCAGGAAGACCTGAATTCAACTTCTTGCTCTGTTTATATTATGTGACATTGTGTAACTTCTACTCTAGGAATCTCAGTTCCTTTAACTCTAAAATGAAAATCATGTAATATGACTTACAGATTTTGTAAAATAATATGTCAAAGTGCCTATTACAATGATCCTATTAAACAGCATTTAGTAAATATTAGTCAAATATGAATCTGACTCTATTCTGGAGATAAAATAAAGTATTTATAAAGGACTTACAATGAGCTAGACGGTAGGGTTCCCAAAATAGAAAGATACTATTTGATATTACTTAAAACCATAGCCTATAAGAAGGGAAGACCTGTAAACCAATAATTGCAAAACAACATAATGTGTGTTTAGGTGATATTATGAATGCCTTCATCCCAGATTCATTTTTATTTATTTAGAGAACCAGTCACACTTCCTTTTAAGGGCTTTGATAGAAAT
Organism: Sapajus apella; assembly: GCF_009761245.1. Lineage (NCBI taxonomy): Eukaryota > Metazoa > Chordata > Mammalia > Primates > Cebidae > Sapajus > Sapajus apella. The sequence continues at coordinate 67,491,131 of NW_022436946.1, read as the reverse complement.
ATTCACCACAAAGACAGTTAATTAAAGAAGTAAATTTTACTAATTGTAGAACACTATGGACCATTTATTGTTTCTGGAAAGACAAATATAGGCTGCCTCTTTCCACTGTGCAAAGCCCATCTCCAACCCCGTACCTAATCTTGTTGTTGTTGCTGTTGTCGTTGTTTTCACATATTTAAGAAAGCACAATCCTGTATTGTGCTTTTAGCAATTAGCAAGCAGCAAAAGAAAATTTTTCTCATAGCTGAAGCAGTTTTAGCTGAGATCACGAACCTGAAGGGCAGGAAGGCAGGCAAGGACTTCCACTGGACGTGCAGGTAAGTGAGAAAAAATAGCATGTAGAAATTTGAAGGTAGATGACATTGTGCCATGATTTCACCTGGGGAAAAGCAGGAAGCTCAATACTGCTAGCACAAAGTTAAAGTAAGAAGCATCAAGAGATGAAACTGGGAGTAAATAGGGGTCAGTCCCTGGAGGTTTTTCATGCCTCGTCAAAGAACTCAGACTTTGTCTTGTGGGCAATGAGGACTTATTGAAGCATGATAAGCAAGCAAGTGATATAAGCATAAACGCATTTTATAAAGACAAGTTTGCCATGAGAGGAAGAGGAACCTGGGAAGGAGGGAACTGAAATGAAGACAAAGATAATGATTATTCCAATAGTCCAAGTGGAGAAACTTGAGAACATGAACATTAACATTCTTTTTTTTTTTTTTTTTTTTTTTTTGAGATGGAGTTTCACTCTTGTTGCCCAGGATGGAGTGCAATGGCACGATCTCGGCTCACTCCATTCTCTGCCTCCCAGTGAACATTAACATTCTTAAGGTTATAACACTAGCAATTTTCAGATCCAGGGCTCATATCCAGTTCTTACACATTTCATGATCAGATCCATCAGTTTACCCTGACACCGTCAAAGATAAGTTAACATCAATGAAGATTGAACTGTGGTAGATCTGACCAAGAAAGATCAGAAGAAGGGGGAGGCAAACTAGCAATAAAACCATCCTGGAGTCATGCAAGCATGGAAAACATCTTTGCCTTCTTCCTCTGCATCACTGTATCACAAAATAATCACTTACTATTTCCTGTTAAGTCTACCTGAGTAGCCATACTTTCCTAGAGGAAATGATTGCTTCAGGCCCTGTTGCATGGGAGTACTACTTTATCTGACCTAAAGGAAATGGAAGCAGCAGCTGACTTTTACAGGAATCTAAGCCTGTGCTTGTACTATGCTGACTCTTCAGTCAGCCAGTTTAGGCTAAATTATGCCTGAAAATAAACAGTCCCGAAGCTTCAATGCTTTATGAAAGCAGTTTCTTTTTCTCATTCCGGTCTTTTTCTGGCCATTGTTAGCTCAGTTGCATATATTTTTCATTCTGGGATTAAATATGAACAAACTGCTCCTATATAAACATGATGTTCTTGAAGCAGAGAGAGAAAGAAAGTGGACTTTTCGAACTTCTGTGCCAAAACGGCACATACTAATTCCTCTTAAATTTTATTGGCTAAAGCTTGTTGCATGGCCAAGTCTGATAACAAAGGAACAGAAAGATCAATCCACTTTTATAGATAAGCCCAGTAGGCAGAGGCCAAAAATAGTGTGAAGACAAGTATTTTCGATCTATGAGAATTACCAAAATTAAAGCCTGTCTTGATATTTCTAGATATTCTTAGGTAGGTCTGGTTTGCCAAGAATCTGTTTTCCTGATAGACTGAAATAAGTCATTATAAAAGAATAGGTATTTCACAGAGAAGCTTGATTTGGTAACAGATTATCTAGAACAGAACAGTGTATGGTCAAACATAAAAGCAGTTTAGTCAGGTGGCTGCTTTTCAGTCATAGCTCTTTCACTTCCAAGCTATGTGACAGTTAGCAAGTGACTCAAACTACATGCTTCTCATCTGGAAAATAAGAATTATTTTTTAAGGAAGGAACTTCTTCACATAAAATTTTTAAGAGATATAAGGCCTATAAAACAGTCTTTCATTTGGTACAAGAAAAAGAGCATGTAACAGTCTCTGTTGCAGGTTCAGTGGTGGCTGAGAGTGGTGATGTAGCATTATCTCATAATGCAGTTCCAGGAAATCCTCATGTAGCCTCCTCTCGACTCACTGCACTGCTCTTCCCAACACTACTTCTCTAGGTTTTAGCTGGGCTGCCCACCATGGTAGGCAGAGCAGCTCAATCATGCTGATCGTTACATCAGTGGAAGCTGTGCTTGTAGAGGAATTCAGTACATGTGGCACAGTTGACATAGCCGATAAGATTGTTGATAATACTATGAAATGCTTCCAAGGTGCCCCAGAAGTAATTACAGGTAAGCCAGGCACACAATTTCTAGGAAGATCTATAGGTCCAAATTATTACATTGATGGCAATTTCAGTGAGAAAATATTCATGTTCCTGAAATTTATAATCTTCTATGTTACTGAATAATTGCAATCTATTAAAATGTTCATCTGAAACAGAGTTTAAACGCTTTTATTTTATTTTTGGGAAAGATGATGCCTACCTCAAGGAACACTGTTAAGCTGATGACCACTTGAAAGTAGAGGAAGTCTTGATGCTGAAAACAACTCCATCTCTACCATCAATGAAGCAACCAGCAGTCATCCCCTAAGAGGGAATTCAAAGAACAGAATGTTTTAAAACTGCAGTCTTCCCTCATAAATTGTCTGCTTCCCAGGTGCCTGGCATGGATCTTCTGATTAGGGCCTTTGGGGTCAGGCCACTTTGAGCGCAGGAAGGACAGTCTTGGAGAGCTGCATCTTCAAAGCCCTAATCTGTCTATCTTGCCTATCAGCCTTTGTAGAAACTTCACTTCTGACTTCAGAAGTCACATTCCTTAATGATATTCCCTCTGACCACATGGTCCTGACACTAGACTCATCCTGGGTTCATTTTTGTCCCTTTCAACCTGCTCCTGAACATTCCCTAACAGATATTTATATCTTATCACCTTCTCATCACTAACTGGATAGTAGAGCTTCTTGCCACATAACAAAATTCCTGCTTGGAATGCCCTCAGCTCCTTCTCCTGAATCCTGGTTGCTGAAACCTCAAGCTCTTGCTAAAGTTAACTCTTTGGGTGGAGGCAGCACTGGAGTATGCCTACAGAGACTATATAAGTTCCCATCTGTTATCTGTTATAATCACCAATTTTATTCTGGGATTCTAATGTTATCTTGGGATCACACATACATATATAATACATATACATATGTATATATAATACATGTATAATACACATTATTTAATATATTTATGTATACTAAATGTTAATTATATGTTAATCTTATGATATGTATATAACAGATTATATCTTATGCTGCATTTATATGTATTATATATTTATTATATATACATATGTATATATATTGTTAGAGATACATATATAATACACATTTATATATTATGTATGTTATATATAATACTTATATATGTATTTATGTAATCATACATGCACAAACAACTAATAATTCTGAAATAACAAATTTTCAGCATAAAGGAAATATTTAGGGTGATACAGCAAACATGAAAATAAACTGCTGGTAACATTTCTTAGGTTCCAACCTTTGGTGATCCTCACGATTGTCAGTCCAAGTGAACACATAAAATGATTAAAATGATTCTCTTTTACTGGGATGGGCTGAATTCGTTGCATATTCAAAGCATGTGTCACTGAAGGGCCCCAGGCTCTAGTAAATGTACAAACTCTGACAGGCTTTTATGTGTAAGGTAGTCCTTAGTACTTAAGGGGTGGTAAACAACACAGGCTTTGTTTCTTAACCAGGTTTCAATGTGGTGAGATTTTATACACACACACACACACACACACACACACACACACACACACACATACACACACACACACGCATCTTTTACAATTGAAATGTATATTTATTTGCACTTATTTAAAACAATTTAAATTTAATAGTGCAATGTGCTTTAAAAATAGGCAAATCAAGAACTTCAGCTGATATTAAGAATTCTTTCTGCAATGTCATTAAAATCTAGTGTATTTGCTCATCTTCCCAAGACAATAAATCCCTAAACCTTAACAGCCACTTTTGTTCTGATGATTAAGTGCTTTATAAAAAATTTGCTCTGGGTTTAAGTTAGTGAAATAAGTCACTTAGATAAAAATACCCAAAGGAGAAGAAGACTAATGCAAGACTAATATAATTAAATTTAAGGTTTGTTATAAGTAAAATACCTGCATGTAATGATATAAACTTTCATTTGGGACTAAACATTTAATACAGACATATGACTTGTGACATGTGCTATTAATCTAAGTCTTTATAAGGACATTTCTCTTAAACAGACACACATACACACACACACCCCAGAGCCAAGTTATTATTTCCATGTTTATCTTTGCTTATTTTACTGCAATATAGTAAAATGTAATAGTACTTGAGGAACTCTATAATCTAGCAACTTAAAATATATTCAATTCAACTAGGGAAATCAAATGAGGCAGCTATGGTCAATGTAAAAGGGTCTTATTGATAATTTCAAGAAAACACATTTAGAACTTTGTTTTATAGAAATTTTAAAACTTTGTTAGTTCTGATGAAGCAATGAGAAGAGAAAATGTATCTCATACCCACACTTAAAAGCATGTTTTAAAGACCATTAAGATACAGCCATTTATTTAGCAAGCAAATGCCTGCTACATGTGCTAAGGAATCAAAATGAGTCATAATTTTGTTGAGGGGATAGGAAATAATGCAGAAAAAATACTGAGATAAAGTTTTAAAATTATATTTTTCTACAATAAAAACATTTTTTTCTTCTTCCATGATCAACAGAATAACTATCATGTATTAATGAATGATGGTTTTCTTATTAGTCAAAATTCTTCATTATAGCATAACTATGTAACTACTAATGTAAGAAAGGAATAAATAAGATATATGAAAAATCTCAAATCTTGACTATAGTGGACATTCTACAATACATTTTCTCTCACTCACATTTGCTTTTTCTATACAAATATTTAAAAATTGCATCATGATACATGTATGATCTTACCACAACTAATCTTGTTTTTAGTGACTAGAAGTTGTTGATTCTAGATACCATAGTAAATCTAATTTTAATAGTTTAGCTCTGTGAAATTTGCTTCTGCATTTAAATGAGGATGAGATTAGGCTTTATATCACTCAATATGCCCCACATGAAGTTACATAATTGAAAATTTTATTGAAAGTTAGTATTTGAAGAAAAAGTCTCTTAAAAACTATGACCCTCCTAGTTTTTGTGTCTCTTCCTGTGATTCTCTTTTTGCTTTAAGTTCAAGAAAGTGGAGTCAATGGGAAGCTTAGTCAGATAAACTAGGCTTTTCTTATTTCTTCTTTCTCCATTATTATGGTGCTCTCTCATTTCTTTTTTACTAATCTAAGATATGCCTTCCAGTGAAGATCTCACTCCAAAATCATTTTTAAAGAAATTAATACAAGTAAACTAATCAAGAACAGATTTTTAATGAAAAATAAACTACAGTTTAGCAGGAGAGTACAATATCACATTAAAGGGATGAGTGGAACAAAGAAAAAAAGAGAAAACAAAAAATGGCCAAGCTTCTTTCCAAGAGACCAATAAAACCATGAATATTATGCATCTTACAGTGGTTGTTACTTTTTAGGGGACTATGCTAATACTCAGACCAGCCAAACTCTCTGAAATGTCACTTACCATGAGGACTTTAACATCACATGACCCATGGGATATGAAAATGTTTAACTTTTGTATAGTATTTTCTCTCATGTATTATTCAAAATTAAAATCATATTGGTAGAATATGAAATCTTTGTATAATCTTGTTAGAAATTCAAAGAATAAAGCATTTTACAAAGCAAAATCTAATGAAAAATTACTTTCAAGAAAAATCAAGTATCAAATACATTGGAGCAAAGTCTATTGGTAAAACAGCAATAATACTTGTGTGTTTAATGATTTCCTTGCACTAAAGCTACTTCAATGGCTTTACATTACTAACGAGAACAAAAAACATCATGAAGTCCTTAACTTGATCTTTAGCATAGTACAGAATCAGATCTAGTGAGAATCTAGTCTTCTTTTCTGGTTTCTCACTGTCCCACCAGCACTCCCACACCCTTGAGCTCTGGAAACACCACATGATGCTCATTTATCTGATCATGAAGCATGCATCTTTATCTGGATTATTTCTCTAATGCCTTTCACTTTACAGGAAATGCTCTTCCACATCCCTTCACCTCTATTGAATGTGGCCCCTCTGGATCATTAAGCATCCAAACTCCCAGGAATCTTTACAAGAGGCTCAGTCTTCTTCTTATTCCATAAGAGAAAGATACCATATGCTTTTCTCCTTTGCAGCAGGAATATAGACACTAATAATAATCTCTACCCTTTTCATCTGTGGATAACAATCCAAAAAGGATTAACCAAGAAGAATTTTTTCTGGCATCACAGATAGTTGCTGCAAGAAAACATTCCCAACATTGTGGAGAGAGCGTATAGTGGCATAAACAGAGGCTTATGCTCAAAGCATGATTTGGAGTCTTACGTCTGTCTGTATTGCCTTGGGGATGATTCCCTAACCCTCCCAGAAATTCCGTGAGCTCCTTAATATTAACATATTTCAACAAGTTTCTCTCCTGCTCAAATTAACTAGAATATATTTCTAAAACTAAAGATCTTGGATACCACACAGTCTCTCAAATCCTTTTCAAAATTATTTACGGGTCAGGACAAATTCCACCATCTCTATGATTCTTTACTTTGTATTTCTAAATGACAATAATACCTCCATTTAAAAATCTTATAACATATAATGTGCATATGTCCTTATAAAACTTATCTTCTACTCAATAAATATTTGTTTTTAAGTTTTATGTTTACAACTATAGTGTAGGCTCCTTGAAGTCAGGAACTTTGTCACATACAACATATAATCCTGACTTTAAAAATCTGAAATAGCACCTTTCGGATTGCAAAGACTTGTAATTGATTAAAGTGATTGGAAGAATAACCCAATACAAGACACAGGTATTTATGAAATTGTTTTGACCAGGCTTATTAGGAGGGTTAAATGAGGTTATCCTCTTAAATCAGATGTGTAAATCAGGTTAAATCAGATGCCTTACCCATAGTAAACAGTAAACACCAAGTAATATTGGCTATTTGTACTGACTTTTCCTATGTAGAGATATGCATATATATGTACACATGCAACTTATATGTGTGTATATATGTTAAGGTATACATATTTATATATATACATCTATATATCAGCTGACTTTAACAGTTGATATATATATATTCCCCATTCCTGTGTGAAGAAAACCTGCTCTAAGTTTGGAGGACAAGGAGGGAGTTGCTGACCTCTTGGGAAACTACAGATATGTTGCAAATCATCATGCTTTTGACTCTAAGGGAATGAGGGACAGAACAAAATGTGAGCATAGTGCTTGCCATAATGCAAAGAGGCATTACTAGGCATGTTGTGGCTAACAGCATGAAGATTTGCACCAGATTCTCACAGTTTGAATTCTAGTCCCATCACTTTACAGATGTGTGATCTTGGGAAAGTTATTTAACTACTCTATTTCTTCCTTTGGTAAATAGACACAATAATGCCACCTACTTCATAGGAATTTTGTAATGATCAAATGTTTAACATACATAAAATACTTACATCTCTAATAAGTAGTTCCAGGAGACAGTCAATTTTGGTAACTTTTAGCCGTCACTGCTGTGTCTGGTATTTTACCTAATCTGACTTCCATCCCATCACCTGTGCCACTTGTTACCCCAACAATCTCCCTTTCCATACATTCTGTCATATTGTAATTCTGCTTTTGGAGAAGGTCCGATAGCCTCATGAGTTTACCTTCTTGCTGTATAGGGTTGGCTAGATAGATGTTGGCAAGCTAACCTCATAACTTAGAGGTCATTTTTTCCATGAAAAGAAGTCAAGCTCCAAAGCATTGATATGCACTTCATTTTTAAAATATAACTATTTTTGGGGGATGCTGAAACTGGCATGCACAGAGGTGAAGGATAGATTTGTGTGTAACTATAGACTTCAAGTAAAGTGTGGTTAAGAGAGTAACATGTTTCTTTCTGAAAGTAACCTGGAATGTATGCAAAATGAAGACAATGTCTTACAGAATAATCTTCAAAATGCTTTAAAATGTTTTCACAAATCCCATTTCTTTCATTAAATAACTTTTAAAGTAATTTGAATTTTATAAGAAACTATTGTGGGAGTTATTTGTAAGAAGAAAGGCTAATTTTACTCGAGAAACTAATCATACAATGGCATTATTTCTATAGAAGAAAAGAATTCTTTTTCAAAAGACGAAAGTGAAAAAAGTCAATTCTACTATACTATGTGCAAAAACATCTGTTAAAATTAAAACCAATACTTACGTTTATACAAATTTATGGAGATTAAGTTCATTTTTCAACTTACATAAAATAATTTTATCGTCCTTTGGATCGCCGTCACTAGAAAGATAGAACATCCAGTGAGGAAGAACTGTAAAAGAACAAATAACAGTTTCATCAATTGGGGCTATATTTGTTCCTCCTTATTTTCCATCAATCCTGGGTTAAAGATATTTAATGACTGACAAGCTAGTTTGTCTCAATTCTAATTTTAAATCTTGGTATACTGTCAATGTTGCAATCTGGTAGCCCTTATTGGATTATCTGAGCTGCCACAGATATATTGTTCATCATACATGAAAAATCATATTTTGTTGGCAGCACATCATTAACTTACTCAACCGTAATAGGGGCTTTGCATGTATTTCAGTTGTTGAAGCTCAAATAATTGAAATGAAAGTGAAGATAATTTCTGAGCTATTTTTCAGAAAATCTACATATTAAAATGGAGATTCATTATCTTTTTTGGGTTGAAAAACATAAAAGGCAGGTTCATTCCACTATTAATTTGCATTAATATTATCATTATACGATATTTTTATTTTAGTGAATATTGAGCAAAATCAGCTCTCAATATGAATAAGGAATATCAAGCAAAAAATTTTATTTTTTTGTGTCAATACTCATAAGTGAAATAATAGCCTTGGAATTTTTACCTTAGTTTTAATAATTATATTTTATTAATATATTTTATGTGACATATAATAATTGTATATATTGATGGAATTTATCTATGTATACATTGTACTTTCTGGCAAGCTGATTTAACATATCTTAATAATCATTATTAAAGTTGCTACTGTCAGATTGAAAGTGTCCAGCATCAACTTTGAACAAGAAACATATATCTTCAGCATACAATGCAAATGTACTTTTAATTAACAATTATTCAATATAACTGTTTCCAAAATATCAGGGGAAAGAAAGAAACATTCATTTATCAAGTATCTATACTTTTTTAGGAATTTTGTATAGGCTATTTTATTTAATCTTTATCGAAATTCTGAGAAGTAAAAAATATCTTCGTTTTACCAAGAAAGCAAGAGATAAAAAGGGAAGAAGAAGAAAGAAAATAGCTGAGACTACTAAAGGATTTAAGAGTTATCCTGTCACACCCAGTAGCTGGCAGAGCTAGTAATGCTCAGTAATCTGCCTAAATGTGAATCCAAAACCCATATTATCAGCTTTAATTTTCATTTTAAAAGCAGAGAAAGCCCACTTAGCGTATTGATATATTGCCGTGTGGGAATTGCTTTTGATCTATCTCAGCACAGCAAGAGAAAGACTTATCAAGATGAGACAAGTAATTTCAACCACATTAAAGGTTTCAAGTGGACAAATTCCATAAAATCTAGCATAAAAACAGATGCCTTATTGAATAAAAACTAATTTGGGTTTGCTTCTATTATCATTCTTTAAATCAATTACATATAATCCATGTGACATGGATAGCCCACAGACTACTTTTTTCTCACCCTATTCTGCAGAATGGTAGAGGGAAATGAGATTTAGACTCTACAGATGAGCAGATATTCATCCACAAATATGTCTACTGTATAGACACCTATGTAGTAGAAACATGAGGGAAACCACACTAATCATCTAGTAACATTAAAAAATGGTAAAAGAACAGATGAAGAAAATTTTAATAAAATATGTAATTTAATCAAATATATCTAAAATATTGTCATTTCAATATGAACAAAATTTTTAAAAGTGTTGAGATATCTTACATTTTTATATACAGTAGTCAAAATTTAGTGTGCATGTTACACTTAGAACACATTTCAATTCTTATGCCACAAGTCTTCAGAATTACTTTCGATTTACCTCTATCCTGATCTAAACCTCGTTTCAATTTAAATCTCATAAAATTTATAGTTGAAAAGTAGATTTACAAACTCAATTTGTTCTGAACATACTTTAAAGTTTTCTAATAGTTAGCTGAGTATTTGTTTATAATTTAAAAGTAAATTAATTACAATTTCAGTTCCTTGGTCACATCAGCCACACTGTAATAGCTCAGTAGCCACATGTGGCTAGTGTTCATTCAATTGGGTAACACAGAGCACTGGAAAACAAAGTGAATATCTCCCAGTGATGCTACGAGCATTAGGGTAAGAAAGGAGATGTATTATGTTGATGCAAACGTAATTGCTGTTTAGCCATTACTTTTAAAGCACCAACCTAGTAAAACATGAGTCCCAAGTTTGGGGATTGGACAAGAGCTAACTGATTGTTCAATTTGCTTAGATAGGAAACAGAATGAGAAAACATTCCAATTTTTTCTGCTTTAAACTGAATGCTAGCTGAGCTAATTCTTTATTTGTAGATGAGTCCTGACTGGCTCCATCTTGGTTGGTCCTGGACTGTACTTTTCAGTAGCAATATCTCTGAATGTGGATGTGTGAGTGTGTGTGAGAGAGTGTGTGGTGTCTATGTCCAGAGAGCAGGAATTCTCAAGTACGTTACATTCCACAACCATCCTCCACCACATGTTTCCAAACTTGGGGATTTCTACCGTTTTTAAAATTACAATTATATATTTTACTAATGTAGTCTTAAGTATATATTAAAAACTAGGCCGGGGGTGGTGGCTCACACCTGTAATCCCAGCAGTTTGGGAGGCCGAGGTGGGCAGATCACGAGGTCAAGAAATTGAGACCATCCAGGTGAACATAGTGAAACTCCATCTCTACTAAAATAGAAAAATTAGCTGGGCGTGTTGGGTCATGTCTATAGTCCCAGCTACTTGGGAGGCTGTGGCAGGAGAATTGATTGAACCCAGGATGCGGACGTTGCAGTGAGCCGAGATCAATCGTGCCACTGCACTCCAGCCAGGCGCCTGGAAATAGAGCAAGACTCTGTCTCAAAAAAACAAAACAAAACAAAACAAAACAAAGCCTAAAGTTATTTTTATTCTTCTTTAAATGCCTCAAAAGAAGGGTATATAAAGCTGTCTTTTACATCATGTTTATGTACTTCATAACAATTTACAACTTAAAGTTTTAAAATGGAAAAGTTGGATTTTGAAAATTATCAGCCATATGCTTAATTTTTTTATACATTAGGTAAATTATCAATCCTATGGTTTACTACCATTGGAAAAAACTGAATAAGAATGTTGTACATGAAAACTGATGGGTTCGAAGAATGCTATGAAGTGTAATGTTAATTTTGGGCATTATGTTTTATTTATAACATGTCAGGTAGCTTCCTGAGTACTTTAGACATGTTAATTCATTTAATCCCAAAACAACCTATGAGTTCTTTCATCATCATCATCTCTGTTTTAAAGAAGTGGAAACAAGGTAAGTAATAAAGTCAGGCTCACACACATGATTAGATCCAGAGAGAGACTGTCATGTTTAACTTTCTATCTGAATTTTGTGAAAAGAAAGAAGGCCTATTTATTAAACTTGCAGAGCCCCAAACTGAGGATGACAGCCAACATATAGTGGAACAAAATTAACATTCCAAATGGCCTTGACAGAACCAAAATTTTGCATTATTAAAAAGACCAACACTCTGTTCCTGCTTAGAGATTAAAAATGACAACAAAAACAATGAATGCACAAAACAGAATGAAAAATAGTCTTGATACCAGTTGACTTGAAAAAGAGATTGGAGTGCTTAGTTGACCACAGATTTCAGCAACCAAACCAAAGATGGTATCACCTAATGACAGATACCACCAAATTCTTCTTTTAACATTCCAGCTACATATTTTTACATTGAATTAATTCAAAAATACTATGGTTCACATATTTAGTACTAGTCAGACCTCAGCAAGAATATTGGATCCAGTTTTAGTATCATGGTTTCAGACAAAGTAGAGAGAATGGAAAGCTTAAAAAATACGATTTTGGAAATATGGTCTGAATATTGCAGACCATATTTCAGAATATCTTATGGCATATTTTTGAAATATGCCATAAAAGAATGATTGAAAAACTACAGAAGGGAAGATTTAATGGGATTCTTTAATACTGGGAGGTGGGGTAGAGGAATCATGTCCAAGAAAGTATAGAATTATTCTCTCTAAAGTTCCGAAGGGAAATTATAAGATAAATAGGTAACACATGGAGACATGCAGGAAGACAGATAAACTTAAGTTGAATAACGTAAATGTTTACATTGTGAGGAAAGGATGTCACATCTCTGGAAGTAAGAAAGCAGTGAAGGAATGAACATCAGCACTATTTTTGTAGTGCTCTCTGAGTGGAATAATTTATATTAAATGATCACTGAGGACTGTTCAGATTCTATTAATTAATGTCTCCTCGCATTACATCTCTATTTTCTGTAACTAAAATTTTATTAAATGTTATTTTATCTTAATGAAGCTACATAAATGTTTGCTAATTTAGTAAACATCAAGTATAAATATTTTAGGACAAACTGAGAAAATTATAACTGTCAATATAAACTTTTGTCTATAAATTCTTGCAATAATTTCTAAATTTATTTTCTAAACCATAACACACTAAAACCTCTAAAGATAAAAATTTAATAAATTGGCATAACGAAAAGCTAATTAATGGGATTTGAATATGCCTTTGTACCTGTGAGGAGTCTGTCACTAAACAAGAAAATCTACTTTATTAAACAGTTGACTATGCTTATCTAAATTTTGTGTTTGACTAGGACTAAACACTCCACAATACACCTGTGACAATGTATACTGTACTGTAAGAATCTATAGCTCTCCCATTACTGGGTATATATCCAAAGGATTACAAATCGTTCTACTATAAGGACACGTGCACACGAATGTTCATTGCAGCACTGTTTACTATAGCAAAGACCTGGAACCAACCCAAATGTCCATCGACGATAGACTGGATAGGGAAAATGTGGCACATATACACCATGGAATATTATGCAGCCATCAAAAACGATGAGTTAGGGTCCTTTGTAGGGACATGGATGAACCTGGAAACCATCATTCTCAGCAAACTGACAGGAGAGCAGAAGATCAAACACCGCATGTTCTCACTCATAGGCGGGTATTGAACAATGAGAACACATGGACACAGGGAGGGGAGCACTACACACTGGGGTCAGTTGGGGGGAAATAGGGGAGGGAGGGTGGGGGGTGGGAAGCTGGGGAGAGATAGCAAGGGGAGAAATGCCAGATGTAGGTGATGGGGAGGAAGGCAGCAAATCACACTGCCATGTGTGTTCCTATATAACAATTTTGCATGTTCTTCACATGTACCCCAAAACCTAAAATGCAATAAAATAAATAAAGGGAAAAAAAAAATAAAGTTAGAAAGAAAAAAAAAAAAAAAAGAATCTATAGCTCTCTATATATTAGGATAATTTTAGCTTCAAACAGAGGATTCAGGCGATAGCATTTTGATTAATTTTTTTGGCACTTTATCTTTCTCAAGTTCTTATTTTTTTTATGAAAGATTTTGCTGGATTGAAACTATCCATTTGATTTTTGCTAAAAAGACTAAAGGCTCTGGAAACAAATGCCAGCCAGCTAATTATTTTAAACACAAATGTTTACCAGAGTCTATGTCTTAGACCTGACAGGAAACACATGATTTTTTTTAACAATTACTCATAGCTGCAAAAACAAAAATACACAGAGCTTTTCTCAGAATGCAAAAAAATGACTGGCGTATAATTCATTTCAAATTTAGCTTAGTGTCTGCAGTTTCTCTCCTATCTTAATTGAGACAGGAAGAAATAACGCTTTTTTCCTGAGACCAACAAACAGCCTTAAGTAGCCTAGAAAGTCCAAACCTGGCATTAATAATGGCCTAACAACCCCTAAAATATACAACCATGGTAAATAATGCCACAGATTACATTGCCAAATCTAAGTTAAAAATATACATGTTCAATGGCCCTGAGAAGCATTTAGAGTGATTGAATTTTATCTTGTTGATCAAATCCATACTTTGCTGAGTGGTTTGGTGATATTCAAAACACACAGAATTATATCCATGAATGAAGAAACTGTAGCCTAGGAATTTAGTATTTATTGATTTACTACAATTTTTTTGTTTTGCTTAGTTTTTAATTCTATTTCTCTAAGTTGTGGTGTGAAGTTTAATTCAGGATGATCTGTTATAAATGACAAATTATGAAAGGTTATCATAGCATATGACTGGGAAAGTGTTTAATTCCTTTTCTCTTCACCTTCTCATCCACCTTTTACTTATTTTATTCTTCTCCTTCTCTTTCTGCACTATTTTTATTTAAAAAAAGAAGCATGCTGTAAAAAGTTTGAATTCTAAAATATTTTCCTTTTATAGAATTTTTTTGCTTCATTCATAAAATATTCTTATGAAGATGTAATATTAAATGCAGAACAAATACTAAAAGCAAACAAAAACTTTCATACTTATTTGTGATTCTAGATCATTATAGATTATGTGTTCCTGTACATAACTTAAATAGCTTAATATAGAAAGTTACATCTAAAACTATAAATTTGAAGACAATTTGAAATTATGTCCAATTTCAGTTTGTTTAATTCTAAAGCTAACCTGGTTTGGAAAAGTTATAAACATTTTAAAGATTTTCTTACAAATTCTTGTTCTGTGGCTCACTCTATATTTACTTTGTTGATATTTATGTGTGTGCATGCAGCACACCTCTGTGAATACGTTGAATATTAGTAACACAAATTTGTGTCCCATAGTTGGATTTCTAAGTTTACCTGATGATATTATGATAATCTTTTTTAAACTCCCCAACGTATTTACTAAAGATGTGCATAGGCAAAAACGGATGACCTTTAGAGATGCCCACATGACATTGTTTAACTCTGCTGTGACAAAATAAGATTAAAAATTAAGGAACAGATCAAGGAGGAAGAAATGAGCCACATTCATTTTAAAGACTTTTCACTCAGGACTTATCCAACTGGGATGTTTCTCAGTTTTCCTTTGGGACCATTCCATGGCAGGAAAAGAGGGGAAAAAAAAATTCTGTCACAGCAAAGTTTATATATGAGGACAGCCTATCCTGCCAAAAAGGTCACAGATCAATGCAGCTTCAAGTCCCATTTTAATGACCTATGCAGTCATTCTTTTTAAAGAGCATTCCAGTGACTGATGGAGAAGAATGAGAAGAAGAAACTCCAAGCACATACAGGAAGATTTTTTTACTAATGATTTGATCCTAAAATTTTCTCAGCAAGGATTTTTTTCAGGCCTTCTTTTAACTCCCCAGGTTTTCCTTCCACTTTTCAGTAAAGTACTCAAGGAGCAGCAAGACGAACAGAAGATCACTCTACTGCTAGAGGGAATACCGGGATCCTAGCCATGAATGTGTCTGCTTCCATCAGTCCGGAAGAGCAGCATATCTTTCCTGAGGCTAACCGTCCCAATAAAACTAATCCTTTAACCAGGAGATTGACTGACAAGTGGAAATCTTTAAGTGAAAAATTCTCAACAGTCTGTGTGAAGGGTGAGGAAAGTTAAGTAAATAAAAGGTGGGAAAAAAGAGTTTAAACCCTGACACATATGGGTTTCTAAATAAGGGCTTCACATTTTCAAATAAAAAATATTATCTGGCTCTTCTTTCCAGCCAGTTAATACACAGGTTTTTAAAAAAGGCAATAAAATCTCTCTTTAGCTTTCACATATCATTTGTATAGCTATATATCTAGAAAACAGACCTTTGTGTAAGAACATGCGCAATAATGCAGAAGAAATTATTGTGGAGTTTAAATTAAGCAAAAATTATATCCCTTTCCTGGCCTCTACACCGATTTTCAACTTGATTTTATAACACCAGACACTGCAATTTTCTCAAGACATTGTGAAATTCTAAAATATACACAACAAAATTTAATTTGTTTGATTTAGAAAATGGAAAAATATATGGCATCTAGAGCATTTAGGAGGTAGTAGTTATGGGAAGAGGGCGGTAGAATATCCAGCTGTGTGTGACCTCTGAACGTAACACCAGCAGGTCCTTCTCCAGGAGGGGCACATGGCAAGTGAACCCAGTGGTTCTCAGGCTACTCGTATCTAAAAAATGGAAGAAAATCATGTCTTTGCCTCCCAAAGGAATGGCTTTAACAGTGCAATCATTCTTTTAAAGTGTAATAAAAATATTTAACACAAACAGAGTAAAATAGTGATGTTTGCTTTTAATAAGGTCAGGTCAATTTTGGCTTTCCTGAAAAACATAAAACACACAGGGCTACATCGTGTGTGCATAAGGGACACCACAACAGTTTCTTGTGAGTGGTATCACAACAAAGTTTAAATTGAATGGTAGAATGTTCTGCAGTCTTCTTATTTTTTTTGAGGCAAATATACTTGTAGGAAAAGCCCTTCATGATGCCAGAGAAAGAGGTTGCTTATGTGGAAGATTTGAAAGACATCTACCAGCTGATCCAAAAATATTTCTGCCTGCAGCCTGTGGTGTTACCAGAAAATTTCTTACCACTGCTTTAGAAGCTTATCTCTAAAATATTTGATAAAATTCACACAACTTACCTTATAGCTGTTACATATCAATTCATCGTCACTCATTTTAATATTAACAGGATTCTATTTGCTATGCAAGACAATTCAGGGTGAGATTGAGAAAACAGGAGTTTAAGAATCAGCAACAAAAAAGCTGGAAGGAGCAAGATGCTCTGTAGCATAGCCCTGGGCAACCATAAGTGCTGAGATCAAAAAGGATCAGAGGGGCAGGGCAAATGAAGCCAGTAAGAAATAAGTTATAGAATTTAGGTCACTGCAGAATTTTTACTATATCTGGCTCTATGTTCCTACATTTCGGAACGATTTGTTCTTCTTTATAACTTCCAAAGCACTTTGTATTTTATCACTCACTTGACAGTCATTTTATGCGTCCCTGTTTTGGCACTGGTTGCACGTCTGTCTGTCCCTTGTGTATTTTTAATTGCCTAGGCTCTGTTTGTCCTGAAAATGCCAGTATTCCCATAATGCCTAACTGGAGGCCTTTGTCCATAAATGCTGGACATACTTATTAAAGGAACAAATAAAAGCAGTACAGTGAGAATGGTCACAGTAACATTACAGCAAGTGTGGAATCAGATTGTCATTTTCACATAGTCCAAGATTTAAAATTGGTGATTAAATTGCTTACCTGACTAGCTCTCATAAAATATTCTATGCACTCACAGGCTATTATCACTTTGTTCATTTATAGGTCTTGTTTGTTTTGTTTTGCTTTACATCTGTGTCCCTGACTGAACTTTGTATTATGGGATGGATGTGACCAAAATGTATTTATCCTTTTAATATGTTTTATATCATCTTTAGTATTTTTCTCCCATTTCTCTAAACTCCAGCAGTTACCCCCCAACCACCTCACTGTCTCTGACCACATCTGGCATACAATATCAAAGAAGCATGCTTGCTTGAATATGAAAGATAAGAGAAAGAAAGGAAAGAAAAGGAGGACATAAGGAATGACACAGAAAAAGAGTGAGTGAAGGAGGCAGACAATAATATATTTACAACATTATTTTCCTCCAAGGGAAGCTATGACTAAATGATATGCACAAGCTAACAGCATTTCTGTTGGTGTACCATTTAGTGAGAAGGGGCTGCACACTTGGATCCTAGTGCTGACTGGAGCAGGTTGAGGTCAGGAATTAGCCTTGCAAAGGGCAAGTTACAGGGTCATGCCAGAAGCTTCATGTCTGTTTCATCACATCACCGCTCTTCCAGAATGGAATTACTTACATGATTATATCATGCCAACTGATTTTCTTACTCTGCAGGTTAAATAAGCTTAAATGTAATATGCCCTTTGTGTGGGGTGTTTTTGAATAGGTTTTGAGACATTAGAGCTACATTTCATGAGCATCTTAATTTAATGCTATCCTCAAATTCTGCTTTTAGGTACAGAAGTTCAACAAATTCATGTAGTCTTTTGGAGATACTGCTGAGAAAGAGTTTATCTTGTCAGGATCCATGATTTCATGGGTCATGAGCATGACCAAACAGCTACTATAGAAAAATTGCCCAGGCAGCAACTTTTCTAAACAGGTCTCTGGAATGGCCCCATTATCGCTTGTTCTTTCATGGTAGTGCCTTAATGAATGGACTAGAAGCCTATGTTTTGACTACAGAGGACATCAAGCTTCTATACACAGGGTTACTTGTGTCAAGTTTTTTTTTTTTTTTTTCTCCTCAGCCTACAAAAGCATACAATACTATATGTATTAGGTAAAATCTTTGTCTTATTCATTTTTCCATTCCCCAGTACACAGAGCCTTCACACACAAGAGGCACTTTTAATAAATTTTCAATGAGTGTACTTGCAATTCTGGGTAAATAAAATCTATAAACGTTTCTACCCCCAGCAATCCAGTATAGCTACAAGGATAGGCTGTCTGGTTACATTTGGGAAAGGCTCATAAAGACGAAACTTATAGTTCAGATGTCAATACCACTAGTTTCTCATTATGTGATCTGTAAGAGGGGATTGAGAATCAGAGTAATTTTAGAATTATGAGGTAAACTGACTGTTGCTGATTTTTGTAAAAACTCTGTTATAGTTCTTTGGAGACTTCTGTGAGCCCTTCAGAGCCATTAAATGATTGAGAGCAATATATAAGGGTGGGAAGAAATGTGGGACATTTTTCAACACGATTTTGCCTTTAGCTGGATTTGAAAACGCATGGTTGTATCATTTGTAAAACTTCCATTGCTTGGCCCCTACATTCTCAGAAAACCAAGATAAATGAAATTATCATTGTAAAACAAATTTTAAGAACACAAATTGTCTATGTTTCTAAAAAAAAATAAAGTTTAACTTTAGTATACTTTTTCAAATGTGCCTCTGAAATTTTACAAATGTTATGCAAGTGCAAAAAGAATGCTTCCAACCTTGGCAGCAAGGATTCATGTGATGATTCAGCAGTGTTTTTGGCTTCTGTAAAGCCAACACTTCATGATGTGCAGTAATGCTCATGCTTATAACGTATAAGAAAGAAGGAAAATAAATACAGTACACTATAACTTTAAAAGATTGAGAAGACTTTCTGTAATTCCCCAAAAAGTTTCCTGGAGTTAGATACAGTAGAATTCTGTTATAGTAAATGGGATACTCAGAAACTCTTGTAGACTTTCAGTTTTTGGTAAAGAGTTGAGTGAAGGTATTTTGTTGTTTGTAACCTGTAAAACTACAATCCTTCCCTGCTTCTCAACTGGTTATCTAACAAATAAAAGTTTATCAAAAATGTGATTAGGCTGGGCGCGGTAGCTCATGCCTGTAATCCCAGCATATTAGGAGGCTTAGATGGGTGGATCACTTGAAGTCATGAGTTTGAGACAAGCCTGGCCAACATGGTGAAACCGTCTCTACTAAACATACAAAAATTAGCCAGCATGGTGGCCTGTACCTGTAATCCCAGCTACTCACAGGCTGAAGCATGAGAGTCACTTGAACCCAGGAGAGGGAGGTTGCAGTGACCTAGGAACATGTCACTGCACTCCAGCCTGGGCTACAGAGTGAGACTCCATCTCAAACCATATATATATGATTAAAGAAGAGGACAATCAAATGTTGTGCTTAGTCTCAAAGGACAATGGTTGTTACAAAAGGAATATGCCCTAAAGTTTTATATGGTCCTTTTGAACAACAACAAAAATAATGGAAAGAAATATGGAACAAATTTTAAAGAAATCATTCTTTTTACACAGAAGTGTCCCAAATCAGCGATCATTCACCTCTCTTAAGGATGATCCCAGATAGTCTCCTTAGTGACAAATTTGGTAAAGAGGCTATAAAATGCTTCTGAATGTATCACTAAGAGTAAGTCAACATTCTTGGAGGGTTCTAAAAATATACTTGGACATAAAATAGATTACTGGTTTGGGTAAGACTGTGGGATGTCTGTTATTGCCTCTGAAGATATTTACAAGAAAGCAATTTTGTGTAGCTTTCCATGGAAGTTATTCACTCTCAATCTAGAGAAACCAGTGTTCAAAGCCTCAAAACAATTTCATAACATGAACATGCATACATACACACAACTCAGGAGAGATGTACAGAAGGAAAAAAAGACACATGGCACAAGCATAACACTACCTGGAGTCATGACGAGCAAAAGTATTAGCACTTGTCAGTGCAAAAGTATTACAAGAAAACTTGAGAGAAACAAATAAAAATATTCATTCCATTGAGGGGGTTCAGTAAAGTGTTAAGATTTTTAAAAATCATTTTTCTAGAAGTAATAACTAGGTAAAAATGTAATCGAAGTTTATAACATATAAAAGAAGCAACAAAAATATGAAACACTCCTCTTAACAAAAACAAAAATATATACATAAAAATACTAACCTTTGCTGATAAGCTTTAAAAATGATTTTTATAATTATGAACAAGACAACTAGTTAATATATAAAGATCTCAATTCTTCCCGAGGTAATTTATTAGCCTCCTGAAAGTCAATCAAAATTCAAGAAAGGGAGGGGAAATTTTAAACAGCTAAGAATTTTCTGAGAAAAAAAAGTATAGGCAGTCCTTGACTGAAAATGGTTCTTAAGTTTAATTAGATCCCATTTATTTATTTTGGCTTCTGCTACCATTGCTATCGGTGTTTTAGTCATGAAGTCCTTGCCTATGCCTATGTCCTGAATGGTACTACCTAGGTTTTCTTCTAGGGTTTTTATGCTGTTAGGTCTTATTTTTAAGTCATTAATCCATCTGGAGTTAATTTTTGTATAAGGTGTAAGGAATGGATCCAGTTTCTGCTTTCTGCACATGGCTAGCCAGTTTTCCCAACACATTTATTAAACAGGGAATCCTTTCCCCATTGCTTACTGTTGTCAGGTCTGTCAAAGATCAGATGGTGGTAGGTGTGTGGTATTACTTCCAAGGCCTCTGTTCTGTTCCATTGGTCTGTATCTTTGTTTTGGTACCAGCACCATGCTGTTTTGATTACCGTAGCCTTATAGCATAGTTTGAAGTCAGGTAGCGTGATGCCTCCAGCTTTGTTCTTTCTGCTTAGGATTGTCTTGCCTATGTGGGTTCTTTTTTGGTTTCATATGAACTTTAAGGTGGTTTTTTCCAGTTCTGTGAAGAAGGTCAATGGTAGCTTGATGCAAATAGCATTGAATATACAAATTACTTTGGGCAGTATGCCATTTTCACAATATTGATTCTTCCTAACCATGAGCATGGAATGTTTCTCCATCTGTTTGTATCCTCTCTTATTTCCTTGAGCAGTGGTTTGTAGTTCTCCTTGAAGAGGTCCTTCATGTCTTTTGTTAGTTGTATTCCTAGGTATTTTATTCTCTTTGTAGCAATTGTGAATGGGAGTTTGCTCATGATTTGGCTGTTATTGATGTATAGGAATGCTTGTGGTTTTTGCACATTGATTTTGTATGGTGAGACTTTGCTGAAGTTGCTTATCATCTTAAGGAGATTTGGGGCTAAGATGATGAGGTCTTCTAAATTTACAATCATGTCCTCTACAAATAGACAGTTTGACTTCCTCTTTTCCTCATCGAATACGCTTTATTTCCTTTTTTTTTTTTTTTTTTTTTTTTGCCTGATTGCTCTGGCTAGGACTTCCAATACTATGTTGAATAGGAGTGGTGAGAGAGGGCACCCTTTTCTAGTGCCTGATTTCAAAGGGAATGGTTCCAATTTTTGCCTACTCAATATGATATTGACTGTGGGTTTGTCATAGATTTCTTTTATTATTTTGAGATACATTCCATTGATAGCTAGTGAAAATCAGTGAACTTGAAGACAGGTTAGTGGAAATCACACAATGTGAAGAAGAAAGACAAAAAAAAAGTGATTAACAGGGAGGATGGTTTCAGAGATTTATGGAACACTATCAGTCATAACAGGATATGTACTATTGATGTACCAGAAAAAGAAGAGATAGAAAATATAGTTTTTAAAATGATGAAAAAATTCCCATGCCAGGGAAAGAAACAGAAATCAAAATACTGTCAGCCTAAAGGACACCAAATAGGATGATTCCACAGATATACACAGATACACATCATAAATTGTTAAGTTATTAAAGATGAGTTTTGAAAACAATAAGGAGAATTGAAAGACAGAAATCAGCAAAATGGATAAATAATGTAGTCCAACTATTTGCTGTTCAAATTAAATGACATGGTTATGTCAAAATGAAAAGAACTAAAAAGACATGCCATGCAAATATTAATAAAAAAAAAGCATGAGTCGCTATGTAAACACCTGATAAAGTAGACTTCAGAACAAACAAAACTATAAGACAATGAGGAATATTACATGATAAAGGCATAAATTCATGGGAAAGATATATGATGTGAAATGTGTATACACAAAACATACCATACATGAAGGAAGCTGATAACACTGAAAGAAGAAATACACAGATCTACAACTATAGTTGGGGACTTCAACAACCCCTTTCAGCAACTGATAGAATTAACATACAGGAAAACAAGGGCATAAAAGATCTGAACAAAGCAAAATATCCAATAGAATATAATTCACATATGTAGAATACCCTGCCTGACAACAGCGGAATACTCAGTAGGTTGTAGATCTTCTTAACCGTGTTGATGTAATTTCCGCTATTAATTCTTCTTTAGATATCCGATAGAATTCTCCAGTGAAACCATCTGAGCCTGGAGAACTCTGTATTAATTCTTAAAATTGCATGTGAATGTACACTTATCTCAGGAAAAATTTCAATTAAAACAATAAAACTTGGATGTTGAAATTTAAAGGTGCATTTAAAGTATTTTTCTTTTTGCTTTTAACGAGTGAAAAGGCAGATTTTAACATAAGTGAAAGTAAACGAAGACAAGGAAGGAGCAGCAAGCCTAAGATTAAAGCAGTGGGTTATAAACAAATTAGAAATTAAAAAATAACAGCAAACAGCATGTCAGAGCAAAGGGAATTCTAAAACAATGTCAGGATAGTTATTGACAACAGAAACTACCTGTGTAGTAAAACAAGAAGACAGAATGACAAAAAGACCAGGTAAGATGGATGCCCAGTCATGTTATATTTGGAAATGATGACCAGCTATGTGTGGACAATGTCAGTACAGGAGGAAGTTTGGAACAGGTCTGAAGACACTTTTTTTTTTTTTTTTTTTTTTTTTTTTGAGGAAGTCTTGCTTTGTTGCCCAGGCTGGAGTGCAATGGCACAATCTTGGCTCACTGCAACCTTTGCCTCGTGGATTCAAGCGATTCTCCTGCCTACAGGCATCCGCCAGCATACCCAGCTATTTTTTTTCTTTTTTTGTATTTTTAGTAGAGACACGGTTTCACTATGTTGGCCAGGCTGGTTCAAACTCCTGACCTCAGGTGATCTGCCTGCCTCAACCTCCCAAAGTTCTGGGTTTACAGGTGTTAGCCACCACCACACCTGGCCAACCCTTCTCCTTTTTATTTACCACCATGTATCAAGTTTGAGGGGCACTTTTCTGTCATAAACAGGTTCCTATTTGAGAAGGGCAGATACCCATACACACAAATAAATGAAAGAAAGAATATACAGTCCTCATGTGTTTCCCAAGTTTATATTTCATTTTGAGCTCTTTTCTGAGCTCTGGGTCAGTATGCTTATTTGTCCAGTCAGAACCTGTAACTTCATCCTGCACTGTTCAATACCTCCACAAACATTCCTCTTGCTTTTTCTTCATATCTTGAATAAGATAGCATCATCTTCTATCAATCTTCCAAGCCAGAAATCTGAATTTCACCCTTGAAACTTCTTCTGTCCATTAATTCTAACATCCAGATGTTTACTAAATCTAGTATATTCTACTTCTCCCTTTCTCTCAGCCCTTGCTTTGCATAAGATCACTGTTGTTTGTGGATCGCAAAGGCCTCCTAACTGCTCTTATGAGTTTCTCCCTTATATAAATCTGCTCTTTGCACTGAAATCTATAAAGTATACTTGCAAAGCATACTCAGAACACATCACTGCTTAAAATATCCACTGGTTCCTTGATGCAACATGGGATAGTCACACAATTTATGTTCAAATCAGGACACTACAGAGTGACAGGAGACTCCAGTGAAATTAGAATAAGACAACTGTGTAAATCAGACCTGTCCTGGGCAACCTAGAACGTGTGATTACTTTATCTTGGGTAATAATGTATTCAAAGCCCTTCACAATCTGGCCCACACATCTCCTCCTGAGAGTCTCAATTACTCAGGTCTTGCTATATAATTTGCAGGTTCAAATGCAAAATAATGTGAGGATACTTGTTCAATGGCTAAAAATTTCAACTTAGCCACAGCAAACAAATCAAGCACAGGGTCCTTCTGAGCACAGAGCTTTGTGTGACTGTACAGCTCACAAACACATCAAGCTGCGCTGCCTCTATCTCTAAAAGTATGCATTTCCACCAATAGGAAATTCTCATAGCTTTGCAGGTATACAATACCATTTCATAACTACTTATCTCTGTACACTCTTTATTCCACTGTCTAAGAATGCCTTTTTTTGTTTCTTTCATCCAAGACACAACCAAAATAACCACTTGAATCAGATCTTCCCCTTATTTCTCTAATTTAATTATTCTGTTCCATGTGTTATTTTATGTGTACTATAATATTTACTAACTTTGAGTAGAATAGATTGCCTTTCATGATATCTTTATCAACAAACCTTTTCAACAAACCTTTTAGCAATTTTGTGCTTTTTTGTTTGTTTGTTTTGAGACAGAATTTCTCACTCTGTCACCTGGGCTGGGCTATAATGACATGACCTTGGCTCATTGCAATCTCCACATCCTGGGCTAAGGAGATCCTCCCATCTCAGCCTCCCAAGTAGCTAGGATTACAGGCTCATGCCACCATATCCAGCTAATTTTTGTATGTTTTTGTAGAGATAGGATTTCACCATGTTACCAAGCTGTGCCAGTTATTTTAAAGGGTTTGTTTGATAATTCCAAGATCTGAGCCATCTCTGTGTCTGCTTCTACGGACCTTTTTTTTTTTTTTTTTTTTTTTTGAGATGGAGTTTCGCTCTTGTTACCCAGGCTGGAGTGCAATGGGGCGATCTCGGCTCACCGCAACCTCCGCCTCCTGGGTTCAGGCAATTCTCCTGCCTCAGCCTCCTGAGTAGCTGGGACTACAGGCACGTGCCACCATGCCCAGCTAATTTTTTGTAGTTTTAGTAGAGACGGGGTTTCACCATGTTGACCAGGATGGTCTCGATCTCTTGACCTCGTGATCCACCCGCCTCGGCCTCCCAAAGTGCTGGGATTACAGGCGTGAGCCACCGCGCCCGGCATCTTACAGTTTTTAATTATATACAAGAAATTCTGTACAAAAGAATAATACATACTAAAGTGAATGATCTTAACTTCCGGAAAATGTTATGCCCCTTCTTTTGTTTGATTCCTAAAGTGGAAGTCTTCATCAGTATGAAATGCAGTTGAACAAAAATGACTTTCTTGCAGCTTTAGTTATACTCAATTTACCACTGGCTTCATGTGGTTTGCGGCAAAGATCTAAACTTTCCCTTCAACATGGCTTAGGATCTGCGCCCTAGTCAGATTCAGGAGTTTTCTTTGTGCTTTAGAGCTGAGCCACTACTTTTCTGTGCCAGAAATGATATCCCTTCATTTTATAGCTCAGCTGCCAACTTTTTGATTCACTGGAAAGAAGTCTTTGCTCTCCAAGGTCATTGCTGGTTTTCAGCTCTGGGTATCTCTTTCACCCTGATTTCTATTCACCAATCTTACAGCTAGTGTCTCAAAATTTTTATTCTTCTTTTCCCAGTCTGAGTAGCTGAAAGACCAGTGAATCTCAAGTCTACTCATCACCTCCCTCCCCTTCAGTGGGCTGTCGTATTATACTTAGGGCAAGCTCCGCCTGCCTCAGGGGAATCTCTCTCAGCTCTCTTGCCTTGTTTCCAGTATTTTTATCCTCAAGCAATTGTGGGAAAGATTTCGTGGGTGGTTACAGATTTTGCTCTGTGGTTTAGGCTTCTTAGAAATATAATCTCTCATGCCGGCCTACGCAAAACAATTAAAAGTTCATTAAAAGTTTAGCCGGTTTCTCCTTACCCCCTTCTATGGCAGGTACCTCCTCCTCCACTACTTCACATGGAATGAAAACAGCTGTGGAACTCTTCTGTGAAGGGCTTGTCATTTTTCTGGAAATTAGTTTATTTAAGTTTTATTGCATCCTTAACTCTCTGAAGGATTTTTAAAAAGAACTGTATGTTTTTGAAGTTTATCCAGCTTCTTTTGGTTGCTAGGATGAAAGCAACGATTTCTTGTAAAAGCCCACATAATATTTTTATGATTTGTCAATAATATTTGTAAGTTTCTGAGTTGTGAAATATTTATCATACAATAAAATGTTGTCTTCTGCATTAAATGTTTCCCTTTACAATCACTAGCTTAGGTAGCAAATTTTATTTTAGTTTAGTTTTAAAGGTTATAACGGCAGGATATTAGATTATATGAAGTGAATTTTTAAGATTTTTTTTTCATTTGACTCATTTTTGACCTACAAATGGATACCCAAGTCACCATCATCCTGGAAGTGTAAGATAACTTGTCCAAGTTAAAATCTGGAAGAAGACTGTGAAATCTTTATTTTTTATTCTTTTTTTTTTCCTGCTGATTAGTTTCTATTTTTTTTTAATTGTACTTTATATTCTGGGGTACATGTACAGATCATGCAAGATTGTTGCATAGGTGCATTCATGGCAAGGTGGTTTGCTGCCACCATTCCCCGTCACCTATACCTGACGTTATCCCTCCCTTCCTCCCACCCACTATCCATCCTCTAGCCTCCACCCCAACAGACCCGTGTGTGGTGCTCCCGTCTCTGCGTCCATGTGTTCTCATTGTTCAACACCCACCTATGAGTGAGAACATGCAGTGTTTGATTTTATGTTCTTGTGTCAGTTTGCTGAGAATGATGGTTTCCGGCTTCATCCATGTGCCTACAAAGGACAGAAAATTCATTGTTTTTCATGGCTGCATAGTATTCCATGGTGTATCTGTGCCACATGTTCTTTGTTCAGTCTATCATCAATGGGCATTTGGATTGGTTCCAGGTCTTTGCTACTGTAAACAGTGCCACAATGAACATGCATGTGCATGTGACTTTATAATAGAACAATTTATAGTCCTTTGGGTGTATACCCAGTAATGGGATTGCTGGCTCAAATAGTATTTCTATTTCTAGATCCTTGAGGAAATCTCCACACTGTCTTTCACAATGGTTGAACTAATTTACATTCCTACCAACAGGTGGAAGTGTTCTTATTTCTCCACATCCTCTCTAGCATCTGTTGTCTCCTGATTTTTTAATGATCGCCATTCTAACTGGTGTGAGATGGTATCTCCATGTGGTTTTGATTTGCATTTATCTCATGATCAGCGATGATGAGCATTTCTTCTTATGTTTGTTGGCTTCATATATGTCTTCTTTTGAAAAGTGTCTGTTCATATCCTTCGCACACTTTTTCATGGGTTTGTTTGCTTTTTTCTTGTAAATTTGTTTTAGTTCTTTGTAGATTCTGGATATTAGCTGTTTGTCAGATGGGTAGATTGCAAAATTATTTTTACTATTCTGTTGGTTGCTGGTTCACTCTAATGATTGTTTCTTTTGCTGTACAGAAGCTCTGGAGTTTAATTAGGTCCCATTTGTCTATTTTGGCTTTTGTTGCCATTGCTTTTGGTGTTTTAGTCATGAAGTCCTGGCCTATGCCTATGTCCTGGATGGTTTTGCCTAGGTTTTCTTCTAGGGTTTTTATGGAATTAGGTCTTATGTTTAAGTTCTTAATCCATCTGGAGTTAATTTTAGCGTAAGGTGTCAGGAAGGGGTTCAGTTTCTGTTTTCTGCACATTTCTTGCCAATTTTCCCAACACCATGTATTAAACAGGGGATCCTTTCCCCATTGCTTGTTTTTGACAGGTTTGTCAAAGATTAGATGGTTATTTTGGGGGATAAACTTCTTTGATAGTCACAAAGTTTTTTAGAGCCAGTGGCTTGACAATAAAACTGATGCCACATTTTGAGATATGATAACAAATTAAGATTCAAATGGAGCATTTGTATGTCTGCTGTGAACACTAACAAATCTAAGAGTTTTCAAGTGCATTAAACTTTTTGGTGCTTTTATGAAGCACTTTCTTAGGTAAACAACAAAAATAAACATAATTAATATTACTGTCTTCCTGCAAACTGATAAATGAAAGCTAAAGACCTGCCAGAGGCTACAAACATTGTTGTAGGTCTCCTAGCTCCAAGCCCATACTTACTCCACTAACATTCCTACTACACTCTGTTAAAAACTACAGGAATGTGAACACATTTTTCAAGGTATATTGGCTTTTAGAAATGGGAATTCAGTCTCAATAAAGAGAATTATATGGAAGAATAAACAGTTTTGCATAACTCCTTTCTTTTTTTCCCTTCTCCAAATGCATCATGTGATTTACTTGTAGAAAGAGTTCAGTTCTTATCTCATGGTCTTTTATAGCAGCCATAGCATCCAGGAACTATGCAGAAAGATTAATTTACTCCAGGGTGGTGTGTGGAATGGATGGTAATTTGTCTTTGAGCTTCATGGACAGAGGATAAATGTACAGATCTAAGACTGTTCTATGGTCTTCTTGATTGCCCTCTCATATATTGGCACTTTCTACACTCTTACCAGTGGGTCCCTGTTATCTGCAGAATAGAGTTCCAACTATTCAGCCTATCATTGAAAGATCTGCACAATTTTATACTGTCTACCTTTCGAGACTTATCCCCTCTCACGTGATGCTTATTCAGTCCATAATAATCCATGAACTCTTTGCTACACATAGGGATAAACCTTGATGTTGTGGAAGAAACACTAGACTGAGAGTTGAAAAGCAGATTTGAGAATACATATTCCACACATATGTATGCATGCGTGTGTGTGTGTGTGTGTGTTTGAAGTACACACACACACACACACACACACACACACACACATACACCTTGGGGTTAATTTTGACAAGTTTGTAAACCTGCTTAGAACTCATGTTGTATTATATCCTGGTCTATATTATGAACAGGCTGGTATAGAGAATATCAAAGTTCTCTTCAAATTCTAATAATTTAAATGGATTTATTCTGTTCAAATTTTTAGTTTGTTTTTGTTACTGAAATAGCCCAAATTTTAAAAATATGACATTGTTAATTCTTCCATAGTGTTACCTTGGGAAATAATTGCTCCAGCCTTAGATGCTATTATTTGATAAATATGTCTTGAAATACTCAATGGTTCAACTTAGAAATCTAATTGTTTAAACTTATTTTAGTAAAAATGTCATATGAGATTTGTTTCTTGCCAGTTTGGATGTGAACAAACTGCAACAGAAAGCATTTTTAAAATTTAAGTATTTAAGCTTACTTGCGCTCTTAAAGAAAGGACAGGAAGAGAAGCATTGACTTCACTTACAAGAACATTTAGTTCATGAAACTTCTCAACAAATTTCCATACCTAGGGACTGAACACAAACTATGTTTCCAAGAATTTCTTATCCTCCGGTCTCACTAAGAAAGTAGCTAGACCATTTGTCAACAAAGGAGAGCTTTTCTGCTGAGGTAATTGACTAACCAGATGCTTGAGATGGTCATCTCTTGTCAGGGTGTATTTTGCTGCCAGGGACTACACCTTCTATTTCAGGTTTTATAAAAATCTATGTTTCAAGAGCGATTTCACACACTGAAATTGATGAGACACTGTTTTTAAACAGATAATCTATCTGGATTAGTTCACCTCCAAACAGGTTCAGGAGACATCCTGCCTACTGGGTAAACCCAGGCAGTAGGTCTAACACAAGTTTTCCCCTTTCCTTGCTTTTGGCATCACCCGTCACTGCCAATGACAATTGAATGACTTCAGCCAAGTTCAGTAAGCCAAGCCAAAGGAACTATTACTGGTAATTTAATTGGACATGGAGCTAATTTTTCTGAATATATTCTTCCTTAGGGCCAAATTTATGGTTTTCTGATAAGAAATTAAGCACCTGAGCTGAACTTTTGCTTCCACAGAACTCTTCTGGTGCCTTGTCTATAGTAACAATATCAGGTCCCTGTATATCTACTTTACAAAAGCAATCATGACTAACAGCACCAAACAGATAAAATGATGTTTGCTGCCTTATTCATTTACATACTCAGAGTCATTTAGAAGCATAGCCATCAACAAAATCTTAGATAAAAATGATTTCAGCATTTTTACTGGAAAGGAGAAAAATGAAAATGGAATTCTTATTTTTGACTGAGAAACTACAACAAACCTACTTTGTATGTTATCTACCTAAATTTAATCCCAAGATAGCTCTGTGAGATATAATTGTTCATCTTTTATGAACAATAGAAATAAGGTGTAGAAATACTCAGCTTCTTGTCCAGGTCACTGAATCCAGGTCTTCCTAACTCTTAAGCTCCATGCTTTTTTATAATACCTTATTGACTTCCATTTAAATAATTTTTGACCCTTAAAAAGTTTGCTGGTAAGATGTGGTGGCTCACACCTGCAATCCCAGCACTTTGGATGGCCAAGGAAGAAGCATCACTTGAGACAAGGAGTTCGAGACCAGCCTGAGGAATATCATGAGATCCTCCCTCCAAAAAAATAAGTAAAGCTAAAAAAAGAAGAAAAGAAAAGAAATAGACAGGTATGGTGGTATGCGCCAGTAGTCCCAGCTACTTGGGAGGCTGAGGTAAGAGGATCACTTAAGCTCAGGAGCTGGAAGCTACAGTGAGCTATGATTGTGCCATTGTACTCCAGCCTGAGCAACAGAGAAAGAAAAAAGGAGAAAACAAAGTTTGCTTTTATTCTGAAGCAAATCTCTCAAAACATACACACAAAAAAGTGTGCTTTCAATTATGAAGAAAAATCTTCAATTTTATCTGAGTTGAGGCAGGGGTTGAGCCAACTAAAAACTATCAGTAGTAACAAAAATTCTTGCAAGACTGAATGTATCTCTTTGAAATTGGTTAACTTTTAGATACAATTTTAATCAAACAAATACATCACTCTTTATAAAACAAAAAAAGAGGTAGAAAGTAAATTTTTCAAGTTCTAATGAAGCAAAAAAGATATATGAAACAGTTGTAGAAGTGAGATATTTGTTTACTCTTATGTTCTTCAAGCCTGTTTTTTAAAAAAGCTTTTTTTTTTTTTAAAGCAGAGGAAGGTAAGACAAAAGTTACACACATCAAAGCAAAAATCATAAGGCATAAGAATGAAATTTCAACTATCAACTCATAGCATTAATGTGAAAATAGAGCTTATTCTGTCTTAAATTATATACAAGTATCCTAAATAAATTTTGGTTAATATATATTTATATATTAAATTGACTCTATTTCTGTCTTGATATAGAGATCTAGGTCCTAATAAAATAAGAAAGACATTGACAAAGGAGATAAAAACATTTTCATTTGTTAAAAATCAGGCAAATTCCTGATTGACATATGGACTTCATTGTCTTATGAGACTTATCGAAGTGAAAGTGAGAACAGAAGAAATCTTACAGTTTTGTCCCTCTGAAGTTATAAGATTCATTTCCTAAAAGTCAGAACCAAAATAACACAAAGACACTGGGCTGAGAGAAGCAAAATAAACACAAGTTATAGAATTTCTTAAACATACCAGACTCTATTTTTTTCTCCTATAATAGAATGGGGCAGTGTAGTATTTCAGTTTTTTTTTTTTTTTTAAACTTGGATGCACCCTAGTTTCAGGGTGTGCTATAAAACTGTAAGCTTCCAGAAACTGTGGGCACATGGTTTTATTGGGTAGTGAGAGATGCTTGCTGCTGATGGATCCTTACTCCTTCAAATTCTTTAAATTCACTAATATTGTCATCATTTGTGTCACTATTCACCATGTGGTATGTAAAAATGGGCATTTTTTAAAAAAATCTAACACATTTCTCACAGTCAGGGATTAGAAACAGTTCATTTCCAACAATGAAGCAAAGGCCCAGGTATTACTGAAAATGCAGAAAGTGTAACTGTGGAAATGAATCCAATCAACCCTATGTCTCCTCCATTACCTCAATACCAAAATGAAAATAAAAATGCCATCCTTTGAGCCATAGCCACTATAAACTATAGGTGAAATGTATATGCTGCGTTAGGTAGAAATTGATGATTCTAACTTCTTTTATAGAAATGTAGATGATGGGGAAATGGATGCAGCAAACCATCATGGCACATATATACCTATAGGGCAAACCTGCACGTTCTGCACATGTACCCCAGAATTTAAAGTAATTAAAAAAATATGTGTGCATGTGTTTATGTGTATCTAGTATAAAACTCATTCTATCAAAAGAATATAGAAACTGAAAATTTGGGTAAAGTGATTTCTATATTCTGTATTTGCTCTGCATATACAGTAAATTATAAACAGTTACTTAGTTTTTAGCAAGACAAATTTAAAATTGATATACTACAAATGAGGTTATTCTATGTTAGCATCATTATCAAGGATTTTTCATTGTTCTACTGGAAGGAAATAAGTGGCAGAAAAAATTTCTAATATTTATTATCCAATCTGAAAACTCCTTGTAGATTGCCTCTTAAATTGACACTAGTTTTGATGATAAATTAATTATGACTTTAATTCACAGAAAATGGAAACCTTACTTAACATGTTTTTAAAGAAAAATAACAAAATTCTTAATTTGGTGACAGTTTTTCTCCTTTACTAACACTTATATTCAATAGCTAAGGGGAAACAACAGGTAATTTACATGTGATATAGCAAAAAGCTCACCAAATAACTGAAAAGTACAAAGTGGTGTAACATTCACATTTATCTACATTTTTTTCATTATTAAATCATGATAAAATTGTATATCTAAAATCTTGCCAAGTTTGTGTAAAATATTGTCTCAACTTTACGGTCATGGAGACAGCTAAGTGACGTATGTGCATGGCGCACAATAAGACAGGACTAGTTAGTGTGCTCTACAATTTTTCTTAAACAGTGGTTCCTAATTCTAGCTCTCATTTCTGTTTTTCTGGGACTTTTTAAAACTATCAGTGCCTATGCTGCACTCCAACTAGTTGAATGAGAACTTCTGGTTCTGTGTAACAAGCCTTAGAATTTTCTGAAATGTCCCAGTAGTTTTAAGTTGAACCTAGGGTTGAAAAAAATAGTACTATCTTTCAACAATATAGGAAAATGAGATTGTTAAAGGGTAAAATACAAATCCATGTCAAAATCTTACTGATTTATTTAGCGGACTGAATTCTAATATTCTTTTAAATAAATGAGGGACATTTTCATCTTTAGTCAGTAACAGTTGACCATGTCTCACTTAGGTTGAGAAGCTATCAAAATAACTTTATTTAGATGGTAGAAATCTAGCAAATAAACAACTGCATGTTAAGTAGCTTCTTCTACATTGAATGCAAGGGCTAGGAAATGCATTCATTTATCCATCAAAGATCTTTGTAGATTTAATAATTATGTGCCAGGGATCATTCCCAGATGGAATCATGAAATTAAATCAAACACGACCTCTCCATTTAGTAAATGTTAGTAAGAATGTGTATGTTTATTCAATATATATAATTGAGACTCATTATATACCAAAACTTGTTTTTAGAATAGATACCTCATAAAACAAAAAGATAAAACCCATGCTTTATGGAGCTTTTCAGGGTAATATAGGAAATATTAGATGTAGAAAAAATGAAAGCAATGAAGGTGAATATGGAGTGCTGGTAGGAAATGAGATGGGTATGGTGTAGGGACATTTGGAAAGGCCTCATTGAGAATGTGACATTTAAGGAAGTACCTCAAAAAGAGAAAGGGTAAGCCACGCAATTATTTATAGAAGAGAGTTCCAGGTAGAGAAAATGCAATTGCAAATGTTCAGAGGCAGAGACTTATCTGGGTAGTTCAAGGAAGAGCCAGGCAACCAGCCAGGGTAGCTGGAACAGAGGAAAGTAGAGAGTTACACAAGGTGATGTCAAAGAAGTGACAGAGGCCATATGGTGTGGGGACTAGTTAAGACTTGCATGTTCTGAGGAGCCAGTGAAGGGTTTTAAGAAAGAGATTGAAAAGATTTGATTTTCCTTTTAAACAAATTACTATAGTCATTGTGCTTAGGACTGACTGAGGGAGCACATATGGAAGAAGAACAATTAAACATTATACAAGATTCCAGTTTAGATGTCCCCTCTGCAGAAGTTGTTTTGGAAGTAGAAAGAGATGTACGCTTTTACCACAGTGTTCAAGGATGGCTTTATAAAAGTTGGTGTGTTACATGAACCTTCAAACCATAAATAGGAGATCACCAGGAAAGAAGGAAAAGGATATTCTTCAAAAAAGGGAAAATAAACAGAAGTGTACAACTACCACGGTGCATTTAGGAGTGATTTATTATACATTAGAGTGCAGCATGCATGGTGTGGGTTGGGGGTATTGGGACTGGGATGGAGACTCGAGATCCTCCTGTACTCTGCTGAGTAGTTTAGAGTTTATCATATAAGCCATCAAGGAAGATTAAAAGTTTTTAGCTAATCTGAAACAATGTGAAAGAAAGGTTACAATGAGGAGCAATTGGAGACAGACACCAATTACAAGGGTGTTTTGTTTGTTTTTACTGTGTCCACAGTCTATTAGAGAACACAAGTAAATATTAACAATTACGTGGGAGAGCTATAAAGTAGTGTACACAGAATTTCAATAGAGGTAGCAGGAAAAGGAACAAAGTTAAGCTAAGTACAAACATCAACAATGGCTTCATCAAGGAAGTAATCTTTAAACTAGATCTTGAAAATTAGCAAATTATTTTTTATCACATATGGTGAAGAGAAATTCCAGGCAAAGACAGTATCAAAGGCACAGAGACCTTAAAAAACATGAAAAATTAGAGGATGTAAAAAGCTGAGTTAAGCACAAGACATAAGTAGAAAAAGGGCCAAGAAAGTAGAAGAGTGCAATTAATTTTATGGTATTTAAACATGGTTCTCTAGGCAATGGAGAGCGAATGGAAGACATTAAGTGTGGTCAGATTATGCTTAGATGTGTATTTTCAAAACCTGCTCTGTAGCAGTACTCAGAAACAACTGAGACTTGCTGAGACTAAAGGAAGAGAGAATGGATAGTAAACTATTGAAACAGACCAGGACAGATAAGGGATTACATTAGACCAGCTGTACTTGTAGTGTAAAGTGTATGCTAAGTTTTCTTTTTCTTTTTCTCTGGAAACATTTTTTAAAATTTCAACTTTTAGATTCAGGGAGTATATATCCACATTTGTTACACTGGTGTATTGTGCAGTGCTGAGGTTTGGGTGCAATTGATTCTGTCACCCAGATAGTGGGCAAAGCACCGAAGAGGTAGTTTTTCAGCCCTAGCACTGTCCCTCCTTCTCCCCTTTTAAAATTCACAGTGTCTAGTGTTCCCACGTCTGTGTTTCCATGTGCACCCGATGTTTTGCTGCCACTTATGAGTGAGAATATGTGATATTTGGCTTTCTGTTGTTGTATTAATTTGCTTAGGATAATAGCCTCCACCTAATTCCATGTTTCTGCAAAGGACATGATTTTATTCTTTTTCATGTCTGTGTAGTGTTCCATGGTGAATATATACCACATTTTTTAATTCAATTCACCACTAATAGGCATTTAGGTTGATTCCATGTCTTTGCTATTGTTAATGGTGCTGTAGTTAACATACATGTACATATGTCTTTTTGGTAGAATGACTTCTTTTATTTTGGGAGTTGAATGATAGCTCTGTTTTAAGTTCTCTGAAAAATCGCCAAACTTCATTCCACAGTGGGTGAGCTAATTTACATTCCCACCAACAATGTATAACCACTCCTTTTTCTCTTTAGCCTCACCAGCATTTATATTTTAATATTAACCATTCTGACCAGTGTGAGATGGTATGTCATTATTGTTTTGATTTGCATTTCTCTGGTGATCAGTGATGTGAAGCATTTTTTCACATATTTATTGGCTGCTTTTGATGTCATCTTTTGAGAAGTATCTGTTCATGTTTCTGTGCACTTTTTAATGAGGTTCTTTTTGCTTGTTGATTTTTTAAATTTATTTCTTGATTCCAGATATTAAACCTTTGTCTGATGCATAGTTTATAAATATTTTTTCTCATTCTACAGTGTGTCTGTTTATTCTTTTGATAGTTTATTTTGCTATGAGAATGCTGCACTTAAAAGGTGTTGTAGAAACTAAGTCAATTGGATTTGGTGATAAATGATACATAGGTAAGAGACAAAGGAATTTCAACAACATGCAGGTTTCTGTCTTGGGCCTCCTACAGTAAGTACAGAAAAGGAAGCAGGTTAGATGATAGGGGTGGGAAAGAATCAGTTTGCTTCTGAATATACTAAATTCTAGATAAAACTTCTAGATTTAAATGTTTCATAAACAACTTGAAATGTGCATTGAAAGCTCAATACCTGTAATAAAACAGGCATTCCATAGATATTTTCTCAATGTTGAGATGCAACATTTTAAATGAGATGAAATTAGGCCAACTTAACTTGTCACAGTTACAATATATTCCAACTCTTCAAAGAATAGTCTTGTATTTATATCACACATTATTCATGTACAAGGTAGTGCATTCTGAGTCTTAGCCCAGCTTCCAGTGCTAAATTCTATACTACACTACTTGTGACCCAGACACAAAATCAACAGCGCAATTAGAGAAAGTAGCTCTGAATCATCTCCCTGAGAGAAACCCTGTTGTGTTTCCATTTTTCTTTGGTACAATTTAAAAGGTATACTGTCACATCATTTCACTAAATGTTTAACTACTATTCTTGAATTAGAAAATCTTTAATTTGGATGTAATCACAAAGAACACAATACATAAGAGAGAGAGATGTGATGGGCCTGGGAAACAGAGGCACATATTTTCTATTCTTTGAACTAATACTCTGTTACAGTTCTAAAAATGTTGCAGAGCTACTTTGAAAGGTGAATGAAAAAAGTGCTCTCCATAGTTTTTCATTATGACAAAATATAATTCTGTTTAGTTCATTACATAATAATTGTATTATTAAATATTCCATACAAATTAAATAACTTACTGTGCTGTATAAGACTTTGTCAAAAGAAACTCCATGATATTTGTGACATGAATGAAAGCATTTTCTATTGAGATGATCCTTACTCTTTAAATAAGAAAAAAAAATTATTCCTTGTGGGTCATAAAAGGACTCATAACACTCATGAACTGTGAAAATCTTCTGTGGCTGATGAGAATTAGTAAAAGAACCATGAATTATCTATGAGTTTACATTATAAATTAATAGAATTTAAAGTGTTTTTCTTTCCATTTGCGTACTGATTGCTTTCATATCAATGTCTCAATAATGTAAACATAATTATAACACACACAATTGTATCATAGCATAGGTTCCCTGTCAAAGAAAGAAAATTGCCATGTTTATTTGAGGATACTTAATTATTATGTATACAATATGTGCATATGTCTTAGTGTGTTTATCTAGAAAAAGATGCTGCATATTATGTCCAAAATTATTAGTCTGTTTCTTATTCTTCCTAATATTAACAACCATGAAGAAACTCAAAGAAAAAGGCCTCAATATTAATAACAGCAAAATTCACTAATGTAATATTTAAGATAGGTCATTTATTTCATTAATCCTGAAAATCCCACATAGTAATATTACTGACTCTATTTTAAAGGCAAGAAAAATGAGGCTTAAAAAAATTTTGTCCCCACATCACATACCTAATAATTGACAATTATCTTAGTCTCAACCATCTAATGTAATTCAGAATTTAAATCTTAATATTTGTTCTCTACTCTAAAATGTGTTAAGAAAATGTGACATTGAGGTGGAGTGATTCTTCTTCTATCTTCCATCAGCAAAAGACATGCTCTTTGTGCTTCCCACATGAATGGGAACATTATGTTAGTGATCCACACACAGTCTTAGACTAATTCCTCCTAGCCACTAACTTATCCCAAGGATCATATTTGGAGATGGTATCTGCAATGTAGAAGCAGAATTATTTGTGACTTAAAAGAAAAAACAATGAATAAGAAGTCTCTATGTCCATGTTCTACTTCTGATTCTGCCTAATGACCCGAGTTTGTGTCTAGAAGAGTCAAACTAGGTAACCATTCTAGAAATCTCTTCCCTGAGCTGTGACATGAAGGGATGGACAGATGATATCTAATACCTCATTCCAAGCTTTTATGTTTTTCTTTGTGCAGACATATTTGGTTACACTGAAACTTGATGAATGTCATTGGCTTCATAGATGGAATGAATGAACTTCTACATGCTAACTGGCTGACACAGCAAAGGAAGACAATGGTTTGTTCTATGGTTTATGATAAATATTAAGTGACTAAAAGAAAGATGATTTGGTTTTAAATGTTGGATCCAGGGTCAGGATTCAGATGATTAATAATTTCCATCAAATATTTATTTTATTCACATCAGTCTCATACCTTTTCAATTGGTCACTATCAACAAAGGGTCATCAAAATCACTGCTGGAAATGTCCTAACATTGTAAGGCAATAATGAAATAAAATATTTCAGTAGCCATTGGTGAAATCTCTGCATGAATATTTGATAATGGGCTTTGCCTTGGTAGAGAAGAGTCTATGTGGACTATTGAGAAAACAGCTTATTTCTTGAAGCTGTTTTCTCAAGCTATTTGGTCACTAAGCTTAGAATCAGAACTCCAGAATTCTGAATGTTTGATGTCTGATTTAAATGTCTTAAAAATGCCTTTGGTTGCTTTATTAGAAATCAATTATGCTGTTGATGTATTATCAAAGGGAAAATTTTCTTATACAAAAGGCATAATATTAATGTAGCATCATAGGAAAGTACCAATAATTGCAAAATGATTATTTTCTTTTCAGTTCTACTTATAATTATTCAGTTCTACTTATTTATTCAGTTATAATTGTTAGTTTATTTGCACCTTTAAAAAAATAGCAAGAGTTTCATTCAAGTGAGTAAACCATGGCAACTATAAACAGGATTTATTGACTATAGAGAAACAGTAATGAATCTTTTCAAGGAAAAGGTAAGGAATGTTATTCAAGAATCTAGCTAGATGTAGTTTTAAAAGCCCTTACCATATGTCCTGGGTTACTCTTAAGTATTTGGGTAACACTTTTCTTATGCTTTCTGAGGTATATTTCTAGGGGAAGATGCATACCCATTATCTAAATGGCCACAAGAATTCTTACCCTATTACTAGGATTTTTGGTTCAGTAGAAAATCCACCAGTTAACAGTTTTGATTAAAATATTCTGAAAACAGGGGTGACAAATGAAAAACAATAGTTTCATATGTAGCTGAGCAAAGAAAGTATATTTCAGAAATGCTACAGACATAAAAAAACTGAAATATCAATGGAATTTTAAGCATTCTTGAGAAAACTTTATTCAATTCATAAAACAGTAGATGCTAGAGCTAATAATAAGGCAATTGGTTAAGACTTTGTTTTAGAGGACCTACAGGGAAGACATTGCTCTATGCTGTTTCCTGTTAGTAAAACCAGATTTTATTTTGGTAATTTCACTGCCTTTAGTATCAGTCTGCAGCTCCAATTTGATATGGCATAAATTCCATTATAAGACTAGTAAAAATTTAGCATTTGAAACCCTTCATATAACTCTATTACTTTTTTCTATCATTATTCTTGTTAAAAAGAGTACTATAATAGCTCTCTTAACTGACATTCTTATCTTAGGTTTCCCTAACCTTGTGGTCACCTATCATTTTTTCTTCCATTTCATCAATTCATGAAATAGGTTTCTGAAAGGAGTGCTATGGGTACTTTTTACAGGAGCAATCTACGGTTTCCAAATGCTAGTCACGGCCTCTCAAGTACAACTACAATTGCCTTCACACATGGCTCAACAGGGTGGTCGAAAGTCATTCTAATGTATATATTGCAACCCCCATCCCCACAAGACAGACCCAAAGCTATCTTCTCTTTTGTAGCTTTTGCTCCATTCCTTATCTATCAGTATATTCCAGTGGAATTCATTGCCATCTTTCTCACCACATTTTGCAAGTAGGTTGATAATATCTTCACTACCTTTTTCTCTTCTACCTCTTTTTTCTCACTCTTTCCTCTTTTGTTCCTTTTCTTCCCCTCCCTTGCTCTGTGTCTCTAGGTGTCTCTCTTTCTCTGTCCCTCTACTTCTCCCGCTACTCTCTGAGCCAACTGAGGACAGGAACGCTGTGGCATACATTTTTGTGTCTACAGAATAAACCAAAGTGCCTGGCACAGAGTATTCAATGAATGTTGAATTGAATTAAATTGTTCTTTTTTTTTTTTTTTAACAAAAGACTGCAAGATCATCTAATCCAGAAGCAATTTAATTATGCTAATTGGCATCAATTCAACTGTGACTCTGAAACCCAACCAGACAGCACCAGAATCATTTAGGAAGATTTTAAAAATGCAGGTTCAAGGGCCTTACTCCAAAACTACTGAATCAGAATCTATGATTGCAGGGAAGCCTAAGAAATTATATTTTGGCAAAGTTTTACAGTGATACCATTCCTTTCCTGAGCGTTGGCTTTAAGTAAAACCCTTTTAATTACTTTGTGCTATTAAGAAAATAGAAAAGTACTTGTATTAGTTCATTCTCACACTGCCATAAAGATACTACCTGAGACTAGGTAATTTATAAAGAAAAGAGGTTTGACTCACAGTTCTGCATGGCTGGGAGACCTCAGGAAACTTCTAATCATGGTGGAAGAAGCAAAGCATGTCCTACATGGCAGCAGGAGAGAAAGAGAGCAGGAAAAACTGCCACTTTTAAAAACCTCCCCACTAACACTGGAACAGCATGCAGGGAACCACCCTCATCATCCAATCACCTCCCACCAGGTCCCTCTCTTGATACATGGGGATTACAACTAGAGATGGGATTTGGGTGGGGACACAGAGTCAAACCATACCTATACTCCTTAGAAAAAATCAGGCCCTTTTCTGTAATATGAGACACCCTATAGGGAAGCAAGGAGACTTGAAAAGCATTCACAAGATAAATGCATTGAATTATATTTTTGACCACATTAAATAATAAAGTATACTAAAAAGCTGTTATCAAGAGAGCAGTTTAAATTATTCAGCTATGTAAGAAAATGCTTGGTAAAGGTAAAAATTTGAAAGCATGTTTTCTCCTTTGTTATGGAATTGTTTATCCTTCTAAAATTCAGAAGCTCATCAAGCTTTTCCAGTTGTATTTATGTTTGAGATAGTCCTCATATATTGTTCTTTTTACTGTGCCAAATGCAAACACTATGACCCACAATGCCCTTTAATGGTATTTGCATTTGAGCTTGAAGTGTTTGCATTTGAGCAAACACTCAAATTTTGAGTGGAGTATTAGCATTTGAGCTTGGAGTGTTAGATGTCTGTGTTAACCTTTCTTCCTCTTCCTCTTTGGAAGCTATCTGTATTTCTTCTGTCAAGATATCTCTTAAGTAATCTTGTTTATGTCATGTTGTAAATCATCAGTAGAAAAAAGGCTGTGAGATTAGAATGTTGTTGGATGATACTAGGCTAGAAAAGCTGAGAATGTCCAAAGCTTCAGCCGTTTCTCCTCCAAGTGAGGTCCCTAAGAGAGACATCAATACAATGAAAACAGTAAAGCAAAATGTCATTTGTGTTTTGTTGAGAGTGACCCAAACTCAAATGGAGCTATCATTCAAAAACTGGGATAGAGTAAGTGATTTGGGGCTATGGAGGCTTCCTTCCCTCTTTCTCTATCAGAAACTTAATTCTGACCATTTTATTACCTTTGGGCCAGGACATGTGGGACAGGACAATGGAAAGATGAGGCTGATGAGCACCTCAATGAGAAATAGCCAGTTCTTTTTCTAAGTAGGAGATAGCCCTAGCCTATTACTACAGTTGTTAGAGGGACGGAGAAAGAAGTTAGCTGGTAATTGTATGGGCTTCCTTGTAACTAGGTGAAGGGAGAGGATAATGTCACGAAAAGCAAATCGTCAAGTTCCTTCCATTTCAGGGGAATACACTGCCATGAAAAAGAGAAGTAGGCAGAGAGTGTGTGAACTTCAGTGAGACCAGTAAGCCAGACTTTCTGGGGAGTAGATGAAGGGCTGGAGGATGAAGCCCCACATTGGTGTTAGGAAAGAAGTATCTAGCCCCACTCTCCTCTAGAAGGCTAAAGCTACAGTTTGCTGGATCCTTTCTAAATGACAGGCACTTTTCATAAACCAGTGCAGTAGAAAAATAAAGACCATGCAAATGAAAACAAGCAAAGGCTATTTATTCTAAGCTTGCTATAGAAAGAGAGTCAGCTGCCAAATACAGCCACCACTTTGCATTTGGCAAACTCAAAGGTAGACAGAACAGTAGGAAAGCTTTATAGTGAAAAAAGGGAAGGCCTTAGGTATGCCCTGGTGTGAGCCTCTTGGCATATAAAGCTGCAGATGGGCTAAGCAGAAATAGAATATCCTGTATGATTGACTAAGGATGCATATTTGGCTTATTCTGGTAGGCGCAAAGTTAGAAGTGGAAACAAAAGTTAGGGAAGCTGTCAATTATTAATCTAATTCTGCCCATTTTGGGCTGAATGCTTATAGAGATTATAGCTTGGCTTCCTGAATTATTACTAGAGATAACATTCTGACTTCCAAAAGTTCTTATAGCAGCTTGGCTTCCTGCGCTGATTATTGTTGATAAGGATTGGCTTCCTGGACAAGGTTGTTACAGGTTATGGATCAAAGTTCTTTTTTTTAAATATAGGATTGATCATTGCATAAGTCTCTCACTTATAATCTTGCTGCTCAAGGCATGATCTATGAGCCAGCCATGCTGGAGTCAGCCGTGAGCTGTTAAAAATACAAAATATCAAGCCCCTCCTCCAATCACTGAATCAAAATCTACCATGAAATTCTTATGCACATTAATGTTTGAGAAATACTGGGTCATAATTCACCCTCATTGCACCACAGGGAGGCATTATCCATATTTTTAAAACAAGGAAATAAAGATTTAGAGGCACTGGTGACTGGCCTGGATATGTCCAGTAAGTCAAAGAGCAAGTTTGTAAACCCAGCTGACTTCCAAGCTCTGCCTTTTGTGCTCAAATGAACAAAACCACTAATTTTTCTCAACAGAGTAAGGACTAATAAGTGTCATGAGATGATAGTGAAGTGTCAGTGTAGATATTGATGAGGTCTCACACAGAAACCTCAGGATCAGCAAGCATTAGGTCCCCAAGGAAAGAACATTCCTGTTGTTATGGGGAATCCTCAGAGGGCTCTCACTGGAGCAGCGACTATTGAGCTTAGACCTGTGATATTTCTTTCTTCTCACAGGAAACAAATGTATTAATAATCTATTACCACTATTCTTAATTAAGACATATCGTTTCACAGAAAATAAAATCATACAGATTACAACAAAGGTAGAATCCTGCAATACACACATTTTTGAATTCCTTCTTTGTTCAAAAATAACACTTTTGTCATTTTTATTCTGTTTTAGGGAATAAGGAGAACTTGTTCTTGACGTTACTAAGAGCTAGGAAGGTGTGATTATATGTTTCACCATTAAAACTGCCATAATTTTTTTTTTTTTTGCATCCAGTGAAACTATATGAAGCTCTAAGCGTCTTTTTCCTTTTTTTTTTTCCTCTGAGAGAGTGAGTTGGTCATGCCTAAGAAGCTCAGTTAAGGGTTGTAGCAGACCTTCCAGGTTCCTAATGGTCAGGTAGCATACAGCAGCTTCTGGAAACACCACATGACAGTTAAAGGTGAATTAACAAAGACTGGGGTCATATTAAGTTTCAATTGAAAATAGGGGGTCTTTGCAATTAGGTTTTAATTCTTGCTTCTGTCTCTCCTTGTCTACCTAGAGAGAGACCAGTCAAGTAAAAATGCAATTAATTAATTGAATTAGTTGATGACATTCTTCATATAAAGGATTACACATTTATAGAAAAAAATATATGACTAAAGAATTTTTTCTCTAATGTCTTGTAACAGCATTTGAGAAAAAATAAAACTTTTTATTCACTTATATATTTTTCAACACATTTGTAACCAAGGAATCACCTTTGATTGATGATAATGAATACAAAGACTAAAAATAAACAGTTTAAACAGGGAGTGGTCACAAAATCCATCAGATGACAGCAGTTACCAGTTTTTAAAATAGTCTCTACTACAAAAATATAAAAGATATTTTAAATATTTTTATTTCTATTTAATCCCAGGAGGAAAAAAAATCATATTCTGTGTGAATAAAGATCCAGAAGAATATAGCTGAATTGTCCACTTAATAAAAAAACAGAATACATTCTATAAGGTAAACTTTTAAAAC
Source organism: Sapajus apella (assembly GCF_009761245.1). Classification (NCBI taxonomy): domain Eukaryota; kingdom Metazoa; phylum Chordata; class Mammalia; order Primates; family Cebidae; genus Sapajus; species Sapajus apella. The sequence continues at coordinate 67,446,384 of NW_022436946.1, read as the reverse complement.
AAAATTTATCCTCAGCATAATTGATATACCAGTTTGAAGTAATAATCCATCAGTAAGAGTGAAAAAAGATGAACCCTCTAATTTCTCTCTTTCTCTCTTACACACACAGACACAGAGTGTATATTTTTTTCCAAAATACAATTAAAAGCTTTCATTCTTCTTCCATGACATGTATAGTCTCACACTTTACTTACAGGAAAAGACATTAAGAAAAAGGAAGTCATTTCACTTCCTTTTGAGATGGGAGACTTTCCTTAGGACATTGTATTCAGTCAGGTTCATGTTTTATTTGTACAGAAAGCTCAATACTGTGACGTCATGGAAACACTGGGGATTAATTTTCATGCATCTGAAAACCAACCTAGAGATAGCAGATCTCCAGGTGAAAGACTAGAAATAATTCTGTTGGTCATGTCTTTCAAAAATCTACTAAAGTTGTTTCAGGGAATCCCCAGGCCAAATGGAATTCAGTTTAAAAGCTATAAATCAGTATGACAGCTGAATACATTTGAGTACCTTTAACATAATTTTTCTTGTCACACACACAAATGTGTGTATTCCTAATTGTATTCTCAAAAGGCTTAAATTTCTCTCAGATATTATAGTGCATGTATCCAATATGCTTTCACTCTACTTCACCTATTTTCTAAAAACTTAAGTATATGAATAATATTAAGAATATGGGTAAAATATTTTTTCAAAGCAGACATAACAGAAACAAAACTGTAATACAAGACACACAGAGATCCAAAGGGAAAAGCCTTAGATCCTGGAATTTCAAATGAGACCAAGTGAAAGTTATAACCACAATCATCCCTATTTGGAAATGGTTTATTATTAATTCTGAAAAGTGAGTATAAATAAAACAGAGATCATCCAACATTTAAAAGCCCCAAAATGACAGAAAGTATTTTAATCACAATCTTAGTATGCATCATTTACATTTATTAAAAAAGTCAAGTTGCAGTATTATTTTTACTTTATAAACTCCACTTTCAGTATTCCAACCCAGAGAAGACATCATATTTCTACCTGGACTGCAAATTCAGTAGTAGTAAGGAATACTTAATAGGTGTTTGTGGTGATTTCAGGGTAAATTCACAGAGAGTAGAAGTCTTAGATGAGTCACAAAGAAAACATCTTTAAGTACAATGGAAAATGCTTTACATATGGTGCACATTTTTCCCATTAAGAGGATAAATACCCTCAAGTTCAGGAATATAGAAAATAAATGGATGTAATGTTGGTTTGCCTGTGGCTGCAGAGAAATAATTTATTCATCCTGATAATGCCCAATGCTCTAAGCAACAGGTGCATAGTAAATTGAGCTAAAAGATTATAATAAGGACATAGGTCTAATTTGGAAAATGTTTTGCAATGGTTGCAATTTTTCTAATTCTCAGAATAAAGTAATAGGAGTTTAAGGGAAAAGCTTTACAATATAACTTATTGTACCATCTAAGGCTTAACCAGTTCCACAAATGGTACTGTTTCTCAATGAATTGAGCTAAACGCTGACTATCAAAACCTAAGTGCAATTGTTTCAGGTAATACACACTTTTTTAAACCTATTTCTCAAAACTATTCCTGTTGAACTGAGAAGCAGTAAGACAAAGAGAGAAAACCACTGTATGGAGAGTCAGAAATCTCAGGGTCCGGCTACTCATAATTGATGTGGTTTTGGGAAGGTCACTTACTTCACCTCACAAGTTACAGAAACTATAGTATTAGTGTTTATCACCAAAGCCCTCTCCAGTGCTAAACTTTTATGATCTTATTTCTTGAATGTTTCTTTTTATAATAATAGTAATAATGGCAACAACATCAACAGTAAGAAATAAAAACAGCAATGGGAGTCAGGCAATTTGTGTTCTAGTTACTTTTCTTTCATTAGAGTGTGAAATGATGATCTAGCATGAGTTGCTTCACTGTATCTTCATGTCTTTTTATTTTCTTTTCCTTTCTTTTCTGATTTATATGGAGGACAAGAAAAAAAATTGCAATCTACCATCTGCCAAAGGCTAATATCCAGAATATACAAAGAACTAAAACAGATATACAAGAAAAAAAACCCATCAAAAATTGGGAGAAGGATATGAACAGACATTTCTCAAAAGAAGACATTCATGCAGCCAACCAACATATGAAAAAATGCTCATCATCACTGGTCACTAGAGAAATCCAAGCCAAAACCACATTGAGAGACAATCTCCTGCCAGTTAGAATGGCGGTCATTAAAAAATCAGGAGACAACAGATGCTGGAGAGGATGTGGAGAAATAGGAATGCTTTTACACTGTTTGTGGGAGTGTAAATTAGTTCAACCATTGTGGAAGACATTGTGGCACTTCCTCAAACATTTGGAAATAGAAATATTTGAACCAGCAATCCCACTACTGGTTATATACTCAAAGAATTATAAATCATTCTGTTATAAAGACATATGCACACGTATGTTTACTGCATCACTGTTCACAATAGCAAAGTCTTGGAACCAATTCAAATGCCCATCAACGATAGACTGGATGAAGAAAACATGGCACAGATACACCATGGAATACCATGCAGCCATAGAAAAGGGTGAGTTCATGTCCTTTGCAGGGATATGGATGAAGCTGGAAACCATCATTCTCAGCAAACTGACGCAAGAACAGAAAACCAAACTACACATGTTCTCACTCATAAGGGGGTGTTGAACAATGAGAACACATGGACACAGGGAGGGAAACATCACACACCGGGGCCTGTTGGGGGGTTGGGGGCTAGGTGAGGGGATAGGGGATGGACAGCATTAGAAGAAATACCTAATGTAAATGACAGGGTGATGGATGCAGAAACCACCATGGCAATGTATACCTATGTAACAACAAACCTGCACATTCTGCACATGTACCCCAGAGCTTAAAGTATAATTTTAAAAAATTATACTTAAGTCTAAAAGGCAAACCTGCAAACATGCATACACGTGCACGCACACATACCCACGCCTACATATATAATAGCTGAAAAGCAAAATAAAGCAAGATGCCTACTTAAATATGTATTTTTCCTGTAACACACTAAAGTCCATCAATGCATTAATTAGCATTTCCTCATTATTTTGTTTTGTGTTGACCCTTAAGTAAAATATGACCTGATATTTCTATTTAATTGAAAAATATCCTGAGATTTTCAGGATTTTGGCCTTAAATAGATATTCCTACAAATTCTTCTGTAATGTATGATACAGAAAAAAAATTGAATGATTTCAAATATTTATTAGAACTGTTTTTACTGAATGACTTTATAGTAAATAAATTATAGAAACTTGTAGGGGGTGCAGGGCAACATATTTGAACTTATGGACATGGCGTTTGACAGCAGGCATGGAAAAATATTGAGGCACTATGTGTATGTTATTTGTGCATGGGAATGAAACTCCTTGACTCTGAAAACAAGACAGGGAGTGGAGTGTGTGGTGTGATAAGAAACACTGAAAACAGCCTCCTGAGAATGCAGCTTGAATGTTGTGCAGGGTCACATGTTTCTTAGCAACCCACCTCAAATGACCATCTAGTGGATGTTTGTAGTTAATACAAGTCCTTTCAATAAATACTTGGCAGACGGATGGTGGGCAGACTCTCTCAGAAGAGCTAACCCCTAAACCTGCTCAGCTGGAACTGTCTGAGTACTTTATTCTTGGCATTCACTCCAAGCTATAAGCTCTGCAACTTTTTCCCCCGACGTGATTGCCTTGAGTTTATGTGTGAAGGAGGAGAGCTCACCAGTTTTCAGGGAATCCCAGTAAGGGACAGTCCGGAATTCCATCAGGAGGACGAGCATGAGGCACATGAAAATATCAAGGGTTAGGTTATCATGGATCAAGAAATGACCAAAGAGCAGAAAGTATTTTTTAAAGCAGTGCAACAGCTACTAAAGGCTATCCAGTGCACTGTGGAGCCTGGAGCTCTACACAGCTTATGCTCTTAATTTGGCAGGAATGCCCTTGGTTTCCTAAATCAAGGAACCTTAGATTTAGAGTCGTGGGAGCAGGCAGGTCACTGCCTGAAAAGAGGATATAAGCAAGGTCATTTTACTAATGTTACTCTTGACCACTTGGGCACTGGTACGCTCTGTGTTGTATCCTCTTTATCTGCTAGATTGCAATGAGTCAGACTGCCCATCTTCTCCACCTGAAGGGAATTCAGGAGACTTAAAGGAGAGGAAAAGCAGGAACCAGAACAACGAGAGTCTCCTCTCCCTCCTTCATCCCCTTCTAAGGGGAATAACGAAGAGTTTTTTTCCAGTGAGAATAAGGATGTACCGGAGACTTTCCCCCCCACTATGGAAAAGCTACTGCCCTCTTTTCCTCCACCTTTAAAGGGACCTGCATCTGTTGGCCACGTTCAGGCAAGAGTGCCTCCCATCCCCCTTGAGGAGATTGGAGACCACTCAACGACGGCTCTTGGATAAGACCCCCAATCAGCAAACATCTGTATGATCGGGTGGCCGTGCCTCCTTGACAAACTTCCCTGCTGGAGGGGTTCCCCTAGGAGGGAAGGAAAGTGGCTGATTATGATGGTCTTTCTAATACGTAAGCTCTCGCTTCCTGCTTCCAGCATTGGCCTTCTTGGTCTCGTCTTATTTTCTGTTTTCCTGGAGTACAAAGGAAAGTTGCATGCTGCCTTCTGGGTTTTATCCCAGGAAGCTCTGGCTTTCTTGCTGCCCAGAGACCTGGGGCAGGAGAGTTGCTAAGATGCCATGGAGTGCCTAGTCACTGGCAGTCTAAGCAAGTTGCCTCTTCCTGGGTTTGCAATGACAGAGAGGAGGTCAAGAGGTGCAGACCGAGTCCCCAGGTGGCTGCAGGCAGCTCCAGCCCGGTCCTAAGAATCCTCCTCACCATAGTCACATACCTTAGTAACTGTGCCCAGAAAGTGGCCGGCTGCTTGCTGTGCTCCTGCTTTTCCTACTTCTGCCCTTCCCTGTCACCTCTCACAAGTCTCAGCTGACAAGCAATTCCTTGTTTTCCCTGGTCCCCTAGGGAAAGGGCTAAGAAACAGTCCATGTGCACCCCAACTTTACTAGCTTAAGGCAAGCAGACGGCTGTGGAGCAGCCTAGAGTACAGAGCTCTGGGGGAGAAGCCTGTTAATGAGGGGCGCTCTCCCTTAGCCCTATATTAAATGCTAACTAGGCTGAGGTGGACAAACTCTACCAGCTACTGTTATCTTCAGAAGGTAAATAGATGCAGCAGTAAAGAATGCTTTTTTCACTTTTTAATAAAATGTTTAAAAACATTGTGGCTAGGAAACTTCAAAGGAGAGCCTGTGCTACATGTCTGCTCCTCCCCCGAGTTTCTCTGCTTAAAAAAGTAATAAAAATCCCCGTATCTTTTCAGTACCTTACCTAACAGGGTCTGCTCCAAGTGTAGGTGGTCTCGAGGAGGAGGGGAGTGGTCTTCTCCCAGCCTGTAGCCCTCGCACTCCTGCCTCTGCGCTTATATACATGCACTTTAACACCTGGTCATTTTCTGCCCTCTTGCCGCCTCTTGTAGTCTCCCTGCCTTCCTCTCAGGGCAAGAGTAGCAACAGGTGGCAGGCTGCTAAAAAGAGAGGCTAAGGAGCCCAGAGCAGGTGAAAAGAAACTGGCCACAGCCCTACTTTCCCAACCAAGCTCACTTCTAAAGCATTCCAGCTAAAGGCCTATTCAGGAAAATGGCCAGTGTCTAAGGATATTTTTTAAAAGTTTTTTTTTTCTTTTTCTTTCTTTCTTTTTTTTTTTTATACACTTAAGCTAACCGAATGCAGGTTTATCATCCTGCAGTCACATTCTAATGACTTTCAAGGGCCAGAATATGGTAAAAAGCACTTAAAATATCCATCCCTTTTATGCCATAGTTTAACAGGTAGGCTTCATCTTTTGGTATTTCTGTAGTTTATGTGCTATTTTCCTGTCTCATAACCCTCTAAACACATACAAAAGACTATAGGTTTAATAGCTTCTCTTCTTATAAATGTGCTCTGGTGTTGAGTCCAGTTATCAGGATATGACCCTGTTACTCTTTTCCTACCGCTAAGCAAGGAACAATTTAATACTCTCTTAGCTTGTAATCTTGATTGGCAAATGGCAGTGGCTAACTTTATTGATAATATCAGCTTTCATTTACCTGCTTCTAAGCTCCTGAACTTTTTACAAACTATGCCTATTAAATTTGTACCTATTGTATCTATTGTTGTATCTGAGCCCTTGCTTCACGCCACTACTGTCTTTACAGATGGTTCAGAAAAAAAAATGAAAAGACAGCTAGAGTGTGGCAAGATGCCATGCAAAACTGGCAACACAAAATCCAGGAACATTTTAAAACCATGCAACAGGCAGTTTGGTGCCCTAATATTGGCCTTACAAATTTTTCTTACCAAAACATAAATATAGTTAGTGATCTGCTTATGCACTTGATAGCATTACTCATTTAGCTCTTGCATATATGAGGGGCACTACTAATGAATCTCTACTAGCTTTATTTCTTGCAGTGTGAGAGCTCCTCTGTGTCCATCATCACCATCTTTACATCACACATATTCTCTCTCATTCTGGGTTACCTGGTCCTTTATCAGAAGGGAACACTCGATGCTCTGGTACAACCACAAATGTGGTTTGCAGACTTTCCTGCATTTTTGCAAGCTCAAGCTGATTGTGCTTTTTTCATTGGAATGCCAACAGTCTTAAACAACAGTTTTATTTAATACTTGCTCAAGCTCACATGATTATTAAAATTTGTCCTGATTGTCAAGGGCATTCTCTCTCTTCTTTTTCCTTAGGGCTTGGTGCCAACCAATGAGGTTTGGTGCCTAATACTATCTGTCAAACTGATGTTACTCAGAATCAACCTTTGCATGTTTTAAATTTCTTCACGTTATCGTGGACACTTATACAGGTTTAATACATGCTACCCTTCAGACCAGAGAAAAAACTAAAGATGCAGTTGCTCACTTGTTTAAATCTACTATGACTCTACACCTTCCACAAACTATAAAAACTGATAATAGTCCTTACTTTCTTAGTGCTCAATTTACATGTGCATTGCAACTTTAACACATACAACATAAAACTGGCATTCCCTATAACTTAACCAGTCAGGCCATTACTGAATAAACTCATCAAACTCTTAAAATATATCTTAATAAACAAAAAAGGGTGAATATAGGACTCTCTCCTTGAGAGAAGGAACTGTCATTGGAGAATCGACTGACAAGGATGGTGATGACTCAGAATGCATGTGACATTACTTTTACTTGAGGACAGCTAAAGAAATTGGATCAATAAGCAACTATCCAACTTGCTGCCATGGAAACCCCTGCAAATGCAAAGAACTGGTTTCTTATGTATCTGGCGGTAATTGGGGAAAAGTCTGAGAAAGTAAGACTGGCATGGATGTTAGGGTGGCTGGTAATTCTTGTCCTTTGCCAAGTGGGATCAGCTCAATAACATGTTTATTGGAGTTATGTTCTAAATCCCCCATTTTTAATGTTATCACATGGTGGGATGCTGACCTGCCTTTGTCATCGAATGATATTTCTTGGACAGGAGGTCAATAGATGCTGGTGTGACCCCTTAGCTGAAAATTTGAGATGGATTAAACTTAATGACTCCTTGACTTTACAAAGTAATCCCTCTCTTTGTTTTTCCACAATAGCGCATGATAAGTGTGTTACTCTTATTCCTCAGGAGTATTTTTACCAGCAGCCTAAAAGGGATACTAAGCTTGCAAATATGACCTTTATTACTACTGTCACTACTAATGTTACTGAGATCTCTAATGAATCTACGCAAGTGCCTGATCTTCCTATATGCCATCCTAGTAGGGAATGGCAACATAAGTCTCAGGCCGTCCATCGGTCTCCACGCAGACAACCTGCGCTGTGCCAAGGGCCTCTGTTTGATAATGACACCTTACTTGATTGGGCCCCCCTCATTATCTTATGTCTGCAAATCAGACGATTGAATTTGAAAGTCTATCCAACAGTTCTATCAACTGGTCAGAGTAAGGCTTTTGGGACCAGTATTACAACTAAAAGGGAAACAAGCTTTAAGTGCTGCTCGCACCCACATTTGGAGACTAGGTCTTCCTTTTATGAACGGGTTCTTTCACATGGTGAGTACATTACTAGTGGTAGCAACTATATCCTCTCTTTGCACAATAATGTTACTGACACAGTCCTGATTTGTACTACACACTCCTATATACTTTTGTTTGTGCAAGGTGTTCCTAACGTAGAACAGAATCTATCCTTTATAGTATTAAAGTATCTTCCAGAAACTGGTATGCTACATGCTTGTCTCATCAAAACATTACACACTTAAATATAACCTATGTCATGATCTTAATACGGTGAACAGAATTGTAGCTGCCTGCAAATTTAACGTGGAACTGAGGAGGTTCCACCTTGCAGTTATTTAGAAAACCACATCTGCAAGGGACTTATCAGGACCATTTGTCTTCTCAAATTTCCACTCTTAAGTGTGAATTAAAGAAACAGCTTGATGAATGGTCGCAGCAATTACAAACAAGTACCCTTCAGCAATTACAAGGAGGCTTTCAATGGTTAAACCCAAACACTTGGTTGCTTGGGTTAAACACATGCATTAGGGTGATGGCCACTATACTAATTCACTTTTTGTATCTGTTTGCTAGGCATCTGCATCTATGACCAGAGAAGAATGATAGAAGCTTACTTTGCATTGAATGACCAGCAGGCTCTAGGAATGAAAGAAGGGGACAATGTAGGGGGTGCATGGCAACATATTCAAGCATCTGGACATAGTATTTGAGGTCGGGCATTGAAAAATACTGAGGCACTGTGTATGTTATTTATGCATGGGAATGAAGCTCCTTGACCCTGAAAACAGGAAAGAGAGTGGAGTGTGTGGTATGATAAGGAATGCTGAACACAGCTTCCTGAGAATGCAGTTTGAGTGTGTGCAAGGTCACTGGTGCCTCAGCAACCCACCTCGAATGACCATCTAGTGGATGTTTGTAGTTAATACAAGCCCTTTCAAAAAATACTTGGCAGATGGATGCTGGGGTGGACTGTCCCAGAAGCGCTACCCCCTAAACCTGCTCAGCTGGAACTGTCTGAGTACTTCATTCTTGGTGTTCACTGCAAGCTATAAGCTCTGCAAAACTGAACTTATAAAAGATATGAATAGCATTGTTTTGTATGTTGGAATTCCAATGGAAAAATTTCACCTAATGTAAAAGATTCATATTTTTAAGCTTGAAAATTTTGAATAAACTGTTCTATAAATTCTTTTTTCTCCAACCTTGAATAATTTTAAACAATTGGCCAGAGAAGGGACCTAAAAGCTACATTAATTAGATACTGAGAAAGCAACTGTTATATTCTCTACCAAGGATAGCTACTGCCTGAGTTTCTTCTATGGAAGTTCTGAATGCAGAGAAATGTGATTCTAATCCTGGGAAAATCCTGGGAGAATCAAAAGGCTTGTTAAAAGAATACATTTCAATCCACAGTGAAAATTCTAGACTGAGCTAGTCTCTTCTAGTGAAAATACAGAAGTGCTGACTGGAGGTCAGTCTTTCTTGGGGAAGGAAAGTGCACAACATGCCACGGGTATTAATGAAACAAAATATTTCACAATAGCAAGAGGTGGCAAATGCTTTCCTGGTTGTTATTTTACTGGGGAGAAATAGTGCAATCCTTGCCTGCTTTAACTTAATGAAAATCACCATGCTTTATGTGCTTAAGATTTTGTGCACAGTACTTGGTCATATTATTTAGTGATTTTGTATTACCTCTCTATATTAAGTAGACAAGTTCTCAGGAAATGAGACACAGATTTTAAAACAGAATGGGAATGAAAGTGAGAGCCTGGATCATTGAATTATTTTTCTCTATTTTCTAAAGAAATTGGGGAATAAAATAATAGAAGTGTAAATGACATATTACCAGATTAATATTTGACTCTCATTGGATTGGTTAAATTCTAAGAATCTGTGAATGAAAACACTTGTTTGCCATAATTTTCTGAAATAAGTAATATTCTGCTTTCAGTATTTCATGACTTTATGGGTTTCTCTTGTTAAGCCGTCCTAAGTCTGTCCACCTAGGCAGACCACTACTACTACAATGTGACGACGACGACGACGACTAGAAATACTACTCTATTTTTCAAAGCTCAATGCAAATCAAAGGCCACCTCACCTATTAAAGCTCTTTTCATTCTCTCAGTATTCTAATTTTGCCTCTTAAAACACCAAAGCTCTAGTGGAGATACTAATATGTCTTTATGACTTTATCACATTATTATTTTAGGACAAAGTAGAGGCACTTTTTAAAAGAAACTGTGCATTCTTATAAATAGCAATAATATCATAGGGAGTGAAAAAAATAATAATGTTTTTATATCTTCAAAGGAAGGAGTATTGAATAAAGAATGAAAGAGAATAAATGAAGCCAAAGAATAATCCCAGTGACTAAATAAAAATAACAGAATTCAAACGTGTTAAGTGACCATCACTTTCTAAAGAATATGTTTTATATTTAAATCTTTAATCCATCTGGAGTTAATTTGTGTATAAGGTACAAGGAAGTGATCCAGTTTCAGCGTTCTACATATGGCTAGCCAGTTTTCCCAATACCATTTGTTCAATAGGGAATCCTTTTCCTATTGCTTGTTTTTGTCAGGTTTGTCAAAGATCAGATGGTTGTAGATGTGTGGCATTACTTCTGAGGCTCCTGTTCTGTTCCATTGGTCTATATCTCTGTTTAAGTACCAGTACCATGCTGTTTTGATTACTGTAGCCTTGTAGTATAGTTTGAAGTATAGTATGATGCCTCCAGCTTTGTTTTTTGTTTTGTTTTTTTGTTCAGGATTGTCTTGGCTATGCAGGCTCTTTTTTGGTTCCATATGAAGTTTAAGGTGTTTTTATCCAATTCTGTAAAGAAAGTCAATGGTAGCTTGATGGGGATAGCATACTTCCCAAAGTAATCTATAAATTACTTTGGGCAGTATGGCCATTTTGATGATATTGATTCTTCCTAACCATAAGCATGGAATGTTTTTCCATCTGTTTGTGTCATGTCTTACTTCCTTGAGCAGTGGTTTCTAGTTCTCCTTGGAGAGGTCCTTCACATCCCTTGTTAGCTGTATTCCTAGGTATTTTATTCTCTTTGTAGCAGGCACATCAAAACCACATTGAGATACCATCTCCCAGCCGTTAGAATGGCGATCATTAAAAAATCCGGAGAGAACAGATGCTGGAGAGGATGTAGAGAAATAGGAACACTTTTACACTTTTGGTGGGAGTGTAAATTAGTTCAACCATTGTGGAAAACAGTGTGGCGATTCCTCAAGGATCTAGGAATAGAAATACCATTTGACCCAACAATCCTATTACTAGGTATATACCCCCAAAATTATAAATCATTCTATTATAAAGACACATGCACATGTATGTTTATTATGGCACTGTTTATAATAGCAAAGAGCTGGAACCAACCCAAATCCCCATCAATGACAGGCTTGATAAAGAAAATGTGGCACACATACACCATGGAATACTGTGCAGCATAAAAAGGATGAGTTCATGTCCTTTGCAGGGACATGAATGAAGCTGGAAACCATCATTCTTGGCAAACTGATACAAGAACAGAAAACCAAACACCACATGTTCTCACTGATAAGTGGATGTTGAACAATGAGAACACATGGATACAGGGAGTGGAACATCACACACCAGGGTCTGTCAGGGGGTTGGGGGGCTAGGGGAGGGATAGCAAGGGGTTGGGGAATGGGGATGGATAACATAGGAGAGATACCTAATGTAGATGAGGAAGGGATGGATGCAGCAAACCACCATGGCACATGTATACCTATGTAACAAACCTGCATGTTCTGCACATGTACCCTAGAACTTAAAGTATAATATAAATAATGGTAAATAAATAAAGAGATCTGAAATGCCAAAAAAAAAAAAAAGATGTCATTAGGACTATTTCAGGCATTGGACAAGGAGCAGAAGTTGTGTGCTCTTGTGGGGAAGTGGTGACTGCAGCTAGCAAGGAGCCTCCTTCTAACTGCAGCCATCAGCAAACCCACTGTACCTCACTGTGCACTCTCCTCTAAGTAGACTGAGGGGTCCTCCAGTTCAACTCTTACTGTAGAAACCCTACACAGTAAAGGAAAAAGAAATGAGTGAATGAAGTGATGCTGAAAATGGTCATTATTCTTAGCATTTTAGTTTGGAAAGAATTCATAAAGTTGCAAATATGTGTCATTCTGAATTGTTTAATGAAACACTTTGTTTTGAAATGTTGATTGTTAAGCCATGTCTGATCCAAAACATCCCTTTAATTCTGCTACCCTGTTAGTAGCCTTATAAGATGTTTTCTGGTTTCTCCGGGATTCAGGCCTGAGAATGATTCCTGTTTAATGAAGGGCTGCAGTCAAGCATTACAAACATCCATCTTTCTGAGAGAGTTAGAGGTAAAGTAAACCCGAAGAACTTCAGGCTACTTTTATTCTGTCTGTTTTGTTTGGTTCTTGGTATCCAAACTATCTTTGAGGGATATGATTCAGGCTGAAGTTCTCACTGAAGTTCTCATATGATTTTCTTCTTAGACTTGAAAGCAGTAACATAGCAACATGAAGAAAATGATGATTGTTGACTGAGATTCAGCCTTTTTTAAAGGCTACATTCAGACTGTTTGTTTACATGTAAATGAAAAAAACAGAGACAAATCACAGCTGTGACCTGTATTATTAAGTACAACTATTCCAGGAATGGTTGAGAGGAGGTGAGTTGACCCCTCATCAAAATCTGCAGAGGAAATCGGTGCAGAAAAGCTATATCAAACATTATAAGATCATTTTACTCCTAGTGCCCTTGTCCTGGCAAGGCTGGAAGTGCAATAGCAAGAATGATGACGTGTCATTTCAGCTTGTAGATTTTGCAAACTCCTCGGCAAATTGTGCAGTCTGTCTTGCTGTGAGTTATTACATAGAAGTGTGACCCTCTACCCCTGAGCAAACTCTAACTCTATCCTACTGTTGAGGTTGTTTTTTAAGGTGAAGTTTAGAATTCAATACCCTTCTACTTTTTCTGACTATTTCTCAACATTAATAATTTCTTTTATCTACAGTAGTCCACAAATCATATTTCTTTTTTAAGCTTTTCTGAGTCATTTAAATAAAATATGACTTTTATTTTTAAAAATTTTTTAAATACAATGACAATATCATATACTAACATTAAAAACAATAGACACCTAACAGTTTTAGAGGTAATTTGGAGATGCAGTTGTGAATTAAACTTTCCTGAGTCTGCACAGATGACTTTTTTTTTTTAGAGACAGAATTTTGCTCTCGTTGCCCAGGCTGGACTACAATGGCGTGATCTCGGCTCACTGCAACCTCTACCTCCTGTGTTCAAGCAATTCTCCTCCTGCCTCAGTCTCCCAAGTAGCTGGGATTACAGGTGCCTGCCACCAGACCCAGCTACTGTTTTGTATTTTTAGCAGAGATGTGTTTCCCCATGTTGGTCAGGCTGGTCTTCAACTCCTGACCTCAGATAATCTACCCATCTCAGCCTCCCAAAGTGCTGGGATTACAGGCATGGGCAGCTGCACATGGTAACTTCTTTATTATTATTATCATACTTTAAGTTCAGTTTTCTTACATAGGTATACACAGGCTGTGGTGGTTTGCTGCAACCATCACCCCATCATCTACATTAGTTATTTCTCCTAATGCTATCCCTCCCCTGTCCCCCCCCCCCCCCGCTGTTCCTCCCCTAGCCACCCCCACCCGCAACAAGCCCCAGTGTGTGATGTTTCCCTCCCTGTGTCCTTGTGTTCTCATTGTTCAACACCCACTTATGCATGAGAGCATCCTCAAAAACCATATTTCAAATGCTTAATGCCCACCTTCCTCACCACCATATACACATACATGTTTGACATTTGCCATAGTTCTTTGCCCTCCTAAAATTGGTTCTCTGTTCTAAAAGAAACACCTGACTAATATGAAGATCTGTCATTTTTGCGTAAACCAATAGTTGTGTTCAATGTGAGGTCTGTGAACTATGTTCCTGAGCTTTATCTCGGCTGCTTACTAACAAGGCAGATCGCTAAACTCAACAACCTCAATTTATAGTATCAATATTGCTGGAGGTAATGCTGAGAAATCTGCAATCTCTAATATATCATATTTTAGATGATTCCAAAACTACATTTTGCGGGGCACTGAATTATATAATGTATAGTCTTAGCTCTGTGTTTCTTTTCATGCCTATTTATAAAACTAACCAGCTGGAGTGGTGGCTCACGCCTGTAATCCGAACACTTTGGGAGGCAAAGTGGGAGGATCACTTGAGCTCAGGAGTTTGAGACCAGCCTGGGCAACATGGTAAACTACTATCTTTGCCAAAAATACCAGAAGAAAAATAGCAAAGTAAAAGAAAAAGAGTAAAGTGTGATGGTGCAAACCTGTGGTCCCAGCTACCTGGGAGGCTAAAGTAGGAGAATCAATAGAGCCCGGGAGGTCAAGGCTACAGTGAGCCATGATCACACGACACTCCAGCCTGAGGAATGGAGTAAGATCCTCTCTCAAAATAAATAAATAAATAAATAACCAAGATTGTATAAGCAATATCAAATTTCACATTTCTGCTCTCTGAAGTCCAGTCAAAAGATCTCCACCAGCACTCACTACCCCACCTGACCACCATCATCTTTTTTGTTACTAGCTAAAGAAAGGTACATTTTTATCTGACTCTGTGGCTGCGGACATTGTGAGTGGGAGCTTTTCAGTTGTGTTAAGAAGAACCACCCCTAGTTGCTGGAAGTAAAGGTCATAGGTGACTCACCAGCTTCTTGATCACCAGGCATCATTCTATTGGCTCACTTTGGGTGATGGGATTGCAGTTTGCATGATTCCCTGAAAAGTGAGGCAGAAGGTTAGAGGGTGGAAAGTTCTGGTAAACAACAGATGGTGTTAACAGCATACCTCAGGTTAACATGTTACCCTTTTCATTAAAAGTCATATTTCTCCTCTCGTTTAAATTACAGGTGATTAAGATTACTGCTCATACTTTTAGTAAATCCAGTAAAATAAAAGATAAATTCACATGCTGTAGTGGGTGAAAGACAATTACTAAAATAATAAGATCATAAAAGCAGGGGTTAAGGGAGGAATGCCATGATTTTTAATAGAAACCACTTATAGCTTAAAAGATTCATTATGTTAGCTACTTACTCAATTTTCAAACATTATAGTTGAAAGAGCTGACTACGTAATTCACTAAATTTTTTTCTCTAACTCTTTTTTCCTTCCCTTTGAAGATCTCAGGATTCATGAAGCTTATTATATTGAAAAGCATCCCATTCCAACACTTTGATTATTTTGCTACAAAGTTCTTCACCAGGCTGAGAAAACTTTTCCACTTTCGAAGCTGGTTCTGGATTAGCAATCTGGTGCCTCGTTATCAACGCCGGTCTTACACTTCCCGGATAAAATTTTTATATAATTAAAGACATTGCTCATGCCCACACTCTAAGACACAGCACACCTTCCTTGCTCCTGTGACATTTTCAGGCAAGCTGATAATAGGTAGCTCTTATCCTATAAAGTTTCTAGGAAAGTATCAGTTTAGGCCACCATGCTAGAGAGCATGCTTGGGCCCATGGAAAAGTTGCATTCATGGAAGAAATACTTGGGAGAATCCCTGGATTTTTAGGAAATTGGTTAGACAATAAAGCTTGAGGGAAAGACCAAAAATCTGAACAACTTTGAACAAAGGTATAATCATTCCAGGATTTAGCTTTGGGGATACGTGGAGGTAAGAGGGATAGTGAGGTAGGGACCAGAGTGACAGGGAGATCTGATCTAGCCTAGTGAAAAAACAGACAATTTCAGAAGTGTGGAAGGAAAGAGATTAAGTACTAAGTTCCAAGTCCCATCTCCCCAGGATTTCTTCTCAGGCAGGAAACAGAAACTGCAGGGTTGATTGGACCCCAGCTCCTAGTGACTAAACTCTAGAAAGAGCTGAATTTGTTGTAACTTAGTCTGCTGACCAACGTCAGGGCACTGGTTAATGCAGGAGGGAGAAGCTGTAGTATTCAGTTGGGGTCCAGGTGCCTTGACATTCGTAAGACGCATTCAAAATAGACTGTTCCCCTGGTAAAACTGTAGAAACTAGGGCACAGTGGAGAAAAAAAACTAAATTTAAAAGCTGGCTGAGGTGGAGATAAGAAAAATTAAGAACTAATGGCTCAGAGAGTCTTTGGGGTTATAGCAAAGAGTCTACAAGTCAATTGATGCACTGATGCTGGGAGGGCTTTTGATTTAATGATCTCAGTCTTGTCATTGTCTGATAGAGAAAAGAAGGAACTCTAACTACCTCATTTACCTAGTGGTACCCTCTGGAACAGACTGGCTGGGAACAAAGGCTGATAGCAGAAGCCATGAGGTGTAATGTAGTTGAATTCTCAAGTACTTGACAGTTATGCAGAACTAATAACTGTATCATTCATCACACTCTCCTAATATGCTGGTATGTGAAACTTAGTAGCTGGGTGACAGTGGAAAGCAGTGTCTCTAAAGCATAGGTGAAGCAGAGATTTAATTGTCATCTTAATGAAACCAGGCAGATTAAAAAATCACAGGGATTATGGCAAGGAATTGCAATTGCTCCCACACTTATGGGCTCAGGAATGATGTTTCAGTTTTGGGGGATGTTGTCTTTCTCCAATGAAGTGAGAGAAGAATCAGCAGCCACCAGATCAACTAGATTGATGCAAGTGCTCAATGAGAGGGCAGGAATTGCAGTTTGATCACACAACAAACAATATCATAACAAAATAATGGCTATTTCACAAATTTTTCAATATCCATGTACACACAATCAAATGAAAAATTTATAGTGAGGTCTGCACACATAGATTCTAGGCACAAGGCAACTTTGTAAATAATTAAATTTCATACATTCCAGACTTAAATCCTTGTTGTGTTAGCTTGGGAGAGTTGTTTGATATGAGGTGTGTCTACACAATGAAGGATATCAAGCAACAGATTGGAAAGTAACAGGTCAAGTTAATTACTTTTATCCAAAGAATAGAAAACGATAGATTAGATTAGTTTGGTTTTTCACTCCAAAGACATTATTTTTCATTCTCTTAAAAGGATTTCAAAAACACCAAAGATAGTTGGCAAAAGAAAGATACTACCTGATAATCTGGTTTTATTGTCTCGCTTTTTGAAATACATTTTGTTGTTTATTTTTTTCAAACATTAAATGAGGAGGTATCCATATATGGCAAAGTAATTCAATTTTGGAAAAAAAAAACAAAGTATTGTCATCTCACAGTATCTAGGAGGGGTTGGTTCCAGGACCTCTCACCCTCCACAAATACTAAAAGCCGTAGACACTCAAGTTCCTAATATAAAATGGCATAGTATTTGCATATAACCTATGCATATCCTTTCATAAACATTAAATCATGTATAAATTACATTTAATATCCAATACAATTTTAATTTTATGTAAATAGTTGTTATACTATATTTTTATTTGTATTGTTTTATTGTTATATTCCTTTTTTTTTCAAATATGTTCTATCAGTGGCTAATTGAATCCCCTCAAGCAGAACCCATGTATACAAAGGGTAGACTCTATATAGCACAATCAGATGTAATGTAATAAGTAAATGACTTAATAAGCCCCACAAAACAACTCCTTATTTGCCAAAAATAAAATATATGCTGCTTTCCTTTTGGGTTAAGAAACTGTAGCTCGTTAGTAAATATGAACTGTTTTTTGGAGCTCAATAATTCATCCATCATCAATCATCAGTCACTGCTCAAATTATTCCCATGTGGTTGGCCAGTTATCAAGCTGTGACTTAAGGGTGCTTATCAGAGATTCTAACTTTTTGCCAAGTTAACACTTCTAACCACAATGAACCAGAGGATACTCCATAAAGAGGAGCCATGAAATCAGTTCATTGTGTCAGTCCTATTTTAATCCTCCTCGGTACATACCCAATGCAGACTCCGAATTCTATCTTTTATTCTTCTTCTAGAAATGATTAATTTCCAATGGAATCTGTTATCAATTTTTGAATACCTTACTATAGTCTTATTCACAATTCATATAGAATTTGATAGTTTAGCATATCTTCATATAAATCTTACTCTACACAAAACAACTAAAACTAGGAAATGTTATAGTAAGTGGTAATTATACCATGACTGCTTAAAACCTAATCCATCTCCAATTAAGAAACTGTGCAACATATGGGCTATATCCAAATCTGCAGATGTTCGAGTTCCTAACATAAAATGGCATAGTGAATTCATTGATTTTTTATATGGTTTCAATCATAACATTATGTTATCCACACCTTCTAAAATGTGTTCAAGATAATGGCATAACTTCCCTTTTCCTTTTAAGTTTTTTTCCTTTTTGTAAAAAACAGTCCCCTTATGTTAAAGACTCTCAATAAATCAGGTACTAATGGAACATTTCTCAAAATAAGAGCTATTTATGACAGACACATAGCCAATATCATAATAAGTGGGCAAAAGCTGGACATTCCCTTTGAAAACTAGTACAAGATAAGGATGCCCTCTCTCACCACTCCTATTTAACATAGTATTGGAAGGTCTGGCCAGAACAATCAAGCAAGAGAAAGAAATAAAGAGTATTCAAATAGAAAGAGAGGAAGTGAAATTGTCTCTGTTTGCAGATGACATAATTCTCTATTTAGAAACCTCATCATCTCAGCCCCAAAATGCCTTAAACTGATAAGCAACATCAGCAAAGGCTCAGGATACAAAATCAATGTGCAAAAATCGCAAGCATTTCTATACACCAATAGACAAGCAGAGAACTAAATCATAAATTACCTGCCATTCACAATTGCTACAAAGGCAATAAAATACCTATGAATACAGCTAACAAGGGATGTGAAGGCCCTCTTCAAGGAGAACTACAAACTACTCCTTGAGGAAATAAGACAGGATACAAACAAATGGAAAAACCTTCCATCCTCATGGATAGAAAGAATCAATATTGTGAAAATAGCCATACTGCCCAAAGTAATTTATAGATTCAATGCTCAAACTACCATTGACATTCTTCACAGAATTAGAAAATACTATTTTAAATTTCCTATGGAACTAAAGAAGAGCTCATATAGGCAAGACAATCCTAAGCAAAAAGAACAAAGCTGGAGGCATCATGCTACCTGACTTCAAACTATACTGCAAGTCTACAGTAACAAAAACAGGATGGCACTGGTACCAAAGCAGACATATAGACCAATGGAACAAAATGGAGCCCTCAGAAATAACATCACACATCTATAACCATCCAGTCTTCAACAAACCTGATAAAAACATGCAATGGGAAAAGATCTCCTATTCAGTAAATGGTGCTGGGAAAACTGACTAGTCATATGCAGGAAACTGAAACTGGATCCCTTCCTTATACCTATACAAAAATTCACTCAAGACAGATTAAAGACTTAAATGTAAAAATGTAAAACCCCAAACCATAAAAACCCTAAAAGAAAACCTAGGCAATACCATTCAAGACACAGGCATGGGCAAAGACTTCAAGACAAAAATGCCAAAACCAATGGCAACAAAAGCCAAAATTGATAAACAGGATCCAATTAAAATAAAGAGTTTCTGCACAGGAAAAGAAACTATCATCAGAGTGAACAGGCAACCTACAGAATGGGAGAAAATTTTTGCAATCTACACATCTGACAAAGGTCTAACACCCAGAATTTACAAGGCACTTAACAAATTCACAAGAAAAAACTATCAAAAAGTGGACAAAGGATATGAACAGACACTTCTCAAAAGAAGACATTTACATGGCCAACAAACACATGGAAAAACCTCAACATCAATGATCATCAGAAAAATGCAAATCAAAACCACAATGAAATACCATCTCAAGCCAGTCAGAATGATTATTAAAAAGTCACGGAACAATAGATGCTGGTGAGGCTGTGAAGAAATAGGAATGCTTTTGGACTGTTGGTGGGAATATAAATTAGTTCAACCATTGTAAAAGACAGTATGGTGATTCCTCAAGGATCTAGAACCAGAAGTACCATTGACCCAGCAATCCTATTACTGGGTATATACCCAAAGGAATACAAATGATTCTACTATAAAGAAAAATGCACATGTATGTTTATTGCAGCACTATTTACAGTAGCAAAGTCATAGAACCAACCCAAATGCCCATCAGTTATAGGCAGAATAAAGAAAATGTGGTACATATATACCATGGAATACTATGTTGCCATAAAAAGGGAATGAGATCGTGTCCTTCTCAGGGATATGGATGAAACTTAAAGCCATCATCTTCAGCAAACTAACACAGAAACAGAAAACCAAACACTGCGTGTTCTCACTCATAAGTGGGAGCTGAACAGTGAAAACATATAGATACAGAGAGGGGTACAATACATACTAGTGTCTTTTGGGGGGTGAACGATGAGGAGGAGAACTTAGAGGATAGATCAATAAGCGCAGTAAATCATCATGGCACACACATGCCTATGAAACAAACCTGCACATTCTGCACGTGTCCCATTTTTTTAGAAGATTAAAAAAAAAAAAAAACAAAGGAAGGGAAGATAAATGACATCAGCAAAGCAAAAGTGAGATGCTGATGGTCCAAGCCCTAATTCTGCTTAAGGAAAACCATGCCCCGCTCCATTTATGAACATTTATGAACAGAGGTCCTTTCACTAAAGAATAAGCCTTCACAGGACACGCGCTTCACCGTGAACCCACATTTGATTAGCATGGAGACCACCTGGATCATTTCTGAAACTGTCACTGTTTATGACACTGAGTAAGTGCCGTGGCCTTATCCTGGTCAGTCACTGGTGACTCAGAAAGTGACTGCTGGATGTCTCTCACGTGAGTGTCCAGCAGATCTCTCTGAGATCACCTGGGTGCTCCTGAGACAGTGTCTCTAGCACCTGCCTGGTCTCCTGATCCCCAAGGCTCTTCAACAGAAACACTCTTGGTTTACAGATTTTCCCTATGGTGCATAATTAGAGATGATTTTCTCATCTCAAGGACAATAGGAATCAGAAAATGAAACAGGAGTTTGGAGTTCTTTATGAACTCACTGATCCCAAAATAATTGTCAAGAAATTTGTCTCTTGAATAATTTGGGGTTTATTTGGAACTCCATTTATTGGCATTTTGTGAAGTATTTGTATACTCGCAGCTCATATCCATAGATCCTCACCTTTACATATTGATTTCTGACTCACTTGGTCTGTATACCTGCTACACTTTCATATCCACCAATGCCCTGTCACATACAAAATGTAGGCAGCATTTACTTAACAATGAAATCTGAATTTTTTATTCATAGGAACATAGTGACTCCCACAATTCTTTATCAATTGAATTAGTAAAACCATCTCTATTCTTCATATTCTCAGTATTAAGGTATTTGAAATCCTAGAAGCCCACTTTAAAAAACAGTTCTCATTGCCTTAAGTTATATGAATGTTTCATATGTAATAGAAAATTTAAGGGCACATCAGCAACTTGAGGAACACTTATTTTAGCATTTTTCTAACAAAGGAAGACCCATCCCCTGAGAGGAAAACTCCTCCCCAGCCCCCTATGCACCTGCTCTGGGGCTGGAACCTGTACTGGGTGATTCTGAGCACTCCCTTTAGCCTATCCCTTGCCTTACAGGGAGGTTCCTGTCAGGGCTCACAAAGCATCTCCCCCCCAGCTTCTCTAGCCCAGCATCAAACGGCTGTGTTCTTGTTTACAATACTCCTGTGGTGACACCATATGCTGCTGACACCATCTTTTGAAAAACATTCATTAGCCTTACTAAACCTATTGAACTCTGCAGGAAGACCCAAAGCAAGGACTCTGTGACACAGGAGGTAGCCCCTTCTCTAAAGCTCCAGATGCGCTGAATCAGGGGTAGACCCACAATGAATCAAAAATCTTGCAGGAGTTTTGGAGATCCTAGTTTCTTCATTGAGCTCTTGTAGTTGAAGGTTGCATCTGAGAACACCAGGAGGTGCAGATACATTCAGATTAAAGCCCACTCCATGTCTTCTATTCCAATATCACACATGTTCCTTTCCTCCTAGTATCTAGCCTATAGAATGTGACTCCTACACTGATGTTAGGCCCAGGTATCTGACTCTTTTTTCCTAGAGATCTAAAGCAAACAGGTGACAGGTGGAGACTTGGGAAGTACATGCAGATTGTTATTTTCCTTTTCTCAGCCAGGAACCCAGAAAAGGCCCCATGATAAAAGAAGCTGAGGTCAATGAAGGAGTTTCCAAGACCTTGGTCTTAAAAATGTTGATGTCAGAGACTTCAGATTGCCCCGCTGTCCTTTTCTTATTGTCTGCCATTGTCTTTCTGTTCCTTTATGTTCTCCTCCTCAGATAGAGTCTGTGCATTGTCACACTTTCATCTTGAATCCAGAGTCATCATACTGGTTAGAATGTATTGTGCTGTGCAGGTAAGCACTGTCCGTTCTTACAATGGAAACCTAGAGCCTTGATCAGCTTCCTCCTCTGGGCTGTGACCTTTATTTATCAGGCATCTCAAGGAGAAAAGCTCATTTGGGGCTGTTACTCCTTTTTCTGGTTTTAGAGTCCCTGAACTACTTAATTACATCTTACCCATATTGGCTAACTTTACTCATTCATGTAATAATAGAAGAACAGGGGAGAAATCTGGTACCGGAGATTTTTTTTTTTCCACATAGGATAAGTTTCTGGAAAAATCCTTCCTTGCAGAGGCTTTTGGAGAAGGCTCCTGATATATTTCTCAGTAATTAATTTTCTCCAATTCTTACCCATAGCAAATGTATTTGGATTGTATTTTTTAGAGTCTGGGGGTTTCTGGAGAGAAACTCCAGAAAACTGAGAAGTATAAGGCCCTCTGGAACTGTCATCTTTACCTAGTCCACATCTGTAGTTCAGATGTCTATAGTGCTTAGCATGTAAGTGCCCTCAACAGCTTCTGCCTTCTGCAGCTTATGTGCACGTAAGTGTCAGCTGTGATTCTGGACATGCCTGTCTCTCCAGTTTGGGGAGTGGATAATTTTTCTTACAATTTCAGTTATTTAATAGATTCCAAAGGTATTGACATTCAGATTGTGCAGATGTTTTTTGACATAAAAATGAGGGTGATGAATTTTATAATCTACATGTTGAAGCAAAAACCAAAAGTACAATCAAAGGTCATCTTTGATGTGTTACTGGAGGCAGAATTCTGATCTCATCACATATAAGTGCACCTGGTCTGACATAAATGAACAGGCAAGGGCTCAGAGGAAGGACATGGCACAACACTTAACAAAAAAAAGTCTTAGCAATTTTAATATTCTTCTGAAGAAGCTGAAATTGTGAAAGTAGAAGAGTGAACTGGTCATGTCTCAGATAATGTGTTCTGGAAAATATCTCCAGTCCTGGGCTGGATCCAGTATGTGTACCTGGGCACTCAAACCTGAAACAGGGATTTTCATTCCTTAAACACAAGACATTCCAATAAGAAAGCTGTTCTCAGGTGAGCTGCAGAGCAGGGAGGAGGATATGAAGGTGTCCTTGGCTTCCCAGAACTGCTGAACCTGAAAGACCAAGGCCACCTCTGAGGGCCAGAGACCCACCTATGAGTACATCACATCAGCATTGTCTTCAGAAATCTTTGGCTGTGGGGGAGGACAAGGAATGTGATTTATTTCTTTCTGCTAACGAAATGTGCTTCAGAAGAAATGAAACTGAAAATTCAATAAACATGTTTGTTGCCATTAAAAAAAAAAAAAACAGGGACAACCAAAGTCTTTAACTTTCTTCCATTGAGTTGAATAAAGGTCAAAGCTGCTAATATGAGAGCTTAATATAATTTTATGTGACATTTAAATCAATCTATTTTCTAGCTAAAATATGGTATGTGTATATTTGTGGACTTTTATACTTGAAGAACACAGAAAAGAATTTCTAGTGACTAGGGACTGCCCTTTAAGAAAACTTAGTCCTTACCTCAGATGATCCACCTGCCTTGGCCCCCCAACATGGTGAAACCCCATCTCTACTAAAAATACAAAAATTAGCCAGGCGTGGTGGCACACACCTGTAATCCCAGCTACTCGGAAGGCTGAGGCAGGACAATCACTTGAACCCGAGAGGTGGAGGTTGCAGTGAGCTGAGATTGCATCATTGCACTCCAGCCTGGGTGACAAGAGCAAAACTCCATTTCAAAAATGAAAAAAGAAAACTTACTGTACTCCCAACAGCTGATTATCAGGACACGGCACACCTTAAGCATTTTCAGCCAGAATAAATCTCCCCACATTTTGATTATCTTTCATGTAATTTTTTTATTCATGCAATGCCCCTAAAGATGGAGAGAATGCCAGAATACTGCCCTAGCTTTTTTAGTGCAATTGATGTTGACAGATATAATCAAGATGTCATGAGAAGTTATTTTCTTATATTTTGGATTTTTTAAAAAAATTATTAATAAAGATTGCTTTTGATTTTTTAATTGATATGTAATAGTTGTACATATTTATAAAATACATGTGATATTTTCTTCTTCATCTTTCTCTTCCACATTCACGTTCTTCTTTAAAATTGTTATTTAATCATAGTTGTATGCCCTGCTAATCATTAGAAATACAAAAGGAAAATGAATATATCTGAATCCAAGCTTAAGACTTCATTCATTGTTATCTTATCTACTTCCATTCTCTATCTTTTAGCCTACTACTGGCTGACCTTTCTTTAAAAACAAACAAAACAAATAAAAAACACATTTCTGGCATTATTTTAAATTCACAAGTAAGGTCCAGAGTTCAGCTAAGCTTTGATGATAGGGCAGAGGTTTCAACAAAAAGGGTCGAATCACTCACAATGATATACTCAAAGTGAATGAGTAACAATTTTTCCAGGCTTCTAATATTTCCTTTTGTGTGAAGGGAATTCCAGTTGACAAGAAAATACTTAACCTGAAGAAGTACACTTAGAAGGAGAAACTAAGCATGTGTGACCCTTACTCACTTTTTCCTAGAAGTCAAGGTTCCAAGAGAGAGCTGTGTTCTTCCAAGATGTATGACCTCTAAGCTGTCTAGATATGGAAGCCAACAATTGTTAGCACAGCTTGTGCCAGTGACCAAGCTATTTTGTGGAGGTTTGATGTTAAGACGCATATGCTACGTCATATTCTCCAATATTACTTTTATCAGTGTAAAGCTAACTTTTTTTTGCCTCATTTATCAATTGGTAGGAAACTTGAATGGATGGATAAAAACAGTAGAATATATTGACCCTCCTCAAAAAATACATTTCTCTTTGATTTTCAACCCTACCCACTCCACCACCACTCAAAAGTTTAGAACCAGGCCTCCAGAAACAATCTTCATTTATATTTTGAGAATACTGACTTAAAGTTTAAGTTCTTCAATGTGAGATTATGTTATATTTCAGTGCCAAATTCCCACTCACCGACCCCCAAAAAACTCATAAATATCCCAGTTATTATTTCTTGGTTTTAAAATCAGTAGAAGCCTAGTTTGTCATGATATCTCATAAATGAAAAGTGGAGTTCCAACGATTACTACTGTTTGAAACACTGAATAAACATTTCTTTTGCACAGTTGACCCAGCCAGCATATGTCTTGGTGAACTTCTGAGCTCTCCAGTTCTACCAGCTGTAGTTTGAGACAGATAGTAATCCCATTAGGAAAAAAATGCAGGCAAGTTAATATTTATTATTTTCTGTGGTATGGTATTTCTTTTCTCTTTCTTATTCCATTCAAACATGCCATATTCCAGAGATAGTGTCCATAATCTATTCACATAGGCATTAGACCAAATAGACCATAATTATAATTGAGGGTTGGGAGATTTGGAGGAGGTCAGAATCATCACAACTTCTATTATGAACTTTTTAGACCCAAACCTATGGAACCTGGAAAATGCTATTTATATGTCTGCTGACTGGTAAGCCAATATCTGTTTTTTTCTCATTGCCAATGACTCTTTAGTCAAAAGGGTAGAAACTATAATGGAGTTGAAAGGAAAAGGAAAAGATGACTCCATTCCTCTGGCTTAGGGGTTTTGGGGAGAAGAAGTTAAAATTAAAAAAAAAAAAAAAGGAATGAGACATCACTTATTGGATTACTTACTTGTCCTCAGATTTAGATCGGAGTGAATGAGGATCATTACCTATGCTACCAGAAACTGGATTACTTACTTGTCCTCAGATTTAGATCAGAGTGAATGAGGATCATTACCTATGCCACCAGAAACAGGGCAGTGGTTAGGGGTAAGGAATTGACACGGGGAGGAAGATTTTAGTCTGCTACGAATGTGGAAGGCTGGGAGAAGTTGGCCTCATGGGCTGCCTCTGCACCCATGTGGGATTAGGCAAGAGGAGGAACATTAAAGCAAACTCAGAGATACAGTTAGTTAGGGAGTTGTAGGATGTGACGTACTTCTTATGTTTGAATGATATGAGAGTCATGTATTCCTCAATAACTTGAACCTTTTCTTTATAATACATATGCTTTTTTAGAGTGAGAATTTTGGCACGCTGATATCAATCTTTTTTTTCCTGTCTCCATCTTCACAAATGCAACATTTTCTGTGGCTTTAAAGATTTCAGCAGATGTTACAGTAAGACTTGATATATTGGACACATTTGGTGACCTCAGCCAGCCAAATATAATTCTGATGAACATATCCTGGCTGGTCTACTGCCTATGTTCACTGCTAGAACTCTATATCCAAGTACATGCCATTCCATTGTATCATTCCAAGAGATTCAAGGAATTATATTTAATTACAGGAAACATCAATTATCAGTGTCACTGTTGCTATTAATCTGTTGAAGATTTGCCAGATATTTTAGACTGTTAGCTTTGTCTATGGTTTTGAATGTATGATAACTTAATCTAAGTTAATATAAATGAAAGCTAAGTGTTAGTTATCTCCCTTGTTCTACAAAAACCATATCTACTTATGATGATTTAAAATTGAACTATACTAGTTTGATATGCATCAATGAAATATGTTATAACCGTTCTACTACCCTGTCTCTATTGACTCACATTACTTAAAATTAATAAATGTATGTAAGAATACAGAAAATTGAGCATGATATATATTTTTGGTGGGAAAAGGGAACTGCTACTCAAAGTAAGATAGCTCACTTTAAGTACTTTGTGATTCATAAGTGTGTGTATCTGTGTAAATACGTGTGTATATATGTGTGTGTGTGTGTATAATTTGATACTCTATGTGCTAAGCCAATAAGAAATAATGAAGGAATTGTTATGCTTACTTTAGAATGAAAAGTTTTGGGTGAAAATATGTAAATAACTTATTGAAAGTTATATATCTCTGAGTGCAGAAAGGCAAGTTTTCTTATCCAGTGCACTTTCTAAGACACTAATGGCTTAAATATATAGAAACTCAAAAGTGGTAAGAAGGCACAAGAGTGACATGGAAAAACACAGAAGTATCAGAAATTAATTCTGATTGTAAGCCTCTTGAGGAAAGGGAGAAAAACTGCTGTCATCAAAAAGAACACACACACACACACACACACACACACACACACACACACACACTTGTTAGTTCTATCTATCTGCCAAGAGAGCTAGAAGCAAGTGACATTCTAAAAGTACATTCATACCCAGATCTTAGGTTCTGAATGTCACTCTTAAATAAAGGGTAGTAGGCCTCCTTGAAAAATGGCTTGATTTCAAGGTTGAGAGGGAAAATACAAAATGTGCTTAGAGCATCTTATAGTGCTAGAAATAAAGAAGGTACTCAAAAAAAATAAATAAAGGAAAGAAAGAAAATAAAAAGGGTGAGGTAAAGAAAAGACACAGGAACTAACCTGAATGAGCTTTCAATGATCAAGATCATTAAAACAAAATACAAGGAAAGAATGAGAAACTATCACAGAAACTATCACAGATTGTTAAAGCCCAAGAAGATATGAAAATAAAATGTAATTTCCTATCCTAGATTTATATTAAATCCTAGATAGATAAAGGACTTAAAAAGCATTGTGAAATCTGAGCAGAGTCTGTAGTTTAGTCAATAATTTTGTACTGTTAAATTTTTAGTTTTGACAAATGTACTGTGGCTATGTAAAATATCAACTTTAGGGGAAGCTGGATGAAGGGCATATGGAAATTTTATTCTATTTTTACAATATTTTGTAAACATAACATTGTTCCAAATTAAAAAGTTAAAATTTAGCTTTTTTTCTTGCTTATTTCTGCCTAAACGATGCATGAATTCTAATCAATAGATTATCTACACTCTCATTCAGTGGAAGACTGTGCCCTTACATTGGAGAATTTTATTGTCCACAAACCTGAAAACACAATCTCAAATACTCTGAGTGTTTAACTTAAGGTTGGTTTATGGAACTGGTGGAAAAAAGATACAGGTTGTTCCCTGAATGTTATGTGGACTGAGTCTACAAAATGTTAAACATAGGTATATCTAGCTTCCCTAAGGCACCCATCAAACCTAATATCCTGCTGTAGAGAACCTCACTGTAACAGTATATAAAATTTTTAAAAAGTCATCTTTTAAATACTTAAATTTCTCACTCAATTAATATTTATGAAGCATATGTTATGCTCCAGGTACTATACTAGGCAGTAAGAATATAATGTTAAGTGAAACAGACATTGTTCCTACCTTTAAGTAATTTACTATTAATTAGACTGACCATGAAATACCCTTCCCTTTAGTCTCTAAGGCCAGAAGCTATTTTGATTATGACTGTTGCACTCTTATCTTTAATCAGGAGCACAAAATCTATTTAATATTAATAAATTTAAAAGTAGAACTAGAAATATGAGGGAGCTACCTGCAGGGCTGAGTCAATCTTTTCTTCATTCCCTTTCATAAAATATTGCTAATTGTTTATTAATACCACTTAAGTTTATTTCATTAAAAAGGTTACTTTTGCTGCTGCTTCAAGACGTGTGGGGGAACAAAGTTTATGAGACTGTAGAAAAAATATGAATGTTAAAATTTAGCTTTTACTTTCAAAAAGAAAGATCAATAAGAGGAAAATTTGATGCCAAGTATATAATTTCTTTAATAAACAAGGTTTCATTTAAACTACATCCTTTTTTCTAAGAGAAAAAATTTGATAGTTATTAAACATATATAATTGGCCTAATTCTAAAAAATTTAGATTGTATGGCCATGCTATTATTTCTATACAATTGTATATGCCTTTTACAATCTTCTGTTTTTTTAAAAAAAATGTTAAATTATTTTGGATACATCATAGTTATATTTATGGGGTAAGTGTGATGTTTTGATACAAGCATATAAATCAGGATAACTGGATTATCCATCATTTCAAGAATTTATCATCTCTTTGTGTTACTAACATTCCAATTCCACTCTTTTAGTTGTTATACTATATACAATAAATTACTGTTAACTATAGTCACCCCATTCTGCTGTCTGCTGCCAAACACTAGATCTTATTTATTCTTTTTTTAAATTTTTTACCCATTAACCATCCCTGCTGTATTCCCCCATCTCCCTACCATTCCCAGACTCTGTTAACTGTCCTTTTACTCTCTATCTCCACAAGTTCAAATTTTAAAACTTTTCATTGCCACACGAGTGAGAACATATGAAATTTCTCTTTCTATTCCTTACTTATTTCACTTAACATAATGTCTTCCAGTTCCATCCACAATCCAAATGATAAAATTTTATTCTTTTTTATGGCCAAATAATAGTTTGTTGTGTTATGCACCACATTTTCTTTATCCATTTATCTGTTAATGGACATTTAGGTTGATTCTATGTACTGACTATTGTAAATAGTGCTGCAATATTAAGGGAATGCAAATATTTCTTCAATAAACTGATTTTTTTTTCTTTTGTCCCAGCAGTAAGATTGCTGGATCATATGGTCATTCTATTTTTAGATTTTTTTTTAGAAATGTTTATGCTCTTCTCCATGGTGGATGTACAAATTTAATACCTACAAAGAGTATACAAGGGGTCTACTTTCTCCACATTCTGATCAGCATTCATTATTACTTCCTTTGGGATAAAAATCATTTGAAATGGGATGAGAAGATATGTCATTGTAGTCTTGATTTGCCTATTTCTGGTGATAAGTTATGTTGAACATTTTCTAATATACCTGTTGGTCATTTTGAGGAATATCTATTCAGATCTAGTGCTCATTTTTAAGTCTGATTATTTGATTGTTTTCCTATTGAGTTGTTTGAGTTTCTTGTATTTTCTTGTTATTAATCTTTTGACAGATGGGGAGTTCACAACTAATTTATCATATTCTGTAGGTTGATTCTTGACTTCATTGTTTTTTATTGTTATGCAGAAACTTTTTAGCTTGATGTGATCCCATTTGTCCATTTTTGCATTGATTGCCAGTGCTTTTGAAATATTACTTAAGAAACCTTTTCCCAGATCAATGTCCTGGAGTGTTTCCCCGGTATTTTCTTCTAGTAGTTCAATAGTTTTAGGTCTTATATTTAAGTCTTTAATCCATGATGTTTTGATTTTGTTTATATTTCAAGAGATAGATAGAGATCTAGTTTCATTATTCTAAGTTTGGATATCCAGTTTTTCCAGTATCGTTTATTAAAGAGACTGTTCTTTCCCCAATTTATGTTCTTGGCATCTTTGTCAAAAATGAGTTCACTGTAAATGTGTGGATTAATGTATGGGTTCTCTATTGTGTTTCATCGGTCTATGTGTCTGTTTTTATGCCAATGCCATGCTGTTTTTTTTTACTATAGCTTTGTAGTAATATCTGATTTCAGGTAATGTGACTCCTCCAGTTTTGTTCTTTTTGCTCAAGATGGCTTTGGCTAATTCTGGCTCCTTTGTAATTTCATATACATTTTAGGATGGTTTTTTTCTATTTAAAGAACGTAATTGGTATTTTCATAGGGATTTCACTGAATCTGTAGATTGCTTTGGGTCATATGGACATACTGACAACATTAATTCCTCCAATAAACATAGACAATCTTTTCCATTTTTATGTGTATCCTCTTAAATTTCTTTCATCGGTATTTTATACTCTTCATTGTAGAGATATTTCACTTCTTTGGTTAAGTTTATTTCTAGATATTTTATTTTATTGCTATTATAAATGGGATTATTTTTGGGTTTTTTTTTTTCAGATTGTTTGCAGTTGGCATATAGAAATACTATTATTTTTTTGTATGTTGACTTTGTAACCTGCAACTGTACTGAATTTATTTAACATTTTGAGTTGTCTTTTGAAGAAATCTTTAGGTTTTTCTAAATATAAGATCACATTGTCTGCAAACAAAAATAATTTGACTTTTTTTTCCAATTTCGATTTCCATTTTTTTTTTCATCTAGGACTTTCTACATTATATTGAAAAATAGAAGTTAAAGTGGGCATCCTTGTCATGTTTCAGATCTTAGAGGAAAAGCTTTCTGTTTTCCCCCATTTTGTATGATATTAGTTGTGGGTCTGTCTAAGGTATATGGTTTTTATCATGATGAGATATGTTTCCTTTATATTCAGTTTTTTGAGAACTTTTAGCCATGAAGAGATATGGAATTTTATTGAGTGGTTTTTTTTGGTATCAACTGAAATAATCTTAGAGTTTTTGCCCTTCATTCTGTTAATGTTATGTTTAATGTATTACATTTACTGATTTTCATGTGTTGAGCCATGCTTGCTTTCCTGGGATGAATCCCATTATTCATAATGAATGATTATTTTAATGTTTGTTGAATTCAGTTTGCTAATATTTTGTTAAAGATTTTGTGTCTATGTGGACTTTGTTGTCATTAATAAAAGCAAAGTTAGATGTCTCACATTTTAGCACACATTGTTTAAAAAGGAGGGTGGATCCAAGATGGCCGAGTAGAAACAGTTCTGGAGTGCAGTCCCCAGTGAGAACAACGCAGAGGGTGAGTGAACACATTTCCAAATGAATTATTACTGCCCACAGTCCAGGAGATTCCCGGGCTGAAAACCACCAGGAGTTTCCAGCATGGCTGTTTCAGCAGGTGCAGTGTATATTCGCACAAAAACTCACACAAATCTGGGTGGCTATTTCAAATGATGCCTGGAATGCATGGGAGACAGCCGCCCATTAAACTGAAAAAAAAGGGGGCTGAAACAGGGAGCCAGGTGATCAGGCTTCGTTGGTCACACCCCCACAAAGACAAGCAATCTGAAGTGCTCTGGATTTAGAGTTTCGCAGCATGCACAGCTGGACCCTAGATGGTCCAGCTCTGCTGGGGAAAGGTCGTCTTCCATTACTGAGGCAGTCCACCACTACCAAGGCAGTCTGCCATTACCAAGGCAGTCCACCATTACAGAGGCAGGACACCATTACCAAGGTAGTCTGCCATTACCAAAGCAGTCTGCCATTACAGATGCAGTCCAGCATTACTGAGGCAGTCCGCCATTACTGAAGCAGTTCTAACTATACCTCTATAAACAAAACCACAAGGAAGTTCACAGAGCAGCTGGGCAGAGCCCACAGAAGCTCAGCAATGCCCTGAATAGAACAATAACAAAGGCTGAAGTTGAGGAAGCAATTAATAGCCTACCAACGAGAAAAAGCCCAGGTCCAGATGGGTTCACAGCCGAATTCTACCAGACATACAAAGAGGAGCTGGTATCACTCCTTCTGAAACTATTCCAAATGATCCAAAAAGAGGGAATCCCTCCCAAATCATTTTATGAGACCAGCGTCATCCTGATACCAAAACCCAGCAGTGACTCAACAAAAAAAGAAAACTTCAGGCCAATATCCATCATGAACATAGATGCAAAATTCTTCAATAAAATATGGGCAAACCAATTGCAACAGCACATCAAAAAGCTTATCCATCACGATCAAGTAGGCTTCATCCTGGGGATTCAAGGCTGGTTCAACATACGCAAGTCTACAAACGTAATCCACCACATAAACAGAACCAAAGACAAAAACCACAGGATCATCTCAATAGATGCAGAGAAGGCCTTGGACAAAATTCAACAGCCCTTTATGCTAAAGCCTCTCAATAAACTAGGTATCGATAAAACATACCTCAAAATAATAAAAGCTATTTACAACAAACCCACAGCCAATATCATACTGAATGGGCAAAAACTGGAAGTATTCCTTTTGAAATCTGGCACTAAACAAGGATGTCCCTTCTCACCACTCCTATTCAATATAGTATTGGAACTTCTAGCCAGAGCAATCAGGCAAGAAAAAGAAATAAATGATATTCAATTAGGAAAGGAGGAACTCAAATTGTCTCTATTTGCAGATGACATGACTGTATATTTAGAAGAGCCCATTGTCTCAACCCAAAATCTCCTTAAACTGATAAGAAAATTCAGCAAAGTCTCTGGATACAATATCAAGGTGCTGAAATCACAAGCGTTCCTATACACCAATAACAGACTTAAAGAGAGCCAAATCAAGAATGAACTACCATTCACAATTGCTACAAAGAAAATAAAATACCAAGGAATCCAACTGACAAAGGATATACATAAAGGTCCTCTTCAAGGAGAACTACAAACCACTGCTCAAGGAAATAAACAGACAGAAACATATTCCATGCTTATGGTTAGGAAGAATCAATATCGTAAAAATGGCGATACTGCCCAAAGTAATTTGTAGATTCAGTG
The DNA here is from genome assembly GCF_009761245.1 of Sapajus apella. Classification (NCBI taxonomy): domain Eukaryota; kingdom Metazoa; phylum Chordata; class Mammalia; order Primates; family Cebidae; genus Sapajus; species Sapajus apella. The sequence goes on along the minus strand of NW_022436946.1, from coordinate 67,412,664 downwards.
CTATCCCCATCAAACTACCTATGTCCCTCTTCACAGAAGTGGAAAAAAACACACTAAACTTTGTATGGAACCAAAAGAGAACCCACATAGCCAAGAAAATCCTAAGCAAAAAAGAACAAAGCTAGAGGCATCATGTTACCTGACTTCAAACTATACTGCAAGGCTACAGTAATCAGGAATCAAAACAGCATGGTACTGTTACCAAAACAGAGATATAGACCAATGGAACAGAACAGAGGCCTCAGGGGCAACACCATACATCTAAAACCAACGGATCTTTGACAAACCTGACAAAAACAAGCAATGGGGAAAGGATTCCCTGTTTAATAAATGGCATTGGGAAAACTGGCTAGCCATGTGCAGAAAGCAGAAACTGGACCCCTTCCTGACATCTTACACTAAAATTAACTCCAGATGGATTAAAGACTTAAACATAAAGCCTAACACCATAAAAACCCTAGAAAAGCACCTAGGCAAGACCATTCAGGACATAGGCATAGGCAAGGACTTCATGAACAAAACACTAAAAACATTGGCAACAAAAGCCAAAATAGACAAATGGGATCTAATTAATCTCCAGAGCTTCTATACAGCAAAAGAAACAATCATTAGAGTGAACCGGCAACCAACAGAATGGGAAAACATTTTGCCAATCACCCATCTGACAAAGGGCTAATATCCAGAATCTACAAAGAACCAAAACAGATTTACAAGAAAAAAACAAACAAATCCATTCAAAAGTAGGCGAAGGACATGAACAGACACTTTTCAAAAGAAGACATTTAGGAGGCCAACAAACATATGAAAAAATACTTGTCACTGGTCATTAGAGAAATGCAAATTAAAACCACATCGAGATACCATCTCATGCCAGTTAGAAGGGCAATCATTAAAAAATCAGGAGACAACAGATGCTGGAGAGGATGTGGAGAAACAGGAACACTTTTACACTGTTGTTGGGAGTGTAAATTAGTTCAACAATTATGGAAGACACTGTGGCGATTCCTCAAGGACCTAGAAATAGAAATTCCATTTGACCCAGCAATTCCATTACTAGGTACATACCCAAAGAACTATAAATCATTCTATAATAAAGACACATGTACACATATGTTTATTGTGGCACTGTTTACAATAGCAAAGACCTGGATGCCCATCAATGATAGACTGGACAAGGAAAATGTGGCACATATACACCATGGAATACTATGCGGCCATAAAAAATGGTGAATTGGTGTCTTCTGTCGGGACATGAATGAATCTGGAAACTATCACTTTCAGCAAACTGACAGAAGAAGAGAAAAACAAACAATGCATGTTCTCACTCATAGGTGGGTGTTGAACAATGAGAACACATGGACACAGGGAGAGAAGCCCCACACACTGGGGTATGTTGGGGGGGAATTTGGGAGGAACAGTGGGGAGCAGGGAGGTTGGGAAGGGATAACAGGGATAGAAATGCCAGATCTAGGTGACGAGGGAATGGAGGCAGCAAACCACATTGCCATGTATGTACCTATGCAACAATCCTGCATGTTTTGCACGTTTATTGCACCTAAAGTGCAATAATACATATATATATATATGTGTGTGTGTGTGTGTGTGTGTGTGTGTGTGTATATGTGTGTGTGTGTGTGTATATATATATATATATATATATATACACATATATATATATATATAAAGGAGGGGAGCATCACATACTGGGGTCTGCTGGGGGACTAGGAGAGGGGCAGAGGGTGGTGGGGAGGTTGGGGAGGGATAACATGGGGGAAATGCCAGATATAAGTGATGGGGGGATGGAGGCAGCAAACCACATTGCCATGTATGTACATATGCAACAATCCTGTAATATCTGCACATGTACCCCAGTACCTAATGTATGATAAAAATATATATATAATAAATTTTTTAAAAGAATTATAAAATTGAGTGTGAGAAAATATTAAAAAACAATATCTTATATTTTGTTCTATTTTAGTTTTGTCCTTATATTCTTCACAGGATACATTAAATTAAAAGCTATTGAGATTTTTGAACAAAGTCCTATATGAGAATGAGAATATGACCTCTATGATTACATTTGCCAACATAAAAAAAGACATAAGTAGGTATTATTATTGTACTTGTTTACAAGGTCTTGGATTTAAAAATATAATTCTCTTTAAAAGAATAGAAATTTTTTCTTCTCATTTAGAAAAATACTATGAAATGTTTTTAGCCTTTGAGAGTCAATTGATTCAACTAAACACTCAGAGACAACTGAATAAATAAAAACAAGATATTTGCATGATTCATTTCAAGTTTAAACTTTATATAAAAGCAGCAAAGACTTAAAGAGAAAAATAACATTATACCACCAATAGGCAGACTTTGGTATAGAAATCTGGATTAAAATTCAAAAATCATTTACAATGATACAGAATATCAATAGGTGAAACTATTTTTAAAAGTCTCATGATAGTCATAATATATGCCACAAGCTCTTTGATAAGATCCAATATTCATAACTAAAAAACAACTGTTAAACACTATAAATAAAAACATATTTTAACATGTAAAGAACTCATATTTAAAACCAATAATCACCATTCTAATACTAATACTACATTCTAATACTAATAATGTGATGAAGCACTTAAGATTGTCTTAAAATCAGGAAGAACAACCAAAATGCCCATGTTGTTGTGAAATAGAAACTAGTCTGGGCTGGGTGCAGTGGCTCACACCTGTAACCCCATCACTTTGGGAGGCTGAGGTGGGTGGATCACCTCAGGTCAGGAGTTTAAGACCAGCCTGGTCAACATGGTAAAACCCTGTCTCTATTACAAATACAAAAATTTGCTGGGCATTGTGGCACAGGCCTGCAATTCCAGCAACTTGGAAGGCTGAGGCAGGAGAATCACTTGAACCTGGAAGGCAGAGGTTGCAGTGAGCCAAGATCATGCCACTGCACTCCAGCCTGGGAGACACAGCAAGACTCTGCCTCCAAAAAATAAAAATTAAATAAATAAATAAAAGAAACTAGTAATCCAATTCTTGAAAACTGATATGGTTTGGATTTTTATTCCCACCCAAATCTCATGTTGAACTAAAAGAGGGGCATAGTGAGAGGTAATTAGATCATAGGGATGAATTTCCTCTTTGCTCTTCTCATGATAGTGAGTGAGTTCTCATAAAATCTGATGGTTTAAAAGTGTGTATTACTTTCCTCTTAGTGCTCTCTATCCTGCTGCCATGTGAAGAAAGTGCTAGCTTACCCTTCATCTTCCAACATCCTTGTAAGTTTCCTGAGGACTCCCAGTCATGCTTCCTGTTAAGCCTGAGGAACTGTGAGTCAATTAAACCTCTTTCCTTTATAAATTACCCAGTCTCAGGTAGCTCTATATAGCAGTATGAGAATAGACTAATACAGAAAATTGGTACCAGAAGAATGGAGTACTACTATAAAGATACCTGAAAACATGGAAGGGACTTTGGAACTAAATACTGGACAGAGTTTGGAGCAGTTTCGAAGGCTCAGAAGAAGATAGGAAGATATAGGAAAGCTTGGGACTTCCTAGAGGCTTGTTGAATAGTTTTGACCAAAATGCTGATAGTGATATGGGCACCGAAGTACAGACTGAGGTGATCTCAGATGGAGATGAGGAACTTACTGAGAACTAGAATAAACGTCACTCTTCCCATGCTTTAGCAAAGATACTGGTGGCATTTTGTCCCTGCCCTAGAGATCTGTGGAACTTTGAACTTGAGAGAGATGATTTAGAGTATCTGATGGAAGAAATTTCTAAGTAGCAAAGCATTCAAGATGTGACCTAGATGTTTCTAAAAGTGTTCACTTATATGTGTGGGCAAAAAGATGATCTAAAACTGAAATTTACACTTAAAGGGAAAAAGAGCATAAAAGTTTGGAAAATTTGCAGCCTTATCATGTTGTAGAAAATAAAAAACTTATTTTCTGGAAAGAAATTCAGGCCTGCTACAGAAATTTGCTCAAGTAAAGAGGAGCTGAATGTTAATAGCCATAACAATAGAGAAAATGTCTCCATGGCATTTGAGAGACCAGCAGCCCCTACCATCACAGATCCAGAGGCCTAGGGAAAAGAAATAGTTTTATGTGTCAGGCCCAGGCCTCAACAGCTCTGTGCAGCCTCAGGAAATGGCACCCTTCATCCCAGCCACTCTAGCTCTAGGCTTGGCTAAAATGGGCCAAGCTACAGCTTGGGCCCCAAGCCTTGGCCATTTTGGGTGATGGGTGTTTGTGCCGGGCCTGTGGGTGTGCAGAAGGCAAAAATTAAGGTTTGGGAGCCTCCTCCTAAATTTCGGAGGATGTAAGAAAATGCCTGGATGTCTAGGCAGAAGTTTGTTGCAGGGGCAGAGCCCTCATGAAGAACCTCTACTAGGGCAGTGTGGAGGAGAAATGTGGGGATTGGAGCTTCCACACAGAGCCTCCACTGGCGCACTGCCTAGTGGAGTTGTGAGATGAGACGAGGGCCACCATACTCCAGACCCCAGAATGGTGGAGTCACTGACAGCTTGCACTGTGCACATGGAAAAGATTCAGCCACTCAATGTCAGCCTATAAAAGCAGCCATGGAGGCTGTACCCTACAAAGTAACAGGCACAGAGCTGCCCAAGGCCTTGGGAGCCCACTTCTTACATCAGTGTGCCCTGTATATGACACACGGAGTCAAAGGAGATTATTTTGTAGCGTTATGATCTAATGACTGCCCTGAGGGGATTCAGACTTGTATGGGGCCTATAGCCCCTTTGTTTTGGTTAATTTTTCCTATTTGGAATAGGAGCATTTACCCAATTTCTGTACCTCCATTGTATTTTGGAAGCTACTAAATTATTTCTTATTTTACAGGCTTATAGGTGGAAGGGACTTACTTTGTCTCAGATAAGACTTTAGACTATGGAATTTTGAGTTAATGCTGAAATGAGTCAAGACTAGGGGACTGTTGAGAAGGAGTATTTTGCAATATGATGACATGAGTTTTGGGAGGGTCCAGGGGAAGAATAATATGGTTTGGATCTGTGTCCCTGCCCAAATCTCATGTCAAATTTGAGGAGGGGCCTGTGGGAGGGGGATGATTGGATCATTGGGGTGATTTCTCCCTTTCTGTTCTCATGATAGTGACTGAGATCTTATGAGATCTGATGGTTTAAGAGTGTATAGCATTTCTCACTTTGTGTTCTCTCTCTCCTGTCACCACAAAAAGAAGGTGTTAGCTTCTTCTTCACCTTCTACCAAGAAGTTCTTTATAGCAGTGTGAGAACAAACTAATACAATAACTATAAACATAAATACACTAGAACTTCACTACTGCCCACTAAACCTCATTAAAATCTTTAGAGCTAATAAAATAATTTAATAAATTACCTGCTTATAAAATATACAAATATTAATAGCTATCTTCTGTATCAACAGTTAATATGACCTATTTCATATTGGGAACCATAATCCTAAAACATCTAACATTAGCTTTCCTTAGAGGCTGGTAGGGAGAAAACTACAAAAGTCTACTGCAAGAGATAGAACACTTTAATAATTGAAGGGATATGCCAAGTTCCTAGAGAGTACGTTTGAAAAATTTGAAGATATTATTTTACCAAGTTAATTTTATGTTTAATATGTATCTAGGCCAGGCACAGTGCCTAACGCCTGCAATCTCAGCATTTTGAGAGGTCGAGGTGGGCAGATCACCTGAGGCCAGGAGTTCAAGACCAGCCTGGCCAACATGGTGAAACCCCTTCTCTACTAAAAATACAAAAGTTAGCCAGGCATGGTAGTGGGTGCCTATAATCCCAGCTATTTGGTAGGCTTGAGGCTGGAGAATTGCTTGAACCTGAGAGGTGGAGATTGCAGCGAGCCAAGATTGTGCCACTGTACTCCAGCCTGGGTGACAGAGTGAGACTCCATCTCAAAAAATAAAACACACACACACACACACACACACACACATATATATATATATATATATATGTCTAATAAAAATTCCAATGGGATTGTTTTTGGAGCTTGATGAAATGCTTCAAAAGTTCATAAGCCACAATAATAAACAAGATTTTCTAAATAATTCTCTTTTTTTTTTTTTGAGATGAAGTCTCCCTCTGTCACCCATGCTGGAGTGCAGCAGCACAATCTTGGCTCACTGCAACCTCTGCCTCCCAGGTTCAATTGATTCTTCTGCCTCAGTCTCCCGAGTAGCCGGGATTACAGGAATGAGCCACCATGCCCAGCCCTTAAATATTTTTAAAACATGGGTAACTAGAGGGAACTAGCCTATAGCTATTAAAAGATACTGGAAATCTATATTGCCCTTTATGGCTGCTCTGCTTTTGATATTTAGTGATAATTCAGATATTTTATAATTTTGTTCATAAAAATCAAATTGTCTATACAATTTTGTCTAAATTACTTACATATGTGAAAATAAAGTGACCAAAGAGTTATCATGCAGAATATTAGTATTTCAGGCATTATAGACTCACATTGATTTGAAATATTTGCCACTTAGGAATAGTATATAGAAACATATCATATCTGTTTCTGCTGCTGCTACAATTTAGATACCTTTCATCTCTCCCATGACTATTGAAGTAATTTTCTGCCTGGTCTACTCAGTTTCTGCAATACAGCATTCACAGGGCTGAGACAGTCATCTGTACAGAAATAAACAACACACTTCTTCCCACCACTGGTGTTTCCCTGTTAGCTACTCCACTTAGACCTGTCAGTATGGCTCACTGCACAGCTCTAACCTCATTCCCTATCACCCTTCTGCTATGAACTTATGTCCCAGTTGCCCAGAACATGTTAGGCACATTCTCTTATTTATATCATGGTCAATGTTCTTTGCATATAATTTGCTTTCTGACTAGAATGCTATTGTAATATTCTATTCAAACACATCCAATACTGAAAGTCTTAATTTAGACATCAAAACTTTGCATTACTTTCATTTTTATTGTTATCTTTTTCTATTTCATGGAAGATCCATGAAGGCAGTATCTAGATGGCCTCTCCATCTCCACTACCTAGACCAGTGCCTGCCACTTAGTCGAAGCTCAATAAGTATCTGTTACGTGAATGACATCTACTACAGCTGTATCACATTTCATTATAATTGTTTGCTTATTTATACTGTTCGAAAATAAAAATGTGTTTAGAGGCGTTTTTTGTTTTCAGTGCATGAGCACATGGTCAACTACTGCTGAAATGGGGCATGTAGTTTAAAAAAAGGTTAAATGAGTAAATAAATAAATTTAAAAATACAATGGTACAACAAAGGATACAGGCATTACCTACAACTAGCACAAACTATAATGGAAACTATTTATTAAAAGAGCCATTGAAACACACGCATACACATACATACACACACACACACACGCATATATATATAAAACAGTTATATATATTTTTATATTGTTTTATAATTACTTGATATTTATTGCTAATGTAGGTAAATATGCTTAGATATTTTCACAATCAGCATTCTTTTTATATATTACCTTAAAACAAAATGACAACTTTGACTCTTCAGTACATATTCTACTGTACTGCAAGTGTTAAGCACTGATGCTGGTTTCATCACTTGCATTATCCATTTTAACCTAATAGGGACTTTGTGGAGAGCAGCCTTTTTTTTACTGCATTTTAGGTTTTGGGGTGCATGTGAAGAACATGCAAGATTGCTGCATAGGTACACACATGGCAGTGTGATTCGCTGCCTTCCTCCCCTTCACCTATACCTGGCATTTCTCCCCATGCTATTGGAGAGCAGCCTTTCTTAAGGGTTCCTTTTTTGAATAGAATCTTGAGCTTCTTTATAATTTTTTGGTCAAACACTTAGTATTACTTGTGTATCACATCCAGGAAATTGTTTTCTGAGAAAACAAAAATACAATAAAAACATGAGGAAAATGCTAAAAATAACATTTTTAGCACTGTCAATAAATTAGCATATCTATATACAGTAGGCAGTCTACAAATCCCATATATATCTTTTATAAAATTTTTTTATCTCTGTGCATAAAGATGAATACATTTGGCTTCTATCTGTATAGTTATTTGAAAGCAGTAAGTCTGGCAGTCTTTTAAAGAACTCTGTCATTAAAATTTGTCTTTAATTCAGACTATTCAAATCAGTCTAAATTACCAATATTTATTTTTTAGGCATATTTTGTTTTATTGTGCTTTGCTTTATTGAACTTTGAGGTACCGTGTTTTTTACAAATTGAAGGACTGTCACAATCCTGTTTCAACAAGTCTTTCCTGTAAGTGCCATTCTTCCAATAGCAGGTGCTCATTTCATGTCTCTTTGTCACATTTTGGTAAATCTTGTAATATTCTAAACTTTTTTGCTATTACTCTATCTGTTATGATGATATGTGATCAGTGATCTTTGAAGTTACTATTGTAATTGTTTTAGTGTACCACAAACTGTGCCCCTATAATCAATAAATGTGTATGTTCTGACTACTCCACTGACCAGCCTTTCCTCTATCTCTCTCCCACTCCTCTTGCCTCCTTATTCCCTCCAAAAATAAACAGTATTAAAAGTAGCCCAATACATAATTCTATAATGGACTCTAAGTGTTCAAGTTAAAGGAAGAGTTGCATATCACTTCCTTAAAATAAAAAGCTAGAAATAATTAAGCTTAGTGAGGAACACATGTTGAAAACCGAGACAGACAAGAGGCTTTTGAAGGAAATTAAAAGTGCTATTCCAGTGAAACCATGAATGATTTAAATAAAAAAAAAGAAAGAAAGAAAAGGAAAAGAAAAGCAGCCTATTGCCACTATGGAGAAAGTTTGAGCAGTCTTGATAGAAGATCAAACCAGCTGTAACATGTCTTTATGCCACAGCTTAATCCACTGCAAGACTAACTCTCTCCAATTCTATAAAGGAAAAAGAGGTGAGGAAACTACAGAAGGAAAGTTTCAAGCTAGCAGGGGTTAGTTTATGAGGTTGAAGAAAATAAGCCACATCCATAACATCAAAATGCAAGATGAGGCAGCAAAGTGCTGATGGAGGAGTAGCAGCAAGTTACGCAGAAGATCTAGTTAAAATAACTAATCACTGATGAAGGGGGTTACACTAAACAACAAATATCCCCCTGTAGATGAAACAGTGTTATATTAGAAAAAGGTGTTATCCAGGATCTTCATGGCTTGAGAGGATGCCTGGCTTCAGAGCTTCAAAGGATAGTCTCTCTTGTTATAAGCTAATGTATCTACTGACTTGAAGTTGAAGCCTATGCTCATTTATCATTCTGAAAATTCTAAAAGCCTTAAGAATTATGCTAACTCAACTCTGCCTATGCCCTAGAAATGAAACAACAATGCTTGGATGACAGAACAATGCTGTTGATAGCATGGTTTACTGAATATTTACAGCTCATTGTTGAAACCAAATGCTAAAAAACAAAGATTCCTTTCAAAATACTACCATTCATTGACAATTTACTAGGTCACCCAAGAGCTCTGATCATGATGTATGAAGAGATTAATGTTGTTTCCATGCCTGCTAACAAGATCCATTCTGAAGCCTGTGGATCAAGAAATAATTTTAACTTTCAAATCTTATTATTTAAGAAATATATTTTCCAGGCTAGAGCTGCCATAGACAATGATTCCTCTGATGTAGCCAGACAAAGGAAATTGAAAATCTTCTAGAAAAGATTTGCTACTCTAGATACCATTAAGAACATGTGTGAATCATGGGTGGATATCAAAATATCATTATAGGAGTTTGGAAGAACTGGATTCCAACCTTCATGAATGACTTTGAGGGGTCCAAGACTTCAGTGGCGGGAAATAACTGCAGATGTGTTGGAAACAGCAAGAGAAGTAGCGTTAGAAGTGGAGCCTTGAAGATGTGACTGAATCGATGCAATCTCATAATAAAGATTGAATGATGAAGTGTTGCCTGATATAAATAAGCAAAGAAAGTGGTTTCATGAAATGGAATCTACTACTGGTAAAGATGCCATGAATGTTGGTGAAATGACAACAAAAGATTTAGAATATCATATAAACTTAGTTTACAAAGCAATGGCAGCGTTTGAGAGGACTGAGTCCGACTATGAAAAAAGCTCTACTGTGAGTAAAATGTCAAGCATCCTTACATGCTACGGAAAAATATTTTGTAAAAGAGTCAATCAGAAATGTAGAAAACTTCATCGTTGTCTTATTTTAAGAAATCACAACCACCTCAATCTTTAGCAACCATCATTCTGATTAGTTAGTTGGCAGCCATCAGCGTCAAAGCAAGACCCTCCATAAGCAATAAGACGATGACTCTGAAGTGTCAGACATTCATTAGCATATTTAGCAATAAATAATTTTTAAACCACGGTATGCACACAGTTTTTTTTATATATAATGCTATTGCACACTTAATAAACTATAAACATAACTTACTGTGTACCAAGAAACCAAATAATTTATGTGATTTGCTTTACAGTGACACTTGCTTTATTGCAGTTCTCTGGAACCAAACCCATGATATTTCCAAGGTATGCCTGTATTAACAGGATTTAGGTAACCAATCACTGTTTGTTACAAATTGTTTTTTCATGTAGCAAACTGTTCTTAAATGAGCATATTTATAAATTTGGATTTTTTTTTTTTACTTAAAAAAATGTTTTAAAGAGAGACAAAACCAAAACACGAGTTTGAATTTGGGATTAAGTTTGCTCATACTGAGGTAAATAGGAGGCAAATAAATAGAAAATTTCACATAACATTCAAATAAAAATAGAATGAGAGCAGACATTTGGGTATTTACTTTCGTTTATCTCAGATTAATATGGACTCTCATTTGACAGTTTTCTGATTATAATCAGTAAAACATCCCCAAATCACTACCATCAATTTATACCGTTTTCTCTCCTAAAATCCAAGGAGGTGGTACTTAGTTAAAACAAGAGGAAAAAAAAAAAAGACTTTCTAAAAGTATCTCATATATAAGAAAATATATAATGGAATGTAGCATGGTATCCAGCAAAGCTCTTTGAGAACACAAATGCTTATTTATTTATATTTATATTTTCTTATTTTTGTTTAGTTTTATTAATTTAAAAAAGATTTAGTTTGCTTAAAAATGTGACTTAAACAGAGAACTGAAATTGTCTATATTCAGTACAGTAGCACAAACCATTTTGTTCTTTTTTCTGGTCACATAATTAGATCTAGCATGAACACACACACTTACAAAGACACCAGTAGCTACAGAAAATGCTTATACTAAGAAGAATTTCACTCAACACCCTTGTTTTCTTTTTAAAAGTACAAAATGTCACAGAAATTACTGATAGTTTCAAATGTTGCTAATGACAGTGGTTCAGTTATTAATCTCTTGAAGAAAATACAAAGTACTAGGTCTCTTATTTTCTGAAATTATGAAATGCCATCTCTACCTTTCCCTGGTGTCTAGGTCCTGGCCTTTTGTTTTATTGCCACAAGTAATGGGTCACCTTAGCATAGAGGAAAAACAAAAGCTACCAGTAGCTATCCAAACCAGAAGCCCTGGAGACAAATTATAAAAATGCATGTTAATGATCAAAGAACAACTTCTCCCATTACGCCAAAATATGGTAAAAGTTTCCTTTGCTTTATGTTTCTATTGTGTGTGTGTGTGTGTGTCCATGGTAGCCACATTCCCTAATTGGGTTGTCTATCTGGAATAAGTTAAAGCCAGAAGTGTTTGTATCTGCCTTACTTCTGCTTTTCTTAATACTTGCTTAGCTTCACAGTTAAAAGTAGAACTGGTAAATGCAAAGATCATGCAATACTGTTGCACTGATGAATTGCATTGATTTCAAATGTTGCCAAAGGGACTAGAAATAAGAGCAAGTGAAAGCATCCAGATCTAGCTGATAGGAGAGATGAACCCGCTTCTGGGACTGGGTTGCATACTCAGCACTTATTTGTGCTGAGACCAGGTGTTCTGCCTCACTTCTGTTATGGAAGAGCTAAGACAAAGAGCTTAGGAATGCCTCAGCTGGAGCCTACACACTCCAATGCCATGACCACAAACCCCTATACCAGTTTTGAACAGTGGCAAATCAGCAGGTTTCACACTACCCTAAGGACTAAGTCATCAAACCAGCTGATTCAAGATTTATATCAGAACCCAAACTCTGTAAAAATCAGATTTAACCCTTTCCAAAAGAGCCTTTAATATGTAATAATAGCTGTCTCTAAAGACTGAAAAATAAAGTGCCTGGACACAGCTTCTGAAGTAGCTGATGAGCATCAATTTTGCTACTAGACAAAGTCAAGCAACTTGAATTTGGCAAATAATTTTGTTGAGAAAATAAGCATTGCCAAAAAGGGGTTTTGGCTGCTGATTGAATTTTTTCCCTTCGCACTTGATACACTTTGAAAATAGACATAGGAAGCCCTTGGTTAAACCAAATAAAACCTGCATATATCAGATTATTGGTCTCATGTGTGACTTCTGGGTATATTTTTGAGCATAGCATCCACCTAAAGGCTTTTAAAATTAGGGCTTTTCCATGAATGTGGTAAAAATGTAATTTATAACAAGGTCACTAATAGAATATACTTGCATGACTCATTTATCCTTTTATAGGATATGCATGGCCAGACATAAGCGTCTTATCTACAGTGTTTCTAAATTACCTCTCTGGAACTTTCATCCAGCCCTAAGAAACTTCAAAGTAAGAGTAAGAGAAACATATTTCTAATGGGTAAGTTTAAAAACAGGTAAATGATTCTTAAATAAAAGAAAGAGAATCTCTAAGGAGTTGTGTGCAAGAATCTGCACTTTTACAAGCACTTGAAGTGGCAATAACAGAAACATTGTGGAGAAATCAAATTGAAATGAAAATTTAAGAATTTTAAGGATACCAAAAAGTTTCTATGTATTAAAGAATATAAGACAATGCTTCTTAAATATTGTATGTTTTAATAGTAACTATAACTGGAAAACAAGACAAAAATAAAATAAAAACAAGACAAAAATAAAATAAAAACTGTGCTTTGATTTTAAGGAAAAAGTAATTTGAATTAGTAATGACTCTATAATGGAGCAATTTTTCCCCCACCCAGATAGTGAGGGACAAGCAACACCATGGGCCAAAGGGAAACTTTCTGCAGGCTACTTGAACATTTTAAAATGTCACAAAAGTTTATAATTTTAAAACTACAATAAAAAAAAGACAGCTAGTCTATGATATTGGTGCATTAATACTTCAGGTGTAACATTATTCTTTCTCTGCTTGTCTTTATAATCTATCAGTTTTAATTATTATGATATCAGAGCTATAAAAAGAAATAAACAACTCATGGGGATAGAGAGTAGAATAATGGTTACCAGAGGCTGGAAAGGGTAGTTGGAGTGGGGGATAAAGAGGGAATGGTTAGTGGATAAAAGTATAGCCAGATAGAAAGAATAAGATCTAGAGTTTGGTACCACAATAGGGTGACTATAGTTAGGAATAATTTATTGCATATTTAAAAATAACGCAAAGAGTGGAATTAGAATGTTCCGTTTGCATTTTGAAGTTTCATTTGCAGTTGGGCATTCAGTCATCACCAACACTGGTCCCACCTATTTTCATTCAAATGGAGAGAATTAATTCATTGAACAAATTATGGAAGAGCCCAGGCAAACTACTTATTTTCTTTTTTTATCAAATTAGGGATTATACTTTATTTCCTTTTCAGTAGAAAATTGCTGCTGCTTTCTGGTTATATAAAGCTTGAGACAGGAAGCTACATATAATTTTTTTTCTCTATTGAATAGCTTTATTGCCTTAGTATACACTTGTCAAATAAAAGTGAAGTTGATGATCAAGCTCAAAGTCAGCTTTACTTCAAAATGAGTTGGGCATGAGCCTTGGGCTCTTGGATATCTGAGAGGTCTCTGATAAGGAACACCGCTGCTCCCAGTTCCTCAGACTCCTTGAGCAGTACCCATAGTTCCAAGCAACCCTGACAGGCTGAGGTCGCAGGGAAAGAAGAAGCTGTATTTAGCCTCACCTCCATAGCCTGGCAGAACCACCAAGCCCCTGGAGCATGTTTCCTTCCAAAAATAACTGAACATAGGAAAATGAGGATGAGGGTAAATAAAATTACAAAATGGAGAGTGACAAAAGGCAGGGCTGCACACTGTCTGCAGGTCTTCCTTCTGTGTAGACTCAACATCGTTCTCCAAATGTTGATATCAATTCTGCCATCTGCATTTCTGGGATTTGAGACCTACAGCACTTCGTTTTATCCACAACAGAGAATTCTGGTACACTTGGCCTGAGAAGTCAGTTTAAACATAGTCTGGTTTTCAGTCTTTGCCTGAAACTTGGTTGAAATATTTGATATTCAAGATGGGTGTGGTGTCTCACGCCTGTAAATCCCAGCACTTTGGGAGGCCAAGGCTGGTGGATCACCTGAGGTCAGGAGTTTGAAACCAGCCTGGCCAACATGGCAAAACCCTGTCTCTACTAAAATTACAAACATTAGCTGGGCGCCGTTGTGGGTGCCTGTAATCCCTCCTACTAGGGAAGCCGAGACAGGAGAATCTCTTGAACCTGGGAGGCGGAGGTTGCAGTGAGCCAAAATCGCGCCATTTGCACTCCAGCCTGGGTGACAGAGTGAGATTCCGTCTCAAAAAGAAGAAAGAAAAAAAAAATGATATATGAAAGAGTTTGTATAAAGAATAGGCTAAATATCTATTCTTCCAGCTTTATCTCTGTATTAAGTTATATCATAAGAAAGTCAAGTTGCTACATTATATTATCTTAGCTCCTTGCAGAAATGCCTTCTAAAGGTCAACATTTAATGTTATGCTCTCAGCTTTTATAAAGGTGCAATCAAAACCCTGGACATTTAACTGGCTACTCATTGTCCCTTTTGTAAGTATCCCCATAATAAATTCCTTCTAACGTTTAGGCAAAGAAAGTTTTTTCTTCAGATGGATTTTAATGCTATTTTTTATTTGTCAGAGAAAAACTAAATAAATCATTTCATTTCTCTTTTTAAATTGTCTCCCAAATCCACAGTGAAGCTACAATAACTAAGCCATCTTAATTTCCCATTATAATGAGCTAGTTCGCTCTCCCTCTCCATATTCAATCAGTGTTACTTATACTTGAGATCTATAGATTACTTATTTCAGAATCACCTAGAAATTCTTTGAAATATACAGGTCCCTTAGCCACAGCCCAGAGATTCTGATACACTCCCTTGAAAGGGGCAGAGAAGCATTCATTTCTTTCAAGCAAGCTTCATACTCAATAGGCACCCTTGAGTTTGGAACTAGTCTGTAATTCCGAAAGGCCTTTTAGTGGTGTTAAGGGATTCACAATTTATTTGCTTTAATTGAATAATGTGACTGATATGAAATATTTACACACATACACATGCTCTTTTTTGGTCACAAAAGTAAGATGATAAAGGAACAGATGACCAGAGAGAAAGGGTCAACAAGAAGACCTTCTACTGTTGACATGTTTAAAACTCACATACAGGTGTGCTGCTCACCACTAAGGCCATATTAAGAAAAAAAAAGTGCATAAAGAAACCAAGAAATTCTGGAAGGAAACCTAGCAAGTATTTTTGCAGAAAGGGATAAAACTTCAGAATTCTAGTTTCCAGGTACCTAAGCACAGGATCTCACATTATTTGCAGGGTTTTTTCTTTAAAGCTTTTTAATGCAAAAGGTTTTGTCTGGGTTGTAAACTAATTGCAGGAGTTTGATTACTAGATACTTTTCTAAATTGCCTCTGCAAATGGGTTTTACAAACATTAAAACCAGGGTATAGCCACTTTACAATGAATGCCATTGGTAGAAATCCTAGACATTTATACAATAGCATTTTTTTCTAGCACAATTATTGATTCTGTCCAGGGTAGACACAAATCAAAGGTATAGAAAGTTAGCATATAATTCAGTTTACCGAAGCAAATTAAAAAATAAGTTATACAAAGAATTTTTTTCAAGAAATCATGGGTACTTTACAGCATACTCAAAATCGCATAATAGGTAAAATAGACTAAATTTATTTTCAAAACTATGTGAATGCAATCTGATATTTTCTTTATCAAATGAATCTTTTCTTTTTGTAGATTTCACATGGTGAGCTATCTCACTTTTCCATGAAGAATTATATAAAAACAAATGTCACTAATTCGTGGTTACAACCTGTCAATTAAGTTTGAAAATTAAAATACAAAATTAAAAGGTGGTAGTTAATGGTTTTAAACTCTCTATTTAGTCTTTCAAAAAGTATGGCAAGATGAGCACAAATATCTGATCTCCTTTGGTTATAACTAACAGAAATAACCAAAATAGTAGAAACATAGTAATAACTATTTTTTTAAAAATCCGATGGCACTGAAAACTAGGTAAGCTGACACTCATAGGGCACAAAGCTCAAGAAATGTCTGTTTTGAATAGTACAAGTAGAATCAGAAAGAAAGAATATCTTTTGAGGCAACTCAAAACTCCTTTTTCTAAGAAAGCAATATAGCCTCACAGAAAAACAGTAGACATATTAGGAGAAGCTCATTTATATTTCCTGTTTTTAAGAAGCAAAGGCCCTGAAATAGAGAAGAATTCCAAGTAGTACTATAAATCATAATCAGTAGTTAAGCTGAGGAACCAAGAGCTTAACCAAGTCCAGCTATGCCTAAAGAAAGGCCAGCTACTTGTTGGTTTGGTAAATGAATTTTATAGTTGAATAAGGTCATTATCTAAAATAGAAATAGTTAAAACCTATGATCAGGGAATATTTATAAAATAATAATAAAAAATACTTCACATAAAAATGTTGAGATGCAGCCAAAACCACTCTCCAAAAATACATAGTAACTTTTACTCTTTTAGTGGTTGAACAGGAAGAAATAAAAATAAATTAACTAAATAATCAATTCAATAAATTAGGACTAGAACAAGAAAACAAACCAGGATAGGCAGGAGAAATAAATAATGGCTAATATTTGAGTTTTCACTTTTCTACTTTTGTCCGTACTTACTCCTCCTTACTACTCAATGACGCAGATACCATTAATAATACTATTTTATAGATGAGGAAACTGAGATGCACAGAGTTCAGTTTAAAAATGCAAAAGTGGAACAACTGACAAAACAATACTTAGTTATTAGCAAAAATTAAAAACAGAAAAAGATTTTATGGATGTTATTGGCAATGCACAAGATGATATGACCACAGATAAAAATATATTAACAAAATTTAAAAGAATATTATATTTGGCTCTCTTATGGGACATTGGAAATATAAAAAAAATTGATGAACTCTTAAGTAAAATGTAAATCACTAACTTTGGCTCAAGAAGGGTAAAAAACTCTGAACATCAAATAACTAAAAATATTGCCAATGCATTCCTCAAAGTAATGGCACAGGCCTGGATACTTTTAAGGATGGTTGGGTAAAAAATTAGTACATATTCAAAATTTCTTTTCTTCTCCAGAAGTCTTTATTTTTTAAATTAGTAATAAATTATTTATTAATTTATTTAAATTTCCTTGATTTTAAAAAATTTTTATTTTAGGTTTGGAGGTACATGTGAAGGTTTGTTACATAGGTAGACTCATGTCATGGGGACTTGATGTACAAATTATTTCATTACCCAGGTACAAAGCCCAGTACCCAACAGTTATCTTCTCCGCTCCTCTCCTTCTTCTCACCCTCCAACCTCAAGTAGATTCCAGTGTCTGTTGTTTCCTTCCAAATTTCAATTAACTTCCCTGTAAATCATCTCACTTTTCATGGCTACCCTCTATTGCTTCCAAATTTCTTTCAAATTTTAGAGAACAAATTGTTCCCAGGCTATAATTGTTCCATTTCCAAGTCAAGATGTAAAACTGAATACGTATATTAGCTTATTCTTTATTGAGAGACTAAATCAAATGGTAATAAAGGAATGCAGAAAGTGTATACTTAAAACTACACACCAAATTAGAGGCAGACTAAAAGTGGACAGTACTACATTTCTAGAGCCCATCTCTAAAAGACAAAAGGTAAATTGTGTGTTGTCAGTGACACAATGTTGGTAAACTGGTAGCTGCTGCAAGAAAGAAAGTCAGGCTACCTGGAAGAAATCAACAGGTACAATCTCATGTATGGCGAGGACAGAAGAAGTGGGGCTATTTACAGCATGACTAATTGAAGTTCAAAATATGTACAGGTTGATTCCTCCACCCACCCATTCCTCCACCTCCTCCTTCCATTTTCATCTAGAGGGAAAGACCGAGAAAGCTAGAGAGAGAGAGAGAGAGAGAGAGAGAAAAGAGTAGTGTTTGGGGAGAAATAAGGCAAGTAGGGTAGATCATGTTCCAAAGCCATCTTTGTTCTAGCAAGTGGGGATCATCCAATTTAATGAAGCAAGTGCTGCACACCAACGCTGAAGTAATTGCTGTCAGCTGACAACCCACACTAGCCTCCGAGTCGGCCTCTCTGTTGTTTTATTCCTAAAATTTTAATGAGTAGTCCACAATGACCAGATATTTAAAGAAAGCCAGCAACATGAAAAGGAAAGACTGAGAGACAAAAACTAAAAATGTGTACCAAAGGAAAGGGCAGTAGTTTGGAGGAAAGCAGGAGAAAAAAAATAAACTATTCTCAAAACCAGTTTTTCTCAGATTACCTATACAGGATGGAAGAGATGTTATCAATTGATAAAATTGGAATATAGATGGTAGATTCAATAAAAGCTTTGTATCAATGATAAATTTACTGAGGTTGCAGTAAACTGTACTGCAAGAATATAAAATTCTTAAGATACATATGTTGAAAGATTTAGTGGCAAAGAGGTATACTACAGCTGTGTGTGTGTGTGTGCGTGCGTGCGTGTGTGTGTGTGTCTGCATCTATGAATTTAACCATTGATCAAAAATATAAAAAAGGAAGCTTACATTAATACTGAACATGCACCTACATTTCTCTTATTTCCTAAAAAAATCCAATTCAACAACTATTTTCATTCCATTTGTATTGTATTAGTTGTTATGTTACCTAGAGATGATTTAAAGTATATCAGATGGTATGTATAGGTCATATGCAGATACCACACCATTTTATATAAGCATCTTGGGCTTTATTGATTTGGTTATCTGTATGAGATTGTGGAACCAATTCTCCATGGATGTCAAGGGACAGCTGTACACACAGATACACACACACACACACACACACACACACACTCATTTACTTGAGAAAAATAAAGTAAATGAATATTAATCTGACAATATTGGAAAGATAAAGGGCTCATGTTATATGAAGTGTAAGCTGAAGGATGAAAAGAAGCTCACTCTCTTTTATACACACATACAGGGAGACAGACAGAGACAGAGAGAATAAACAACAAATCAAAATAGTATTGGTAACAAAAGATAATTCTGGATAGAGGATATACAAATGTTCTTTGTACTTTTCTTGTCCTTGCAACTTTTCTGTAGCTTTGGAATTATTTGGCTGTACACAGAAAGCTTGAAATTTTATAAAATGTACCTCTTATGCAAATTTCTCAGGAAGGTATTGGAGTATGTGCTCTCCAAAATTAAGAAAGTAAACTAAAGAAAATGAAGATATGGATACAAAAGAGTGGATCTGTATTATAGGAGAGTGGCAGAGAAAATGGTCAGATCTAGAGAAAGAAGATTACACTTTAAAGGAAGACAAAATCTCAGAGAACAATTCTTTTAAGAAATTAAAACTCACTGAATGCTTTACACACCTGAATCTATTGAGAAAAAAATTCGAAAACGTGGATAATTTGGAGTTTAACTAGTATGTGTATGTAGAAGACTAAGTAAACAAAAAATATCCGCATGATTAATAACCACAGAGAAACAGTGTTTTGTAAAAGATATGTAATGCTAATTTCTACATGGCTTTGTAATGAAAAGTGTTTATATAGAAAAATAAATGAACAATATTGAAAAGATAGAGGGCTCATTTTATATGATGTGTGAGTCGAAGGATGAAAAGAAGCTCACTCTTTTATCTTTTATGGAAAGTAAAATTGGAAAAAATCGTGAAGCAGCAAGATTAAGTTGTTATTTAGAGATTCTTTATGTAAATAACAAAAGAATCAGATGAGTTAAAAGCAGAAGCTTACAAAATGTGAAATTAAGAAGGAGGTAAGGAGTGAACTGCTAGTTTGCGTAAAGAACATCACAAAACGACTGGACTTCAAACTTTGTGCATATATAACTTGAACAAAGAAAATTAATGGAAAGATAGCTAGAGACTGGGATGTAGGGAAAATGGAGAGAGGAAATGAGAATGATGTAAGTGCTAATGGCTGTTGTATAAGAGTGAGGACTTACAGATCATACACACAGCTGATGAAAAAAGAAACCAAGATTTGAGTTCATGGTTTAAAATACATATGTTCTCTAGAACAAAACATGGGCTACAGCGATACTGAGAAGATGGGGTGCTGGTAGACAGAAGGCAGTGTATATGGCAAGTCAATAGATAATATCTAAGCAAGTCAATAGATAATATCTAAGTAAATTAAGAAATAGTATTACTAAAAATGAGGGAAACTTCCAGAAAGTATGGGACAGACATAGATAAAAGGGAATATCTCTAGAGGACAAGACTCAGAGTGAGGAAGATGGTTTGATTTTATTAAAAGCCATTTCTTAACATTTAAATTTGTGTCTGTGCACTTGTATGCTTTAAAGTACAATTTCTAAAAATCCATTTTAAAAGCATTAAACAAGATAAAAGGCCTTGTAATACATTTTGCAGCTAGAATCACCCTGAGATCAATGAAGGATAATATTTAAATTACAAACAAATATGCTTATGAATATAGATTAAAAATTCTAAATAAAATATATTATTGGTAAATTTGATTCAAAATGGTATTTTTAAAGTTAACATAATGTGACTGTCTTTGTCCATTTTCTGTTGCTATAACCAGATACTGTAGACTGGGTAATACATAAATTTATTTCTTACAGTGATGGAGATTAGGAAGTCCTAGCACCTGATGCTGGCATCTGGTAAGGGCTTCACTGCTGTATCATAATATGGCAGCCAAAGGCATCATGTGGCAAGAGGGCAAAAACATGATTGTCAACTCAGATTTTTCTTCTTCTTTTTACAAAGCCACCAGTCCCACCATGGGGGGCCCCCCTGCCACGATTACCTTATCTAATCTTAACTGCCTCCCCAAGGCCCTACCTCCAATCAACAAATAATTTGGCAATTAAGTTTATAACACAAGACATGTGGAGAACACACTCTAACAACAGCAGTTACCATGTATAATTTCTTCTAAAAATTCATTGCTGATTTAATATTTGAGAACATATTAACACAATTTATCATATAAAGACATCAAAGAATAAGCCAGCAAATCATTGTGCAAGATTACAAAATGGCATTTGATAATACTGAATCCGCTTCTTATTAACCAAAAAGATGTTTTAGGATAACAGAACAGTCGCATCCTCTAGATCAGGTTAATCATGTGCACCTACATTTGTTTATTCAGCAAAGCTAACTGATTATAATACCATGCTATGGTGGTGGGGATTTAGCAATGAACAAGAAAAAGTCCTTGAACTTTTTGAACTTACCTTCTAGTGAGAAAGGTGGCAAATAAACAGAAAGTAATATAATATCTCATTTTAACTACAAGGCTACGGTAATCAAAACAGCATGGTACTGGTACCAAAACAGAGATATAGACCAATGGAACAGAACAGAGGTCTCGGAGGCAACACAACCTTTCTACAACCATCTGATCTTTGACAAACCAAACAAAAACAAGCAATGGGGAAAGGATTCCCTGTTCAATAAATGGTGTTGGGAAAGCTGGCTAGCCATGTGCAGAAAGCAGAAACTGGACCCCTTCCTGACACCTTACACTAAAATTAACTCCAGATGGATTAAAGACTTAAACATAAGACCTAACACCATAAAAACCCTAGAAGAAAATCTAGGCAAAACCATTCAGGACGTAGGTGTAGGCAAGGACTTCATGACCAAAACGCCAAACGCATTGACAACGAAAGCCAAAATAGACCAATGGGACCTAATCAAACTCCACAGCTTCTGCACGGCAAAAGAAACAATCATTAGAGTGAACCGGCAACCAACAGATTGGGAAAAAATTTTTGCAGTTTACCCATCTGACAAAGGGCTGATATCCAAAATTTACAAAGAACTAAAGCAGATTTACAAGAAAAAAACTAACAAGCCCATTCAAAAGTGGGCAAAGGATATGAACAGACACTTCTCAAAAGAAGACATACGTGAGGCCAACAAACATATGAAAAAATGCTCATCATCACTGGTCATCAGAGAAATGCAAATCAAAACTACATTGAGATACCATCTCACGCCGGTTAGAATGGCGATCATTAAAAAATCTGGAGACAACAGATGCTGGAGAGGATGTGGAGAAATAGGAACACTTTTGCACTGTTGGTGGGAGTGTAAATTAGTTCAACCATTGTGGAAGACAGTGTGGCGATTCCTCAAGGACCTAGAAATAGAAATTCCATTAGACCCAGCAATCCCATTACTGGGTATATATCCAAAGGATTACAAATCGTTCTACTATAAGGACACGTGTACACGAATGTTCATTGCAGCACTGTTTACAATAGCAAAGACCTGGAACCAACCCAAATGCCCTTCAACGATAGACTGGATAGGGAAAATGTGGCACATATACACCATGGAATATTATGCAGCCATCAAAAACGATGAGTTTGGGTCCTTTGTAGGGACATGGATGAACCTGGAAACCATCATTCTCAGCAAACTGACAAAAGAGCAGAAGATCAAACACCGCATGTTCTCACTCACAGGCGGGTGTTGAACAATGAGAACACATGGACACAGGGAGGGGAGCACTACACACTGGGGTCAGTTGGGGGGAAATAGGGGAGGGAGGGTGGGGGGTGGGAAGCTGGGGAGAGATAGCAAGGGGAGAGATGCCAGATGTAGGTGATGGGGAGGAAGACAGCGAATCACACTGCCACGTGTGTTCCTATGCAACAATTTTGCATGTTCTTCACATGTACCCCAAAACCTAAAATGCAATAAAATAAATAAATGGGAAAGAAAAAAAAAATCTCATTTTATTAACTTACAAATAAATAGAATGAGAGATAGAAAGCAATGAGATTCCTATTTTACATTAATTGCTGAGGGTTTGATTTGCTGAAGCAGTGACATCTGAAGAGAGGGTGTAGAGTGTATCATGGGATTATCCAGGAACAAGCAATTTAGACAAAGAACAGCATGAGCTCTTGGGGAATGAGTGAGGAGAAGAGTGGCAGTGAATAGAATGTGAGAGGGAGCCAGATGCCAGATGATGTGTGGTCTTGCAGGCTGCAATCAGGACATGCTGAACCAATTGTTCCACGTGTCAAATGGCAGCATATCGGTCCAGCTCCGCTTTTAGGTCTTTCAAAACACAATTAGAGTTTGTTTTTATAAATAATATTTTGTCTATGCTTCTGCCTTATTCCATTACATATGTGTCCTTCACATGTGTCGCTCAAACTGTGCCTGTCACCTTTTGCTGCTTCAAAGCCATCTGTGATGTTTCTTCAACTCCCACCTCTGCTCCCATTGCCAGACTGGTCAGTCTGAACACAGCTGTGCCGACCCACATTGCCTAGAGACCCACCGCTCTCACAGCTCACCTCTTCATGGGCATGCCTTCACTGTTAGCAGCTTAGTCCTGTTCTCAGAAAGCTGCATAAAGGTCGTTGCCTTCTTTCCTTAACTTCTTTAACTTACAATATTTGCACATAATACTTTCACTACTTGGAAAGCCTAAGAAAATCAACCAAAAACTACTAGAATTCTTTAGAAAGTTTAGCAACAAAGATGATCTTAACACTTCATATTCAAAGTCAATGTTTTCTTATTCAAAAAATTCCATTGCCATAAACATGACAAATGATTTACAAATGAATTCAAAAATAAACATACATTTTACTAAGACCAAATAGAAGATAAGGAGAGAAGACATGCATTTTCCTGCATAGAGAAAGCAAAAGCTCAAAAGTATTTTTGAACTTGATTAAATGAATTTAAATTTTCTTTGAAAGAAAATAAAGTTTTTCTTCAATAAAAATGTTTTCTGTGTTGTTCCTATGGGCAACATAGAAAAATATTCATAAAGAAGCTTGCAGAAACCACTCTCTCACATCTATATATAGACATGTGTGTATGGGTGTAGACATACATACACACAAATGCATGCATACACATGTGTATAAGTATGCATTTATTATGTTAATTTAGTAATTATTTAGTATTTTAAACTGTATAACTGGCAAAAGAATACATCAAAAGATCAGTGCTGTGGAATAAAAAACCCAGGAGAAGAACTGATAATATTATACTTGTTAGGAGTTATTTCTAACTGGAAATAATTAGTAAACCATAGTCTTGATCTATTGGATTATCTGGGAAGTGGACATTGTGATGGATTTAGGAGCACAAAAGTTTATTGAGGAGTAACACTTTGGAAGGAAGTAGGAAGCAGGATTTGGCAGAAGCAGTTGTCAGACCATGATAGAGACATGACTGGTTTCTGCCAGCCCAAAGTGGAGCAATGAAGAACAGACTGCTCATTAGAAGAGTCTCTATTAAGTGGAAAAAGTCAGGCACTTAAACAGCTGCCCTGCCCATCACTGGCAAGGGGCCATCCCAAGAAGAGTGTGACCTTGGCTTGAAAGCTGAGGTGAACTCTGGACGAGCTAACAGCTGGAGGCTGTCAGCTAACCACACTCCTCCCAGCTGAGCAGTGAATCTTCTCTGGAAGAGGAATACTAACAGTGCATCTCTGTGTCTGTCGAAACCAGTGTAAAAAAAAGTTACATTTCTACCATACTCCATAGGCAAAAATCAATTCCAAATGAATGAAAAGCAGTAAAGATAAAATGCAAAACAATGAAAGAAACAAATAACTGCTTCTCAAGACTTGTACAATGTTCACCTGGGCAAAGGCATAACATAAGCAGAAGTAAAAATGAAAAAGAATAAATAAACTACATAAAAATCACAAACCCCCTATATCTTAAAACAACATGAACCAAATTTAAAGGAAAATGGTAAGTTTGAATTAAATAATTAAAACAAATATTAAAGATAACGATCATTTATTTTGAATACGGTCTTGTTGCAGCTCAGTGAGAAAAGATAAATATTCCAACAAAAATGTTAAAGACGTGAATATGTGATTGTTAAAGAAGAAAAACAAAAGTAATAAATATGGAAAAAAATAATTATCATTATAAAATAACATAAATTAAAGAAAGACACAATTTCCTACCAGATTCGCACAATATATCCAGAGTTGGCAAAGACAGCAAAATGAAGACTTGCATTTATCACCTCAAAAAAAAAATTTTTTTTTTTTTTTTGAGACAGAGTCTTGCTCGTTGCCAGGGCCAGGTCAGAGTGCAGTGGCGCGATCTCAGCTCACTGCAACCTCTGCCTCCCAGGTTCAGGCAATTGAACCTCAGCCTCCTGAGTAGCTGGGACTACAGGCACATGCCACCACACCCAGCTAATTTTTGTATTTTTTAGTAGAGATGGGGTTTCACCATGTTGGCCAGGATGGTTTCGATCTGTTGACCTTGTGATCCACTCGCCTCGGCCTCCCAAAGTGTTGGGATTACAGGCGTGAGCCACCACACGCAGCCAGAATTTTTTTTTTAACGATAAAATACCTAAACTAAAATTTCACTTTTTGGTCATAACAACATATGTTCATGAAGATAGAGTCATGTTAATTGTTTTCTGAGAGCTAATCACATATCATTGACTAAAATATATTTAAAATAAAAAAAGATTATACAAATGTAACATAATAAATATCATTTTAAAAATTAGTAATCCTCAAGTTTAGATTATGCTTATACACAACGAGGATTGTGACCTAGTAACCTAAAATAACTGATCCTAATAGGCTTACAGAAGGCAGCAAGAGATACGCAATAGCAAGGAAAATCGATGTTCCTCATTATAAGCTCCGAATGGGAAAAGAGGGTTTATAGGAATTAGCTAAGAAGGAAAAAATTCATTATTCTTCAATAGAAGAACTGATGCTGATGTAAAGAGAAAAGTAATAAAGAGTCAGTGTAGTGAAGTGCAAAGAACACTATGGTTGGGGTCTGGCCTCCATTCTGGGACTAGGAGGCAGATTTCCTGGGGTGAATTGCTGGAGTCCTCCTGTTTCCTCAGTTATTGTCACCTAATGTCCTGATGTCCCCTCTTTTACTCTTTTCTTCCCACCAATTATGGTTCATATCACTGCTAAAAGAATCTCCTCTGATTTCTCCAAAGAAGAAACTTCCTGAGGATCTGGGATCTTTGTATCATTCTGGCTGCATGCTCTTGCCATAAAAAACTACTTACAGTTTCATTAATGCATTAGATGCTTTCACTTTTTCTTGATTTTGCTCATGCTATTTGCTCCCTAGGATTTCTTTTTTTTCACAGTAACAAACTGTTAAACTTCTGCTTATCCTTAAAATGCAGATCAAGTGTCACATCTGCCTCAGAACTTTCCAAGACATTTCTATTATGAGTTTTTAATAACATCTTGTGCCTGCTTTGGGGATTGATTATACACTTAATTAACCCGTCAAAATTCAGTTACACACATGCAATCAAGAGAGAGAAAGGATTTAAATAGTGCAAGAAAGTGAACCATTTATTATTCTATCTACAGGTGTCAGCCACACAGTAACAATTACATGGAAAACCTGAATTTGTTCTTCTTTAGTGGGTCTCAGAACCTACATATTGGTTACAGGTTGGACATCCTACATTGCTGAATGTGGTGCTATTTTTTAAATGGGCATATTTCATAAAATCTGGCAACAGATACAAATTAACTTCAACTGATGCTCAACAACAACAAAAAAACAACTATCTGTTCTAAATGCTTGAGGAAAAGTAGGTTGGTTGTTTAAATTCATTGCAAAACGGTATGTAAGTCACCAACCTAACACCCTCTGGTGGGTTTTTAAGGATAACTTTGTTTACATAAAAAATTTTGCCTTATACATTGACTTTATGTTCTATCTCCACTGAAGATGTAACTTTTCTTTATCAATTTTATAGATTTATTCCATCATACTGAAATTTTTATTTATATGGTTATGACCTCATTGAGGAATATGTCCAGAATACACCAGGTGTTCAGTAAATGTTTGTAAAGTGAATGAACAAATTGTGCAGCTTATGATCTCAAGGACTGGCCCTCTGCTAGAAAACAGCTACAGAATCTGACAAGTATATATGTCAAGATGTGAATTAATGCCAAGCAGTGCTCTTTAGGAAGGTCCCAGATAACAAGCTTTCAAAGACATGTCTCCCAAATTGTCATCATATCAAATTATTATGTCATGGAAAAAATGTTTAGAATAAGTGAAGCTTTGAGCTCTCTTTAATTCAAATAGACCAAATACTCACTTATTTTTCCAATCTTAGATCAAGCTCTGCAAGCTGCCTATAAATGATAACACTGATGTTTCAAAGCATTTAACTTATCATTTAATAAAAAGTTTATTTGCAACGGTACTGACAACTCTGTATGTATGGAAGTATGAGTGTTTTATTATTTTCCAAAGGAGGAGTTGAAAATTTTATTTTATACTTACGTATGTAACAGTAAATTCACCCAGGACTGCATAGATGTATAATATGATGAATTCTTTAAAATATATATATGTAGTGCATATGGATAAATTTTTTAATACTAGAAGATGACTATGACACTAGGTTGGAGAGTAATTCACCAAGAAATGTAAGATAAATCATTTTTGCAAATCAAGTCATACTTACCTCCAAGGGTTATTGTGAGGGTTTAGTTAATATTTGTGTTTATCATAACATCTATAAATACTTAGAACACTAAGTAGCATATCATAATTGATTAAATTTGTTGAAAACTGTTATTGATGATATTAGCATTGTAAAAAAAAAAACAATTATCTGCTCTATAAATATAGGGAGGACTAGAGTTTGGTTCTTTTCTCTTTTCTTTTTTCAACTCCTGTCAATAAAATAGTCATTTGTTCTGCCTGAAAAGATTTAGAGATTTTTATATTTAAGACTTTAACTGCCAAGCTACAGAGTAGGCTTTGTGATATGTTTCTTTAACCACAGAGGAAAGAGGTTATGTCTTCCAAAAGTCCTGTTTATTTGTTCTATTCAAACTTCATTAAAACACTTTTGTCTCACTTACTTCTAGTGAGACATAGAAGTAAATGCTATGGCATTGTTCCATCAAAACTGCTACAGATAATTTTACACATACTAGTTTGAAGGAAAGCTAGTAATTTATATGCAATTTTCTAGAATATTAAATATATGTTATAAAAAGGAAAGAGTCAGTCCCAAAAGATGATATTGAACTATGAGAAAAGCATATTTGACAATAAAGAAGATGAACTGAAAGTAAGGCCTGAGGGCCACTCTTGTGGAGACACCCTGCAGTCCATACTGAAAGATTCACACGCTGAACAATCAGGAGATTGTCTTCCATCCAGAATGTAAAATTCCATGTTCCTCATATTCAACTGTGGCTTGCTTTGCCCCTCTACAAACTGACCTAGTCATTAACTCTCCTGTGATCTCAGCTGTAAAAAATATTACTTGTAAATTGCTTCTAAAGGTATTCCTTATACTTAAACAATTGAGAGAGTGTCTAGTTGTCCTATTCTTGTACCGTTAAAGGATATCACTTTTATGAACTTTCCTAGCATAAATCTTCTTTTTCAGTCCAGAGGCAGCTGCAAACTTACTTTTATGGAATAAAAGAAAATCACTAATTTAATTTCTAGAAGGGCACCCTATACAACATTTACGTGGCATAAATTCTGAGATTATGTAGAGGGTCTTGGCCCTTGTACGTATTAGAACAAGGGTAGTATAACAAAAACAATGATGGTGTGAGAGGATGGCCAATTTAATGACGACGGTAGGCATTGGTCCCCACAGCTGTGAGACAGCACTCACCAGTTTTATTTTTCCTATTTTTCAAATATTTTCCCTTGGAGAAGTAAATGCTATTTTTATTTAGTTGCCAAACAAACTGAGCCAACAAATTGTGCTGGTTATACAGATGTTTTTATGTATAGCTATGTATCTTTATCATGGGAATTGCTACACACCTTCTAAAATATCATGATGTGATATTACAAGAAGAATAGAACAAAATGTGGGGTGTGTATTTCTGTGTAGGAGGAAGGTCATTTTAGTGAAGGGGAAGGATGGAAATATCCTTCCCATTACACCTAAAACTATGCATTTAGTGATAATGCTATTTCTTTTACATATTGGCCCAATATGCAAAGGATATTATAATATTAGGTTGATACAAACGTAATTGCAGTTCTTGCCATTAAAAGTAATGGTCATTAAACTTTATTAAAACTTTAATGCCATTAAAAGTAACGGCAAAAACTGCCATTACATTTGCACCAACCCAATACATCTGGTAAAGATATTAACTAAGGAAAGAAAATATTCAGTTTTGTCTCTATAATATCTGGTCTTAATTGCTATTCACTATAAAAAACTATTTTGTGTCTTTCTTGATAACACACAAATAAAATATAAGTCTATGATGATCTCCCCTCCTTTTGAAGTCTAGAAGTTCTTTGAGGTCAAAGACTAGCTTATTTATACCAACTGAATCATAGCAATACATTGTAAGCTCAATAAATGTTTACAAAAGCTAGGTGAAATTTAATAACAACTATTTAAAGGTAATAGAAAGTATCCAAAAGCACACAAAATTGGGAGAAAGATTAACTCTTAAGAAGCTGATAATGTGAAAGCCAAAAACTGTGAATTTGTGGCTTTATTTTTTTTCAAAAATGTTTCCCATGGAAAATGGCAAACTTACTAGCTCAAGATGGCAGATAACAGAGTTCATTCAGGCTAACACTTCACACATAATACAAAGAAAGCATGAGCTCTAAAAGAAACATTTGATAAACTGGACTTTATTAAAAATGAAAAGATGTACAACATTCATCAGGGGAATGCAAGTTAAAACACAGTGAGATATCACTAAACACCCACTAGGATGGCAAATAAAAAACACAAAACCAAATGTGCCAAGGATTTCGAGCAATTGGAACTCTCATAAACTTTTGTTGAGAATGCAAAATGTTGCTGATATTTTTGGAAAGCAATTTGAAAGTTGTTGATATAGTTAAATGTATATTAACCATGTGACCTTGCAATTTTATCCTATGTATTTACTGAAAATAAATGTATGTTTATATAAGACCTGAAATAGAATGTTCATAATATCTTTCTTCATAATATTCAAAAACTAGAAAAAGTGTCCAACCAGAAGTCAAGAGATAAACATCCATATGATTAGATACTCTTCAGCAACATCAAGAACAAACTACTGATTAATGTAACATGAATGGTGGTATGGTTTGGTTTTATGAATTATAATCACATAAACCCACATGTCCTGGGAGGAACCTGGTGGGAGGTAATTGAATAATGAGTGCTGTTTCCCTATTGCTGTTTTTGTGATAGTAAGTTCTCGCGAGACCTCATGGTTTTACAAGTGTCTAGCATTTCCCCTGCTGGCATTCATTGTCTCTCCTGCTACCATCTGAAGAAGGGCATGTTTGCTTTCCCTTCTGCCAGGATTGTAAGTTTCCTGAGTTCTCTGCAGCCCTGCAGAACAGTAATTCAATTAAACATATTTTCTTAAGAAATTACCCAGTCCTGGGAAGTTCTTTATAGCAGCACGAGAATAAACTAATACAGTAAATTGTTATCAGTAGAGGGGGTGCTGCCATAAGGGTACCTGAAAATGTGGAAGCAACTTTGCAACTGAGTAACAGGCAGAGGTTGGAACAGTTTGGAGGGCTCAGAAGAAGACAGGAAAATATGGGAAACTTTGGAACTTCCTAGAGACTTGGAGGGCTCAGAAGACAGAAAGACGTGGGAAAGTTTAGAACTCCTTAAACAGTTGGTGAATGGCTTTAGCCAAAATGATGATAGTGATATGAACAATGAAGTCAGGTGGAGGTCTCAGATGGAGATGAGGGACTTTTTGGGAACTGGAATAAAGATGATTTTTGCATTGCTTTAGCAATGAGACTGTTAGTATTTTGCCCCTGCCCTAGAAATCTGTGAAACTTTGAACTTGAGAGAAATGATTTAAGGGATCTGGTAGAAGGAATTTCCAAGCAGCAAAGGATTCAAGAGGAAGCAGAGCATAAAAGTCTTGAAAATTTGCAGCCATTTTCTGGAGAGAACTCAAGCCCACTGCAGAAATTTGTATAAGTAACAAGGAAATGAATGTTAAGCAACAAGAAAATGAGAAAAATGTCTCCAGGGCATGTCAGAGATCTTCATAGCAGCCCCTCCCATCACAGGCCCAGAGTCCTAGCAGGGAAAAATGGTTTCCTGAGCAGAACCTAGGCCTCCTTGCTCTATGCAGCCTTGGGACATTGTACCCTGCATCCCAGCTACTTCAACTCCAGCTATGGCTAATAGGGGCCAAGGTACAGCTTGGTCCATTGCTTCAGAGGATGCAAACTTCAAGTCTTGGCAGCTTCTACCTAGTGTTGAGCCTGCAGATGCACAAAGAATTGAGGTTTAGGAACCTCAGCCTAGATTTCAGAGGATGTATGGAAATGCCTGAATATCCAGGCAGAATTTTGCTGCCGGGGCAGAGCCCTCAGGAAGAATCTCTGCTAAGGCAGTGCAGAAGGGAAATGTGGGGTCAGAATCCCCACACGGTGTCCCCACTGGGGGACTGCATAGGGCATCTGTGAGAAAAGGTCCACTATCCTTCAGGCCCCAGAATAGTAGATCCACTGACATCTTGCACCATGTACCTGGAAAAGCTGCAGACACTCAATGCCAGCCCATGAAAGCACCCAAGAGGAGGATTGTATCCTGCAAAGGCACAGGGACAAAGCTGACCAAGGCTGTGGTACCCCATCTCTTGAATTAGCATGACCTGGATGTCAGAGATGAACTCAAAGGAACTCTTTGAAACTTTAAAGTTTGGTGACACCCCTATTGGATTTTGGGCTTGCATAGGGACTGGTAGCCCCTTCATTTTGGCCAATTTCTTCCATTTGAAATGGGTGTGTTTACCCAATGCCTGTACTTCCATTGTATCTAGAAAGTAACTAACTTGCTTTTGATTTTACAGACTCAGAGGCAGAGTGGGAGGTAATTGAATCATGGTGGCAGTTTCCCCCAAGCTTTTCTCATGCTGGTGAGTGAGTTATCACAAGATCTGGTGGTTTTATAGACGTCTGTCATTTCCCCTGCTGGCACTCATTCTCTCTCCTGCCAGTGTGTGAAGAAAGCCGTGTTTGCTACTACTGCCACCATGATTGTAAGTTTCCTGAGGACTCCCCAGCCCTGAGGAACTGTGAGTCAATTAAACCTTTTTCCTTTATAAATAACCCTGTCTCAGACAGTTCTTCATAGCAGTATGAGAATGAACTAATACAAATGGATTTTAACATCATACTGAGTAAAATAAATCACATGCAAAAGAGTACATATTGTCTAGCTTCCTTTACATGAAGTTCTAGAAAATGCAAAGTAAATCTTAAGAGAGAAAATAGATCATAGTAGATTACTGGAATCCTAGAGTTCCGGGGGTGGGGTTGGAGTAACCAGGTGAGTGGGGCAGAGCACAGTCACTTCCAAGGTATACTGGAGAGCTTTTATGGTGATGAAAATCTATACTTGGTTGTGATGATGTTTACCTGATTACCTTTGTCCGAACTCATTTTACTGTACACTTAAACTGTGTGCAGTTTATCGTATATAACCCATTAATGAGTGGAATTTTCTTTTTTGAGACAGGGACTCACTCTGTCACCCAGGCTGAAGTGCAGTAGCATACCTTCCAATGAATGCTAAATATAATCCCAAAAGCTGGAATTCTAGGACTCTGGGTATAACCTTTACAACAAAGCCCATAAACCTACCTCCATCTCTTACCCTGCTTAAGGGTTAGTTGGCAAAAGTCAGGTGACAGGTGACAATTCTGTCTGCTGCTAGCCAGGCAAATGTGTTTTTTTTTTTTTCTTTCTTTCAGTTTTTTTCTCTCAAATATGGAAGACTTAGACACAGGGTCAAGGAAAGAAGTCCAGATTTTGGCCTCAGACCTAAGCTAATTTCACCAGTCTACCTTTACCAGTTTAAAAAATAAATACATAAAGTGGATGCTTAACTGAAGCCTGAGTCTATCTGAACTGTTTAAAAGTAATGGGGTATCACTGGGTATGATTTTCAATTTTATGTGCCAACTTTCCTGGGTGATAGGGTACCCAAGTATTTGGTTAAACAATATTCTGGTATGTCTGTGAGGGTGTTTTGATAATATGAAAATTGAATCCATAGACTAAGTAAGACAGATTGCCCTATAGATTTCATATAATCCATGAAAGACCTGAATGGAACTAAAGATTGAGTAAGAGAATATGGTCTCCCTGCCTGACTGTTTTTGAGTTGGGACATTGGTTTTCTACTGCCTTTGGACTCAGACCAAGACTGGAATTTACACCATCAGTTCTCCTTTAGCTCCAGCTTGCGGACTGCATATCTCAGGACTTCTCAGCCTCCATGAGTGAGTGAGTGTGTGTGTGTGTGTGTGTGTGTGTGTGTGTGTGTATGTGTGAATGTTTGTATAAAAACAGTATTGGTTCTGTTTGGCTGGAGAACTCAGACCAATACATGGAGTAAAGTAGTATGAATACCTGCTGTGCCCACCCCTCCCCACCACGCCACTGAGGCCTGGAAAGCCTCTTTACATCTAAA
Source organism: Sapajus apella (assembly GCF_009761245.1). NCBI lineage: Eukaryota > Metazoa > Chordata > Mammalia > Primates > Cebidae > Sapajus > Sapajus apella. The sequence goes on along the minus strand of NW_022436946.1, from coordinate 67,378,839 downwards.
ATATTACACAAATTGAAAATCGGTGGCTAGGGTAAAGTGCTCTGAGGTTTTGATCCACAAGAATTATTTATATTCTGCATTTGATACTCTTTGGTATAGATACTGAGCTGATAGAGCTTTCAATAATATAAATACAAAGTCATTTGAAGTCCTAAAACATAAAGAAAGAGCTGCCTTCATGTAGCTATATGTTGGACTTATTCCATTCCTCAGGAATAAGTCATATTTAGAATAGTTTTAAATTCAGGAATACAAGTATTTCAGACAGTCAAAATTTGCTCTAACCAAAGTGCCATTTAAAACAAAGAGAATTTCATAGTTACAATTTTAAGTTCTTCAACACTATGTGGTCAACTGTTGATGTTTCTCTTTTCTGCTCCCCCAACCACCTACTTCACATATGCTATGTGAGGTAAAATTCCAAATTTCTAATTATTTTCTATATTGGTCCCATTTTTCCTTTATGGGTGCCCTTATCCTTTAATACACTGCAAAAAAAAAGAGGTAACAAAAAAAAAAAAAAATGATGAAGTAGCCTAACTAAAAGAATAAACATGAGTTGTGAGGCATATGTATATTTAGCTCAAAATGTGTAAAATAAATGAGGAAGCCTTTATGTTGGTGTAATCTGTTCTAAAAGCATATTATCATTCCAGAAAAATATATAACTAATTTAGTTATACATTTTAGTTATTTAACTATCCTAGGGAGTATATCTTATATAATACTAAAATCAAGTTTAAATTTTACTAAGAATTGTAAGAAATATCTCTATTATTCAATATTCCTTTTATAAAAAGCATTGGTGTAATGGTCCTTCTGATGATTGACAGCCAATTGCAAAGGGGTCCTACGTGTTAAGATGTTGAGTCTTTGAAGGACCCTCTTAGGCTTTACATCTCTTCTGTTAACATTCACGGAACTGGATGATAGTTCCTTCTAAACGTCCCTTCTTGGTGGCCAAGGGGACTGTTTTTATTGGTAAATTCAGAAATAGTAATAAAACAGAAGATTTGAAAAATCCTCAAAGAGAACCATAGTGAACAGTCTCCCTGATTGAACCACTGTTTGCAAATATTTACTTTTCATCTCTAAACCTCAGAGTGTGTTTGATTTGAAGCACTAAAACAGCAATTGCTCTGACCCACAGAAAATTTTTATGCGGAATAAACCACCTCATAAGCTGAGGCTTAAACATTTAGTGTGGATGCCTTCACACAGCATTTCCCCTGTGAAGCATCTGGAGTTCTGGCTTTCAATTGACTTAATTGTCATGTCACTTTGGGAAACTTCCCAAGACCTTAAAGAATTTAGGCTTTACATTACTGTAACAAAAATTTCTTAATTTTTATTTATTAAAAATATAGTAAAACTTCTTGCTTATCATTGCATTCACATGCTAAAGCTGGAAGACACCTTGGAGATCATCTCATTTCACTTTTTTATTTGATATTTGTTTTTTGTAGGAAGAGGTCTTGTTAATGTTTTAGTAACATACTTAGCTTGACTAAGTATGTTACTAAAAAGTGAAGGGAAGTATGTTACTAAGAAGTGAAGGGAACACTGTCCTCTAAATGAGAAGCTCCACAGATTTCAGAGTATAGGCAAGTAATGGATCAAAATTTTTGAATGAATACCATAAATTCTTCCATCCACATCCTAGTTCTCTCCCTAGTCCTTGACAGAATCATAGTCTCATCATCCTAAAGTATTTTAACTCAGTTTTATCCCCCAAAAGCTGTAATATGAAGATGTACATTTTTAGAAAGAATGTATTTTTATCAACACATAATAATTGTACATATTTGTGAGGTACATATAGTATTTTGATATATGCATGTAATGAAAAATGATCAAATCAGGTTATTTAGTATATCTATCATCTCGAACATTTATCATTTATTTGTGTTGAGAATGTTTCACAAATTCTAGCCATTTTGAAATACAACTATAAATTATTTTTAGCTACAGTCATCCTAGAACTTCTATCTAACTCTGTGTCTGTACCAATTCACGGATCTCTTTTCATCCCACCTTCCTCACTCTTTCCAGCACCTGGTAACTAACATTCTACTCTTTACCTCCATAGGATCATCAATATTTTTGTTTCTTTGTTTATTTTAATTTAGAAACCAGGTCTTGGTATGTTGCCCAGATTGGTCTCAAATGCCTGGGCCTCAGACTCATGAGTATCTGGGACTATAGGTGCATGTCATCACATCGAAAATACGTGATATTTGTCTTTTTGTGTCTGGCCTTTTTCACTTAACATAATGACCTCAAGTTCCATTCATGTTGCTACAAATGACATTTTGTTCCTTTTTGTGGTCAAATAGTATTCCATTGTGTATGCATGGCACATTTTCTTTATCCATTCATCCACTGATGGACATTTAGGTTAATTTTATATCTTTGCTATTATAAATAGGGTGCAATAAACACGTGAAAGCAAACATGCTTTTAATGTACTAACTTCTTTTCCTCTGAATAAATATCCTGGAATGGGATTGTCATATCATATGGTAGTCTGCTTTTCAGATTTTTGAGAAATCTTCATACTGTTTTCTATAGAGACTGTATTAATTTATATTCTCACCAACAATGTATATGTTCCTTTTTCTTCACATCTCATCAACAACTATTACTTTTGTCTTTTTCTAATAGTAATTTTTCCTGGGGTAAGATGATATGTCATTGCAGTTTTGATTTGCATTTCCATGGTGATTTGTGATATTGAGCCATTTTTGTGTGTTTTCTTTTGAGAAATATCTACTCAAATCCTTTGGCTATTTTTTAGTGGGATTACTACATTTTTATTGTGGTTTAGTATCTTTCGTATTCTGCACACTAGTTCTTTGTCAAATGATTAGTTTTTCAAACATTTTCTCCCATTCGATAGGTTTCTTCACTCTCTTTTGTTGCTGTGCAGAAGCCTTTACAGTTAATACAGTCGAATTTATCTATTTTAGTTTTTGTTGTCCATGTTTTTGAGGTCTTAGCCATAAAATCTTTACCAAGACCCATATGTTGAAGTGTTTCTACAATGTTTTCTTGTAGTAGTTTTATAGTATCAGGTCTTAGTATTTAATCCATTTTGAGTTGATTTTTGTATATTGTCAGAGTTAGGAGTCCAGTTTTATTCTTCTGCATTCCACAATTTTCCAAGCCCCATTTATTGAAGAGGGTGTCCTTTCTCCAATGGATGTTCTTGGAGCCCTTGTTGAAAATCACTTCACTATAATAACATAAATTTATTTCTGGATTCTCTATTCTGTTCTATTTATAAGTGTATCTGTTTTTATACCAAAAACGTGCCATTTTGGTTACTAAATCCTTATAATATTTTGAGGTAAGATAGCGTGTGCTTTATTCTTTTTGCTCTATATTGCTTTGGCTACCTGGGCTGTGTATTGGTTCTGTGCAAATTTTAAAAGAGTTTTTTCTATTTCTGTGAAACATGATGTTGGTATTTTGACAGTGATTGCATTGACTCTTCATATTGTTTTCAGTAGTGATGGTCATTTTAAGAATATTAATTTATCTGATTTATAAGCATGGGGTTTATTTCCATTTTTTGTGTCCTATTCAGTCTCTTTGATCAGAGTTTCTTGATTTTGCTTGTAGATATCTTTCACCTCCTTGCTTATATTTATTCCTAGTGTTTTTTAATTTGGGGAGCCATTTTAAATGAAACAGTCCTTTTGAATTTTCTCTCAGCTAATTCACCAGTGATATATAGAAACACTACTAATTTTTGTGTGTTGATTTGATATTCTACAACTTTACTGGATTTGCTTATCAGATCTAAGAGTTTTTTGGTAGAGTCTTCAGATTTTTATAGAAATAAGGTTATACAATAGGCAAAGAGAGACAATTTGATTTCCTCTTTTCCAATGCAGATATCTTTTATTTATTTAGGTATTTTGTCTGATTTCTGTGACTAGGACTTTCAGCACTATGTTGAATAAGAATGACGAAAGGGGGCATCCTTGTGTTGTCCTAGTTCTTAGAGAAAAGTTTTTAGGCTGTCCCTCCTTCAGTAGGATGTTACTTGTGGATTTGTCATATATGGACTTCATTACGTTGAGGTATGTTTCTTCTATGCCTAGTTTTTTGGGAATTTTTATGAGAAGATGTTGAATTTTATTGAATGTTTTCTCTGAATCTACTGAGATAAATACATGGTCTTTGTACATCATTCTGTTCACATAATGCATCACATTTATTCATTTGTGCATATTGAACCATCCTAGCATCCCTGGAATAAATCCCACTTAATCAATGGTGTATTTTTTTATGTGTTGTTGAATTTGGTTTGCTAGTATTTTGTTCAATTATTGCATCTATGTTCACCAAAGAATATTGCCATCTAGTGTTTTTTTTTTTTTTCTCTTTCTCTCTCTCTCTTTTTTTTTTTTTTTTTTTTTTTTGGCATCCCTGTCTCATTTTAGTGTTAGGGTAATGTTGGCCTTGTAAAATGAAGTATGGAGAATTCCCTCTTATTCAAATTTTAGAAATAGTTTGAGAAAAAATAATATTGGTTATTCCTTGAAAATGTGGGAGAATTCAGCAGTGAAGTCACCTGGTCCTGCACTTTCCTTTCTTGGGAGCCTTATTATTAATGAAGGAATCTTATTACTCATTATTGGCTTGATCAGATTATCTGTTTCTTCCTTACCCCATCTTGGTAGGTTATATGTGTTGAGAAATTTGTCCATTTCCTCTGGGTTTTCTAGTTTGTTCATATATAGTTGTTCATAATACTATTTTACTATCTTTTTTATTTCAGTGATACCAGTTGTAATATTTCCTTTTTCAATTCTAAGTTGTATATTTGCATCTTATTTCTATTTTTTTGGTTAGTCTGGCAAGTAGTTGATTTGTTTACCTTTGGAAATAATCAATCTTTGTTTGATTGATCTTTTGTATTTTTAAGTGTCTATTTCATTTAGCTTTTCTCTGATCCTTACTATTTATTTTACTAATTTTGAGTCTGGTTTGTTCTGATTTATCTAGTTTGTTGAGTTGCATTGTTAGATTTTTTGTTTGAAATCTTACTACTTTTTTCATATAGGCATTTATTGCTGTAAATTTTCCTTCTTTTCTACATCCCATAGGTTTGGGTATGTCATGTTTCAATTTTCATTTGTTGCAAGAATTTTTTTTAAAATTTTCTCCTTAATTTTGTCCTTAACCCAAAGATCATTCAGGAGCAGGCTGTCTAGTTTCTATGTATTTATAGTTTATCAAATTTCTCATTATTGACTTTGAGCTTTATTGCACTGTGGTCTGGCAAAATATAAGATTTTGACTTCTAAAATTTGTTGAGAGACTTGTTTCGTATCCTAACATATGGTCTACCCTACAGAATGTCCCATGTGCTGATGAGAAGAATGTGTATTCTGTAGATGTTGAATTAAATATCCTGTAAATGTCTGTTAGTTCCAATTGGTCTAATGTGCAGTTTAATTTTTTGGGGTATTTGTATAAATTTAAAAGGTACTAGTACAATGTGGTTACATGGATATATTGCCCAGTGGTGAAGTCTAGGTTTTTAGTGTGTCTATTATCTGAATAATGTATATTGTACCCATTAAGTAATTCATCATCACCACCCCCTCCCAACATTCCACCCTTCCTAGTCTCTAGTGTTTATTATTCTAAACCCTATGTCCACATGTACATATTATTTTGCTCCCACTTACAATTGAGAACATGTAGTATTTGACTTTTTGATTTGTGTTACTTAAGATAATGGCATCCAGCTCTATACATGTTGCTGCAAAAGACATTTTTCCTTTATTATGGCTGAATATTATTCCATTGTGTATATATACTATATTTTCCTTAGTCAATCACCCATTAATTGACACTTAGGTTGATTTCATATCTTTTCTATTTTAAATAGAGCTATGATTAACATACAAGTGAAGATTTTTTTTTATACAATGATTTGTTTTCCTTTGAGTAGATGCTCAATAATAAAATTGCTGGGTTGAATGGTTGTTCTATTTGTAGTTCTTTGAGAAATTTCCATACTGCTTCTGATAGAGTTGTACAAAGTTACATTCCCCTAGTGTAGAAGTACTCCCTTTTTTGCATTCTCACAAACATATGCTAATTTTGACTTTATTACTGGTATAAAATGATATCTCTTTATGGTCTTAATTTGCATTCCTATGATGATTGGTGATGTTGAGCATTTTTTTCAAATGTTTGTTGACTATTTGTATATTTTATCTTGAAAAATCTCTATTTGTGTGATTTGCCTTCTATTATTTGTGGGCGGTTATTTGCTTTTGTTTTTTGTGGTTCACTTGTTTGAGTTCCTTATAGATTCTGGATAATAGTTTCTTGTCAGCTTCATAGTTTAAATATGATCTCTTCCATTCTGCAGGCTTTTTGTTCACTCTGTTGATTATTTCTTTTGCCATGCAGAAGCTTTTTAGTTTAAATAAATCCCTTTTCAGTTTGTATAATTTTGTTTTTTTGCTTTGGAGGTCTTATTTATGAATTATTTGCTTAGGCCAATGTCCAGAAGAGTCTTCCCTTTATTTTCCTTTAGTATGTTTGTAATTTCAGATCTTACATTGAAGTCTTTTATCTATCTTGAATTGTTTTATGTTTATCGTGAGAGATAAGGTTTCCATTTCATTCTTCTGCACATGGCAATCCAATTTTCCCAACACTGGATATTGAAAGGTGTATAATTGCCCCAGTGTAGGTTTTTGTCATTTTTGTCAAAGATTAGTGGGGTATAGATATGTGACTTTATTTCTGGATTCGCTATTCTGTTCCATTTGTCTAGGTGTCCATTTTTTTACCTGTACCATGCTGTTTTGCCTGCTCTAGCCTTGTATTATAATTTGAAGTCAGGTAATGTTCTATGGATTACTTGGTTATCTGGACTTATTTGAGGTTTCATGTGAATTTTAGAATTATTTTATTCACTGAAAAATTACAAAGAGATACTGATAAGGATTGCACTGAATAAATTCAATGTTTCTTTGTTAATTTTGTATCCAATTGATCTGTCTAATGGCTGACAGTGAGGTGTTAAAGTCCACAGCTATGACTGTATTGAAATCTCTCTCTCCTGTTATATCTAATAATATTTTCTTTATATATCTAGGTGCTCTGGTGTCAGGTATATTTAGAATTGTTATAACCTCTTACTGAAGTCATCACTTTATCATTATACATAAACCTTTTTGTCTCTTTTTGCTGTTTTTAATTTAAAAGTCTCTTTTATCTGATATAAGCATAGCTATTCCTGCTTTTCTCATCTACATTAACATGGAATATCTTTTTCCATCCCTGGACTCTTAGTGTGCATCTTTACAGATAAAATGAGTTTCTTATTTGTACACAGTGTATAATTGGATCATTTTTAAATCATTTCTGCCAATCTATATTCTTTACGTGGAAAATTTAATCAATTTACATTCAAGGTAATTATTGATGTGTGAGGAGTTATTCCTGTCATTTTATTAACTGGTTTCTGGTTGTTTTGTATATTATTTGTTCCTTTCTTTCTTTCTGTTTGTTTTTCACTGTGAATTGGTTGTTTCCTGTAGTGGTCATCTTTGAGTCTTTTTTTTTTTTTTAATGTGTTCACTCTACTAGTGTTTTTTATATTTTTGTATGTTTTAATGATGATAGATACTGTCCTTTCACTTTCAGGGACAGGATCACCGCATATTTTTATGTCTAGTTCGGTGGTAATGAATTCCCTCAGCTGCTGCTTATCTGAGAAAGACTTTATTTCTCCATCATTTATGAAGAATAACTTTTGTAGGTGTAATATTCTTGGCAGACAGTTTTTTCTTTCAGCATTTTGAAAATATTATCCCATTCTCTCTTGGCCTGTAAGGTTCTGCCTAGAAATCCACTGTTAGTCCCACAGGGATTCCTTTACAAGTGACTAGATGCTTTTCTCCTGTTGGTTCTACAATTTTTTCCTAGTCTTTGACTTCTGATAGTTGTACTATAATGTGCCATGGAGAAGACCTTTTTGAATTGCATTTATTTGGGAATCTGAGCCTCCTACATCTGGATGTCTAACTTTCTAGCTAGATTCAGTAAGATTTTACCTATTATTTTGTTAAATAGAATTTCTAGCCCTTTTATTTCTCATTGCCTTCTGGGAAACTGCAAATGTGAATATCTGTGCTTTATGGTAACCTATATGTCATGTAGGTTTTGCTCATTCTTTTTAATTTTTATGTTCCTCTGACTTAGTTATTTCAAAAGTCCTGTTCTCAAGTTCTGATAGTCCTTCTTCTGCTTGATGTAGTCTATTGTTGAATCATTTGAATGTATTTTTATTTTGTATTTCATTCAATGAATACTTCAGTTCCAGAATTTCTGTTTGCTTCTTTTTATGATATCTTTCTCTTTGGTAATTTCTCATTTTTATTCTGAATTGTTTTTCTAATTTATTATATTATTAGTATTCCCTTTTATTTCACTGAGCTTCTTAAATATCAATAATTATTTTTTCTGGATTTCAAACATTTCTTTTTAACTATACTCTATGGCTGAAGATTATTGTATTTCTTCGTGTAATATTTCCTTTCTTTTTCATGTTTCCTGTGCCCTTACATTAATATCCACACACCTGGGTTTAACAGTTGCTTCTTCTATTTTTTTAATTTGCATTAATAGTGAAAACATTTTCAAGAAGATGCATCTATGGTGTTGGTTGAGTAGGGCACTTTAGTTTTTATTCTGGGTATACACAGTAGTATAGTCTGTATGATTTTTTCAGTTGTAAACAGTATCATTGGTGTCTTTTATTTCATTGATGGTTTAACATGTAATTGTTAGCGAATGTTGTGGTCAAATTTTGCTGAGGATTGTGACACGAGGTATTGCATTCTTTGGGTCTCAGTGGTGGCAGTGACGGGCTGAGTGAGCATTTCCTTGAGCTTCAGGGTGGTGTATACTTGTTCCAGTGTTAGTGGATCTAGGCAGAATAATTATGGGGCCTCCAGGTGTCAGGAATGGTAGTGGTAGGCCAGTGAGTAGGTAGGTTCTTGAGCCCCTGGGCAGGTGTGGCATGGTCAGTGACAGGCCAGGTCTCATTAACACAGACTTCCATTACAACTGTCCCAGCACTGACTAAGTAGCTAGGTTAAACATTAAAAGCTGATTGAGCCACTGCCTTTATACAAAGGCTGAAATGTAACAAAAGACTACCAAAAGTTTTGTCTAGGCCTTTCCTGGTCCTTAACACATCACAAAATAACAAAGGAATTCTTGACAGGACCCATTTAGACTTAAACAAGTCTTATTGGGGGTCTGAAGACAGTTCCCAGGCCCCAAAAACAAGTTTATTGGAGATATGAAGAAACTCTCCAAATATCCATAATTTAACAGGAATCAAGATAAGGATAATCACCCCAGCACCTGGATCCATTTAGATTAAGTAAACTTATTGAGGCTCCAGAAGAAGGTCTTCAGAACTCAGACCTTAGTTATAAATTAAAAGAAGTTAATCACTTATGTCTTTAGATGAATGTATACTTACACATAGACATATAGCTTAGAAGGCATATAAGCTACAGAAAACTTGGTAATTTTGAGTTTGTCTTGTGATAATTTCCAGGCCCTTTCCCTGTAACCAGTAACAGAAATAAAAACTCTCTTCCTCCCCAGTTCATCTGCATCTTATTATCAGGCCACAGGAAATAGAAGCCTGACTCTCAGTTAGGTCTGGGAACAGTAGTAATGGTAGGATAATCCTCTGCAGCCCAAACAGTCTGCTCTAGTGTTGTCAGTGGCAGCAACAAGCTAGGTGGGCCAGTCCCAATTCTGTGGGTGGCATGTGTGTGTCGGTGTCAGTTGTGGATACACACAGGTTATAAGAATCTGATCTCAGACCTTGGGATGAGTTTTCGGGTGCCAATGGTGGTGGACTTGACTGGGCCATCCTCAGGGCTCTGGTTCTGCTATTGCGGGGTGCAGAGCCAGGCCAGGCAGACCTGATTTCAGGATTCCAGGTGATGCCTGCAGGCAGGCACTAGCTGTGGCAGGCCGGCATAAAGCGATCCCCAGGCTGCTGGTGGAAGCCGCAGTGGCTGTGCTGTGGCCCTGCTACCAGTGCTACTAGGAAGGGCAGAGTTTTTTTTTAGTGGGAGCAGCCATGCGGCCTGCACTTTACTTGCACCTCAGCCCCACAGAAACTTGAAATTTGTCCTCAGGACCTGTAAAAATGCATGGCTGTCCCTCTGCTGAGGGGGTAAGTTCACTTCCAATGGCTCCTGCATGAGCCCTGTTGCAGTAGCTGTGGGTGAAGAATGTTAATGGGGCTCCAGGGATGTGGAGATTCAGGGGAGGCTGGGTCCCAGAGGAGGCAGTTTGATGAAAGCTCAGTTCTTACAATGGTTGCTGTGCTTCAGCTGCTCAGGACTCTGGGATGTGTGGAACTCAGCCTGAGCTCCCTCTTCGGAGCAATGCCATTGCACTATCTTCAGGCAGCTGCCTATGTCAGTCTTACGGCCTGAAAGGTTTGGGGAGACCACCCCTGGCTAAAATCATAGGAACCTGCTGTGCGAATGTAGATCACTTACACTTTTGTCACATGAGGGATCCTCTCCAGGCTTTCAGTGAATCCTGGTTAAACAAGTTGCCTTTCTTCCCTTTCCTTCCTTGTAGGCCTTACATCTTTAAGGTGCAGTTTCTTATGAAATGAGGAGTACTGTGAGATTTATCTAGGATGAAACATGAAGTGTTTGCTCCTTTCTGAGTTAATTTTAAAGAGGAATGCAGACTGCTGGTACCTACTGGATATACCATGTCTCTTTATGTATAAAAGACAAGGAAAAAGCTGGAACTAGTCTCCCTACCTCAATTTACTTCACAAAAAAGTACGGTTTTCAGCTTTTGAGAAAGCCTATTATCCTTTAGTACACATCGTCCTGTACAAATTTAAGAATAAGAAGATATTTCCATTTGTACCTTAGAATCTGTTGAATCTGGCTTTAATATATTGAAAAATGCAGTTTTTATATTGTGAGCATTCACAGTAACAGCTGAAGTAATTTCAGCTACAGTGATTTCAGAACATGTCTTCTCCTCAAACTTTAGGATTTGATCTTATATCATCTTGGCAATGTTTTCTGAATTATGTTGATGTTCATTTTTGTGAAAGTAGGTATATTTAACATTAACATATTTCAGGTAAACTGAAATCAGGTTAAGTGACTGAAACACTATTAGCACCATCAGCTACCTGCCAGCCTGTTAGCAAGTTACCAGCAACACATTCGGAAGATCAAGTCTAGGAAATCAAATAGCTATTACTAGGCATAACAGAACCAAAGGCAAGCATTCACATTTCTTTATATAACTAGGTCATGGGTTGTTTCTGTCACCTGAAATGTTTTTCCTGCTAATCCCATGGCTATTGTCTTTGCTTCCAGTCCTCATCTTTGTTACTTCCCCTGTAACACCTTTCTCAACCATACTAGCTAAATTAGTCTCATACCCCTGTTATTCTCAATCATGGCACCTTTTTTGTTTGTTTCTTTTATGTTAGCATCACAAGCAGTAATGCTAAATATATGTTTGTTTACTTTTTGATCATCTGTGTTTCCAACTTGCAAACCTTATTAAGGGAAAAACATTTTCATTCAACAGAGTAGATATTCAGCATGGTAGTATCTGCTTCATAATAGATAAACAATAAATATTTGATGAGTGAGTGAACAAATACATGTGTATATATTTTTCAAAATACAAATCTGTAAGAATAGACAATAATCTCTATTTGTGGAGTTTTAATTCATTTTCATTTTTACCTTCATAGATTTCTGCATGTTTTTAGATTTTCTATATAAAAATATATTTATCATAATAAAATTTTCAGACTTTAAAAATAGGAAAAGCAAATAAAATTGCTTCTATAAATAAAATTCATCTCAAAGAAACAGACTTTTTAAAAATTAAAGTATTTTCAAAGCTATTCTTATATAGCAGTGGGCATACATCATGTATTTGCTGACTAAAAGATTAAATCCATTAATAACTGAACCAAGTGTCACAGTAGAGTGACCCCTTTCTGCACATTTTCTGTATTACCTTTTTTTGGATCCTAGAAACAAGATAATTATTCCCAAGTAGTCCTTGGAAATCATTGAAAATGTGACAATTTATTATTAAAACACAAAAGCTAATACTCTGCTGATGTGTCAAGAAAATCAACACAATGAATAATTTCAGCTCTAAAATTATATTATATTCTGCTAATATGTGATAAAGCTAAAGACCTAGAAGAATCTAGGACAAACTGCAACTAAATCCCCACCCAACCACTTTCCTCCACCCATTTCCCATAAACCCTGCCCCAGGACCACTTGTTCATTTCTCTTCAAATTATTTGTTGGACTCCCCCAGTGAACTCCTGAGTATGTGAATACTCAAACATAGGAAAGATGAAGCAAATGTGGTTTTAATATTGGTTTTGGCAAATAACATATGAAGAAAAGTAGAAAGGGTCATTCTGAAAATTAATCACAGATTGTTGGGTGACAAACAGTACAGTGCCACACTTACACTAGCTGAGCCAGACACAGCACAAATATTACAGAGTCCAGAGATATGTGGAAGAAAAACTGCTGAGCTTTTGGTCCTCTTTTTTTCTTCTTACTATTGCTGTCAGGGTAGACACTGGTGATTTATTTTAAGCTGAATTTCACTCAATCAGCAAAAACCCATAAATTAATGTTAAGATAATACATACTATGCTGAGCGAATTACTTTAAAATCAATGAGATCAATGTGTATGTTATAATTTTGATATGTTTTAATTATAAATATTTCTGTTCCTGTCTCAGTTTTCCCTTACATGCCATATACCCTATTTCAAACCAAATGCATCTTAAATTGAGCTAAATACATTTAAACATTTTAGGATAGCTGTTCTGTACAGACTTTTATTAATAAGTTACAGGCAACAAAAAACAAAAGAAGCAGGTCAATGTGTACTATGTCTACATATTTGATATACTTTATGGCAAAAATTGAGTATTTTCTGATTAGGCCATTATGTCTTTTATTTTTAAGTTTCTTTGTATCCTAAGCCAGCTCTTCAAAGACACTGAATATTTCCAAAGTTATTACAGGCATGCTATCCTATGGAAGTATTTCCTTCCTATAAAATGAGCCAATAATGATTCTTTAGTCTTTCATGATGAAAGCAGCACTGAGAACCATTATTTACAACCTGTCTCCTACAAGACAGGAAAGAAAAGATAAGAGAGAAAACCATTAGAGTTCTGTAAATCAAATATTCTTCTATGATGTGTTCTATTTGGCATCAGTTAAACGGAACTCACACTGAAGACTACCAAGGGGAAAAGAAAGCATTTTTCTTGTGCGGAAATGGAGCAATCTTATGCCAGATGTATGAGGAGTGAATTCTCTACCAGGAGATAAACAAACTCAGAAATTTTCAAGTCATTATTGTTACCAAACTTTACAATGAATTTCAATTCTTCCTAAGAAGGATGTGTTCTTTGTATACTCATATATTTGGTCAGAATTATTCCCACTGGGTCTGTAGTAGCCAATTCTTGCCTTTTGAAAATCTAAAATAGTTATCTCATAAGTATTTTTCGAGTTCCTTAACTGCAGATTTACTTTTCAAATGCTAGAATGTCCCCATCTTAGGATTGCCTGTTACTCTATCTTCACTGATAGTAGTTCAAAATAAAAACTTATTTTTGGTCTAAAGTGTTTGACTAAAGAAGAAGAAATGTTCAGAAAGAGTATTTGCATCTGATATAACCCAATTATCAAAGGCCAATCTTTGTATCTTTTAGATAACTGCATTTATCCTTCACTTACATATTACTGTAAGCAAAATATATCAACACATATTTGATCAGAAGATTGATAAATATTTACTGGGATAAGTCAGCGTAAATACTCTTTGAGTAAAACACTGGCTCAAAAACATGTATCTTGGAATAGTTCCAGGTTTTGGAGAAAATTAATTTATCAGAGAGTGTTCATGTTCTTAGGTATAAATTTTCATGAGGAGGAATTTAATGCATCCAAGAGCTTTTGTCCCCTATTAAGACTTATATTAGCATCAGTTTTCATGGGCCCTCCTCAACGTTGATACACAGAAAGGCAAACAGTTAGGAGATCCTTAAATCACTTAGTAGTTACCCAATGAGGTTAGAGATGATTGTTCTCTTCTCAAAAAGGAGATTAAACTCTTTTATAGATAAAGAACCAGAATGACAAAAAAAAAAAAAAAATCTCTATGTATGAGCAATGTTACACAGTCTTAGAGCTTTTTAAAACAGTAAGCTGTAATGACAACCCCCTTCAAAAAAAAGTGTTAGATTTCTTATCTCCTCGTTTCACTTTGTTTAATGCTAAATTCCCACCATTTAATCCAAAATGATGTAGTTGCAGCTCTTTTTCTTTAGTGAAAAACCTTAATTGTTTCCCATTAGAAATTTATATATGTATACATATTAACATCTAAACTGTAATTTTCCTTTACTCTTTGCAACCTACTTCCCTACTGGTGTCATAATTCCTCCTGCTTCCTTTTAGTATGAAAAAGAAGACACTGGCATCAGGCCTCTAGACCAGTGACTCATGTTTCTGAATGGACTCAGAGCCCTGAGCATTGTGGGAGACATAAGCCCACATGGTACCAAATACCTTGGGAAGAGTTGTTAACTATGGACAGGTAACAAGGACTACTTATATTTCACACAGGCATCCAGTACATTATTATTAAAACGCACTGGTACAAAGAACTTAAAATTTTTAATTTATGCCCTAGCTTGACCCTTACTAATTTATAAATATGGGCATGTCACCTGTTTCTATGCTTCTGTTCCTTCATTTTTCAATTAAAAACACATACTCTGCCTGCACCCTGTAGACATCCAGCATAGCTGGGCCCCTGTATCAACCTCTGGGCTGTTGTTAACTTAGGAGGAGATCATGTTCCTGAAAATATTTGGAAAATAATTAAATGCTATGGGAATACAAGTGGGATTGTTTCCCACAAGTCACTGTGCTAGGTGCTAAGATGGATACAAGGAATTCACAACCTAGCAAGGGAGATAATAAATGTATTGAGAGGGGGATACAAAATAATCAGGAGTACATGGGAACCAACCAGTCAGAGAGTGCCATGGTATACCGCCTAAACATCAGTCCTAAACATCTTTTCAAAACAATGTATTATAAAGCACAAAGAGAAAGCTTTTGATTATTATGTTTATCCTCTTTGTGATCTATTCTTTCATAAGTTATACATTGTCTCTTCTACATTATAATGGCTGAATTCAGGCTTGAAGAGAAAGGGTAAAGAATTTAGCTAGTATTTGCAGCTAACACATGCTAGTCAATGGTCCAATTCAGCAGTAGTCCATCTTTGTTTGTATAGCAATGTCTACTTGTGTACTTACTAAAATGTTCAATTGCATTTTGACTTACTGTTTTATACAAGTGGTAAAATACATAAGAAGAAGCTAAAATTAAGAAGCATTCGTCTCACATTCAATGAAATTGAAAAAAGACATTGTCACGCATGCAAAAATATTTCAATTATAGCTTACACATCTATAAAATAAACTGTCTTAGAAAATTAAGACAATAAACCAAATACTTAACTGTTAAATAAAAGAAAAGAATGGTTGGAAAATACTATCAAGGTCATCATGTACTAAAGAGTGAAGTAGATATTTATTTAAATTTTGCCATTTATAATATAATTGGCATATTGGGAATTAAACGTTTAATGCTGTTTTCTGACTTCTAGTACCATTGATTTTCCAAATTGTTTTCAATAATGCATTGCATGTAAAAGTAGGAGAAAACTGATAGAAACTTGTTGTGGGAATTGGCAAGAGAAATATATTTATGGATGGGAGGATAAAAGCTAGGACTCAGAAAAGAACTAGAATTTGAACTTATGAAGATGGGGAGGATGTTCTAGGTGAAGACAACTACTTGATCAAAAGCCCTAAGTTAGAAAAATATGGGGCATTTACGAGAAACAGGCAGTCCCTGTTCCTGACGAGAGAAGGTGATGCTTTCTGGAGCAAATCAAAAATAGGAAATCAGGCTGGGCGCGGTGGCTCACACCTGTAATCCCAGCACTTTGGGCGGCCAAGGCAGGTGGATCACAAGGTCAAGAGATCGAGACCACATTGAGAAGTTAGAAAGAGTTTCAAAATGGCAAACAAATTTCAAAAACTCATCCTATCTTTTTGCAGCCATTCTTTTCATTCCAGCCTACATATATATATCTTTTCCCACAGCAAAGCCATTGACCATCAAACACACGCTCTGATGTCCACTCCCAGCTTAGAAATATAATCCTTCATCTGAGCAAGAGAAATTCAGAGGACACAGGTCCAAAACACCAGGACCAGCATCAAATTACTCTGGGTATTAATGCATAAACACTTGCGATTTGTAAAATAAGTAAATTGTAATCTTAATTTTGGCCTTTTGAACTGGCTCCTGCAAGTTGGTCTTAACTACGGTAACATGAATCTGTCTTATTCCATAGTCAGTCACTTTTTTGATTACTTTCCTGCTATAACTTGACTAGTGCTCCAAACCACTGGAACAGAGTTAGAAAAGAGTTGTGTTTTCTCCTTTGTGCAGCTCAGCACTTTAGATCCTGTCACATGAATTGTGTGTGTGGCACCTACTGCCTTTCTGTACCCATGGATCTCTGACTATCACAGACCCTTAGATCCCATAGCTTCTCTTTGCAAATTTGTTGACCTCCAATTGTCCTCACTTGCTTGGTTGTTGTGACCATGGCCTGGTCCTGAAGGAACCATGTTCTTTCTGTTCTGACCTTTTTCCTGTGGGTGATGACAGTTAACTGGGTCCAGTACTAGGTCTGACTGCCCTAAACTGCTACAATTAATAGGATCATTTTCAGCCATGAACTAACAGATGATACATGTCTTCCTCCCTTTTTCTAACGTTTTGTATTTCATAAAATATAGTGAACACATTGTGCCTTTTGTCAAGGTTTCTTGATAAACTACTAAACTCTTGCTATTTATATGAAAGGCACTAAAATTTCGGTACTCTTTTTTCTAAAAAAAAAAAAAAAAAGAAGTTGTTGAGACGGGAACAAACGTATATATTTCTTCAGTAAAAGAATCAGAAGCTTGGGTTTTGAGATCACTGCCACTGGATGGCACATTGCCCTGTCAGTGACAGGACAGTTTCTGCACTTGTGCTTCTAGGGACAGTCTTTACTAAGAGTGCAGAGGTGGACATAATTGATTGCATGTGCTTTGCAAGTACATGATCATTCTGCAGGGAGTGAGGGTGAGTCAGTTGCTCAACCAAATTCCTGAACCGACTCTATCTGAAGGACTGAGAGTAGGCACTAAGAGAGCAGCAAAGGGAAACATTTCACAAACATTCAAGAGCTGTGATTGGCAGTCCTGGCTGAGGATCAAGGTTAGCTTGGAAGTTTTTAAAAGCAACAGATGCCCAGGCTATAATCCCAGAGTCTTGGGGTAGAGGGAGAAATTGTGACCATAAGTCAGGGTTGAGATTCATTGCTGTATGGTCAAATTGGGGCATAAGCAAAGATTTATGTAATCAACATTCAAAGACAGGTTAATATGCACACCAGCTTATAATTATTGGTTTTAACAAAGACAAAATGTGGGAATTTAGGGAATTCTGTTGTACAGATTGCCATTTGTTGGTATTTATACCAGTTCAGAATTATCCAAATATTATATAAGTCAACAAATTCCAAAAAAATGAATAAAATTTTAAAAACATCCATTTTTAAAATTAAAAATTTCAGGGCCCTACCATGGTCCCACTGCACCAGAATTTTCAAGAAAAGACACTGGGAAGCTGAATTTTAACTGGTGCCCCAAGTGATTGTTATCATCACGGAAGACTGGAAAACACTGATCCGGATACTGAAGATGCTAGACTTTGAATGGTCTGTGATATGGGGCTGGTGTGCAGGTGATAAGCACATCATGACCCATATAATCATGAATGGCCTACCTGAGTGTGAAGTTCTTCCGTCACCTGTACTGAAGTAACCCAGGTCCCTCACAGTCCTTTGACTATTCCCATTCCCACTTCAGGGACTTTGTACTTGCTCTTTCCCAGTCAGCAAAACTCTTTTCCTAACTCTTCAAGTGATTACATTCTATTCATCCTTTGCTACATCCTCAAAATAGTCTTCCAGGCTCTGCTCAGTTAAAACAGATTCCTTGTTAAAGTCTCTGCACTTTTTACTTTTCTTTGTAATAATCATTGCTTTTGTGGTTATCACAATCTTGTGTTCATGTTTTAGTAGCTGTCTCCTACACTAAACTGTAAGTTCCTTCCTGGTAGGGCATTACTCAGATAGTCACAACTGTATCCCCAGTTTGTTGCCACAGCCAGTCTCATTAAAAACCTTATAAGCATTTGTTGAGTATATGAATAAACGAATGCATACATCATGAATTAATAAAAGTGCTCAGTGGAAGCATGTAAATATAGAGCAAGGTAGGAGGGAGAGATTTACTGAAATGATGGAGATGAACAAGTACAGAGGTGGAAAGTCACTCATGGAGTTGCAAATATTGTGCTGGTCCCCAAAGAAAACAGCAAGGAGACTGGCACTGCAGATAGGTACAGAAACATGCCAGGTGGGCAGCAGGCTCTGCAGATACCCTGGGGAAGTGAGACCACATATGTGTGCCTGAACAAGGAGCCAGACAGCTTGAATTAAGCAGAGAGAACAATTAGGCTATGATGAAAGTGGAGGACACTTAGATAAAGAGTGACTCATATCAGTTTTGATTTGACGTAAGCAGAAACTCAGAGATCCTGCAGGGTTCAGAGAAGGAAAGAGATGATCAAAACATACCCTTTGTGTAGAGGATGACTCATACCCTTTGTGTAGAACTGAATGAAGGGACAGGACTAAGATATGTGAAACCAGCTAAGTGGCTATGGCCATCAAATTGCAGTGCGATTGGGAATCAAAATGTGTGCTCTGTTTTATTTGGAAACATCCTGCCTAGTGCCACAAGTCTGATGCACCTGGGTAGAAACATGATAATGGTTGTAAACTAGAGGAAGAGCAGGAGTCTAATGAAAGAATCAGTAAGATCTGGACTGACTTTCATAAAGGAAGAGGGAAGTGAATCAGTGAAGATATTAATTAGTACACCCCAAATCCTTCATGCTGCAGAAGGAGATGAAGACTTACAAAGCAGGGAAGTCTGAGAGTGGGAGAAAACAATGAATTTTGTTCTTAGCATGAAGTCATAGTGTGACATTTAAGGAAGCTTGTCCTCTGTTCCATGAGAATTACAGGACATGAAAGGTGGCTGAGAATAAGAAAACCTCAGTTACCGGATGACTACAATCCAATCTCTGAAACATGAAGAGACACCCACAGCTACGGGGTGCCAGAGGGGATAGGAGGGAATCTCCTAACTGGTCTCCCTGATACGAATCTCCTGCTTTTCCATTTCATATTCATCCAGCAGCCAAAGTGCTCTTCGGTCATTCAGATATTAACTATGTCTGTCTCAAGCCTAAAATCTTTAAGCAATTCCTTACAGCATTCTCGATGAAGGGCAGATACAGTCACTAGTACAAAACGTCCTTGAGAATGTATCTCCTGAACTCTTCTTCATCTCTCTCCAAGGGCAAACTTGTACTTTGCACTCTGGTCACACCAGTAATGTTTTTATTTCCCTAAATGAAACATGTTCTCTCATGCCCCCTACCATTGAAAGTGGTGTTCCCTCTAGCTATGTTATCTTTGTCAGCCTTTTGTTGCCTGGTGGCTTTTATTCTGTCTTCAAAACTTCAATCATCATCCCCTTTAAGAAGTCTTCCCTAGAATCCCTCTGCATCTGTCTAATATGATCCAACAGCTTACTCTATCTTGTCCCCAGCAGAGAACCCAAATTTGCATGCTTACTTCATTCTAACTAAAACATTATCTTCTTGAAGGCAAGGATGGTATCTTGCATGCTTCTCTTTTCTATGCTTAGTACAATGCCTGATGCATTATGGAAATGGATAGACTCATTGAAGAAAAAAAAGAAAGGGAAAGATGAAAGAAGGGGGGGAAAGAAGGTGAAAGGAAGGGAGCAAGAGATGAAGGAATGAAACAAGGTAGAGAGAATGGAAGGGATAGCTTCCTCTCCTTCCAAAAAATAGTTCTTCCAAAAGACTGGGAAAAAAGAAGGAGAGATAGCAAAACCCAAGCCAACTGGTATAACCTAAATTGAAGAAGATTTAGTGAATTAAATGAGTTTGGCATCTCACAAATGGCATAAAATACATTATAATTTTTCATCATTTCAAACATTACATGAGGAGCCCTACATTGATGCCAGGTATTGTGCTGGTAAAAGGAGGTGGTACTAAAAAGGATAAGGTTTAGTTTCTGCCCCAAGGCCCTCACAGTTCTTTTGAGGACATATTCATACAAACGTTGCATCGATGCCTGACCAAGACATTACGAATAAGAGAGGAGGGAACAGCCAAACATACTTTAGGAGTGCAGTTTATGGAGGTTTCATAAAGGATGTGACTCAAAAATAATGAGTAGGAATTGTTAGAGATAAAAAGAAGGAATGATCATTCCAGAGAAAGGAACAAGTATCTTTGGGCAATAGCAGAGAGCTTTGAATGACTAAACTTGACCAAAACTTTTTATTGTTACTTTTAATAGTTTGGGAGTAGAAGAGATTAATTTTATCTCCTTCCTCAAATATCCACAGACATGTCAGTTCTGCCACCTTCTCCACCTTTTGCAATGACATCTGCTGCCTTACTCTATGTTTCCCTCAAATTGTGTTCATCCATTGGGCTGAGCAATTCTGCCTCTTAATTCTTCCTCATTCTCCTCACTGCAGTAAAGGCCTTGCACTTAATTACTCTTCTGCCTCTAGAACATCACTTTCAATGGTAGGGGGGCATGAAAGAACATGTCTCATTCAGGGAAATAAAAACATTGCTAGTGTGACTAGAGTGAAAAGTACAAATTTGCCCTTGGAGAGAGATGAAGAACAGAAGTTCAGGAAATACATTCTCAATAACTCTAGAAGACAGTTCACAGCCATCTACTCCTACTGGAACATGTCTGAGAAATGTGGCAGTAGTCTCACTATTCTTTAAATCAAGCTTGTCCAACACATGACCCATGGACTGCATGTGGCCCAGAATGTTTTTGAATGTGAGCCAACACCAATTTGTAAACATTCTTCATTTTAGTCCCACAATTTTTTGGCATTTTTTTCCTTTTCCTTTTTCTTCTTCTTCTTCTTTTTTTTTTTTTTTTTTCTTTTTTTTTTGCTCATCAGCTACCGTTAATGTTAGTGTATTTTATATGTGGCCCAAGATAATTATTCTCCCAATGTGGCAGAGGGAAGACAAAAGTCTGGACACCCTTGCTTTAAACCCTTCTTGCACACTCACCCTGAAGAGCATGCTGATAAACAAGTCTTCCTATTCTGTTGTTACATGATTCATCAAAATTTCTCATTGGTACTAACGAGCTATTCTGGTCAATCTAAAAAGAAAAATGCGTACCAATTTAACTGCTGCCACATCCTGGCCAGATGCTATTATGCTTTTCTACCTTTTCCCATCTAAATGGGATGTTTGGAAAGGGAGAAAATACAGCTGTGGTGCATCCCTAGAAATGTTACCTCTTATGACCCTGAGCCTCTCCTGGGCCAAGTGAGTCTTGGGCAGGTCACTGGTCAGAAACAGCCTCTGGCTGCTCATGTTGGAAGGCTCTCTGTGACCCTGGAGATCCTTTTGTGGGGGGAATAGCATGGACCTAACATTGGCTGAGCAATTAATACGCACCAAGCTCTGTGTCCAGTATCCTTATTATAATACATATTCCCATAGTCAAAGAAGAATGCATGGTTATCATTCCTGTTTTTTCACATGAGCTATCATAGGGAATATATCTTATTTTTTTCACCTGAAGTAACCAGCTGTTCATAAATAACTCGATTAGCTAATATTTGCATATATGCATATAGTGACAAGGATCCTATTTTGCTGGTAAGTTTGCAGGTATTTTTGCTTTTCTGCCCGGCAAACATGACTAATAAATCATGACACTGTTTCCATGATTGGAGGCAGAAGCAGACACAGTGTAAGAACAGTGCTCTAGGTTCCTCCACCAACTGATAGGAGTCATCCAGGCTTGATATGATATCTTCCTTAGTGATTGCTTTGGCCTAATCAACTCATCTGTAATACAGAAATAAGAAGTGCAAGTGAGCAAGACAGTCGATGTATCTGCTTCTGCTTTAGGGACTTCTCAGCCTAAAGTGAAACAAATATAAATGGTTTCATCCCTTTAGAAAGGTGGCCCTCCTACTAACCACATATTCTTATACTGCTCACACTTTTCATCTTGTCTCTCTCAGATTAGTCATATAATTATGAGCTGCTTATGTGTCAACACAAAATTGCCAATTGTTACTCCTACCTTAAAGTAGCATTTTAATCTCTTCTTTTCAGAAGGCATTTATTCAGACATACTAACTCTGTGCTTGAGAATGATTGCTTTAGCAATATAACTACTCCTGTTTACTTCTTTGCCCTTTCCTTTTATTATGGAAGATGTGCATGAGGGAAAAAAAAGGAGTGGTAGACTATAACATTTCTATTTACTAGACTGATTCTTTTCATCTGAGAATTCCAGAAGGCTTTCTCTAATAACAATGAGCATTTAACACACATGGAGCTGCAAGTTAAATGGTCACACATGGACATGCTTATTTCATTCTCAAAAGAATCTTGTAAGGTTGGTGCTGTTAATAGCTTCATAATACAGATGAGAAAATCCAAGCTTTATATAGACAGAGTGATTTGTCCCCAGATCACAAAATTAATCAAGGAATGGTGTCAGGATTTGCACCTGGAAAGCCTCTTTCCAATCTTTGTAAGTAGTACATTGTATTATCTTCCTCTGGTTACCACATACTTTCCATTCTGTTTCTCACTAAGACACTTACTGCCCAGCACACAATGTAGCCACAAACAGCAAAGGAGACTGCTACTAGGACAGAAAGACTTGAATTATTAAGTCATTGAGAGTCATTTGAAGCCCAGCCCAGCTATACAGCCTCCCTATTACCCACTCTGTAGAGATCATCCTCTGCAGCCAAAGCATAAGTAAATCCGCTCCATGGGGCCCTTTTGGTTCTTTGGCAATCAAATCCCCTTCCAAGTCTAAGAAAGGCAGGATGTACACATATCTCTTTCCTTCTTAGATTTGATTCTCTCTTATAGATTTAGTTCATTGCACACTCTGGACTATCCCTGTTCATGACTGGGTTTTTAGGTGCTTTTTTCTGGCTTGATTAAAGCCTGCTTCTGGCTTAATTCCAGGACTGCATTCTGGATTTCTGCTTGGCCCTCGCTTTTTACATTTGATCTGTAGCTTTTCTCATAGCAGCCATTGCAGCAGGGATTGTTCTGAATAACACTTCCAAAGCAGGTCTGTACTTCATTTATCTGTAAGTTTGGTTCCATTTCTAAATATCTGTAAGAGCAAAATAGACAATAATCTAAGCTGACATGGTTATATTTTGATATCATAGTGGAATTGACCAAGAATTTTTATTATCTTACACTAATGCTATTTTATCCTTAATAATTTTTCAATGTTAAAAGTTAAAAGTGAAATTTTAACACCTAAGCTTCAAACGAAGATGAAAATAGGATCATAAATATTAGATGGTAGTAAGATATGGTTTAGATTGCAGTAATACAAATTGTAATTAGGGTAAAATTGGCTACTATTGGTACAAAAAGCAAAAAGATAATTTTTTATGTATATGTAATATTAATAACCCACATTAGAACTATTAGTTTTTCTGATCTGTAAATGCATCTAGTTTTATCACCAAAACTTCTGCACTCCACTCTCTAGGCAATGAATAACAGGGTTGAATAGTTATTCTATCACTACGAAAAATCCCGTAAACTTTAGGAAACTCACAATTCCTAACATGTTTTATTTATTGGAGGAAGTTTTCATTCATAGATTGCTTTACTGTGGCAAGGGCTCCATGAAGGAATTTATACTATATTTCATAACTGGGAATGCAAGTTGATTCCATCCTCCCTAAGGATTCACTGTATGGGTGTGGTCTTGTCCACTCCTAGTGATTTAGGCTCCCATCCAGCAGTCTATAGACAATGGATTCTAAATGAACTTCATTAATAACCAAACCTTAGTAGTACCTAGCATCTTAATTATCAGTTAACACCTTGAAAGAATACTGTAGGAGAACTCCTGTAAAACTTATTTACAACTCCTAAACTTCTAAAAGAAGGAGCTGCCATTATCAAAAGTAGAAGAAAATCAAAGACTGACTCTCCTACTTTATAAAAACTTGCCTAGGGCTTCCCTATCTGTGGAGATCCATGTCATCTCCAGCATGAATGACTTACATTACCAACCACCTGACTTTACATAAAGAAGCAGAGAATGGGGCCGGGCGCGGTGGCTCACGCCTGTAATCCCAGCACTTTGGGAGGCTGGTGGCGGGTGGATCACGAGGTCAAGAGATCCAGACCATCCTAGTCAACATGGTGAAACCCCGTCTCTACTAAAAAATACAAAAAATTAGCTGGGCATGGTGGGGCGTGCCTGTAATCCCAGCTACTCAGGAGGCTGAGGCAGGAG